>NC_133555.1:43926205-44551205 GCF_048773025.1 Camelus bactrianus
TAATTTACCCAAATAAGAAGAAAAAGAAAATGCACACAGCAAGTTAAACCTCTACCTCTACCGTTACCTTCTCTCTGTATGTGCCAGCTATTTTTCTGTTTACCTTTAACAGCAGAGGAAGCCTCAGACACAGCCTCTCACAAGCTTACACCTCTTTGCGAAGAACACAGTGGAAGACTGGAGAGGCAAAGGATTAGAACAGTCAACTTGAAAAGGTCAAGAAGTGGAATCTCCATCTTTTATGCTCTATAAAACATGGTCCTTTTGTCTGTGGAATGGAGCTTATGGGAGGGTTTCCTCTCCAGGATCAATCATAGCTTCCATTCTCTCTTCACTTGTTTTCTGCATATCTCTGCAATTCTTTCATATCTCCATAAAGGTCATTTTCCCAAAACCTTCTCAGAAACCTGGAAGCAAACAATCTATCTGAACTCTTTTATTCATTAAACACATATTGGATGCATATTGTCATTCCATGACCTGTGCTACGACCTAACTATATGCTACTCTCAATGTGTACATATTTCATGGAGAAGATATGTCGCCCATTGAGGGAAGAAGAGTGAAGTCTATTACTACTCATTTAAAAATGTATACTTTGGGGTTTAAAAAATTTTTTTTAAATAGAAGTCATTCAAAACAAAAGTAGAAAATCCAAAAGAATTGACCAGAATTAAAAAAAAAATCCTCCTGAAACTAGTAAGCAATTATGTCCAAGGTTGCAGGACATAAGGTATATTTGTGTGTTAGGGCTGCCATAACAAAACACCACACACTGGGAGGTTTAAACAGCAGTAAGTCCGTAAGTCAAAGATTAAGGTGCCAGCAGATTTGGTTTCTTCTCTTTACCTTACATCAGGCCAGCTCCTTGCTGCACCCTCACATGGTTTCCCTCTGTGCATACACATATCCTTTGTGTCTCCCAGTGTGTCCAAATCTCTTCTTCCAAAGGCCATTAAAAAGGTAATCAAGTTAAAATGAAGTCTTTGGAGGTGGCCCTAATCCAATCTGCTGGTGTCCTCATAAGAGGAGATGAGGGCATAGGGAAAGACATCAGGGATGTGTGAGCACAGACGAAACACATGTGAAGAGGCAGCAAAATGGTGGCCATTTGCAAGCCAAGGCAAGAGGTCTCAAACGAACCAACCCTGATGACACCTTGATCTTGGACTTCCAGCCTCCAAAACTATGAGATAACAAATATCTGTATTCTAAGCCACGTAGTCTGTGGTATTTCATATGGCAGACCTAGGAAAGAAACACAAGAGCCAACACAATATTGAAGGAAAAAAACAAAGTCAGAGGACTAACTGCCTGACTTCAAGACACACTCTAAAGTTACAGCAATAAAGACAGGGTGGTATTAATGAAAGAATAGACAAATAGATCAATGCAACAAAATAGAGAGCACCAAAATGATAAACACTGATATAGTAAACTGATCTTTAACAAAAGAGCAAAGGCAGTTAAATGGAGAAAACACAGTCTCTCCAACAAGTGGACATCGATATGCAAAATAAAATTAAACTTAAAAATCTAGTCACAGACCTTACACTCTTCACAAAAATTAACTCAGAATGGATCAGAGACTTAAATGTAAAGTGCAAAACTATGAAACTCCTAAAAGATAACACAGGAGAAAATCTAGATGACCTTGGGTTTGGTGATGACTTTTTTAGATACAGCACCAAAGGTTTGGGCCATGAATGAAGAATTGGTAAGTTGAACTTCATTAAAATTTAAAATTTCTCCTCTGTGAAAGATACTGTCAAAAGAGTAAGAAGGCCAGCCACAGACCGGGAGAAAATATTTGCAAAAGATATACTGATAAAGGACTGTCATCGGAAAGATTCAAAGAACTCCTAAAACTCAAAAATAAGAAAATGAACTACATGATTTTAAAATGAGCAAAAGATTTGAACCGAAAGAAAACAACCTCAGGAGAGTACATACTATATGATTCTAACCATTAGACATTCTGGAAAAGGTAAATCTATGGGGACGGTAAAAAGATCTGTGGTTGCCAGTGGTTTGGGGCAAGGAAGGGATGAACATGTGGAGCCAGGGGATTTTTACTGCAATGGAACTTTTCTGTATGACACTATACTTGTGGATACATGTCATCATATATTTGTATAAAATCCATAGAACATCCAACATTGAATGAATCTCAGTGTAAACTACAGCCTTTGGTTAATAACAATGTGTCAGTGCTGGTGCATCAATTATAATAACTGAATCACTCTGATGTGGGATGATGATGGAGGGGGAGATTTTGCGTCTTTGGAGTGAGGGGACAGATGGGACATCTCTAAACTGTGCATTCAGTTTTGCTGTGAACCTAAAACTGCTGTAAAAATAAAGTCTAAATATTTCTTAAAAGTTTTTCATTCCTCCAATCGCTGCTAACATTTGAAACATTAAAAAAAAAGTTACAAAATTTTCCTGAATCTTCTTCAATTAAATATGCAAGTACAAAATACACAAATACACATAAACAAATGGAATCAGTCAATGCAATTGATCTGCACCTTGCCTGAGTCATTTATTAATATATGTTGAAAAATCTATTGATAATACTAGATACCAATGTAGCACACTTTTTAGGGCTGTATAGAATTTTGTTGTTTAGATATATTATATTTTATTAACCAATACCCCATAGATTATCTGTATGTTAATTTTTTAACTGTTAAAAACTATATTCCATATCCTGGTGTAGTTTTAAAAGAATGTCCATGGGGCAAACCTCTGGTAATCGAAGTGCTGTGTGAAAGAGTGTGTATATTGTATATTTAAGACTGTTTCAGATATTGTCAAATCACTCCCTGAAATGATACTGTTTGGACTGCAATCAAATGATAAAGCCCATAGTCCAAGACCTTTGTTAGAATTACTATTATCAAGTATATTCACTTTTTACAATTAGATAGGTGTAAATGCTATCTAGTTTTATTTTTATTTATTTAATATAAGTGAGGCTGAGGATTTTTATGTTTATTAGTAGTCTGTCCTGTTGTCTGCAGAATAATTACTTAATTTATAAGTAGAATATTTGCTTATTAATTATTTAAATCATTTTTACAAGACTATTGTACCTCCTGAAAATATTTATGCAATTTATTTTGATTTTCCAATATAATCATGTTTTTTGCCATGATCTAGCTTTTACTTTTAAGTAGCCATTGTTATCAATATTTTCTTTATAAATTTAGTGTCTTTTTTTACCACTCATGTTTACTTATTTTTAAGGTTTTAATTTTTACATTTATACAATTAATATATCTCATATTCGTATTAACACTGAAGTAGCCACCCAGGTTTATTTTTCAATTCTGTTTTCACAACACCATTTTTTAGCTAATCCATCTTTTCCCACTGAATAAAATATCATCTTTATTATATATAACTTATTCATGTATATCTGAATGAATTATTTTCTAGATTCTAGATTTTGTTCCACTGAAACTATCTTTTTGTCTTTTTCAGAATCATCATAGCAATTCTGTACATGTATTTCTCAAAAAACATCATTTTGCAAAGTCTTCCCCAAAACATCTTATTGGTATTCTAATTTGGGTGGCACAGGCTCCACAGATTACTTTTAGAAGATAACATCTTTATGATATTGAGACTACTTATGTAAGAATAAGTTATGACTATTTTTCTAAGTCTTTTTTATAATCCTCACAAGAGTTTTAAAGTTTCCTTCACATAAACCTTGAATATTTCTTGTTCCTATGTTTTTTCTAAAATCTGTTTTTCTTGATATTGTAAATGGGATATTTCCTTCATTAAATTTTCTGTTTATAGTTGGTGTATAAGAAAACTAATGATTTTGATATAAAGTTTGCAACTAGGGAATTTTCAGAATTCCCTTTTTTATTTCTAATAGTTTTTCAGACAATTCTCATGAGTTCTAATAGTATACAATCATATCATCTGCAACTATCAATGATTTAATGGCCTCCATTCTGACTTTTATAGCTCTCTTCCTCCCATGTAACTGAGCCAGCTAACATTTTCAGAGCTGTGACAGTGGTAATACTGACCTCCTTGACAACCTCTTGACTTTAATTTACTTAGAGGATATGGGCAAGATTTTTCAGGATTTGTCCCACCCACCTGCTTTTCCCTTTGCAATGCTTACGGGGTGGAAACATTATCAGGAACATCTCCAAGCCTTAGGTATTTTTGCATTTTTCATTCTCTGGCTTACACTTTTCAAAGATTGTTGTGTGAAGCTATGCCATTCCATGGGTTTGACTGTGACCGATGCAGCAGGGGGTTATCTATTCTTGTTAGATCTTCTAGGCAACATAGACGGAGGATGTGACCCAACTTCACTCTCTCTCATCCTCTGGCAGAAATGCCATCCTGTTATTGACAGAGTGCCTATCAGGTGTCAGACACTTCGCCAATGGATTTACATTCAGTGGCACATTTAACAATCACAAGGCTAAAAGATAGTTATTATTCCTAACCTACTGATGAAGACTAGAAAACAATGTGTATTAAGTTATATGGTTAATCAGTAGCAGAAGCCATATCTCTGCCTCCAAGGCTCAGTCTTTTGCTGTACATTTTTGCATCTCAAGAAGGTTGAAACAAAGGATGTTCAAAGTTCTGGGTAAATGTGGAAAAGGAGAGATCAATTCTGCTTTAGGGAAGGTGAAGAAGTGATAGTTCTACTCCTAAAGATCAGCACTGAAAGGGATGAACAAAAAAATTGATCTCCCTCCAAGATTCAGGAAATGCCCTCCGCACCCCACAGGAGAGGTAAGCACATCACAACCACACAATAGCCCTTGACTGATTTCCCTCTGGGGTCTCAGCAGCTTCTTGCTTTATATCTTGGTCAATTATTTTCAAGTCCAAGCTTACTAGCTTTAAGAGTTGGGCACATGCTCAACAAGGTTCTTTAGGGAGGGAAAAAAAAACTTGTTTTCACCTGAGGAAACTTAATTCAAGTTTTGAACTCATTTCTTCTTTCAAGCACTTTCTATTGTAAACCCAATTCTGTGGTGGGATTTATTGAAGCACAGAAAAGAAAAGACATTTGCTCAGAAGTAACTCAGGGATATGATGCGGATTAGAATCTGGAAAAAAATAATAAATCATAAAGCTACTGAGTCCTGAAAATACTGAGCCCTACTTGAAAGTAGACTGAGATTGAACAGGTGTGCTCTTGTTAAATGAACTGAATATGTCAAGAGTTATATCTGAATTACTTCCCATTTCAGAAGTTTTATTTAGCTTCTATTTTTTCTTAATTCTTTTTAACCGTATTAAAGGAAACATCATCATGTCCTTTCATTCACTTTTGTAGATGAATAAATAAAAGAATAATTGAGTTTCCAGGAATCATTCAGGGGATAACTAGAGGCCTTTAATTAGAATGGATAATTCCTGATCAAAGGGTCTTTTAAGTCTTTGGTTGAGGGTTGTATTTTCTAGTGCCTTATTAAGAGGACAGTGAGAATCTCAAGTCAACCATGGCCATTTTCCTTGTTTTCTGTATCATCCAGTTTCTGGAGCTGCTACTTGTCTGAGTTTAAGCTACCTTCACAAGAGGTTAAGTTGAAAGCTCTAGTGAAAAGGTAGGCAGCTGGAGAACCTCACCCTAAAATTCACAAAAGGTGACATAATCAAGTGTTCGTTTACTGGCAAGAAACTTCATTGGTTATTTACTGATCACTTCACCAGTCTTAGCACAGGTACAATCTTGTCCAGAGTACTTGAAGGAAAGTTTGGTATGTGTCTTTCTCTTGTAGAACTTATAATCTAGGGTGGATACAAATGTTATCCAGAAAATATAGTTAGAGAAAGATCAACGTAGACTAATAAGAATAAATGAACATGTCATATAGGTCAGAGTGTAAATCAGAGCTAAAATAGGGGAAGACATCAAGCTGTCTACCATAGCAGTTACAAAGAATGTCTACAAGATTGGGACTTGCCTCTATAACATCAAGTGTTTTTAATTCATTTTTTTTTCAAGTAAGAGTCAAGCTCAGAATTATCAGTTAATTTATAGCTCATTTTTATCGTGAGATTTAGTTTTCCGAATAACAGAGACATACAATGCATATTTTTATCTCCTCTATTACAAAAGAGAGTGTTTTATGTCAAACGGTTTAGAGAGTCTTATCATGGGACAGTTATGGAAACACCAAAAGATGCCCACAGACACAGTAAAGGTTGTGCACTATACTGACCAGCAACGGATACGGAAACATACCAATGGGGGGATCTTACTGCACATTCCCAGGTAAAAGTAAAGGTTTCCCAAAGTCCTCTCTTAGATGCCCAGTTGCCAATGATTCCATCCATCCCTGGAGAATTATATTCTGACCACAGTGAGAACCACCACTTTTCCATTCTCAAGGGAGGTTTATAATCTTCTGGCAACTCTGGCTAAGCATCTTTATACTTATCATGTTATAGTGACTATGAAAACCCAACCCAGGAAAACTTGTTTCTGGTTAAGTCAAAAGTCAGTTTCCCAAGACTTGACCTTTCCATCCTTTTTCAGGACAGAGCCCCAAGCCTGCCAAAGGTCTGAATTCCTACAGATAGCAAACTGATTTCTTGTTTTTTCTCTTTCTTACTCATCCCCCTACTTCCATTCTTTTGTGTATTTTTTTATTATCTTTCAGTAAATGCAACCTTTCAAATTGTCTCAAATCATAGGAAATTAGATTAGGATATTAGTTTGAGACCACATGCCCATATCAATTATTTGCCTAGAGGAGACATAAAAAATTGTATTAGACAAAACAAAATTATAACATTAGCAGTAAACAATAAAGAGTCTCTTTAGTGAATCAAACTTGTGGAAGATTCCATGAAAGTAAAACACAAAAAGAATCAGGTTGACAGAGAGCACCACAGATCAAAGAACACAAAGGAAAGGAAAGGACAGTTGTAAAAGGCAAGAGCATTTCTAGGGATTCTCCAAGTCAGAGGTAAAAGACAAAAGAAGGAGGAAGGTATGCTGAGGACAACTATCAGGGTGATTTTTTGTGGAACTAAATTTATACCAGTTGATCTTTCCTACTTTTGTGCCAGAAACTTTTGGGCATGATGTGGATACTTGTGTGGGAGGCCAAAACATGCCAAGATGGGTGGTAACATCACTGAAAGAACATACAACATGCTCTCTCCAAATGCCAGCTACTGGTGAATCACACAGATAAGCTTAACCCATAACATCCCCATGATCACTAAAAGCAGGTTGTAGTACAGAAAAAAATGGAACCCCAGGGGGAAAAAAAAAGATGAAAAAAATTAAAAATCACCATACATTTGAGGAAAATCAAGAGTATGACCTAAGGGAATAAAAAATGTAAATAAATTATATATATTTAATTAAATATTTTAATAAACATATTCAAATACTATTTAATAATAAATATCTATTTAATAAGCTGCTGCATAAAGAAATTAGATTTATATAGAAAATATTTATAGAAAAAGCCTTATTAAGCAAGACCTTAGGAGAAAATATTCTGAAGTTTAATTTCATAAATGTCATAAAGTCTTTTCAATACAGACATCATAAACAATATTAAAACAAAATTGTCGTATAAGAAAATAATTGCAACATATGTAACAAAAAATTCACATGAAGACTATCTAAATAAATTCTATAAATGAATAAGAAATAAAAACCCTAAATCCCTGGCAAAGTGCCTAAGAAACTTAAGAAGAAAGACACAACATCACAAATTACCAGGGAAATAAAGTGAAAACAATGAGATAATATTTTTCACCCTCTAGATTGGCAGTAAGAACTACCAGAAATTTTGTCTCTTTGTTTGTTTGTTTAGCTCCTGATATTCAAGGAAATCTCTGTCAAAACATTATCTAAACACAAGTAAAAGTAGAGATGTCAGTGACTTCAAATGACAAGGATACAGTCTCTGCAAAAATAGTTTGATAAAGTCAGTTAATAAATGGATCACTACAATCCATTCTTCAAGATGATGTGACAATTATAAAAATATATATGTACCAAACTAAGCCCCAAAATATATGAAGCAAACACTGACAGAATTAAAACAGAATTTAGAAATAAACATTTCAAAAATAATATTTGGAGACTGCATTAACTTTGAGTAACAGGTTGATGTTTTAGACAGAAAATCAACAAGGATATAGAGAACATGACACTGTATTATAAAAAGACCTAACAGACATATATAGACTACCCCTCTCAACAACAGCAGAACACACACTATCAAGTGCACATAGAACATTATCCAGGACAGATTGTATGTTATAGAAAAAGAAGAGCAACCTAAACTCAGAGTTAGCAGAAGGAAGGAAATAGTAAAGATTAGAGTAGAGATAAATGAATAGAAAATAATAGAGATAACTAACAAAACCAAACACCAATACTTGTGAAAAAAATCAACAATTTGACAAATGCAAAGGAAACACAAGTTATCACTTCAAACCTACTAGAGTGATTACAATTTTAAAAATGAAAACTAAATGTTGGTGAGGATGTGGAGAAATTGGAACACTGTCCTTTGCTAGCGGGAATGTAAAATGATGTAGCTACTGTCGAAAACAGTTTTGCAGTTCCTCAAAAAGCTAAACATAGAATGACCATACGACCCAGCAATTATCTTCCTAAGTACACACCAAAGAATTGAAATCAGGCATTCAAAAAGTACATGAATATTAATTGCAGCACTATTCATGACAGCCAAAAAGTTAAACAACCCAGGTGTCCATCAACAGATGAACAGATAAACAAAATGTGGTATATACATATAATGGAATATTACTCAGCCATAAAAAGGAATGGAGTTGTGATACATTCTACAACATTAAGGAATTCCGAAAATTTATGTTAAGTTAAATTAGCCAGATACTGGACAACTATTGCAGGATTCACTTATATTAAATATCTAGAATGGGTAAATTCATACAGAAAGAAAGTAGGCTAGAGGTTGTCAGGGGCTGGGTGAGATAAAAATAAGGAGTATTGCTTAATAATTATAGAGTTTCTGTTTGGAGTGTTGAAAAGTTTTGGAAACATTCTACAGCATTTTAAATGTAATTAATGTAATCAATGCCACTAAATTGTACATTTAAAGTGGTTAAAATGAGAAATTTTATAGTATATTTATATTTAACACAATAAAAAAAATTGAGGAAGAAACCAGTGCTATGATAAGGTAAGGAAATTAATACTCATGCATAGGAAGGTACTTCTTGATGCTTCTTGGAGGACAATTTGTCTCTATCAAAATTTAAAATATTTGTGGATGGACACAACGTATTTTTTTCCTTTTTAAATGGATTTGTAGGACCTGGAACATATGAAGTTACTTCCACACTGAAAAAGCACAGCCTTGAGTGTAAAGTTCAATGATTCCCCACAACCTGTTGCTGCCTACTGGTTGGGAATGGGGGTGGCAAGGAAAGGGGAATCATTAAATGAAAACCACTATCTTCTAAGGACTCAAAATTTTATACTAAGGGTAGAATGTGGCAAGTAGGAACTGCATCTATCTCTTAATTCATTGCCTTTCTGGAATCAGTTGTATTCTACAAACTCCTCCTGGGGCAAAATATACAAATCCAGCCAGAATAACAGTTGCAATGCAACTGAAAGCCAAAAATTGGAAAGTCTGTTACTGTTGTTATTTTACTTTGGTTTTCTCTTCTGTTTTTTAGCATGAAAACTTGGCAATGGAAAAGTAGTCCTGTATTTATTTGGCCCAGTACAGTCAATTTTCATTTATCCCTCTCTCCTGTATTCTGATACATTGGAAACCTTCACAACACTGTACAAGGAAAAAAGAAAAACATGATTTGAAACACAGTAGAGAATACAAGCTAAAAGCTAAAGTGGGGTTGAAGATTAAAGAAGCAGAGGATTTAAGAGGCCAAATATTTTCTGGGAAAGAAAAGAGAGAAGGAGCAATTCACAAAGCTCAGCATTGGAGAAGATACATGATCAGCCCAAAAGTCAAGAAAACCTTCAGGGCCCATCTACTGTAGGAACAGACCAACATTTGGACATTTGACTACTTACTTACATCAGTTAATTTTTTTCCTGAGTACAAACCATCTCAAAACACAGTAACTTAAAACTACCATCACTTTTTCAGTTTATACCTCAGTGGATTAGCAATTTAGGATTGGGCTCAGCTGGATGGTTTCTCTGGGCTCATCTGCATTAACGGTGTATCTGTGTTCAGCTACTAGGGCATCTCCAAGGCTAACCGGCTGACCAGCTGACTGGACTCAGATGGCTTCAGCTGAGATGGCTTGTTTCTGGTCTACGCGGTCTCTCATCTTCCAGTAGGCTAGCTCAAGATAGCTCACAGAACAGTAGGGCAACTTCCCAGGACAGCCAGCACAAGAATTCAAGTCCTCTGAGACCTCGATCCTTTTCAAGATAGGCCCTTCATGACTTCCACTGTCATTGCTATAGATGCAGCAGGTTCCAACTTTAGCCCAGATTCAAAGAGTGGGGAAACAGACCTCATCTTTTATTGAGAGAACTGCAAAATCACATTGCAAAAGGATGCTTATACAGGATGGGAATAACTGTAGTCATCTTTGTCATCACTATACCACTTCCTTCCATCAGTCAGTGAAGAAGCAGAATCTGAATTTATAGCCTGTATATAAGACTGTCCCAGGAATTATGACTTTTAAAAAATGATTTTTTGTTCCTCTTTGGTGAGTACATGTTCCCTGTGCAAATTTTTCTCTATGTACTGATGGAGAGAAAAAAAATGATATCCTGAGATTTATAGAAGATGCATATGTTCCTTTTAATTTATTCCAATCAGCTATGATTTTGGAACTCAAGTTACAGAATGAATGGCCCAGTTCTTGCCTTATAGTGGTTCCAAGTCTATTGGGAAACTTAGATGTAAAAGGTGCATGGGAAACAGAAATGAAGCAGGGGTTCACTCTCCTTCAGTAAGGAGATGATTTGAGTAGGACTTTAAAGATTAGCAGGAATTTGCCAGGTTATGAAAGTCAGGAAAGGTAGTCCAAATAGAGGACAACATGGTAGAAGATAAGGAAGTTCAGTGTACTCAGCAAAGTGTCAGTGATTCAGTGTGGATGGCTCAGCTGGAAGAGTACCAGGAACAGTGAGGATTTCTATAGATTTTCATCAAGGGCTGAGCACAGGGATCCTCCCACTGAATGCAAAAGTGCCTGTGTAGGCTCCCACACCTCATTCTGATCACCTGTTTTATTAATAGTTCATGTCTGAGACTATATTTAAAACTCACAATCCTAGCAGAACACCTTCATGCTTCTATGAAGTCAGAAACCCTGTTGTCTCATTGTTCTATTTACCATTTATCCATTACCTTCTACTGCACAACAGGAATATTGTTGGGTTGACATTTGTCTCTCCATATTAGACACCCCAAAAGTGAACTATCAGCTTTGAGCTGGGATGATACTCTTTGATAGCCCTTCCCACACTGTCACTTCATGCCAGAAAAGTTATTTTTCTCCAGAGATTTGTTTTTGGTGTAAAACTGGATCCTGGCACAGTCTTGATTGTTATTGACACGCTTCCTTGTTTACTGTTGCTCATCCTTAAGATGAGTTGCCTCGTTAAAGATGGAAAGGTTAACAACTGCACCCTGTTTGCTTCAAGTAAATCAGACTCAATTTTCTGGAGCTCATTGCAAACAATCTGCTCCGAAAGAGCAAATTAGGGTGGAGAATATAAAATGTGTGTCTGAATGGCACTGTCTGCATCATCTCAATTGCAGACTTCTTTTTCTCCTTTGCATCAACAGAGAGTCATTCTGTTCAAGTCAATCTCCTTTTTTTCTCGAAAGGAAAATGTGTGCTGAGGATGAAGACTGGGTATTCTGGCGGCAGTGATGGCTGCAGTGGCAGAATGTGGGATGTAAATTGCATGAAAAAGGTTGTCAGTTTCTTAGAGCCATGCTTATGGTTCCTGGCAGGCTCCTAAACGTGCTGGAACTGCCATTCATTTGATTAGAAACCACAGAGTGGCATTTCTGAATGCAGCTCAGGTAGAAACATCCTGCTTTCTCTCTCTCTCTCTCATTTTGTGGGTGTGTGTGTGTGCGTTTGTGTGTGAAGGAAGGGAGGGCCTGACAATAGATAAAAGTGATTCTTATCTCACATGTCAGTTAGATTTTGCAGCATAACAGGTCACCCCAAACATACTGGCTCTGCACAACACTTGACTAATGCTCTGATGTCTATGAGGTGACTGGGTAATTTGGCTGATCTGAGCATGGCTCAGCTAATCAAAGCCAGGCCCACTCATGAGTTTGCCATCAGCTACTGGGTCAAGTGGAGACCAGGCTCAGCTTGGATGGCTCATCTCTCGTCCATATGGTATTTCATCCTCCTACAGGTTGGCATGAGCTTATAAGCATGGTGGCTCAGCAGGGCACCCTGAGAGTGAACAGAAGCCTGCAAGACTTCTTGGCCTCTACTTGGAACTGGCAAAACATCCCATCCACCACATTCTATGGGCCAGTGCAAGTCCCAGAGCTAAACCAGACTTAAACAATGGGAAAACAGACTTCATCTCTTGAAGAGTTACAATGTCACTGAAAAAGGGCATAGCTAAAGAAAGATGGGGAATTTGCACCATTTTTTTGCAGTCTACACAAGTCATAAGTGATTAATAGCTTTATGACCAAAATCTCAAGATAAACCAAATTGTGTGTTCCTCAGCTGCTACTGTAAGAAGGTGGGTCAGGGTCATGTTGGAGTGTGAAGCAGGGTAGGTTGATTTTCCATCCATGTCTCCAAATTATTCTTGTTCACTGGTTTGGGAAGCTGTTTGATAAGATAAGATTTTTAGTGTGCCAAATCATGACGGATAACTTTATTAAGTGTGAATAAAGGGCCTCTCTATCTTGCAGCACTTAATTGTTTTGTATTCCATCAGACGTAAAACAGCTGAAGGAAGCAGGTTAGGACAGTTATGTAAGACAAGGCATGGAGAATTGATTCTCTGCCTCTATCTACCTCACTGTATTAGATAAAGAAGTGGTGAGGTCCCTAGAGTTTTGGTTCCAGGGATTCCAAAAGAATGTATAAGAACAGCTAAGAGCTGGTGTTACTGAATACCTTTGACAAAATTCTAGGAAATTCAGCATTCAATATCAAGAATACACAAAGGATTATGGGTGGATTTCAATTAACAAAGAAGGAAGGAGATCTTCGTTCATGGTAAGCTTTAAAAAAAGCAACATGGTACAGTGGGAAAGAGACAGGACACCAGTTTAGAGTTTGACATCAGGTGATTTTGGTCAGTTTTAATTCCAGGGAAGATGGAGCAATCACACATACCTGGAAATGAAGGCATGGGATTCCAAAAAGCAAATAATAGGAGCCAAAGTGAAGAAGGCCATGTTTCAAAGCACCACCAAACCTGGAATGAATTTACTATCCCTCCCCCGACTCTGGTCTTCCTTGGCCTGGATTCAAAGCCGCTCCAAACACAGGAATGGTCATCAATATGAACAGAGTGCCATGAGAAGCCTTCCAGTTCTTGCTAAAGGAGCAGGAAGGGTAATTCTAACGCTCTAAGTGGAGGAAATACCCACTATTCTTTCTTAAAAAAATATGTATTTTCCCCATCCTCTCATGCCCCAGAGTCCAGATAACTGGGCTAGGGCAGCAGTGGTGGGAGAGCTGACTGCAGACACCTAAAGCTCTGTGGCAGGGAAACCACCTCAGCAGTATGGGGGTCTGTCATTCCAAGAGAACGAGGTAAACCACCGTTGTTCTTGTTCTCTTTCTGGGCTCTCACCACCTGCTCATGGAAGCAGCTGTAGTCCTGAGAAATTCACAACACAGCAAACTAACTAGCCCCAGATTTCTGGACAGAGGACTGAAGAAGAGAGCCCCCACAGAACCAGAAAACACACATTCCTAACTCCAGTATCTTTGCTCTTTTTATTGAAGGGTAGAACTTCTATTCCTGTTTTCATACAACAGTGTGATATGCACCTTGTCTGAATTCTCTGCAACTTTCTGCAGGTTCAGATGAGGGCATTTTCTGGCAGATGATGATAAATATTCAGATGATGGCTGTTTGGACCCAAGGGAGGAATCATTAGCTGCCCCTCTCATGCTCAGCTTAGAGGAGGGACATTGAGTGCAGGGGTGGCGTCTGCACAGTCAATCATATCCTACAGCAGCAAATTACTTGTTTCCAGACCTAGGACCAGCTGTTTTTGCCAACTTCTTTGGAGTGTAAACTTGGGAAATCTCAGAGGAGGCGGACTGCTTGTGTCCTCCTGGACACTGAGCCAAGAATCAATCTAAGTGCCCCACTGGACAGATGACAGAAAGGCTTTTCTGAAATAAATCTTTAAACTTTTCTTTCTGTGAGAATCACCACCACCAGGGACCCTTCAGAGCTGAACAAAGCTGTCCATCTAAAATGGTCCATGTATTACCTGCAGGAAACCAGCACCACAGAACAACATCAGAAGACTCTAATCGTATCAGACACTGGCTTACTGCATGCTGTTTATTGTTTGTTCATTTTCTTGATTATAAAGTAATATATGTTCAAATATACAACACTTGAAAATACTGAAAGTAAGAAAAAGAAAGCTGATTATCCTATAGCCAATTAGAGCTATTTTCTTTCAGAAATTTCCTACAAAATTTCACCAAATTGTAATTATGCAAAATAAAATTTCTTGTCTTGCTTAATGACATAATATATATTGCAGCATATTCTCATAACTTTATAATAATCTCAAAGAGTAGAATTTTCATCAATGCCTTTGCAGTATTTCACCCTATGAATACATGCTAATTTATTTTCTGTTTTTGTTGGTTACTCATTGTTCTATTAATAAAAATAACAGTATGGATAATGGTGTTGTTCATAATATGGTGTGGATCTTCCATCACATTCTAGTGACAAATTGCTACAAGTGGGATTACTCATATGTTGATATTATAGCCAAACTGTCTGTCAGCATCTTTTCGTCAGTTCACAGACCAACAAGAATGGTGTATGAGAGTAAACATGCTTCTAACCTCGTGCCAAGGATAGATATTGCACAGTGATATGCTATTTTTCTCCTAATAGTATATCAAATATCATTTTTTCTTAGAATTAATAAGATTTATCACATACTGTGAATATATTTACCAGATTACTTTCTGCCATTTAATATAATTTATGTTGAAACTTCTGTTTTGTTTTCTTTTTTGTTTGTTTTAGCTTTAGTTTTTATTTAATTGATTTCCCCAATGGGTAGTTTTCAACAAAATTTTAATGTAGACAATGAAAGCTCTTTCACCCCACTGCTTAATCATCTACTTTTCACCTTAACTACCCCGAGTTTGTGTGTATACTTCAGAGATTTTAATACACATTTTAGCACAAACAAGTTTATCTCTATTTACAGTATTTTGTTATTATAATTATCGTTTCACTTAATATCCTTGTACCTAAGTCATTTGACGCATGTACACGTAAGCTAATTTCTTAGAATCGAATTGCTGGGTTATATGGTATGTTCATTTTTCATTTCAGTAGGTTAACACCCATAACATTTCTGTAGAAATTACACTACTTTATATTCCACAAACAATACATGGGAATGCCCCTCTCCTTAAATCCTTACCTACACAATGTATTATTGAACTTAAAACAGTATTTTCCAATCTAATGGGTAAAAAGTCATATCTCCTTATAGTTTTATTTGCATTTCTCATATTATGACAGAAACCAAGTACTTTTCATATATTTAAAAGCCATTTCTACCTCATTTTTGTAACATGGCATATTTGCTCCAATGCTATTCTCGTTTTCAGCTGGATAGTTCTTTTACTGGCTGACTTCTAGAAGCTCTTTCATACTAGGAGACTGGCCCTTTGTTGTGACATGAGTTGCAAATATATTTTCTAATTTAACATTTATCTTTTGACATTGTTTAATATATTTTCTTTCTGCAGTCAGTGTAATCAGTCATTTCTGTATTGACTTTGGATTTATGAGTCATCGTTTAAAAAGATTCCTTCATCCTGAAAAGAATTTATCTATGTTCATATCCAGTAACTTTATGTTTTCATTTTTGTGTTTAAATTGTTGAACTTCTTATTGAAGAATAAAATATACATCAATGTATATAAACTGTAAGTATAAAACTGGCCGGAATTTACAAGTGGAATACACCTTTGTGATCAGCACCCAGATCAAGAATCAGAACATTAAAGGATACCAAAAGCCCCTGAGACTTCTTTCAGACACAAGCGCCCACTCCCTAAGGTTGAACGCCATCTTGACTTTGACTTTGAAGACAACAAGTTAACACTCATGAGTTCCTAGTTTCTAACACTCAGAGTGTCTAGAATATCATTCAATCCTGAAGAATTGATTTTTGATGAGAGCCACTTACAATACTCAGATTAATTATTCATATTGCCAATAAGACTGACTTTGTACACACAAAGGAGAGGGTATTGCAGGCATTTACACATGAATCAGACATGGATATAAAATGCCTGGGACACTGTGATGACAGAAACTATATAAAATTAAAGATTAAAATAAAATCCTGAAGAGACTGCCATTTCCACCCCTACAAAATAACTTTTATTGTCATTGAGTGTGTCATTCTGGACCCCTTCCCTTCACGAAGGGCAAGATTTTTCACTATCTTCACTGATGCTAAAAATGAACCAAAACCAGTAACGATTTTTTTTTTTCATTTAATGTCCTAACATGCACAGCAAATTCCAGAATTTAGAGAGGCTTACTGATAATGCCTTTAAGAGAAGCATTTATTTACAAGCTCAAAGAAGGCAAGAAAACCAATGAGGAAGGAAGGAAGTCATTGTTTGTTCTGTAAAGTGAGAGGAATCAAACAATTAGGGGATCACAGGTAAATGAAAAGAACAGGAAGGAGTATAGGGTAAGGTCAGACAAGCAAGGTGAGGCAATCCTGAGGAAGTGGTTTACCTTTTGTCATAAAAAAATGCAAAATAAAATGTGGGAGACAAAAGGGATAGGATTAAATTGTGCTTCACAATTACTGAAATATTTAACAGATTATTTCTCTGAATAGATCAGAAATGTTAAAGTTTATAGCCTGTAGATTCAGGAAAATAAGGAAATTTGTAGCTCAAAATCAGAAAAACAGAGGCTTTGAACAAATTTCAACAATAAAAGAAAAATCTACCTTCTTTATTGCATTGACAGTTCTATTCCAAGGTTGCCTGTAACCTTCCAATTGCTAAATTTGATTCTTTTCAATTTCCATCTTACTTGACCTCCCTATAGTTTTTGATGCTATTAATCAATGTCTCTTAAAATCTGTCCATTCTTTGTCTTCTGTGAAACCACCTCCTGTTTCTTTTTTCATTTTTCTTATAATTTCTGTTCAATTCCTGTTCAAGTTTAGGTTCCCTTCAATGGCAGAGCCTGAGCAAGAACTTGTGTCCAGAGTTTACTCAGGAGGTGACCCAGGGAAGAGGAGTGTGGACAGGGAAGGGGGAAGGAAGGGGGAAAAGACAATAGAAAGGTGTGTTATTTAGTTTACTGCTATGGGTTGCTGGGGTCAATTTCATTTCTAGGTCCATACCTAATACTATCTTAACGGGTTTTTCCCAAAAGCATGGTCAGAGACAAAGATTTGTGGGCAGATATTTTATTTTGGAGTTATTCCAGGATATAGGATTGAAACACCCAAGAGACAGAGGGAAAGAGAAAACTTCCACATAAAGATACTCTACTGATATCACCACTGACTGTAACTGGGACGAGATTCTCTCCAGAACCGTCTAAGGAATATATATATATATCTATATATATCTATATATATCTATATCTATATATATATATATATATATGTATATATATTTTTTTTTTCTCCTGCATTCATCAGTCACAAGTTGTGCTAAGGATTGTATCCATGGTCCTGACCCACCTCCACCTCAGAGTAATTCTTTCACTAAGCAACTTTATGCATCTATAATAAGGACATATATTAATAATACTATAATGTAACTGTTTTGCTGGAATATCTTTCCAAATTCTGTTGATCTTCTGCAAATTTAGGGGATTGGACTAATTCCTCTTATAAGTGGAAAAGAAAGTATTTCTATCACAACTATGATGAAGAGTTGACAGCCATAAAAACATACCTGTAAGCCCATAATCTTCTTACCTTTGAAGGATGGATGCTAAAGTGGTCTAGACAGCATGTTAGCAGTTAGAAAAATGGAATCTGAAACATTGTATTTGCTTTTAATTCTTGAGTACTGGTCACCAGGGTAATGACTGGATGCGGTTCCCTGCTTCTTGCTTGCTAATCTGTCAGACTGTGAACCTCTTCATCCTTTTCCAGTCCTCACATAACTTCTTTCCTACAGAGTGGTCTTGCTTCCTGCTACAGAAGGCCTTTTGGCATCTTTTCCTTATATTTTTTTACTCTGAGTTTTCTCTCATCATCCTGTTTTCTGCTGGGGATGGGTAGTATGAAAACTGGTATGTGAATTCTGATTTAACTGGTGTCTCTTAAACATAAGTACAATTCATTAATTAGGTTCCCTGATGACCTATCAAGTTATAGTTAGCACAAAGGCTTTTGAACGCTTGTTAGTATAACATATTTACGTAAGTCCAGATGAGTGCAAGGGTAATGACTATAAAATTCAAACAATATTTTAGGAAGGGCTTAAAATGCAATGACCAAGATGCAAAGGATGAGAAAGAGCATTTTGCTTGGAAGCAGAGAAAGAAGAAGGAAAGACACCAATAAAAATCTAATAGGAAGGACTGCTTAGCTTAAAGGATCAGTAGTGATTTGTGGAGATTTGAAAAGATCCGCAATAAATAATAACCTAAGACAGTATCACCATGTCATGCCTTATATAAAAGGGATTCTGATTTATTTTTATCTGTAAGGGGCTGTGCATCTTCCCTGCCTGTAAGGAGCCATACAGAATGTCACTTTGGGCTTTTATTCTCAGAATTGACACCTTCCAGAATGGCTCCTAGTCGTGCTGACCGTACTCTGGGTTTATCAACACAGACATCTCATTTCTTATCTTTTCCTTGCTCTTGGTAATAAAGAATGTCTTTTTTTACCTCTTCCCCAGACTTTTCCATGTGGTCTCTGAAGATTACCTTGTACATGAATTCGGGTTGGTCTGAGTCAGCTGCCTCCTGAGGGGACTAGATCTGATCCAGTCAAACAGACCACAATGACCAGACCACATCCAGAAGTAATGGGGGTTCAATACTATGGCAGAAGAAAAGACATGAATGTAAAGGCTGGAGATGGTAGATGTTGTCAATAGCTCCAAGGAGTTGGTGTTCAGGAGGGCTCCTTAGAAAACATAGCCTGATTAAGAATTTGAGTTCACAGGGTTTACTGAGGGACTGTCCTTCAGGACAACCCTAAAGGGTTATTAGGGGAGAGTTGGGGCAAAAAGAATTGCATCAAAAAAGAGCCAAATAAGCTTATCATCTCAGATAAAGTCATAAGGGACTCGGGAGTGTAAATCACAAGACAGAATCATCTCCACTTGAGGCAAGTGGGCCTGGATTGTGTTCGTCCATATTACCAAGACATGCCCACTGGCTGCCCCTATGTTTGGGGGGAAACATACTCCCTCTGGCAATAAGCCAGCTTTTCATCAGTCAAGGTCAAGTAACCACAGAAGCGAGGTAGCTGTGAGTCACTAGTGGCTGACATTCACAGGGCTGGAGGATGGGAGCAACAGCCCCCTTCAGGGATCTGGTGCTTTCCCGATGTAGTCCACATCAGAACTTGAAATTAACCTCCACTGAAGGCCTTGAAAGTCCCTGACTGTGCCTTCTTCATTACAACCCTAAGGTAACTGAAATAACGTATGGAACTGTGTTCTCAGTACTTGGACTCAGAGTTCTTCCCCCATCCCTCTACCCACCCTCAGAAGGATTTTTCAGGAAATCTTTAAGTTGCCCCTAACAGTGTGCTCTCTACAGCAGAACCCCCTACTCAGTTCCCTCGTACCGGAGCCCAGATAAAGCATTATTCCTAAAGAATTCAAACAGTATGTGAGACCAGGTAGGAAAAGTCTTGCCAGATAAAAGCATACAATAATACTGAGATCAGATTGCCTAAGATTGGTGATATCTAGGCAGTAAAAGGAGACAGAATGGTATGTGGTGGGGGCAGAACCCCCATCACAAGACAGATGATAGCTAGCAGCCATTGAAAGAGAAGGACAACTGTCTAAAACCCTCTATTAGGGAGAGTGTATCTCGAGTCTAGTCCAACTTCATGGCAGCAGAAATCCTGCCAAACGTCCAGGCTGGAGCCCAGCCAGCAGACTGAAGACATCGTCTGTAGCACCACCCTGAGCTTCTCTGGTCTCCTCTTCTGCTGGGACTGCTCACAGAAGGGGAGAGCACAGGTCCTGACTCCATGGAAATAAGCCCTGCACCAGCCAACCCAAGAGAGGGTTTGTCATCTCTGTTTGTAGTCACTGCCTTTTTGAGGAAAGGAGTGAGAAGAAAGAGGATGGCAGTAATAGCCTACTTTGACACCTCAAGCAACCTGGCTTCTCCATCAACTTTTCCATTCCAAATTATTCTAACTAATACGAATGATCATCTTGGAGTCTCTGGTTACCATCGGGGGAGCCAAAAATTACTCCACGGCAACAGGACCTGATATTTAGTGAACAACTTTTAATCAATATCAATACAACTAATGAGGACTGACTTGAGATCCAGCAAAGCAATAATGCACATATTAGTTTTTGGGCAGAACATGCTGATAGCTTCATAAAAAAACAAACAACAAGAAAAAAACACCAACCTCCAGAAACATAGCTAATGGACTCCATCAGGGCTGGAAAGATATATTTTCTCTTGTTTATCATGTTTTGACTTTGATTGAATCAGAAAACCAGGTTTTGAGGGGAAAGTGATTTGGGGAGAAATGCCATCAGAGCTGGATTCATTGATATCACTGCCTTTTGACCAGCCTCTCCTGATTGGATCCCAGGGCCTCTCATGCTCAAGAGCAATCAGGGACAGGAGACCAAGACAGCCATGTGGGTGAGGGCCTTGGAAGGCTCTCCCATCAGCAGCGTGGTGGTCCTTCACATACCAGTGAGACACACAGATATATCCCATCTTGTAAGAAGAGAACTTGGTTCTAGGCCCCATTGTGCGACGCACTCTTTTACAAGTTTTTAAATATATTAAGTTGTTTCCTGATTTCTTCATTAAGGAAGTTCAACTAGATGACTTTTTGGCTCCTTAAAAATTCAAGAATTCTCTGTCACCTGGTAATTTATAACCCAGGAAGAGATCATCACACTGAAGTTGCCCAAAACTGGGCCTATTTTAAATGGTGAGATTATGTATATCATTAAAAATAATGACACATTGTGTGGCATGCCACACCATTTTAGAGGATACTACCACCACCACAACAAAAAAGTAATGATCAGAGATGTTAATAGGCAGTTTCTTTAATACATACACACACACACATACAAACACACAGGCTGCTTTATCTGTCTAAAGTCCTTTCAAGCATAAATCTAGTTGCAATACTAGTGTCACCTTGGATTTACTCTCTGTCATGCTGCCCAGAATCATGTCAGATGACAGACGACAATCTGATCTAACCTAGCTCAACATGTATGTCCTTCTACATGACAAGTTAAAATGAGGCAGGATTTTGAAACAGTTTATAGAGATTAAGGAAGGATTTGTTCCATATCCAGTTCACTTTGTCAACATGTCATCTCTTCTCGGAGCTGTTTTAACCCTTTTCATCGCAAGTCCCTGGTAAATTTTAAGGTATTGTCCATGACCAAAATTAGAGAACATTTAAATAATTCAAATGAAGTAGCAGAATAAAAGTTCAATTCTATTAAATTTCAAAAAACACTCAGTGAGCCTGTAGTTATTTCCCAGGTTTGAGGCTAGGCTAAGTGGGGGTTGAACATGAGTAAAAGCCCTGCCCTGCCCTGACAGAGCTAGTGAACTGGCAGAAGAGATGGATAGTTTATGCCAGGTTATGTTAGCTTTCATTCAATTTATTTCCTTTTCTTCCTGGACATAGAACAGGATTCCATTTCTCAATCTCATTTTCAGTTAGATGTGGCTGTATGCCTTAAAGCAGCCACTGGGAATGAGTAAAAGTCAGATATGCACTTTCAGACCTAGCCCATGAAAATCGCCTACAAGAACCTCCAGCCGTTCTCCATACTCTACCTGCCAACTGGACATGAAGGCCTGGGGTGATCTTGAAATCCAGGTGTTAAATATGGCAAAGGCTCTCTCAGTTCAGACCCCTGAATGACTGTGATTCTAAGTCCCCTGCCATGGCTCTCCCCCATGGCAACGAACTTTACATGAACAAGAAGTAAATTTCTACTGTGTTAAGCCATCTGGATCTCAAGGTTTGTCTCTGAGAGCACTAATGTTTCCCTGAAATATTATAAACTTTCATAAAACAGCTTTAATATTTAGCAATGGATTGGCTGTAATGAAAGTTCAAGGTGCTATTTGGAGAACAGATATTTTAAAATTTAGTACGATGGCAGCCTAATTTTCAATTTCTTAGTTTTTATCCAAACTGAATTGATAGAGAAGTTAATAGAGAAATTCTGCAAACCCCAAGTTATGTGTCAAAAGCTCTTGAGTGCAAGAGAACCAGTACGAGAGGCCATTAAGTTAGACTAAGTGCGGAAAGGAACAAAAGGAAGGCCAGCCAGGCCCTAGTCATGGGAGGTTCCATGCATCACTCAGTAATATTCATCTCCTGAAAGAGAGGACCAAACCCTGCCTGAGAACTGCTGTGAACTGAATTGAGGCTGTACAAAGCATCAGCATTTGGGGAGAAGGAAGACACAGAAAGTTTCCAGGAGGCTCAGACGTGATAGTTCTCAGCAATGACCACCTTCTAAATGAGAGAAGAAAACTCTGGAAGGCAGGGGGAGTATCCTTTGGCAGCAGCAGCTGGTAAAAGGAATTTAGAAAATCACGACATAAGCAGATATTTCTCCAAAGACATACAGATGGCAAATAGGCACATGAAAAGATGTTCAATATCGCTAATTATCAGAGAAATGCAAGTCAAAACTATAGTGAGGTATCACCTCACACTGATCAGAATGGCCATCATCAAAAAGTCCACAAATGATAAATGCTGGAGAGGGTGTGGAGAAAAGGGAACCTTCCTACACTGCTGGTGGGAATGTAATTTGGTGCAGCCATTATGGAAAACAGTCTAGAGATTCCTCAGAAAACTAAAAATAGAGTTACCGTATGATCTAGCAATCCCAGCCCTGAGCATGTATCTGGAGAAAATTCCAATTTGAAAAGAAGCATGCACCCCAATGTTCACAGGAGCACTATTTACAATAGCCAAGACATGGAAGCAACCTAAATGTCAATTGACAGATGACTGGATAAAAAAGACACACACACACACACACACACACACACACACAAACACACACAATGGAACATTACTAAGCCATTAAAAGAATAAAATAATGCCATTTGCAACAACATGGAAGGACCTAGAGATTATCATACTAAGTGAAGTCAGACAGAAAGACAAATATCACATGATATATAACTTATATGTGGAAAGTAAAAAACTGAGACAAATGAACTTACTTATAAAACAGAAACAAACTTGCAGACATAAAAAACAAATTTATGGTTACTAAAGGGTAAGTGAGGGAAGGGATAAATTAGGAGTTTCAGATTAGCAGATACAAACTACTATACATAAAACAGATAGACAACAAGGTCCTATTGTATAGCACAGGGAAGTATACTCAATATCTCATAATAACCCATAAGAAAAAAATATGAAAAAGAATACATATATACATATATATGTATATAACTGAATCACTATGCTGTACACCAGAAACTAACCCAACACTGTAAATCAACTATACCTCAATTTAAAAAAAGAGAAAGAAAATCAGGATGGGTGGTAGAAGCTCTTTGAAACCAGGTTAGCATCTAAACCAGAAGGTGTCATACATAAAAGAAAAAAGAAAAAAAAAGGAGGGGACAATTTTGGTTAAGAAACCAAGAAAGGTAGATTAATCCATCCCACTTAGGCAAGATACTGTAAAATAACAGCTAGGCAAGGGAAGTTCAATGCATTTAATAATTCAATGAAAGTCTTTTTTAAGGGATAACATGCACCTAAAGATATCATAAGAGAAACAATCTGAAAAGAAGCAGGAAAACTTCTCTGCAGAAAGCTCTCACTATAAAGCAGAGAAAAATTGTAACCCAACATTTTAACATGAAAAACAACAATAACAACAATCAACTTTATGAACAATTTCAGCAATGAAGGGAGACTGCAGAGCAGAATTATAAAAATTTCTGAAAGTAATGACCAGATAAAAAGAGGTGATGACTGGTCAAAAATAGGAGATGAAATGGAAGCTGATAATAATTTAGGAAAGAAATGGAAACAAAAGAAACAGAATTTAAGAATGACAACTACATGAAAAAGGAAACATGGAACAAAATAAAGTTGCCCCCCCCCAAGAAAAAACATATTAAAAGACACAGAGACAAGAGGCAGGAACAGAATAGGACTAAAAGAAAGAGAATGGTTAAGAGACAGAAGAGTGATATGTAAAGTAGGCAACACACATACTTGAGATTCCTGAAGAAAAAAAATCAAAACAAAAGTACAGAGCAAACATTTAAATTCTTTTTAATTTTGGGGTTTGTTTTTATTTGTTATTTTATTTTTTAATTGAGGTATAGTTGACTTACAAAATTACATGTTACAGGTATATAACATAGCAATTCACAATTTTTAAAGATTATATTCCACTTATAGTTATTATAAAATATTTGCTATATTCCCTGTGTTGTACAATATATCCTTGTAGATTATTTTATACCTAACAGTTTGTACCTCTTAATCCTCTCCCCCTAACTCTGCCCTCTCCCCACTGGTAACCACTAGTTTGTTCCCTGTATCTTTGAGTCTGCTTCTTTTTTGTTATATTCACTAGTTTGGTGTCTTTTTTAGATTCCACATATAAGTGATATCTTACAGTATTTCTTCTCTGTCTGACTTATTCTACTTAGCATAATAGTCTCCAAGTTCATCAATGTTGCTATGTTGTTGCAAATTGCAAAGTTTCACAAAATTTAAATTACAAAACTTTCCTAAAGTAAAGAGAAACTGTAATCTACATATTGCAAGAATGTATTATATTCTAAAGAAAATTGATGCCCCAAAAGTCAACACAAAAATAATTCAAATGTATTGAACTTGAAAGATGAAGAAAGAATCCTTTGATCACAGAGGTACAAAGATCATATCATTCTTCGAGAAATAAACTTGGGTTAACCATCAGACATTAAAGGGATACTAGAGGAACACCATTAGCTAGAGGAAAGAGTGAGCCAGGAATTCTATCTTCTGCCAAGTAGTAATAGCTACAGGCAATGTGGCCTTGCAAAGTCTCAGGAAATATTGTACTCATGTGCTATTTTGAGGAATGTGCTAGATCATTAGAAAACCTTCAGCAAGATGACTGATGGTGAACACTGAATGCATTTATCTGTATAGAGAATTAAGAATAAACCAAAGGACTACAAAATAAAATGCAAATAAACACTTTAAAATTTCAGAAAAAAAGAAAGAAAATAGATGATGTTGAGGTTGACTTAATGGGCTGTTAAAGAAAATAAATTTTTAGATGGAGTAATAGAACAAACCACAATTCTGTAACTCTGGATTAAGAGGGATATCATCCATGCAAGTGACCTAAACCCAAATCTTTAACTCACAGCTCCCAAAACCCCACTGAAACAAACTCAATCTACGCTGTATTACTACAGAGCTAGTGAAAGGTGTTAACTACTCACCTGAAGCTTAAATGAATTTCAGCAAGAAAAGCAGAAGGGAAATTTCCTATCAGCTGCCATTCACCCACCATGGAGAACAGCACACAGAGAGGGCGTGAAGGGACCCCAAGGAGGCCTCATAACACTCCTGGCTCTGCCATCCCAGAACCACAGGGCAAGTGGTTGAGGGGCCAAGTTCAGAGTTCTTTGAAGCCTCTAATCTGGGCACCAAGATGCACCTGAAACGAAAGCTCAAGAGTATTCACAGTCTGCTCCCCGACTGCCTGAGGAGGATCTATATGTGCAGGGAAGTGGCCATGCTTTGAATTTGGCTTCTTCCAAGTAACAGAGGGCATTTGAAAAGGCAGTGACAGCTCCAGGGAGCTCTGTGATGTCAAGGGAGACCAGATGTAGCCGTTAGACAGTTGAGCCACCTCCCTCGAAATGCAGGTATGGTCTTGGATCTCTAAGTCAGCCACAAAAACTTATAATGAATTTAAACTTCTTATAACTATAAAGTGGTTGCCCCCAATAACAAGCTAGAAATTAGTGGAGCTAGAATTTAGACCTACTTCTGCCTGGTTCTTAAACCAATGTTCTCTCCAGTATTCTTCATTTTAAACATCCCTATTTCTTTCTTCTGTTCTGATGCTCACAGCCAAAGACTCTAGGAGAAATAAAGGAGAAAGAAGGGAAGAGAAGGGAAACAGAGATACTTTCACAGTCTGAAAGAAACTGTACTGGATCCTGGCATTTCGGATTGGAGGCAGTTATTGTCATCCCCCTCACTCAGGTGAAAAGAATAGGCAGAGAAAAATCATTAAATATGTGCAAAAACTCAACACATCGAAAAGTAAGTGTGAACAATGAAATTTTTCTCCCAAGGAGTCACCCTTGATTCTACTGTTGGAAGGAAAGTCCTTGACTTGGGATTTAGCCAGTGATACAATTTATTAATTCACATAAAAGGAAATAGTTGGGGGTGGAAAGCAAATGTGAGTTTGAATACAGACTCCATCTTAATTGACTAGCCTTGGACAAAGGATTTAATTTAATTGAGCTTCAGTTTTCTCAAATTAAAATGAGAATAATAGCACTGGGCATTATTTTTGGTTCTGGCTAATGTAAGCAAAAACAGACACTTGTTAGAAGGATATTAATAATTTACCAAATGAACAAAGAAGCACAGGAAACAAGATAACATTGTGGACAGGTTAGCAGGGACACTATAGCCTCATAGAGAACTTCCACAGAACAAGTAAGTTCTAACGATTTTCAGTAATTTTTAAAGCTCAGCTTAAGATTTATCTACCCAAGATTAACTGCGAATGGCCTGATTTGGTACAGATTCTCACCACGGCTAGGGCATCTTAAGCTTCTGTCTAACTGGATAGTAGAAGAGTGGAGAAAGGTAATTTCCTAAAAGGAAGTCAGGAACAATTGCCCAAAAAATGTGGAATGGGTGTTTAGTGGGCCAGATAACAAATGTCTAGCATATAGCCTCATAAGGTGGTTATGAGGAGTTAGTAAGAAATTGTTGGCAGAGCACTCAATAAATGAAACCTAAAATCAGGCAGGGGAGCACAAGGGTTTTATGGTCCCGTGAGTTAGAGGACTTGGCCACTCTAACTCTTTAAAACAGTTATGTAACTCAAGAGCTTTTGTATTGCATTAAGCCACTTTTGAGGGAAGAGTCAGTTCAACCATTTTCCTAAATTGATCTGAAAAGCATCAACACAATCTGCTTCAGAAATACCCCCCCCCTTTTCTTCTAACATTTATTTAGCAAGAAAAACTTTTTCTCTAGACCTTCCCCTTCCGTAGTTTTGTTTTAAAGTCTCTTGAAAATTAAAAAAAGAAAAAATTTTGATTGGCAAACAACAATTCTAATGGTGGTGGTATCCTTGGAAACCACAGAAAATCGGCTATTTTAGGCTAATTTGTTATTGTGATTTTCATGACAACAGCCAAGGGTATATTTTAACTACTGTTTTTAGTCTAATTCAATTAGAAAATAAAAAATGTTCAAAGCCAAACAGCCCTTAGACGCTCTAAGTCTGTTTCTGTTTCTTTATATGCTTCAGTGTTGAGTATAAAAAGAGCCAGGAGACAAAGCTAACACACATGCCATTACTTTCCTAGGTTTAGAGCAAGAAGGATATCTAGATTATTTGGTGAGAGCAAGGTGATTTATGGCCAATAACGTGTTCAAATCCTACGTGGGAGGTTCATGGCCATGGCTCCAGACCAACCCTGGCCGGTCACCTTTATTTAGATGATGTGCATAACTAAAAGGAAACCATTTCCTCTCCAGGTGTAAGTTTACAGTCAGTACTGTCAAGTTTTTCCAAGCAGGAAGTATATAATTGTTTCCAAACACCAGCCAAAATCCATCCTACCCAATCTAAGATTGCAGCCTGACCTGGGCTGGAGGAGTAAAGACTCTACACCTTCTCAGAGCTTACACTAATTCATCAGCACAAGGAAGAGGGCTTAACAGCCATCAAATCTTATTACTTATTTTTCATATTTCCACTTAGCCAGAGGGAAAACTGGGGAAAAAGAAAAGGAAGGTGGTAATACTTTTACTGTGAATATATATCATTTTTGCTCCCCACCTAGTATCCCAAGATAAGTTTAAGGTAGGGTCCTTCCATCTGTGTTATAAGTTCCAGAAAATACAGCCATACATTTCACCACCACCTAGCACAGGAAGGGTAAACATATATCCTAAACCTGGTCTATCATAAGCTCTGATCTGTGGACCTGAATTTCTGGGGTAGGATGTCAAATCACAGGGTCAGTCAGAGACTAGTCACCTAGACTGCCATATATAGTTGAAAGTCAAATAGTGAAGCAGCAATTTCCCTTTCCAGCAGAGCTCAGCAGCGAGCACAGTCTGTGGCTGTATCTCCCGTGGTGCTTTCAGCAGCGGTGATGCGACTCTAGGAGCAACTGCCCCAGCATGGCTCGCTAAGCAGTGTATTCCTGTGCTTTGCCTCCATTACTTCCCTCCCAGCCCTGCTTCACCAACCTGAAAAGATTACCTGATCCTAATAAGCGAAGGACTAAAGGGCAGGGAGGGTGAGACAAAGAACAAAAGAACAGCTAGTTTTTGTCACAAGCATTTTCATACTACTTGGATATTAAAAATTTATACATACAACTTTAATTAAAATTGACATTTAGTTATCAAAAAGACTTTGGGAGACAAATGTTGGAGTTTGGATTTTACACAAACTGTCTACTTACTCCTAAATGCATCCTACAAAAATCCTACAAAAGGGATCAGAAGAAACTCCCTTCATCAAGCAGTCAAGAAACTGGAAGAGAGGAAACCAGCACTGCTACTGATAATTCCTGGAGTTGTTGGTAAGAGATGCTGAGTTTGAAATTAGCCTTTCAACAGGGCTGGAGGATGCTCTAACCATTTAGCAAGGCATAACTGCCTGAGGAGAAAACTGTACATGGCTATAATAAATAGCAGTAGGGTGAGGTGATGATGACACTGGTCTGAACCCCAGGAATGCATGGCTATTGCTCATTGATAATGGTGTTCTGTATGCCAGGAAGGGATTGGCAGCCTCCTGAGGTTCTGCTTGAGACTTATAACCTCCAAAATTCTGTGTCTAACAAAAGCAAAACCTAAGCCGTCATGATAGGACTCCTTTATACTTGAGTGACTCCCCAGATTCTGACCTCTTTGGCATCCTTGAGGGAGGGAGGACTCTGCAGTAACACAATAAGTACTGATCATGATCTTCCTCTTCGAGTTCCCCAAAGGGCCTTACAGCCATTAGCCAGGCTAAGTAAGCATTAACTAAAGAGTTTTACCCAGATGTGGGGGTTTTGGGAAGTTCAATTTAAATCAAAGCTTACCCCTAGGGACCTAGAATGTCAGAATGATTCACAGGAAATAATGAGAGCTTCACAGAAGTCAAGTATGAAACAGATTGTGACCTGAGTCTACCTTATAGTAGTCCCAGCTGGTTCTTCAACTATATCATGTATATTTCCTTGGTTCTGAAGAACATTTTAGACTAGATATCCTTAGCAATTGGCATAATCACAATTGTAATCTGACTCATGGAGTAAGGTCTGTTTTGGTAGGAAGGTGAATGAAAGGTTCTAGAACTCCATTTCTGTACCAAAACACTGAACCAAAAATATAATGGCCTCCCTGGGGAAATCTCAGAAGTATGTACCACCATTTAAGATTTGAGAGATTTAGAACGTTGATTCTTCTCATCTTGCCATTTGACTTACCAATTTGGTTAGTACAGAAGATGGATGAGTCCTTGAGGGTGACAACTAATGGTCATATGTTTAATTAGGTAAAACTCCTTTTACAGCTGGTTTGGTAGATAAAGTCTGCTTACTGGAAGAAATATTCTGCAGCAGACAGTACGCTGCTATTAATCTAATCAATTATGTATTCTTATTCGCAAAAGAAGAGACACCAGGCTCCACTGCTGTTATCTAGCAGAGAGAGCTATACAATTTTACCCTTCAGACTTAAAATTATTTCAATATTCTGTATCTGTTTTACAGTTTAATTTTCAGGGACCATGATCTTTATAACAATTCCAGAATATATCATGCTGGTTCATCCTGTTAGTGAGACTAGGAAGATAAAAGTAGCAACTACAGCCAATGCCTTGGAAACACTTGAACAATAGTGCTGAGAGGATAAACCCCTTACAGACATGGAATACTTTCAATTTCTGGGGATCCAGTGATCTGGAGAATGCCAGCATATGCTTTCTTAGGTGAAAGAACCCTGAATCTTACATTTCCTGTTTTTTACTAAGAAGGAGGAAAAATAGTCTTTGGGGATTTTACAGGCAATATATACCATATTGGGTTGTGCTTTTCTAATCTATTTACTGGTTATTAAAAACATTTTCAGCTTTGAGTGAGTTCAAGAGGAAGAAGCTTCCAGCTGGTCCAAGTTGCAGTGCAAAGCAACTTGGCTCACAACTCAGCGGAATCCATGACGCTTGAAATCTGTAGTAGAAGGGGATGCAGTCTGGAGTCTGTGACAACCCTAATGGGAAAGCCACATTTCTTAGGATTTTATGGATTAAAACCCCTGTACATTCTTTCCAAAGTAATTATTATTTTGGAAAATGCTCTTGCCTCACGTTATACCCTGGTTAATGCTTATCCAGGTGTCTGTTCAAAGGGAGGTAGACATCATGGACTGTATATGATCTAAAAAGTCCAAGCCATGAAGTCAGATAAGCCTGACAGCACACCTTCATCAGACAGAAAAGGTATATATGGGACCAGACTCAAGGAGTTCCTGAAGCACTAGGAAGTTGCATGAGCAGATGGCTCACACACGCAGCCTGTCTTCTCTTGGCACACAGCCACCCCTCTGTCAACCCACACTTTTGATCTCATGGGGAGTCTCTTATGACTAGAGCAACTATAATTTATCATGTAAACAGGAACATATTTGAGCTAAAATGTAGGCCAGGACAACAGGCCTAAAATGGGACAGTTCCAGTCAAATAACTTTACATTGCCTTACCTCAGTGGTTTTCAACTGTGGGTAATTGTGTCCCCCAAGAACATTTGGCCATGTCTGATGACATCTCTGGCTGTCACAACTTGGGGGAAAGTGTTCTGTGGGCATCTAGTGAGTAGAACTCAGGGATGCTGCTAAACATCCCACAATGCACAGCAACACTTCATCCACAGCAAAGAATTATCCAACCTAAAATGCCGATAATGCTGAGATTGAGAAACCCTTCCATAAGTATTTAAGAGGGAAAGATTAATTTGTGGAAAGTTCTATAGGATAGGCTAATACCAGGTAAAAGTGGATAACTATGGCATTATAACCACACTCAGAGGTGGACTGGATGGAAAAGAATTTAGGAAAGAGAAATATTCCTAGGAGGCAGAAATATAAGGATGACAATGTGAGGAGATATGCTGAAGTAAAATGGTCCACATGGATCTGTGAACACAGGGTCCCTTCCTTGGAAGGATAAAGGTCGGAAGACTGCCAGTAAGGAGATTTGGGGAAAATATATGTTAATGTACCACTTGTAAATTGGCCTCAAGATCTCACTGCAGAATAGGCACTTAATTAACAAGAAGGCCTACTATGAGTTTTTTAATTGACCAAGTCTGTCAATTGGCTCAAAGTCTCCACTGAGGTTCTAAAACTGTGGCCATAGTGGCAGAGAAGGTGATTACACATAAGCTTTGAAAAAAAAAAAAAAGTCATCTTTTCCCAGTGCTTATCTGGATATGATTTTTGGTTGAGAGATTCACTATTAATTCATTCACAGCAGTGACCACTAGGAATTCCAAACATGGTACCATACCTTGAGAAGATCAGCCAGTCTCCTGGTGGCAAGGTGATTACATTGGATCCCTTCAATCACAGAAGAGCTAGTAATTTGCCCTCACGCTTAAATAACACTTACATTGGACTCAAGCTTTCTTTACCCGCTAAAGAGGCTTCTGCCAGCATCATTCAAAAGTCTTATAACACTAACTCAGTATTATGCACGTTGATGCTTCCAATCCAAAACATAATGAAATAAATAGAAAATACAACTGATGCCTGTGGGGATTTAATTTAATTGCATGCACCCCATCTTCCAGAAACAGCTTGCCTCATAGAATACGACCTACTGAAAAGTCAGTTGCAACACCAGCTGGGAAATAACACCTTACAATTTCAGGGCAGTACTCTAGAGGAAATGGTATATATTCTGAACTACAGATAAACATATGGTGATTTTTTTTCATAAAGCCAGAATAAACAGGTCCATGAGTCAGAGATTTCAAGAAGAAATGTCAATTCAAGATGTTACAGCTAATACTATATAATTTTAACTTTGCATTTCTGTTTTCCACAAACCAAATTAATCTCTTAGTCAAATAATTTTATATTTGGTTCTTTCTTATTGTACTTACCATATATAATAATGTATATACCATTTATAATATTGTACTTGCCACATGTAATTATGTATATACCTATACCATTCTATAAGTAACTTTCCAAAGGCATTATATCTTACTTCTTTTTGTTTTCTCAGTACTTAGTGAAGAGTGGAGGCACTCAGTAAATGTTTATTTAATAAATGCATGAATAAAAAAACAGCTAAGCCAGTAAATAATAAATAAAGCCAAATCAGATATTCCCACTTTTTAAAATGACCTCATAGGAAATTTACCTTCATTTGTGAATGTTCTTACCCAAGCCAGGCATGACTTAATGCTTCTAGCATTAAGTCAATAAGCATTATATAGTCACTTGCATTCATGGATGTTACTGTCCACTTTTAGAGAAACAAATTAAAAATAGAAATGCACTGTGAAGGCTTTTATCACGCGGCCTTGTCACTCTTGAATACAAATCCAAATTATTTTAGTACATTCAGAATGCCAATGATTGTACAACCATGATCTAGTGCAATTAGAATGTAACATACCACACCAGCAGTTACACTATTTATCTATCTGTCTGTCTGTCTGTCTAACTACCTATCACCTTTTCTATCTGTTTTAGGTAGCAACCAGCACAGGGTGAGCAGGAAATAAACACACAGCACTTCCAAACACATGCTTCTGTGACACTTGAGGCATTCTTTCCTTCCTCCACGGCTTCTCTGCCTTCAAAGAATTCCTTTGTCCCTGCAACTTGACATAATTGGCAAATCAAAATAGGGTCAGTGGACTCTACTTAAACTTTGGATAACCAGAATTTCAAATTAAAAAAAAAAAGAGAGAGAGACTCTAAATTTGGCTATTCCTCAGCTCCAAGATTATTTCCAACAAGACACTGTGAACACATTTGAAGTAGGATCAAATTTCAGTGGATACCTCCAAAATTTTGAACACAAGTTCTTCAGTAATCACAGTGAAGGAAGGAATCAAACATATGGGTACCAAGAAAGTCAACAGACAATATTCAGCACCCTAGTGAGTCACAGTAAACCATCCCCAAACTTAGTGGCTTAAAAATATAAGCTTTTATTTAACTCACACTTCTGCAGGTCAGCAGTTTAGGCTGGGTCTATCTGGATGGTCCTCTGGTCTCAGTTGGGCTCAGTCATGCATCTGCAATCCCCTGCTAGATTAACTGGTTCCTAGCTGCCCTAGGATGCTTAGGGAATCCTTCAGCAGAATTTCTCAGACTTGTTCACATGGCAACTGGAAAGAGTTCCAAGAGAGCTTTCAGAAGTATGTAAAGCCTCTGGAGACGTAGGTCACAACACAATTTTGCTGCATTCTGTTGGTCAAAACAAGTCACATAGTCAGTTCAGGCTGAAGAGGAGGGAAAGTACACTTCACACTGATGGGAGGATCTGCATAGTCATGAAGTAAACTACATGGCTGCAGGCAGGGGTGGGGGTCTGTGTTCATTTTTGCAATCTACTGCCCCAGAATTCAGAGAGAAATTTACAGAGCATGAACGTCCATTGGTTACTAGCAACAGAAGAAATCTCATCTGAGTGAACTAATGGGTAGAATCAGGGGCTTAGATTAGAGTAAGAAGATTCTGATGAGACCAGATGTTTGACCTTGGACAAGTTACTTAACCTCTCAGAGCTTCTATATCCTCATAGTTAAATGGGGATAATGAAAATATTTAACTCACATGATTACTAAGAAGATAAAGTGAATTAAGTTATGAGAAAGTATTTGAAATCTATTTAACATCACGTCAAATATTAGCATAAGCAGTGGGATTTAGAAGAACACAGACCCTGGAAGCAGATCGCCTAGGTTAGAATCCAGTGCCTACCACTGATTAGCTTCTTACTATTGGGCAAGGTCTTATTTTCCTCATCTGTAAGTGATAGGTAGTATAATTTTTACTGTTAGGATTGTCAGTAAGGCACTCTGCTAGAATTTGAGGACAAAGAATGCTAAGACCTGGTATAATATTTGACATCTCTCTCTTGTAAACCAATGACATTGTGCAGACTTAAGGCAGGTCACTTGGACTTTGCTATCCCATGTGTTAAATAGGAAAGTTTCAACTTCGCTACCTGCAGAGTGGGACCTAATTAATACGTGGTAGTTACAAACGTTGAGTCATGAAAACATGCTCCTTTAGATAAATCCGGGTGTGAGGAAGACTGTTCATGGGAAGATAGCCTAATCCAGGAGGACTGGTTGCAATCCATTTAAGAGGCTCACAAGCTCTGAAAGCTTTCAGTGACAACGGTAGAGTTTAGTCTGGATGGACCCTCACCATTTTAGTAAAGGCAGTAAATTAAACTGGGAGAAGCCCACTTTAGAGTCTGATGGAGCTGGATTCAAACTCTAAATCTTACCTAGCTTTATGCGACTTCTGCAAGATGCTAAAGACTCCCAGATCTTTCATTTCCCCATTTTCCTCATTTGAAAAATGAGTTCTAGGACCCTGGGTTTGGTTCAGGCTCTAGGCCCCTCCCCACCTTTCCTAATACAGTATCCTAGCTTCTTCAGGAGGTCCTGTTTCTGACAACTTGCTTTCAACTGGCAGTTTGAACTCCTTGATAAAAAAATATGTCACAAAGATCTACTGAATATCAACCTCTCAGCCAAATGGCATAGCTCTTGTGATGAGGTCCTTTTGACACATCCTTTTTTGGTTCATAAGAGAGAAGACAGATGCTGGTGCTAATGTGACTGAAGCCCCTGGAAATATTAATTACCAAACTCCATTAGGTCTCCACCCAACCTGAGCTACTTTCCAGTGAGTTCGTCTCAGGGGCCATTTTCTGTTAACTTGCGACTTAATCAAATGTTCCCTCTCCTTCAGTCCTCATCACTTCCAATCCCATTCAAAACCTACTTCTCATGGCTCTGACAACAGAGGCCTATGACTCACCTACCCCAATGAGTTTGAAAGTCATGATAGACATCAGACAGATGTAAGGCCCAAACAGCAGCCCATAATAAACTGTATTGTGTCTCCTTACCTTGCTGTTTGAGGCAGCTGATCCCGACTTGAGGAAGACCTGGGCTGGTGATGAATATGCCTCTAAGACTTCTGTCCCCTTTTAGGATGTCTCCTATAGCACAAAGTCTTCTTGCTTCAGAGTTCTGTTTTTTGTTTTGCTTTGTTTTGATTTTTTACCTGTGGCCAGGGATTAAAAAAATATTCAAAATCTGATTTTTCCATATTGGGAAAAGCTGGATAAGTATGATGACATTACATGATTATTTTACTCACAGGGCTTTGATTGTGATAAAGTTTTATGAATAATAGGGCTAAAACTGAAGTCCCAAAGGGGTAGATTTGGGGGCATACTCTGTAAGCTCAGTGTTAAGAGGAAGAAATAAATCTGGTCCTATCGAATTGTCATTATCTCTTAGAAGAAATTTCATGTCCAATCTCCTTTGCACAGGCTCTTGATTCCTTGCTCCTAATGTCCACAGTTTTGCTTTTCTCAATAATTATATTAAATTAGATAAATTAGAGTCTGACCAAAACGAATTTTGCATAATATCCCAGTCCATTTGTGCTATCTCTAAAAGCCTCTAAGCTTTTTCTCTAAGCAGCAGGCTAGCTAATTATTTACCCTCCCAGCAGCCTCCAAGGCACTTCTGATCCTATGTTTAGAACACAGACTGATCCCATTCGATTAGGAGAAAAAAAAAAATACCCACAGCCTTCTTAACATAACATGAAAATTCCATCCATCCAAGGGGACTAAGTAATTTACTCTCTGCAGATTCCTTTGGATCCTGAAATGATGCACAGTGATGCAGAGGCACATGGTCATTATGCCCTAGATTTCCTCATTTAGGAAATCAATTCTTAGACATTGGGGATATGCAAATTCAATTAGTCCTGAACTGCAGAATGATAATCATGCACTGAAATCTATATTAGCATATCCACGTGGAGCAGCCTGCTCCTCCCCCCGGGTTCTCTGCCACCTGTTGAATTAATTTGGTCTCATCCCTTGACATCCGTCAGGTTCGGCATATGACAGGGGCAGACTAACTTAACCTGTTGTCAGAGAAAACTGCAAAGTTACAGGAAAGAGGCACATCTCAGCAGAATACTACAGAGAAGAGGCAAAAACTGGAACAAATGCTTAGCCAATCAGTCACCAGACATCTCCTACCAATGCACCTCCGCAAACAAGGACCATTGAAATCTAATTAAGAAGTTTCTCTTCTGTCCCACTGGGGAGCTGCACAGTGACACAAGAACAGTGCTTAACTGGCATGGTGCTTGCTAAGCAAGCGCTTGGGAATGAAATTCTTTCCTATTGTTCTTTTAAAATATTTCTGAACCACAGGGAAATTCTGTTGTCATGATTCCAGAGAAGCAGAAATAAATTTCATTCTCAATCTGATTTTAATCTACACACAGAGGAAAACATCTTGTATTGTATTCATTGCTCTTGCACTACTTCCAAAGGCTTGGGACACTCATTACGTATGGAGAGATAGATAGATGGCTGGATTGCATAACATTTCCTGCCCCCTAAAGTTATCACATGATATAATTCCCAGCATCCATCTTGACCTATTTTGTTGAAAAAATTTACTACCTAGTATCCACTTCCAAATGTGGTATCTCTTTGCTTCCCCCAACAAAACAGGTTTCCCACTCATCACCCTCTTCCCTTGCTCCCCTGCTCTAAGACCTGCCTTTGACCCATGATGAAGCCACATGAAAGTAACTACTTCTGAACTGAGAGTGATGAATGACGATAGAAATAGGAGGGACTCACATCCCAAAAGCACTTGGGAAGAATCTCCATTAACTCACACCTGTTCTTTGCTGTTTAGTGCTCAACTTAGCCACACTCTCCTCTAGAAATCTGCTGTCACAGCCTGTGGAAGCTTGCATCACAGCTCAGCACCGTTATGTTACAGGGCTACTCACTACACTGTAAGCTTCCTAAAGTAAGTTATGAGTTTCTTATTGAGCTTTGTATCTTACGAGTATAGCACCTATAAGTGGACATTATTTCTGGAATATATGAATTAAGGAAGCTGAATTTTCACTTGATAAGAATAATAAAACATAATGTCCACGAAGTCACTCATTTTAGCCTGTTTCTATATAAATAGCACTATCTTATATTACAGCACTATGATGTCTTCTAGTGGAATAAACAAATACAGCTTTAATATCATCAACATTTCAGATACCAGAAGAGAATATGAAAATTTCATTTTGATTGATTGCAGAGAAGAAATAAGGTTTTCTGCCACTTCTAACCTGTCCCAAGACTCTTCTGTCTTATAATCACACTAATCTCTCCATTCCAGTATTGAACCATTATTTTGCTTTCTCTGCTCCAGTCCCCCAGCACTGACTTTCGTTTCCCCTTTCTTCCAATGCAGCAGTAGTTCTCCCTGCTGTAGCCTCCATTTCCACCATGGATTTTCTATTCACTGTGCTATTTTTACTTTCCACCACATCCTCTGGTCTGCGCCTTCAGGTTTTCATACATTCCCTTTAGATACCTTCATTTCTGAAGAAGTCATTCATTATATAATTGCTGAGAACCTCTGTGGAATGGAGATTGTGCTTTCTCAAATATATGAATGAGGTTTGGTGTTTTTTTTTTTTAATGTTTGTGTACATTGTCTTCTCCCTGAGCAAGAGGCAGATGGTGCAAGAGGTAGAAATAAAAAGATAGAGTTAAAAAATAACTTTTGTTATCTAAAACAGACATGAGTTGATTGCAAAAGGGGAGATGAGAGCTAGGTCTTACTGCAAGAAAGAAGGAGTTTCTAAGTTCCTTCATCCCTCTTGTAAACATACCTAGAGAGCACCCTGATGAATAAGATCACAGTTATACTCTATGCCTGGGGTAGGGAGAAGGGGGTTGAGTAATGGAGGAAAGCTGGCCTTTCTAGCTTGAAGAGTTATTTTGGGGAGGGGGTGGGGGCAGGAAGGGAATGGATCATAGACTTATGCATAAAATCACAGACTTAGACACAGACTTTCTACAAAGAAACAGGAGAATATATTCTCAATGCTGGGGTTGGCAAAGATTTCTGAGACAGAATTCAAATAGCACTAGCTGAAACAGAAAAAAATGGTAAATTGATGAAGTAGTTGTGAAAAAAGGGGACTTGTTAGGTCTCCGAGCCTCCCTTGGCTTCCATGTGGTTTGGAAGCCCCAGAAGTCCGACAGAGCAGACAGGAGCATGGCAGCAAGCCAGCGGTTCCCTCTAGGGCAAAGGTGAGATTACCAAATGACAGAGGTGAGCCCAGAGCCAAGTGGAGGATACAGCTGAGATCACAGGGCTATACAACACCTGAGAGTTTATATTAGAGAACGTTACCAATCCCTGACAGAGCTGAGTTACAGCAGACAAAATGGCATGAGCAACAAATGCCATTAGAAAACTCAGGGATGGGACCAGCCCTGCTTTAAAAGCCACGAGTCCAGTGAGTAGCCTAAACTAGACTCTTCAAGACAAAAATCAGGAGGAAAAGATGACATCAGGTGGGTCTAAAGTCACTTGGGCCATACATCCCAAATACATGCAAAAAAAAAAAAAAAAAAAAAAATCCTGAGACATCTAACCAGGGTCTAAGATACCTACAGAGATCAATTTAAATTGTGGGAATGGAGTGAGATTACTGAGCAAATGAAATGTCATTTTTGTCCTTTTGCCTCCTCAAGTAGGTTAATGTTTAAAAGCAAGAATTCTAGGATTCGAGTGCTTGAGTCCAAGCTACGGATCTACAGCTCACCAGCAGCCTTACCCAAGTAAGTTACAGCACTTTTCCAAACCCCAGTTTCCTCACCTAATCAGGAGCGGTTACATTAGCATTTACACCGTAGAGTTATATAGTAACACAGTTCCTGGAATATACTATGTGCTCAATGAATGATTATCTTTAAATATTCCACTACAGTATGATAAGCTAACCATGGAGGGAAATTAAAATCAGATTGGACAGTTTGGAACATGTCCCAGAGAAGGTAGCATAAACCAAATACTAAAAGCTATGTGGAAACTGATGAGAGGAAGGGACTGTGCAGAAAATTGTATGAAACAGTTCACACAGGCTGAAGGAATGTTGTGCCCGAGGACTGCTGGGAGATGGGACCAGATCATAGAAAGCTTTGTGAACTAGAAGATTCTGATGGTACAATATGTAGTGTGATTTGGAGGGATAACTGGCTGTATGGGGAGCAATGTTTTTAAATGGTAGATCTGAACCCAGATCAATGTAGTAGATCCATATGGACATATATTTTTTAATGAAACAGGATAAATGGAATGGAATAGACTACATCAAATTTGATACATTGTAAGATTAAGTATCATTCTGTAAATGATACTTGTTTCAGCCTGTAAGTTAAAATCATGTGTGTGTACACGTTAGTGATCAATTAAGATGTAAAATGTATTTCTTAACACAGATCAATCATAGTGACTGGAAAAGAGAATGGATTGGAAAGAGTGCTTACTATATCGCAATCTGAAAAAGTGGTTATATCTTTAAAAAAAATTAAATTAGAGGAAACATTTTACTTTGATGCCTTTTGCAGTCCAACACCAGCTGTAAAGTGCTAGAATTTGCAATTCTATTCTACATCACTCAATATTCCCCAAGAAATGAAACTACAGCCCACATATAAAGGTGCTTTCCCCCTTTGATGCTTACAGAAGCATTATCCCTACATACCTAAAATATTTCAAGAATACAACATAGGAAAGCTGAGCCTTGGATCCCAGACCCTGCTCCCATCCTGCTAGTTCTGTGAACTTGGGCACCACAGTCAGCCTCTCTGGATGGACTTCAAGGAGGAAACTGAACAGTGTGATCTCTTAGGTCTCTTCCAATTCTCAACTCTTGATTCTGCTAGGCCAGTCTGTTTACTAACACAAGATCTATTTTTGTGAGAATTTAGATTAGAATTCAGGGTATTTGTATTGCTAACCCATGAATGGGAGAATTCCCTTTTCTTTGAATATTCACAGTACATAACATGATGGTGTATTTATAGTAGAAGCATATGTAATTACCTGTTAAATAAAACTGAAGTTTACTTCTAACTCTAAACCTCCAGACAATAGGGAAGCTGGATTTTAAAGACTGTGGAAGGGATTTGAGCATTACCAAGGCATCTAAGAATTGAGGGGGTCAAGATAGCAGAGGAGGAACCACAGTGATAGGAACCTAAAATTCTTTTCAGCACGTCCCCTAGAAATTCCCTTCAGTGATTTCTATTTGGTGACAGAATATGATTCTAAGAAGTCCAGAAAGAGATGCAGCTAAATGACAGAGACAAGTATGTACAGTTTTCAGCAGTCTCAAAACATTGGGAATATAAAAAATAGAGTTCAAGGCCTGATAAGGAGGAGCAGTCTCTCCGTATACCCCAGACTCTCAGACTTTTAGTCAGAGTATTCAACGTTCTATGCTACAAGAGTAAAGTAAACTGAAAAGCACTTACCAAGAATGAACTCTTAGATTAGCTCTTATTAAAACCTCTTAGCAGTCTAGCAATGCAAGGGAAGGGACTTCATTAATATGATAAAAGGTAAAAGGTATCTACAAAAACAAAAAAAACAAAAAACCAAAAACCTCCATATAGCAAACATGCTTAATGGTAAACTATCTAAAGATTTCCTTCTAATCCAGAATTAGACCAAAATGCCCTAACTACTCCTATTCAATATTGTACTGAAGGTCCTACCCAAAATTAAAGGCAAAACAAATATATATATACATACATATATATGTATATATATATGTATGTATATATATGTACATATGTATATATACAAATGTACATAAGTTTGTAAATAGATTGAAAAGGAAGAAATAAAACTCTCACTTTCACACAACATGGTTATATATACAGAACATGTTTAAATACATAGATAAATTTGGAAATATGGATGTGCATTTAGCAAGGTCACTGTTTTCAAAATCAACATAAAATGTTGATTTTTATCTAGTAGTAATAGATAATTAGAAAATAAAAATCTTAAGATGCTATGTTCAATGACATCAAAAACATCAAATACCTAGGACTCAGTCTACAAAAATGCATACACTGTCTCTATATAAAAAATTAAAAACACTTTTATGATAAATTTAAAATCTTTTTAAAAATGGAGAGCTATACCATGTTCGTGGATAAGAAGTTTAAATATTTCAAGATGTAAAAATTCATCAAATTGATCTATAGATTCTATGCAATCCCAAACAATATTCTAGTGCATGTGTGTGTTTGCATAACATTAACAAGCTGATTCTAAAATTTATGTGGAAATGCAAAGAGCCAGAAACAGTCAAGACAATCTTGGAGTGGAGGAACAAAAATGCTCACACTATCAGACATCACATCTTATTGTAAAAGTTCCATGGGAATCAAAATTTACCAACTCAAAATATGTCTCTTTGGCATATTAATTATTTCAGTGGTTATTTCCTAAGAAATGGCAGATGGGGGGAAAACTCTGAAAACCAAGTAGGAACTACTCTTTTGTAAGGAACATTTACATTTATTAGGAAAATCTCCATTTGTAAGGGTTACTCCCTCCATGTACCAGGAAGAGGAGAACCAAATCTCTAGAAACTCTCAGGAATGGAGAAGGAATTGTGTTAAATCTGCATAACAACCTTATCCTTGTTTACTTTACTTTCCTGGTCACCTCCCATTACTGATTCTCCCCACCCTCAACATCCTCTTTTGTCTTTAGATGAAGACAGTATTTAATGAGAGAGCTTTAGCCATTTTGGTGAGTTACTCAGTTCTCCTGTGAATATGTTACTAACTTTGTTTGATTTTCTCCTATTAATCTGCATCATGTCAATTTTATTCTTAGACCAGCCAGAAGAGTAGAGGAAAATTTCTTCCTTCCCAACAGTTCCAATTATTAAGATCAAATGGCTTTGGCATATGGTTAAGCAATAAGCTGAAAAGAACAAAACAGATGCAAGCCCAGACCATATACACATCTGTCACCTGATTTATGTGAAAGGTGAAGTGAAGGAAATACAAGCACCAAATGAAGGACACAAATCCAGGTAATAGTAACACCTACAGATCATAACAAAAAAGTCAAAAACTACAAGAAAAAATTGGAGAAAATTCTTAGACATTTCACAAATAACTGGGTATCTAAGTTTTCAATAAGTGCATGTAAAAATGCTCAATCTCTTTAGCCACATCAAAAAAAAAAAAAAAAAAAAAAAAAAGCACCAAAGGGAGTTAAAGAGGCATGGAAGGTTTGATCCAAGACTATTGTAATAGAAGTCAAGATAATTGCAATAGGGGAGAGAGACTGCACTCAACTGTGATGAAACAAAAGGAAGGAGGGATTTTAAGCATTGGAGTGAGCAGTAAGAAAGTACTGGGGGCCATCTGTGTTTGTTAATCGGTGATTATTAGTCAGGTCCCTACCCTCCCATGGAGCTCAGGAGAGAGGGGCCCTATCTTCTTGATGATTATATTTCAAAAGGATGGCTCCCAGGTCTTTTAGAAATACAATCTTGCTTGTAAAACTGGAAGATGTCTGGGAGAAGATTTACACCTAAAGGATCAGAAATGCTCTAAAGAGAGAGGTAAAGGGTCTATAGCCAGGAAGAAACCTCTGTAAAGTTTACCCAAGCTGAGGGGAACTTGAAGACCACCTTGAGCTTTCTCAAATTGATCACTAATCTTTGGTCTATTGCTGTTTTGGGTTTTGTTTGCTTATTTGTTTGTTTTTACTTTAAAACTACTGATGAAGTTCTGGAGTTGGAGATAGAAATCTAAGTGAAACAACACATGTCAAAGTGCCCAACACAGTGCTTGGTATAGTAGGCTTGTGGGTTGAATGAAATGAACAAATGATTGAATAACAACTGGATTACTGGTAAATTTGTGCACACAAGTTATGAGCAGAATTTGAACTTGGGTAAAAAAAGTATCATAAATAAGTGTGTTGGTTAACTTCCTAAATGTTTACCAAATGTGAAACAATGCCCTCTTCCACATAAAATTTAATCAAAGAGTTAAAAAAAAAAGGAAAGTAGTGATCCAGTTGGGGCTGCCACCTCAGGCCACAAGACTGCATCTTCATTTAGGTTATAAATACTAATTGGGATGGTGGAAAAGCACACACAAAAATGACAACCAGGAATTGACAGCTTGCCTTTAAAAGACAATGTCCCCTTCTCAGCCTCCCAAACCACGCCATCACTTCTAAGGTATAGATGAGGTCATGGTCAGGAATATTAAAATGTAACATTATTTTAAAACTCACATTAATCTCGGAAAAAAAAGGTTGATCCACACATTAGTAAGGAAACCATTAGCCAAAGGGTTATAATTACTTACTAAAAATCATGTGACAAAGCTGAAGATGTGTAATTTGACCCATATTTTCTAATTTGAGCCAATGTTTTCTCTCTGCTGATAAATGCATATATATATGTATTTTTAGAGCTGTTTTGTTGGGGGAATTTGCAAAGAAAATGAGGAAGTACTCAATATCCACTGTAATGTTATAGCTTCAAATAAGCAAAGTGAGAAAATTCAGTAAACCCCAAGCTCCAGAAGTCATTTGCCTCTAATTTTAGAATGCCTACAATAAAACAACAACAATAACAACAGAAGTGACTGCTGTCATCACCTTCCCTGGTGGAGTGACGGCTCCACATTTGTAAAACAAGGAAATGTGATGATTATTCAACAACTGTACTTTTTACACACACATGGCCTGCCTGCCTGTGATAAAAATGAGCTGACAGCCTTCGGCTATTTTCACATAAAATTTGGGACTAGAATGTCCCTAGTTAACAACAAGCCTCCCTACTTTTAGCCCATATACATTTTTTTTTTTTCTAATGTAGGAATAAGAATTCCTTAAGACTCAGCAACTTCTACCAATCTTAACACTTTCCTAGTTTCATTTTTGTGCTATCACATACATGCAGAAAAGTGCACAAATCATAAGGGCACATTTTCACAAGTGGTAAACATGCCTACCAGTTATAAATACTAGTCAGATCAAGACTAGAATATTAGAAGCCACCCAGAGCCCTCCCTCAGGCTCACTCCCATCACCACCCACCAGCCTCATTAAAGGAAACCACTATCCTGACTTCTATCTCCATAGATTAGTTCTGACTGTTTAAGAACCTCATAAAATGCAATCCTACAGAATATACTCACTCATGACTTGCTCTGTTTCATTCAATGTTATGTTTGTGTAATTCATTCACATACATTACTATGTAAGTGGAATATAACACCATTTGTTTATCAATTCTACTGTTGTTAAATATTGTTATGTGTGGGTTTTTTCAAGTATTCCACCACTATGAATACCCCACCATGAATATATCTATGATGCTTCCAGTACACACGGACATGTGCTTCCTGAACATGCACCTAGGAGAGGAATTGCTGGCTCATGTACACGTGCATTCCCAGCTTTGGTAGGTACACCCAAATATTTTCCCAAAGTGCTTTTGTCCTCCTACACTCTGACCAAGATTTTAGGGACATTCCAGTTGCTTCATGTTCCAAACAGTACTTGACATTTCCTATCCTTTTACTTATTTAAAAATAGAAAAATGTAAATGTTAACCTTTCTGGAGGAGCAGTAGAGGAATCTCACTGTAGGTTTAATTTTTCACTTCCTTGATGACTGACCAAGATGGCTTTAACGTCCGCTCAACTTGACTAATCTTTATGTAAGTTTCTTCCTGACTGTAGACCCTTTACTTGCAATTGCTTAGAGCATTTCTGCTCCTTTGAGATGCAAATCTTCTCCCAGCCTCTTCCCATTTTACAATCTCAAAATGTCTCTCTCAAGGATCTGGGAGTCATCCCTTGGAAGTGTCAGTTTAAGGTTTTCCCATTTTTCTATTGAATTTTTTTTGCCTTTTTCATCATGGCTTGTAGATATTCTTATTACCTGAATTTGAGTCCTTGGCCTGATAAGTATATTTCCTCCACTGCAGTGGGAAATGAAGTAAGGGCCTTTGTAGAATCAATTACAGCCATTTGCCTCTGGTAACTTGAGGCATCTCTGATAGGCATGTGCAGTTGCCAAACATCAAGGGACTTAGTGGCTTTGGCCTTAGTCTGCAAGGGCCCTGGGTTGAGTCTTTGATGTTCCTTAAAGCTAATTTCTGTTCTCCTACTTTACACATTTCATAAGATCATTCTCATTTTGTCATTCTAAATTGCCATAAAGCCTCCCATCAGCAGCCATGCACCTAATTCATGACTACTGTCAACAGCATTATCCTTGACTTATTTGCTTAAGAATCTTAGAAGAGTGACTCAAGGTCAGAGCTCTGCCTGATATATAAATTGTTTGTTTATTGTAGGAAAAATATTTGTTCTTCATCTGAACCACAGTACCCAAGATAAAATAAAACCTGTATTTACTTTAGTGCATGGAGCCAGATTCAATTAAGATTCCTCTCATAGATGCCATTAATTAAGAACACAGGTCTTTTACCTAAAATCTGATTTTAAAAAGTGAATAAACCACAGAAATAAGTTATTACATGAAAAAGAGACAAAATGTCCTTTAACATGAGAAAAATCTGTGCAACTCATAATTAAAAGAAATGCAAATCAAAGCTAAACTGGGGTATCAATTTTTGCTTATCAAATTGGCAAAAATTCAGAAGACTGACAAGCACAACTTAATTTGTTGATGGAACCATTGGGAAAGGCATATTCATACATTGCTGAGAAAGCAGAAGTGGTAAAGTGTTTACCATTAGTGACTCTAGGTAAAGGAAATCTGGGGATTCTTCATGCTTTTGTTTCAACTTTACCGTAGGTTTAAAAATCTCTAAATAAAAAATCAGCAGCATAAGGAAATACTCAACTTACAAAATAATGCAAATTATCTGTCCAAGGGTATTTATAGCACTGTTTTTAGTAACAAATAAAAATAAAATTTTTAAAAAACCTAGTGTACCTCAACAGGGATGTAGTTAAATACATTATGTCATATCGATGTGATAAGATATGTCGCCATTCAAATATGTTGTAGATCTGTATGTATATGTACATAAATCATGTATATGGACACATACACATATAATAAATATTCATCTATATATTTATGTGTATTTAGGGGGGGAAAGGAAAGGTGCAGAAAAGTGTGAATAGCTATTCATTCCTATTACAACAGACAATATCTGGAAGGATATACAAGAACCCATTAACAGTAATTTCCCCTGGAGAATGAGGTAGGGGTCAGGGAAAGGATTTTAATTTTCACATTACTTACTTCATCACTATTATAATTTATTTACCATGAGCATGTTATCACTTTTATAACAAAGTAAGTAGCTACTCCCCTCCCCTAAAAAAGGACAAGATCTTATTACACTATATAAAATCTTTAAAATGAGAGGCCAAAACTATATCTATTATTTACTAATAGTTTTATTTTATTGATGAATTAGGCAATCTTTGGTCTTTGACCAAAGTGTGTGAGTTCAGGCCACAGTTACACCTACAGTTGGCATGTACTGATATAAGTGGCCATACTTGATTCAGCACTCATACCTACTGCTTGGCTAAGTTAAATGCCACGGATAAATCTCATGTCTGGATTCTGGGTGATCCTAAAAATGAGACGGGAAGTTATCAGTTTCAGCCTCACCAATTATTGAAAGGCCTTTGTAAACTATAAATCAGAGCATGTATATGAACCACTTATTCATTTCCTTGGAGCCTTAGTATGACCCTGCAGTCGGAGCAGTTATTATGGTCTCCACTGTGTGGAAATTGGGAACCTGAGTTCAGAGAGATTGAGGGACTTGTCCAGCACTGTGTCTGTTATGATGAGACCAACTTTCTTCACAATGCTCACAGCTCCCACTGAGAGCTGGCAAGTATCAGCAAATAAGAGTATCAGAGATATTTTCATCATGGAGGCCTGAGCCTTGGAAATATCTGAGAGGTTTGCCTTCCATCCATCTTGCTCTAAAAGGGATCATATGTCCCCTTTCAAGGTGGCTCTTTTGTTTGTTTAGGCATTCATAGTCATATCCTTAGATGAAGGAACCAACTTTCAACATTTTCCAGCAGCCTGTAGGACAACAGCTGAGGAGCTTGGAGGCCAACTAACTTCTAAAGCCAATTTCAAGACTTTATGTAATTTGCAAGAAAAGTTAAGTAGCAGAAGATTCATAAACATTACAGATTCAATAACACCTTTTGTTCATTTGTGGATAAAGTCCAGTGGGGCAGGAAAGTTTAGGTAAACAAAGCAAGGTGGTCAAGATAACTCATTCCAGGAGCACGGTTCAACAGCATTAGTTAAGCCAAAGGCAGCTAAGCATCCCTGAGCAAGAACTGCTAGGAATGTAATCAATATGTTACCTCTGACCATTTGCAAACATCCTTTAGAATAAAACACTATTTTAGAACCTTTTCATGTTATTTTATGAAGCTGGCTTGCCCTTTAAATGTCTTTTCATTCCTCCTGAGAATTAAGTCAGTTTCAAGGAGGATCCCTTTTTGATTATTTGAATAGCAGTTGGGGGTTAAGAAACTTAAAAAAAAGAAGGCTCTTAACCTGCTTGTAATAGCCTGCTGTCATTGTGATGCCAACCTTTTAACTCTCCAGCTTTCCTTCTCTTAATGGTTCAAGAAAGGCAGTGACAGCTTCTTTCTCTGATGGAAGTCCCTGCTTGAGAACCAAAAGGGACTGAGTTAGATCCTGATGAGGCTCTTTAGAGAATGGCTTTGAGGGAGCCATGTCCGGTACTCAGGAGATTTCCATTATCCGGGTGCAAAGAGGCACATCCTAAAATAGTCTGCAAAGGTGAGGATCCCTCAGGTGACCATAGGTAGGTCAAGGCCCTGCAGTGGAGTCGAGCGACTGGGCAGAAGCCATAAATGAGTGGAACAAAGGCTGGGATTAGAGGCTCCAGGTCAGTGTATACATGATGCTATGATCTGAAGGTCCTGGAAACCTCTCCATCTCCATCTCCGAAGAACCCAAAACAGAGATGGTGCATGTCCGGTCTCCTGAGATGAAGCCAACAAGGGCAAGACAAAGCAGCTGAACTGTTTTAACAAAATGAAACAGGGTACTTAGTATTCATGAGCAGGTTCAAAGTAAGACCCACAGCTCCCCCTTTTAAACACAGCTAGCATAAGACCCTTCTCGACAGAAATTCTGGGGAGTCATCAGATGAATAGGAAGCAGGAGCCAGAAGCTCTGTGCAGGAAAATTGAGACAGAAGCCAGATCTAAGCCAACCATCAGGATGGGATTTAATAACTTGAAGTTTTCCTCTAAACACCAGGCTCTTCCCTGAGAATCTTAGATCAGAGTCTTCAGCAAGTAATAACGGATGAACTCTTGGGAATCAGGTTATTCAGGTTGTATATTACAGCAGCAGCTTCTCTCAGAAGGCACAACCATGTCGAAGCAAAGAAAATAAGCATTAAGACAAATGAACTAGCTAGAATGGACAGATCTCTACTCAGGAAAAATATCTGATGACCTTACTGGAAATGTCTGCCCTGGAATAACTGTCTGTGTGTGTGTGCCCTTCTCAAGTTCACACTGTTGAAGACCAAACCTTTACTGGACTCTAGCCTGGCACTAAGCATAACCAGTAATAATTACTGGACCAAGATGCACATCTGAATGTCATAACCTATAAGGATCATCCCTGGATAGCTCTTTATCAGTAACTTTGTCAATTGATTAAGCTGCATTTGCCTACCTCTGCTTGCTTAGATTTTGAACCAGAAAATGTTAAAAGCCACTGGGTCTACCTTCATTTTATATATAGGGCAATTAAAGCTGGCTCAGAGACAGGATTTGCCTAAATCTCTGTCATCAATTAGACTGGAAGAGGGTGAAGTATTTCTTTTTTTTTTTTTTTTAACATTTTTTATTGATTTATAATCATTTTACAATGTTGTGTCAAATTCCAGTGTTCAGCACAATTTTTCAGTCATTCATGGACATATACACACTCATTGTCACATTTTTTTCTCTGTGAGTTATCATAACATTTTGTGTATATTTCCCTGTGCTATACAGTGTAATCTTGTTTATCTAGTCTACAGTTTTGAAATCCCAGTCTATCCCTTCCCACCCTCCACCCCCCTGGTAACCACAAGTCTGTATTCTCTGTCTGTGAGTCTATTTCTGTCCTGTATTTATGCTTTGTTTTTGTTTGTTTGTTTTTGTTTTTGTTTTTTAGATTCCACATATGAGCGATCTCATATGGTATTTTTCTTTCTCTTTCTGGCTTACTTCACTTAGAATGACATTCTCCAGGAGCATCCATGTTGCTGCAAATGGCATTATGTTGTCAGTTTTTATGGCTGAGTAGTATTCCATTGTATAAATATACCACTTCTTCTTTATCCAGCCACCTGTTGATGGACATTTAGGCTGTTTCCATGTTTTGACTATTGTAAATAGTGCTGCTATGAACATTGGGGTGCAGGTGTCATCCTGAAGTAGATTTCCTTCTGGATACAAGCCCAGGAGTGGGATTCCTGGGTCATATGGTAAGTCTATTCCTAGTCTTTTGAGGAATCTCCACACTGTTTTCCATAGTGGCTGCACCAAACTGCATTCCCACCAGCAGTGTAGGAGGGTTCGAGGGTGAAGTATTTCTGATTTCATAATTTTCTTGCAATACCATAATGTTATCTTAATCAACACTCATAACCCAACGTGCTTAAATTTAAACTGCCAACGAGGCCAGTTACATTGATTATGTCTCCTGCAAATAAAGGTTACATTTAAAAGAATTGGCAAGAATAGGGGGCAATCTATCCGTTACCATGAGACCACTGGTATTAGAGATCCTATTTTGTTATCCCTAAGATTTCCCTTCTTTGAGTTTCCTTTGATTTCATGTGGTTTCTTTCAATATATGGCTACTTCTCTATGTGAGGTTTGCCCCAACTGCACTCAGAGCTCAGAGTAAAATAATGAAACAGAAGGGGACAAGGTCCAAAATAAGACGTGAGTTCAAGTCTAGACTCTGATATATAAGTTTAAGGTGTACAGTTATAATGATCTGACTTACATGCATCATGAAATGATCACAGTAAGTTTAATGAACATCCATCATCTCATACAGATATAAAATTAAATAGAAAAAAATATTTTCTTCCTCGCAATGAGAACTCAGGATTTACTCTCAACAGCATTCACATATGATGTAGAGCAGTGTAAACTATACTCACCATGTTGTACATTACATCCCTAGTACTTATTTTCTAACTGGAAGTTTGTATATTTTGACTGCCTTCATCCAGTTTCTCCTCCTCTCCATTTCTCCCTCACCTCACCTGTAGAGTAAAGGGAAACCTTGTGCACCCTTGAGAACCAAAAGGGGTTCTCTTTTTCTATGAGATTGTTTATTTTCAGAGTAAAATTGACCTACAACGTGAGGTTAGTTTTTGGTACACTACATAGTGATCCGATATTTCTATACATTTTAAAATGATACCAGGAAAAGTCTAGTTACCATCTGTCACCATATTAAGAGATTACACAATTACTGACTACATTCCCCCACTGTATACTTCATACCCTTGACTCATTTCTTTTGTAACTGAAAGTTTGTACCTCTTAATCTCCCTCACTTATTTCTCTCCTCTCAGCCACTCCCCTCTGGCAACCAGCTGTTTACTCTCTGTATATATGACTGTTTCTGTTTAGTTATGTTTGCTCATTTGTTTTGTTTTTAGGTTCCACATATAAGTGAAATCATACAGCAGTTGTCTTTCTCTTGTCTGACTTAGTTTACTTAGCATAATACTCTCTAGGTCCATCTATGTTGTCACAAATGGCAAGATTTCATTCTTTTTATGGCTGAGTAATACTCCACTGTGTGTGTGTGTGTGTGTGTACTCCATTGTGTGTGTGTGTGCGTGTGTGTGTATGGTATATATCTTCTTCATCCATTTATCTGTTGATGGGCACTTAGGTTGCTTCCATATCTTGTAAATGATGATGCAGTGAACACAGAGGTGCATATATCTTTTCCAATTTCTGCTTTCATTTTCTTGGGATAAATACCCAGGAGTGGAATTGCTGGATTATATGGTTGCTCTATTTTTAATTTTTTTGAGGAATTTCCATTCTGTTTTCCATAATGGCTGCACCAATTTACTTTCCCACCAACAGTGCACAAGGGTTCCCTTTACTCTACATCCTCATCAACACTTGTTATTTGTTGCCCGTTTTTTGAAGGTTATTCTAACAGGCATGAGGTAATATTTCATTGTGGTTTTGATTTCTTTTTCCCTGATAAGTAGTGATGCTGAGCATTTTTCATGTACCTGTTGGTCATCTGTACGTCTTCCTTGGAAAAATGCCTATTCAGATCCTTTGTCCATTTTTTAATCAGGTAGTTTGTTTTTCTGATGTCGAATTGTATGAATTCTTTGTATATATTGGATATTAAACCCTTATCAGATATATTAATTTGCAAGTATTTTCCCCTATTCTGTAGGCAGCCTTTTCATTTTGTTCATAGTTTCCTTCACAGTGCAAAAGCCTTTCCCTTTGATGTAGTCCCATTTGTATAGTTTTGCTTTGGTTTCCCTTGCCAGAGGAGACATATCCAAAAAACATTGCTAAGACCATGGTCAAAATGTGTACTGTCTGTATTTTCTTCTAGAAGGTTTATGGTTTCAGATCTAACATTCAAGCCTTTAACCTATTTAATCCCTATTTGGGGGAAATTTTAATTTTGAAAATTAACCTATAGACAAAAAGCAGAAAGTAATATTACAGGTATGGGAGAACAATATAAGTACTATGAACTGTGACAATATAAAAGTTAAATAAACAACAACAAAAGTTAGTCAGTGAAGGGAAGAGAAGAAATAGAAACAACTATAAATATACTAATTTATTCTCCCTTCAAGAGTATTCTCTAAATTTGATAAATCAAGAAATGTGAATGTGAATTTTTATCATTTACAGTTATAAAGGGAATTACTAGAAGAACTAAAATAATAATGTGAATGACAAAATTTAAGTATGAATCAAGAAGATGAGGTACAAAATAGTAAAAATGTTCCAGAACTCTAAATTTCATTGCACAGAAACTGGTGCTGCTGAAAGTTGCTATCACAAGAAACAGAAGCAGAAAAAAACACTTAAAATACTAATGGGAACCACCAAACGAGCTAAAAAGGAAAGTGGATAAAAGATATTTACCATTAGAGTGTGGCCCTGTGGGTGGCAAAAGAGGAAAGGGAGATTGCTACCTTTATACTTAATTTTACACAGTTTTCAAAACTTAAGATTTTTTTCCCCATTGTTTTTAAAAAGAGTACTGATAGAGACTTAAAACCTACAAGTTTTCCATCTGCAAGTGTAGCTTCCCCACTTCAGCCTTGTGGTTGCTCTGATTAACAACAACCTAACTAGTGCCTAGGATTTCAAAGAATAAATAACCTTGTCATTTCCAAGCCCCAAGCTGTGGCTTCATTTTGTATAGCCATGTTAATTCCACTTGTAATCCCCACGAAGTGCAAGGACTTCTGTTATTTCTTATCTTTAAGCCTCTTTTATCTCAGCTGAACTCAGAAGGATCACTTTTCAAAAGAGCTGATGGGGTAGGGAGAAAAAAAACAATAAGAAATGACTAGGATGTTGGGAGATGAAAAGGAATGACAATGATTAGGCTAAAATAATTAGATATTTATTCTTCCCTGCAATAATTCAAAGGGATCAACATTTCTCTTGTGATCATGAGAATTTCATCTATCACCAAATTACTTTAAGAAAGCCTTGTTCTCACTGAAAGTACAGCAGATCCTAAAAGAGTCAATAATGTACCAAATCAATAATATGTGAATTCAGGGTCTGACTTCAGGGAGGAGACCCTGTTTTTAACCTTCTCTATCTTTCGGGAGAAGGGGAGGACATGGAGTTCAGACAATGTTGAAATGAACTGGTGAGTCTCTGGTTGAAATAGAAACCAGTTGGTTCTCCTAGTTGGTTTTGAGTATGCTCAGATGTCTCCAAAATCTAGCTCCCACTGGCACTAAGGTAGGAAAGAATTTGATGAGTGTGATAATCAAATCTTGATTTCCCCCATTAATAAAAATCATCCAGCTCCTGAATTACCTGGGTAGAACTCCTGGAGACTATCAGAATTTAGGACTACATCTATCTTTCTGTGAGGGAGGGAAGGAAAAGGTGAGGTGAGGTTTGAATATATAACTGGCAACTATTCCCACTTTGTTCTTGGAAAAATGGGAACTAAATGCATGAAGGATCTTTAATTTCACCCTGTTCTAAACCTTGTATTTCCGATGCCTGTTCCCTCCCACACACCACCCTACACTAATCTCCCACCCCCACCACTTGTGGACAAGAAGTGCATTGGCCTGAAAAGCTCAGTGACTTGAAAAGTGACGTGAGCAAAATGGTGAGTGGAAGCTCCGAGCTCTGGTGCCCAGAAGAGTCACACCCATAGGGACAGAAAGTAGAATAGTGCTTACCAGGAGCTGAGGGGATTGGGGAGTTATTTAATAGGTACAGAATCTCAGATTGGGATGATGAAAAAGTTCTGGAGATGGGTAGTGGAGATGGTTGTACAACATTGTGAATGTACTTCAAAATATCTCAGCATTTTATTTGTCACTTATACCTCAGTAAAACTGAAAAATAAAATAGGCTCATCCTAAGTTAAAAACAAATGAAAAAAAAACACACAAAACAATGTGAATATACTTAATGCCACTCAACTATAAACTTAAAAGTGATTAAAATGGTAAATTCTGTATTGTGTGTAGTTTATCACAAAGACAATAACAAAGCTTGGTGACTTGGACCTGGCTCATCCAGGCAAACTATTCTATTTGTCTCACTAGAACCTGAACGTATCACAGTATAGTTCTATAATTTATGTGTATCCAGAAAGGGTTAATTATAAGTACAGCAGAACAAGTATAATATAACAGCAATTTTGTCAAGTTATTTTTCATTTAAGAGTCTGCAAATTGAAGGTGTACAATTCAGAAGCCTGAGAAATTCACAACTGTGTGGGTGTGCACATGTATGTGTGTGCAGAGAAAAAGAGAGACTGAGACAGGGTGGATTCAAGACAAAAAACTGCTGTCATAATCAGAAACCCTGGACAGAGCAGTGAAATTAGGCAGACCGCATTTTAATTCCTGGCCCCTGCCCTGTTGTACGCTCTTGGGTAAGTCTTACACCTGGTTGACTCCACATGAGCTTCCATGGCTGCCTTGTCAGTGCTCTGTCACTTGCACGTCTGTATCTTCCCCTACTTGAGCCTGAGTTTCCACAGGACAAGGACTGAGACTTTTTGGTCTCTATACTACCATACCTAGTGACGTGTCAAGCATACATTGCCATTTGGCTGAATGAATAAATGGGTTCGTGGAGATCAGTTTTGTTGGAAAAGTTGGGATATAGTACGACATGTGAAAAACAAACAGCCGATAGCGAGCTTTCAAACCCCAGTTTCCTAGGGTTGGCATTTTTATGACCACTGTTCTAGACCAAGTCACCCACATCTTTGCCTGGACGGCAGCAACAGCATAGGATGGTGCGTTCACTTCTGCTCTTGCCACCGCACAGACACAGATACGTTCTCCATAGAGAGGCCGTAAGAGCCTTTTCAAAATATAAATCATATAGTAGAACATATGAGCAGCTTAAAAACATGTAACATCTTCACTCTGGACTTGAATAAAATCCTAACTCCTTGCTATGTCAAATACAAAACCTGTCAATATCCTAATTAAAAAGCAAATCTCATTTCTTACTCCTGTCTTCCAAATTTGCTGTCCTCTACCTACTCTGGCTTCCTTCCCACTGTTAGAAACACCCACCGCTCAGTGGCTTCATGTGGCTCATTCCTTGTGAGTTCAAGTCTCACGTGAAATGTCACCATCTCAGAGAGGCCACCCATGTTACCACCCTTAGTAATAGTACCCGTACACTTATTTTCTATTGCTGTCCCTTGCTGCTTTTCTTCATAGTGCTACTGAAAATTCTTCACTATTTATTTTGTTCTTCTGGTACTTGTTCATTTTCTGTCCTCATCATCACGTGGCTGGCTTTATGAGATCAAGCACCGTGCCTGTACTTGGCACCTGATACGCACTGTACAGCACGTGGTTCACATTCAGTGAATAATCATGGGCACTGAAGATCACTGAAGACATGTGACAGGCAGTGCATGCCATATTTGTATATGTCAGGGGCTTGACCAAAGCAGATGGAAAGAAAGGAGGCCCTGACTAAGCAGGATGAGATGTGGGAATATTTACTCATCTGTAGAAGATGGAGCCCTTCTCCCTCCCACCCACCTCAACCCCTCAGGGAAGACCAGTGTTTTCATGCCCTCAATATTTAAAGGGGTTGAAGCAATGATATGCCAGGAGGCAGCATATTTCCTCTCTAGCAGCTTCTCTTCTCTCTCCTGGGAACCTCCTGTCCCTAGACCCTATTATTCCAGCTGTTTTGCCAAACTTTGAGGTTCATGATGGCAGGGATCGCTCCATTTCTGTACTGTCAAGAGCTAACTCGAGGTCTGATCCAGAGTAGGTGCTAAGAATATGTTGGTCAAAGTGATCTAAATACAAAGTCACTATTTCCAATGATTTCTATTCCAGAGCATGACACAGAGATCAGGAGGAGTTCAGGAACCAGTAAGATGAAAACAATTAGACAGCAAGGATGGAATTGTGACACCTAGCAAGCCTTGAACTTCGGATCAACAAATGAAACTTCAGATTTCTTTTAATAACTCATTGCCTGAAAAATTTTAACCTGTCTAGAATATTTTCATACTCAAAGAGGCAAATAATGATCAAAACAAAAATAAAGTCCATTCCAGGTTGTGCTAGAAAAAAAAAATGATCCCACTGTGGTAAGAAAATAGAGCCCTATGAATCTTAGTAATGTCAGGAACCAAACAGTGCACTGAATAAGAACCTGATGGGAAGGACTGAAAAAGAAAATTTAGTTGATTGTAATCCTTGTCTATGACGGAAGTTGGATTTCCTCAGCCCAATTGTGCTCTGTGGGTATCTGACAAGTCTAAACTGCCAGCTTAAAGGCATTCAACAAATTTCAAGTTGTTTTTATGTCAAAGGGTTGAATTTAGACAAGCTGTATTGACTTGAAATTGGACAGCTGGAATTTGTATTTTCAGTCTTCAGAAATTTCAGTGCAGATTTGACGAGCATTGATGATTCTTTATTGACATGAAGCATTTGTACAAATCACGGGATTCTATAAAGCACCATTCTTTTTGCTTTTTTATTTGATGCTTTCTGCTACTGAAAAAGCTCATTTTTCTCATAATTCAAAATAATCTTCAGAATATAAGATATAATGAATTGGTAAGAAAGTCAAGATTCTCTGTAGCTTAGAATAAGCTAAACTTGTAATGAGGCTGCTATTAATGTAAACTTCCACAGGAGCTGTTTCCTGGGCACTCACAAATTGTATAATTTGTCTTGTTTCCAAGTTGAATTTACTGCGTGTGCAGTGTCAGTAGGGTGGTAAGAGCTGTGATTACAAACAACACTGATATATTGTGACTATGACACAGGTCAATGGTTCTTCTAGAAAGCCAGGGAGAAGGGAGAGAGAAGTCTCTGTTCCATAACGTCTACACATTACAGGAGGCTTGTTTGCTCCTGTTGAATAGGCTCCCAGATATAAATGCTTCCTTTGGGGAGTTCTTTTATATCTCTTTCTGAAATATGACTCTCAGAGGAAGGCTGAGATTAATAGTGCATCAGGTTATGCTTAATCTTCTCTCAATATTTCATTTTGCTTTAATCCTATAACATTTGCATTTCTGAAATTAGGGTATCTGACGCATTGAGGTGGGACCCAGAGGCCTTGTTCGGGTTAGATTTATTATCTACTAAATGATTTTCTTAGCAGATCTCTGTCTCTGTGTCTGCCAGCTAATCTCAATGCTCTATCTTGAGCAGATTCTATTACACAAAAATTTATTATTACTTTTTTCAATCTTCTACACAGCTTTCAGACACCTTCTGATTAATAGTAACCCTAACCAGCGCAGTCCAACATGGTTAGCAGATATGTGGAAAGGACCCACTTGTGAATGAATATGTGTTAAAATGTTCTTGACCCTGCAGGTATCCCCAGGTCCATCGTTTCAGAAAGAGATCTCAGTATTATCTCCAAGCTTTTTTTTTTAAAGCCCAACGAGTCCAATTCCTGGAGTAGGGGACATTGAAAAGAGGTATGTTTCTTGTGCAGCCTCATGCTCAGGCAAAGAATAATGAAACACAAGCCAGGGAAAGAAGTTTAGGTCTAGGTGAAGGAAAAGTATAGAAAGCTATATTCAGAACATGTGAACAGAGTTAGAGAAAGAGTTAGAGTTAAGAAAGAGTCACAAGGGACAGGAAATAGAGTAGAGCTCCTGAGGAAGCTGGAGCAGCACCTCATCAGCTTTCTGATTATCTACTCCTCAACTATCTTAACTATTACTCTGGAGTGACCAGATGACTGATTCCACAGGTCATACACAACAATGAGTGCTAAGCAATTTGGTTTGCAGTTTCTGGACAGGTCAGCACACTGAGCAGTCCTGTGACTGGGAGTGGTAGGGTAGAGCAGCCTACAACTAGTATTAGTAGAGGGGGTTGAGGATAGCAGTGTAAATGGAAGTGAAGATCGAGATGAAGATGGGTATGGGTTGGAGATAAGAAATGGGGATAGGGCAAGGGTGGCGTGACTGAGTCGGACAACACTGGCTATGGGAAGGCAAGACTAGGCAGATCTTTGATTAAAAGGTCAAAACTGCAGTGATGGACATAAAACAGATTCTGGCTCCAAAATAGAAGTTTCTAGAATGAACTAGTCAAAATGCCAGCAGAAAACAAATGACTTATTGCTCAGAACAGGGCTCTAGACCTAGTGGGGAAACTGGAGTGCCATAGAGGAAAATGGGGTTGAAACTAAGCTTTTTTATAGACCAGTTAAGTTTGAATTATGTTGTTACTCGCTGAACGCCAGATCCTAACCTTATATCTAGCAGGCACCAGAACTATAGCTGCACAATTAATCCAGACCTCACTACTAGAAGACTGCTAACCCCCTCTGCTAGGTCAGGATAAGCTCAACACATGGACAGGCTAAGCTAGAAAGTCACAGAGGAGAAGCAGACATGTGAAAAGCGTGTGTGTGTGTGTGTGTGTGTGTGTGTGTGTGTGTGTGTGTGGTGTTATATATATGTCCATCTTCAGACAGTTCCAAGGGCAACCAAATCATGAAATCTGTTTCTTTTTAACCAGGAACACCCTAAAACATGTTTGTCTCCTATATATGTCTGCCTAATTCCTAAATTAGGAATAATCTTTTGTTAACTATAACCGGAAACTATTTGTAACTACATTTTGCTTCTGATGAAGCAAATGATGATTGACAAGGGCTAATTTTTAAAATGCAAGCAAAAAATATGAACTCATTTGAGGAAAAAAAGGCCTTTCAAATATTTAAAATGGAAATATTCACTGGCTTTATTTCCGAGAACAATTAAAGACTCTCTCCTGGGGAATGTGAATGTAACTTGAAGTTAAATTCTGTTGAGCATCTACATGAAAACAAAATATGGCTTGTGTCTCAAATGGAAAATATATTTTCAAGGGCTGTCACTGTTGGAGCAGACTTGTAATAGATATAAATTAATTGTTCTTTTTGTGTATGTGCTTCACATTATGGAAGTCAACATCTGTTTGTCCTTTCAGTCAAAGCAAATACACTTGTGGTAGACTAACAGAAGATTAAGATGCAGAGATGGAAAAAAGATATGAGCTGTGTGTCAGAAAAAGGAGAGATCAAACACAGGAAGAAACAGGCCCCAAGAGGGAAACCAGAAAGGAAAAAAGAGGATTCAGTGCCCTGACCTGTTAGGAAAAATTCCTACCAGTGTCATTTATTAAAGATTTGTGGCTGCTGATTGCAGTGACATTCAAATGACAGTAAACTAAGAGTCTTGTGGTCAGTACATCTTAAATAGTTTGGCCCTTACAGACACATACTTCTGCATTTTAAGACTGCTGACGGAGTGACAAAATCAGAGGTCTTTCCTGGTCCTTCATGGTAACACTTATTTTAGGAAAGTAAGTTAGAAAATTGGACTGGTAGAAATCCAAAGAACAAACTGTTAGCTTTCCTCTGTTCCCTGCTGCTTCAAATATGACGTCTTCAAGGGCAAGAAGAAGGAGCAAGTGAATTTTTAAGAACAAAGTGCTTTTCTCCCATTGATAGAGATTAATATGCAGCTCAGACTTCAGGGTCACTTTGGGTTAGAGTCCAGTTTCTCTAAAATGAAATATTCACCTCCTCCTGGGAAACACAAGAAAAAGGTAGGCAGCCAGGCAGCTACTGGAGACAGTCACCATGTGCAACAAAGTGGCGTGCCCCACCCACCCATCTACTACGTCCCATGCCACCGATGTCGTAGTAAAGAGCCAAGTGACTTACAGGAAGAAAAACGCATTAAAAGATCACACAGTTGATCTCCTGGCTTCTGGCCCATATGTAATCTCATTTCAGACAGCCAGGATCCCTATTTCTAAGATACCTATCAGAAATCTTCATGCCCAGGGAAGTATCTTAGAAGGAACAGCTATGGCCTAATAAAATGCATAAAGAACTGGGATTCAGGATCTTGGGTTCTGTGAAATGGGGTGAACTCACTTCACCCCTCTGCACCCCAGTTTCTTCATTTGTGAAGGAGAAATAATCATGCCTTTGCATTATGGGGCCATAAACACAAAGGAGATGATTCACACTTTGTGAACTGTGCTCTGCTAATGCTAGTTAAAGATGATGGCTTGTCTTTTTCTCCCATTGCACTTCACTGTTGCAGTATAAATCCACAAATCAAAGAACTGATTCTTTCAATCATTCAAAAATAGTTATTACCTCCAATAGACTTTCTGTCCTGGGTCCCACTCTAACTTTGTGACTGTCTACAACATGAGGGAGGTACACATCTAGCATTATTCAATCTCTGACACGTGAATCCTGAATTTGCCAACAACAGACAACTCACCAAGTTGCCAAATCCACATCTAGTAAGAAGTCTCAGTAGGAGCCTGGGCAATTATTTGGTCATCATTACTTTCTCCTTCAGTTCATAATTCTCAGCTCAGAGCATGTTGAGAGCAGAAAAAATGAACTGTCTTACCATGAAAGTAAGTCTGGAAACCTAAGCCAAATTCAAGGTTGGGTTTGTCACAGTTAAATCATATGAGAAAGCCTGTCCTAAAGGGTCTATAGGGTCCCTAACTCTTTGCCAGGCACCATCAGAAACACAGCAGGAAGACAACACACACCCCTGTCTTCTGAACATGTCTCCCAGCTCTGGCCTTCTTGTAAAGTGCCCACCTAACAGTCTTCCTCTTTCACCACAAGACTGAAAGTAAAATAAGCAGTTCTAAGGACAAATGTGCACATTACCTGTGACACACGTTCAAAGACAATGCCTCTCACCATCATTCAATGATTTTTCAGACAGAGGCCTGCAAGAGAGTTGTCTACGTCCACATCTGAGGAAGCACACATCTCCCCATGAAGAAGACACAATTGTTCTTTGCTAGAAAGAAGTAACCCATCAAGTTTCAAGTTTTCCCCTTTCTCTGTGTCTCTAGGAAACCCAGAGTGCAGCCTTGTGCTCATTTGCTTTCAACAGGTTTACTCACACTCAGCCTTTCTCTCCCAGCTTTAGGAGCCTTTTGTCACTGTTGTTACTATAGACCACAAGGAAGTACTTAAATTTTTATCACGTTTTGAAAGATATATAGATCTTCATATGGATATAGTCAGGAATGAATGCCCAAGAGGTAAAAGCCAAATGCTCGACGGCTCTACAGAGACTTTGTCACCTTCCCGGCCACTCTGCATATCCCCCAACTGATTGCCATGCTGACTTACTAGCAGTTTTCCTAATCAACCAGGTTGTTCACATCACATACTTTCGCCCTCATTTTCCTCTTAGGTCTCCCACACTCCCATCCTTAAGCACTGTGCCAGATTACTACTTGCCTTCCAAGTTGTGATTCAAATCAGGCTTTCTCTATGATCACTCCATGTTGCCCTAAACAGAATTGGGTATTTGGAGTTTATTTTAAATCTTCTGCAATCTTACTGCATTTTAAAATTCTGCTATGATGTTTTTAATGTTTCATATGTCTGTCTGCAGGTCTTCCCCCCCACCCCGAGTAAGAAGTCCTGTAAGACATGAACCATGTTTTTGCACCTTTTATACCAAAGTTTAGCACGGAGCCAGACAGAGAGAGGGTCACAACTAAAACATATAGTAAGACTGAATGAATGAATTAATGAATGAATGAACAAATGAATGGGGCACCACTATAATGCCAAGTTCAAAGAAGGGATAAAACAGCAAAACCCATGGAAGCTTGCAGTACACTCCAAGGATGAAATATGGAGGAAATCTAATCACCAGATGAGTGAAAAAGCATTCACTCATCCTTTGAAACTCTGCCAAAGGCAAAGACACGTCCAGTGAAATAAATTATCACCCAGAAAGTTTCACTGAAAAGAAGAGCATGAGACAAGGAGGGAGGAGGCGCTGGGGGCAGTAAAGGTTCTCCTTTACAGCTGCAGAAAGGAAATGACATCAGCATGTATGAAAGCCCTGCCATGCTCCGAAAAGTAGCCAGGGCTTCCACGTGTGGACTCAACCAATTCTCAATTCAGCTTAAAAAAAAACAGTATCATCATCATCATCATCATCATCATCGCCAACATCACTGTTTTAAAACTGTGCTACAGCCCTGTGACTTTTGAAAGACATGCAATTTCAACATGGAACAAAGGCACCTACAACAGTCATTTATGAATTTCTGATACGTTTACTCCTGACAAATTATTATTATTTCTGGAATACTTACGAGCATAACTAAACTCTCACATTACTTAATTGAGAAGCTTCAGGTAGGTTTAGTGCCAGTTGGGGATATGCCCAGAAACCATATTTGAAAAAGCTTTGGGAAAAAAAACAGATGTTGCCTGCTGAGGAGGTTCAACAGGGTATTTGGAGGCTAAATGAAATAACACAAACAGGACCTTTGCATCAAGGCAGAATCTTTGGTCAGACTCCCTTGAATGCTCATCTGCTCTTTGGCCACCTTAATAATCACTGAGCACCTGCTATGTACCACACACTGAATACAGATCATATGGGAACAAAAGGGCCAAATGTCCTTGCTCTCATGCAGCTTACTCTTCCCTCAACTTATACCATTTTGTGCATTATTTTAGGTGCTTTCTGAGTTGAGGCAGAATATCCAGAAAAATCTTTCAATCTGATTCATGAATCCATCAATAAACAATAAATAGATAATAAACAGTAAACACAATGAGTAAGATAACTGTATGGCAGGCTAGACAGTGATAAGTCTCAGTACAAAAGCTGGTGACTAGCATAGGGATAAGCAGCATTAGGGAATAGTGCTCTGGAAGCACCACTGATGAGGGTGTTCAGGATTGTCCTCAGGGACAAGCAATCGTGTCAGAGGGAACAGATACAGAGAAGCCCTGAGGCAGGAATGTGCCTGGTGCTTTAGGAAAATGGCAAGGAAGCCAGCGTGGCTGAGAGAGAGACTAACAGAAGGGGAGGTCAGAGAAGTGTCAGGAGGTGAGAGAAAGAAGGAGGCCTTTGTACAGACTCTGACTTTAACTAGGAGTGAAATTGGGAACCACTAGAAATGTGGAGCAGAGAAGTAACATGTTTTATACTTAAAGAGTTCTCCTGGGCTGCTGCGCTGAGAATAAACTATAGATGGGGACAAGAGGAGGACCTAAGACCTCTGTTCCTGTAATCATCCAGGGGAGAAGTGCCAGCAAAGTATTAGTGGAGAAGGTAAGATTGGTCCAATTCTAGACATACTCGGGATGTTTTGAAGCTAGTGCTGACAGCATTGGATGCAGAGTGTGAGAGAAAGTGGCTTCAAGGATTTGGGACCTGAGCAGATTGAAGGATGGACTCATCATAAACTGAGAGGAGGAAGCTGAGGAACAGAATGAAGATCAGACATCTCGAGTTGAAGTTCAAACCTCCAAGAAGAAGGCAGGTGGAATGCGAAATGTGAGAAGAGAGGAGGCTGGCTGGCTTATACATTGGTTGGGGATTGTCAGCATTTAAACGTATTGGACTTGGTGAGATTACCTAGGACATGGCAGTAAATGGAGAAGAAAAAATGTCCAAGCCTGGAGCTCTAGGGCACTCTAAACTTAGAAGGAAGAATCACAGTGAAGATTTAGAAAGAGTTGCCACTGGAATATGTGAATAAAAAGAGCAGGAGAAACAGACACAGGCAAGCAGACAGACAGACAGAGACTGAGAGAGAAAGAGAATGATGTCATTGAAATCATATGAAAATGTGTATCATCCAGATAGAGGGAGTGATTCACTTTAGCAAATCAGCTGATGGCTGAGAATTGAGCCTGGGGTTTAGGGATGTGGAAATGGTCATTAGTAACTTTGATAAGAGCTCCTTCCAAGGAGGATGTGAATATGTGTATATGCGGCAAGTGATGGTGATTGGGGGGTGGGAGAGTTGTTAAGACGTGGCTGGAATGACTTAAAAACCAACAGGAAGAGAGGAATTATAGGCAGTGAGTTTAACAACTTTTTGGTGAAATTTTTGCTAAAAAAGGAGCAAAGGATCAAGGTAGTACCTAGTGGAGTACGCCACCTAGGCTCCCAGGAAACAGATACAAAATAGAATGAAAAGTGAAACTATGAAATATTAAGGAGGAAGGTAGCAGAAAGAGAGAATTTTCAGGCCATGATGCAAGCCTGAGATCTGTGAAAGGAGACTGAGGAAGAAAGAAGAATTGGGCAGTAAGAGCCTCACACTACAGTGCAGCTCTCAGCAAGTCCCAGCCAGCACATCAGGGAGCTCTGGTGAAATGACTGCTATGCAAGAATCTTGCATGGTGCACAAAGAGCCAAGCTTTCGTAGCCCACTGTGCTAAGTCACCACCTGAGGTGTGCATGGGAAGAGCAGAGCTTTGGCTCAAAAGTTCAGGAAGATCTTGAAGGTGCTGCACCTGAAGGCTGTATACTAAATGAACTCCTCACCAAGTTCCTTCTTGAAGGAATATCCAGGAAGTACACCTTCATGGCTGCCACTTGCAGTGAGTAGAGTCAAGGGGATGTTTTTGAGAAGAAGAAGTGACAAAATTCCCTCTGGGACTTCACCCCTCAAGTTCCCACAGTCTGGAAAGCTCTGAGCTCCAACATATGTTTCATCAGCCCAGCACGGCTGCCTCTTTCTCTCTGGGCTCATTTCTCCACTTAACAAATTGGAAAATGTCCAGTAAAAAACTAGAGCTACTGAGTTTCTTTCTCTCAATGGTTGTAGCCCCTCAAGTCCTGCCTGGATTGGTTACCATCAAATGCCTTCAAACCATACTATATACCTTTCATTCATGTTGTCCATCTTCCAGAATTGTTTTCAATGGGAGTCTAAGCTTGATGAAAGCCAGTCATCGTCAGAGCCAGAAGGGAGGTCAGTCAGCAAGGCTATGAGTTTTAAGTTTTTCTCTGCCAGACTCTGTTGCATGAATGCAGTTGTGAAGTGACCAGAGAGTTGAGTTTCACCAAGAATGTGGTTTTACCAAGTGAGTTGAGTATAACAGTCAGAGGGGCAAGTGAGATGAAGATCTATGCAAGAGAGTGACTGAAATGACCAGCCATGCAATTGACCTGCTCTTACGTAAAAATGATATTTTGTCTTCCTTTTTTTACCCAGGGTTTTTAGAGCTTTTGTGATTAGAGAAGAGTTAGAGCCACAAGCATTCAAAGTGTGGTGAACATTTCTCCTGTTGGAGAATTGTCTCAGGCATTTAGGTAAAAATGATTTCTAGATTTCCTGACCACAATCAATCTCACTGAATCAGAATTTTCTGAGTGGTTAAGCTGAGGCATCTGTATCAAGTTCCCCTTAAGATTCTTACACATACTAAAACTAGAGAGCCACAGAGAGGGACGCAAGTGTGATCCTTTACCTTCCTCTACCTAGTGAGGTTTTGTGTTTCTTCAGTGATGACCCACCTTTGGTGATTTGATGCTGGATATCAAGGAGAATATATATGGGCAATATCCTTTGTGTTAAGAAACTCAACCGCCAGATCCACTTCAGGGTTATAATACAGCACTGATGGACATGGGCTGTACCTACAAGAGCTTCCCCCCCTCCCACCCCCTTTCTCCACCGCAAACCACTCTAAAACCCTAAAGAAAAACCACTAAAGCTTCCCACATCTCATGCTAAAATTTTTAACTTTTTAATTAGTGTGAGTTATACTGACGTGTTTGACCTAAATTTGGAAGAGGACAGAATAAAATATATACGTTAATAAAGAGAAGGGGCTTCGTTTATTCCTTTGAGCTGGATTTGATGTGATTCATTGTCTACCTATTTGGTGTTCATACTACCAAAAAACAAAAAAGTTCCAAAATTCTGCAATTCAGACTTTATAAGTAACATCAAGGAATCAAACTAGCTGAACTTAAATAAAAAAGTGAGTGTGGCCTGAAGTTCATATAAATTGTTTTGCTCACTGCACTTGAAACATTCTGTGTATTTTTCACTTGTTTGCCATACTGAGTTTCAGAGTTTAGGCAGGTTTTCTAGAAGAGTTATGCATTCTAATTTATTCATCCATCAAATAATTTTTATGATAGATGTAGGTTCAAAGTGTCCTAGGTGCTCTGAATGAATATAATGAGTATATAATATATCCTGAGGTAGAAATGATATTAATATGGTCAAGATACACTCCACAAAGAGGTGTGGATGAAGGTGAATCATGAAAGATGATTAGTTGTTTTCCAGTCATAGAATATAAAGTAGGACACACCAAGTCAAGGAAAATCATGCATGCAGGATCATCAGGGCAAGACTATTGGCCTGCTCAGCAAACAGCCTGTAGCACAGTCTAGACCCAGCAAAAAGGGAACAGCAAGGCTGGAAAGGCATTGGGGACCACCCCAAAAGATGCCTTTTATGCTGTGCTAGGTAGTTTGAACTTTAACTTGTCATCAAAGGGAAGGGAAGAATTTATTCTGAGCAGTAATAAGATAAGAACTAACTTTTACAAAATCAATCTGACCATCATTTGGAGAATGGATTAGAGGATAAAGACTGAGGCAGGATACTAGTTACTAGGTTGATGGGGAATATGAAAGCTTAAGTGCTCATTAACAGCAGACCTAATACTCTTAATTTCACCAGGCTGCTGGGGCTCCAGTGGAGACACGGAGATAGACAGTAGTAGCTCTTTTGAAAAACAGATACTACAATATGTCTTCATCCTTACATCTCACACAGAGAAACATACTTTGGTTCAATAGCTGCACCAAAAAAAACAAAACAAAAACAAAAACAAAACCCCCCCTGGGCTTACTTAGGATGCAAATCTAAGCCAAGCTCTACTGGGTTTCACCGGATTGGATTAGTTAGTAAAGATGGACTTACATTGACATTAATAATCCCAATGTTACTGGGTAGTTTTCTTCTCTTACTTACACAGGTCCTCTTTCCCTTCTCCTTTCTCCAAGTCTCAGCCAGTTATGTCTGAGAGCCTCTAGGGTGCCTCACAGGGAAGACTGATGATTCTAAACATTTCTGGCACCACCACAGCTCGGCCAGCCACCCTTCCATGGCCTGCTGGGCACTGCTGCCCCTTAGCTAGAAACTACCTCTATTACACTGGAGCTACCCTAGAGCCAGAACTGCAAGTAGGTCTTTGATGATGAGGAGGAGAACGCCTTCCCCACTTTGTATGTTACATGACTGTCTTAGTTTGGGCTCCAAGAAGCAGAACCTGAAACAAGGGTTTAATTGCACATAATTTATCGATGGGGTACTCTCAGGAGAACGGGAGTGAAGTAAGCAGGAGAAGATGAGACCAAGGATGTCCTCTCAGCTAAAGGCTAACTTCAGGCTGATCCCGTGGGGCGTTCCGGAGCTCAGGTTAAACCAGAGTTGGTTTCCCCTTCAGACAAAGGGGCAGTCTTTTATACTCTTATTTCATCCAATCATTGGCTAAAGTCAGCTGGGGTGGGGGGTGGGGGTATATGCCTAACTCCTGAAGCAAGGCAGCCTTGGCTTGAATAAACTCTCCTGGAGAAGAGGACTGCTATGGGCCACTGGCGGCCAATTTTCATAGAGGCTGGGGACTGGGATCTGAGTGGGGCACCAACAGCATCCTCACTGTCTGGGTTTTAGTGCCATTCTGCCTGTAGCCAGGTTAGAAGGTTTAATGAAAGAACTTCAACTTCCTCTGTACATTTAAACACCACCACTGCTTTCCACAAGGAGCTATGGGGCCAGGAAACACTTGAGAGTGGAATACACGATGAAATAGTCAGGACTGATGGTCCTTTCTTCCTAGCAAGGGTGAGCTTCCTGTGTGTCACATGGTAGGAAGGGAAAGAGGCTTGAGGTCAAAGAAGCTCTGGGTTTCTACAATGATGACCCTAATTTTTTACCCCTTTCCTGTGTCCTTGTGCATGTGATTCTGCAGCTCTTTTCACTAAAGAAAGAAAGTCTACTTTCCTATCCTATCCTTTGAATTTGAACTAGTCTGTATCTTGCATTGGCCAAGAAAATGTGGCAGAAGGAACAGCGTCCTAGGTCTGGACCTACATCTCAAGAGGTTTTGTGTGTTTCTGCCTGCTCTCTTGAGCTCTGCCATCACGATCCGCGGACATACTCAGGCTGGTCCAGTGGAGGATGAAAGTGGAGGAGAGCCAAGTCATCCCAGCTGCCCCAACTGGGGCCATTCTAGATTAGCCAACAGCCAGCCAACTAATCTGCAGACTCGTGAGTGAGCCCGCCAGCATTAGCAGTCACTTAACTGTTCTCCAACTGATTCCAGACACAGCAGTCTCTTATTCTTGTGTACTACTGTGATTTGTGGTTGTTTGACAACATCACTATATTAAGAGAGAACTGTTCCAGGAGGTGTGCGATAAACATTCATTGCATATGAGCAGTGTTGTTAGTATGTTATGATCATCAAAGGGACAGAGAGCTACACCATCACCAAAGAGTGGAACTGAGGTAGAGAGGAGAGATTTTTTTTTATTTCCCCTTCCCACTCCTGGATTATGTCCAACCAAGGCCTCATCAAAAAGGCTGGGAAATACTGAGTGATATTTCTAGACAGAGTTATGCTGATAGACTTCTCCTAAATGTTTCCCTCTCTGGCAATCCATAATAACCTGAGAGCTGGCCTAAGCCCAGCTAGGAGGAGGCTGCAAATTTGGGGCAGAGTGAACACACAGGAAGGCAGCCATCAGCATGCACCAGGCAGGATGCTGAGTCTTGAGATCGTCTGCAAGTATTTGAAAACAGCCCTGCCTCTTCTCCCTCTCCACCCCTCTGTCGTTGGCAACCAAAGACAATTAAGTGGAAAGGCACTTAAAAGCTGAGCCTCTGAAGCATGCTTTATGTCTGTCTCAGTCTCACTAGTTTCACAGGCCCATTTTTAAAATTTTGTCTGGCAGCCACTACAGGAAACAGAGAAGGTAAATCAAAGAGTTACTTTTTATGAGGCCTTTGAGATTCCACTGATAAGTAATTCCTGCAGTTTTTTTAATTTATTCTCTTGCTGGAGACAATTTTGTGGGTTTTTTTCCCCTTGGATTCTTTCCTCCTGCTGCTTTTTCACCACCTTCTCTCCTGCTCTCAGCTCCATTATTTCCAAGTAGGATATGGTGTTGTTTAAAATAAAGACATCACACGCCCCACCTCCAACAGTACATTCTAGCTGTATAGCAATACAGCACTCCTTTTCTGGCTGTGTCTATGAAGGTTCACACTGAGAAAGTTTGAAAAGAAAACTTCCTTAGTAAGAGATAATTTTCTACCTGATAACCCACCCTACACGGGGACTCTTGTGAGCATCCAGCCATACTCTTTGTTTTTTGTTGGTTTTTTTTTTTTTTTCTGGAACTAGCCTGGGAAATATGAGTTTTCCAATTTACTTTTTAAAATCCCAAATGATGTGGCTCCATATGAAGGCACTGCGTCAAAGAACTGAAACACCAAGTGAATACTTAGTCCTGGCAAAACATGGATCATTATGAAAAGCCCTGTGATTTTAAATCTGTGGAAATAAGAAATGCATACCAATCTTTCATCTCAGCTCCATCCCTGCATCTGTCTCCTGCTTCTGTTACTGGTTCTCCATCTAATGGATTGGGTCTCAGGGCCAGAATGAGAAGTAGCAGAACATTTATGCAATCCACCAGGTCACTGGCAGACATAACAGACACACACACACACACACACACACACACACACACACACACACACACACACACACACCAGCATAGGCATAAAGGCTGAAATACAAGAAACGGTACTCCCACTGCTACGTCCATAGAATGGACAGGAGAGATCAGGAAGGCAAAGATGCCCAGGAGGGAAGAAAAGAAAAGAGCACAGGGCAGGAGGCACTCTTTTCCCAGGTGACTACATCCTGGAAACATACAGCCATTCAGGCTACTTCCTTTGCTTCCTCGACCCTCTGTACTCTTCCCTCACCTCATTCCTATCTGCAGCAGGGATGTGCGACCTTTTGTGAATGTATAACCTTTTTTGAGAATCTTTCAAAAGTCAAAGACATGATCTGAAGACATCCCCATATGTACATGCAGCCACAAGTTTGTCTACTACTTCTGTTGTCCTATGAATCACTGGCACAAAAAAGCATCCTCTGGCCCAAGATCAACACAGCCATCTTTCTACAAATGGCATGGGTGTCATTGCCTCATTCCCTTGATACCTACTGATCTCAGCTCATCTTCTTGAGGTTTCGACTTTGTTGGCTTCAATGCACAGCTCTGTCCTTAACCAGCCTGTATTTTCCCCTACTCAGTTACCACAAATCCATGTATTACATGGGAGCATAAAAGTCACACCCAGATCATATGGAAATGCGCTTTCTCCAGCACTTGGGGTTTGCACAGCACAAGACTTCCTTCAGGGTCTGACGATGGTAAATTTACAGACTGAAATTCATTTCAAAAATGAGAAGAGTCTCTGGAGATGGTCTGCCTTGGTCTTGCTCTACCACATGCTAGCAGTGAAATACACTTGCTGTGGCTCAGACTCCTCATATTTACATTATTATATATATAAGTAATATATATAAATAATAGGTCTTATCTGGAGTTTCCCTGATGATAAAAAAAAAGAGCTAAGAATCCGACAATAAATAGAATACTCAATAAACTTTGTTATTTTGCTGTTGTTATAATGAAAAGTCTTAAAAAACTAAATTACATTTAGTCATAAAATAATTAAAATAAATATTTATATCTATTCTTAGATATAAGAACACTATGTATGATCTTTCACACAAATGGCGACTGTTTCTGCCCAATTCTTCTGATTTTTTTAAAAAATTGAACTAAAAGGACTCAGGACTCTTCCATATCTGTGGAACTTCAATCCTTCTGTTCATCACGGAAATTTGTCTCAAGTTTTCTGTGCTCCCATGCTAAGGTTTTGGAATCAATGTTACGTTGGCTTTTGAAAAATAATTTGGAAGCTTTCCTTTTCTCTCTCTGCTTGGGAACAAGTCAAATAGTATTGAAGTTTCTGTTCCTTGAAGGTTTAAAGACTTCACCCAGGAAACCATCTGTGCCTGGCACTGTTTTCAGGAAGAAATCTTTAAAACTTCCTCAATATCCTTGCGTGTTTGCCCACGCAGAAGTCTTCTGTATCATCCAGGTTTAAGTTTTGTAATTTGTATTCTCCTAGAAAATGATCCATTTCATCTAGCTACTCAGATTTATTTGAAGAGAGTTTTGTAGACTATTTCTGTGGTGTTCTCATGATCTCTTCTGTACCAATGGGAACTTCTCGTTTCTAAGTCTGTGTACGTACACTTGCTCCTTCTTCTGCCCCCCCTTTTTAATTTATTTCATTAGTCAAGTTTGGGGTTACCCGCTTTGTTCCACTTGGTTTTCCAAATAAGCTCTTGGTTTCACTTACTAATTCTGTTGTTTTCCCATTCTCTAAGAAACCCATTTCTGTCTTAATTTAATTATTTCCTTACTCCTGCTTTTCTCAAAGTTACTTGATCTTCTTTTTGCTAACTTCTTGATATAGGTGCTTGTGCATTTATTTTTGTTTCCTAATGTAGGCACTTAGCTGTTTTATGTGGCTTTTTTAATGCATAGCATCTGGACTATTACAACTATTGTTATTTTTTATTATTATGGTTAAATGTACTAAAATATCCACTTTTATTACCTTTGAAGTGAACATTCTTTGAAGGGATTTAAAATTTTTTGTAGTAATAGTTTCATTTATTTTTCTTTTTAAACTAATTTGAAGTTGCACTGACTTGTGGTCAAAGAGAAAACTTAGAACAATTCCCAGTTAGGATGCTTACTGGATATAGGTAAGTCTATCTCTAAGAGATCAACCTTACTGATTACATTATTCAGATCCTCTGTAGATTTCTGACCTCTGCACGTGTATCTCGTAAGTCCTCATCTCAGAGGTGAACTGTCCCAGCATCACTGTGTCTCTGTCAGTCTCTTCTCTGTTCCCTGTCTCAGAGGTGAACTGTTCCACCACCACTGTGTCTCTGTCAGTCTCTTCTCTGTTTCCTCCTATAGGCTGCACTTCAGGCTTTGAAGCTCAGTAAGTCGGCGTATGACAATTCTGCTCTTTTCTGAATGTATCCACTGGGCTATCGCAAAAAGGTCATATTCAGCATTTCCAAGGCCCGCTGCAATCTACTTTCCTTTCCTTAACACCATCATCATTACCCAGTTGCCAACTATAAACTTTGCCATCATTCCCAAATACCCAGTGCCACAATTCCCCCAAACACAATCACCAAGTGGGGTGCAAAATGTACCCTCTTACTCAGTTGACCACCATGACTCTTCCAGGAGTAGACATCAGCCTCCTACCTGGGGGCTCCTTCACTCCACCCTTCCTCACCTCTCTGCCCTCACTCTATTTTCCATCCACTAGGCAAGAAAAGCTTCATTTGACCCAAATCTGATCATCTCTTTTTCCTACCTAAAGTATTCAGGGACCTCCATCCGCCCTTAAAAAGAAATCTGAATTCCTCGATGTGACATAAAAGACCATCTTTAATCTGCCTGCTAACCCACTCTCTCTAAACTCTCATCCCTTTCAACACCAGGCTGCTTTCAGGACCTCAAACACTCCTGAGTCTCTGCCTCCAGATCTTTCTGGATGCCGTCTCCTCTGCCTAGAACACTTGCCCCTCCTTTTCCACTCACAGTACATTAATATGATTTATTTTGCTATTATTATCCTGTTATTCTCTGCTCTTATGTGTCCTCACTTTGTCTTTGGTTTGTGCCTTTTTCCACAGGCTTGTGCTACTTTAATTACTTTTTCCAGTGATTAAGAAGGTACGCATCTCCTAATAGCAACCTTTCAGCAGCAGTGCATTACCAACAGGCTCTCAGAAATTAAAACAGGCTCTCTGATTTGTAGCATTTGCCAATTTGATGGTGTAAATACTAACATCATGGCCAATTTTAAGCCACCAGCATAGTACCACTGAACTAAGAGTGTAAAGAGATACACACAACTGGCCCTCAAAAGTCAGTGCAAGCTGCCTTTAGCACCTCACTACCTTTAATGTTTATAAAATGGAATTGAACCTACAATTCTCTAATAACTGTATAAAGAATCAATGAGTATCTACTGAATTCACCCATGCAAAAAGAAGAATTTAACACACAATTTCTTTCCTAACTGCTTCTCCTAGCTTCCTGAGTTTTATTATTTAATATGAGAATATAGATTACTATTATGTAATTATATTTACATTATGCATTATCTCTTCCAAGTATTACTGTTTCTGACATTCTTATGCTGATTTAATACTCTGTTTGAAACCATTATTTTTATACTTAACTCTGTGCTTGATTGATCTGAATTATTTTTACAGTAAAGGAGACAGGAGATCATTTATACATACTCACTCTTATCCTAATTTATCACACAGCAGCCGTATGATGTTGGGAATGCTGTTTCTCTTTCTTGTGACTTTGTCCTGTGGTGATGGAAATATGAACAATGGGTAACATTACTATGTCAGTTCATGGCCCCATCATTTCTCCCATTGTATGTTTTAATTAAAATAAAAAACACTAGGACACACTAGTTTCAGTATAGAAACATGCCTGATCATGAGTAGAGGACTACCATCCTTGTTTAGCAAGAATCAACACATAACTTGTTCTTAGATTGAGATTTTGTTTCCAAGCATTCTATTTGGTCTGTGTAATTGCTGAGCCATTTATTATGTTGTATCAAATTTTCATTTTGGAAATATTCAAAGTGTAGCCTGAATACTTTTTGCTTTCTTGGCATTGTCTGGTAACTTGGCCATGTCTGGCAACATCCTGCTTTAAAAAATGATTTCTATACCTACATGTTTCCAGAAAAAAATCAGAGCTACAATTACCTGATACTTGACTAAAATTCCCCTTCACCTTGTTGATGTAACCTTTAATTTTTGTCTCTTTTTCTCTGACATTGATTGTGTATATATTATATACCTTTTACCATTTAAGATATAATTATTCTTTCCCATTTGTATCCAGTTCTTATGATTTGGACTTGACTATTTGTAAGACACTGAGTTTTGTGAAGGTAATGGCAGTGTAATTTAATTAAAAGGAAAGAAAATGTTTTAAGTCAGACAGAACTGGGTAAATTAATGCCTATGCCACGTTTCAGCTGTGTGGCTTTGGGCAAAGTGATTTATCTCTCTGATCCAAAAAGAGATTAAAAGAAGAATTTTAACATAACTCTCTGGGTACTTATAAGGATTATATAAGATAATATATGTAAAACACCTATCCCAGTGCCTAGAATTCTTATCAATAAATATGAGCTTATTTTTTCCCTTTTACATTTGCATTCCCCTTCAGTATATCTCATTTGATTAATGACAGAGCTCTTACAGGGTTTATTTTATAAAACTTTGGCACATCCTTTTGGAGCTATGTTTCAGCGAGCAGGATTTAAATAATATTCCTAAGTCCACATAATATGAATGGGGGCTGCCTCAAGAGAATGCTCTCTTTTAAGCTGTCTGGCATAAGCCCACCAAGGTGGGCTGTAGGTTGAGAGTTTATTGATTAATAATGCTAACTTGCATTTGCAGATCTCACTGCACAGTCAGCAAAGTATTTAATTCCATTAAGAATCACACATCCCTTCATTAAAAACAAGAAATCTGAGGCTCAAAGAGGCTAAGAACGTTACTTAAGATCACACAACTAGGAAGGTCAGAGCTCAGCTAGAAACCCAGGCCTCTTGGCTCCTGGTCCTGGAATCTGCTCCCATAACCTTCAGTGTTCATGCATTAGTTACTACATAAATATATGGCAATATCAAAGTTGTTAATTAGCTTAGTTTTGCATGCAGTCCATTCCTAGAACGTTCTGCCACTTCCTCATAACCAGCATCACCCAGTCAAGGAATGATTGGTCTGACTCCGCTAGACTCAGTCACCTCTGCTGAACCACTAAGCCACAAGCCAGATAGTTTTTCTTTTTTTTCCTGAAGAAAAAAACTTCCTTGCAATTTCTTTTTGCTTACACTGTCAGTTATTGCAGTGCAGGTGTTGTTATATAACTAAAAGTGCAAAAGAGAATGAGATCCCTAGAAACTAAAAGTTAGGAACTTAAGGAAACTAAAAACATTCACTTTTAAGTCCTACCCTGGCCAGACTCACTATATGAGAACGGCAGCTGACTGAATTATCAAAAACAAAAACAGATCACTGGTTAAATTACTCTGATTATTTTTTGCAAGGAAACAATTACACCTAATTACAGGCAGGGATGAGATGTTGCTATGATGGTGAAACGAAGAGGGCAGGTGTAAGTTCAGGATCTCATTATCCAGCTTCAAATGAGGCTTCTAAATATACCGCTAATATACTTTCTGCTGGTATTTTACTACTGTATTGATTTGGAACCAGTAAGGTCTTCATGAGAGTTTGCTAAAATAAAACTCCACTCTGGGGGTTGCTTCTCATGTGTGACTTTTGGAATTATGCTGAGATATATAAAACAGAAATAAGGGGGAAGTAACTGAAACACTGTCAGTATGTATTCTCTATGTTTGAGGCAAAGAAAGGATCCTGTTTCTATCTTTGAGTAAGCTAGGTTTTATGAGCTATTACAAGTAATGACGCAGCCAAATTTCCTAGTCCAACTTTACTCTGTAGTTTTATTTTCCCAGCTAAATGTTGGGTTAGGATTTTTTTTTTATTGGGGAGCTACCTAGGGAAAGGGAACACTTAGATAACAGGGCATGAGACTGATACTTATTTGAAAACATGCATAAAAACTGAGGATCAGATTTAACTGGCTCTGAATACTATTTACAGGAATAAAGATATAAAGGTATAAAGATTAAGCTCCTTTTTTATCTGGCAAGGAGTCAGAGGTACAAATAGAACCGTAAGTCGGGTCCATGAAGAATTTGTTTAATATAGACTTTTAAATCCAATCGTATTAGAAATAATATTTTTATTGAAATGTAGTTGATTTACAGTGTTAGTTTCAGGTGTACAGCAAAGTGATTGAGTTATATATACATAAATATATATTTTTTTCAGATTCTTTTCCACTTTATATTATTACAAGAAACTGAATGTAGTTCCTTGTGCTATACAGTAGGTTCTTGTTGTTTATCTATTTCATATATAGTAATGTGAAATAATATTCTTTATTACAGAGGTCAGATGTGAAAAGAGAAGTAATTTAAGGTTAAAGGAACTCACATATATGGGAACAGCCCTAGAGGACAGAGGCTTCTTATGGACGATCCTGAAAGATAAGAAACTTTTGGAAAGGTCTAGATAAGTGGAATTTTGGCAAGTAGAGAATGGGGGCATGAGATGGAGCAGCTATGAACACACACACACACACAACTGTCCCATGAAAAACAGAATTGTGGGGAATCGGATTGGATCTAACCTATTTGTATCTAGTATGTAAAAAGACAGATGGAACCAGCTTAAAATTGGATGCTGAAAAACATGTGTCAACACTTGAACAAAGAGGATTCATGAAATAAACTTTGCTTTTAAAAAAATGAATTTCGCTGTGGAAGGCAGGCTCAGAACAGACCAAAGGGCAAGACTGGAGGGAAAGGTACTAGGGGACCTGTCATGCTCTGGGGCAGCCTAGGCAGGGCAAGGGTCTGGATACAACTTGAGGGGAAGGAACTCACTGGTGGCAAGAGACCCTGACCTGAAGCAGGAAGAAGAGAAGAGAGGAAAAAGAAAAAAAACCCTTGAAACTGGTGAGAACCTGATGGGCTTTTGAATACAGAGAAGCCTATCATGGTATTGCAGGTCTCGAACTTTCAAATTTAAGTTCAGCTTTTAAATGTGAGAGAGAGAGTGAGAAGTGAAACCCAAGTCTCAGATGGGATAAGCGCAGTACAACAACACAATCTAGCCTGTGAAGCTGGTACCCTTGAGGCGACTTAGTGAACACCTAGTAAATCTCAAGGCTCAGACTCCCAGACTCCTTAGGGAATCAGATGGGCAAAGTTTGGAATGCTGAAATGTGATGCTTACTTTGGGAATACTTTGGTAAGTTTCCACATCATGAGGTTTTGAGTTGAAACTGACTAATCTAAAAGAATAAGGGTCAGAGGGGTGTGGGGGGAGGGTGAATACTGTTTTTCTATGAGAGAATGTTTAGGCTAGGTGAATGCAATTCAAGACAGTTACGATTCTAGTAATTTGGAGTCTGGTAAAATTGGAAAAGATGACTTCTCTGTCTAAGCCTAGGGTTAGAAGATGAAAACAGGATAGCACTGAGCCTCAGAGAGGGCAAACATCCAGAGCCCTCCCACGTGCATCCTGTATGCAGACATAGTCTGAGAAAAGGAAAATACATCCCCACAGTAGAAAACAGGTAACTACTACAGCCTGGGAGCAGGAGAAGGTTCACAGTGCCTTCTCAACCCATCCTTTTGTTTTGAATTTTGCCAAAAATAAAGGCCAAGATGTAGGACATTGAGTTGAAGGCGAGAGGAGTGGGCAGAGCACAGCCCCATTCCAGACTCAAAGATGCCAGTTCAGTGGGATCTCCACCTCTGGTTACCAGCTCTTGAAGCTCAGCTAATAGAACTAAGTGGAAATTCAACCAAGATTTTAAGAGTTTTTCATTTCCAAAAAAAATTTACAGTTTGTACTGCTCAAAATGGGAAGGAATCCCTAGTCACCCAAACATCAAAGACCTACTACCTGCAGAAGGGGAATCCTTCTAATTCCACTCCTAAATGTGGCCACAGAAACCAATGGAGAGGAAGGTCCTGCAGGAGAACAGAAGTGGGAGCAAGGAAAGAAAGACCAAGGATCCCATTTCATGACCAAGACAATGAGTCCTTGCTATTTCAGCCAGCATGACACATTTGCTACCCACCACTTCCCGCTGATCTTGCTCTCCAGCCTCCCTTTTTTTTTTAAATTTTGTTTTTTATTGAAGTGTAGTTGATTTACAATCTTAGTTTCACATCCTCCCTTTTTCAAAATGGGAGAGTTATTACTACATATGTAGCAAACCTCTTGATTCTTTCTACCAAGGTCATCAAAGCTCTGGAATTTTTTCCTTGTTTTTTCTCTCTGTGTAGCAATTTGTATTATTTTTTTGATGTATCTTCAGTTTTGATGATCCTTTCTTCTGTTGTGCCAGTCTTCTGTTAATCTTACCCTATTTTTTTTTTTTTTTTAGTATTTTGGATATTTTCTTTTTCTTTTTTTTTAAACATTTTTATTGAGTTATAATCATTTTACAATGTTGTGTCAAATTCCAGCATAGAACACAATTTTTCAGTTATACATGAACATATATATATTCATTGTCACATTTTTTTTTTCTCTGAGAGCTACCATAAGATCTTGTATATATTTCCCTGTGCTATGCAGTATAATCTTGTTTTTCTATTCTACATTTTAAACTCCCAGTCTGTCCCTTCCCACCCGTCCGCCCCCTTGGTAACCACAAGTTTGTATTCTATGTCTATGAGTGTGTTTCTGTTTTGTATTTATGTTTTTGTTTGTTTGTTTGTTTGTTTGTTTTAGATTCCACATATGAGCAATCTCATATGGTATTTTTCTTTCTTTCTGGCTTACTTCACTTAGAATGACATTCTCCAGGAACATTCATGTTGCTGCAAATGGCGTTATGTTGTCAGTTTTTATGGCTGAATAGTATTCCATTGTATAAATATATCACAGCTTCTTTATCCAGTAATCTGTTCATGGACATTTAGGTTGTTTCCATGTCTTGGCTATTGTAAATAGCGCTGCTATGAACATTTGGGGGCAGGTGTCATTTTGAAGTAGGATTTCTTCTGGCTATATGCCCAGGAGTGGGATTCCTGGGTCATATGGTAAGTCTATCTTAGACAAAGGAGGCAAGAAGATACAATGGAATAAAGACAGTCTCTTCAGCAAATGGTGTTGGGAAAACTGGACAGCAGCATGTAAATCATTGAAGCTAGAACACTCCCTTACACCACACACAAAAATAAACTCAAAATGGATCAAAGACTTAAACATAAGACAAGATACAATAAACCTCCTAGAAGAAAATATAGGCAAAACATTATCTGACACACATCTCAAAAATGTTCTCCTAGGACAGTCCACTCAAGCAATACAAATAAAAGCAAGAATAAACCAATGGGACCTAATGAAACTTACAAACTTCTGCACAGCAAAGGAAACCATAAGTAAAACAAAAAGACAACTTACGGAATGGGAGGAAATTTTTGCAAATGAAACCGACAAAGGCTTGATCTCCAGAATATATAAGCAGCTCATACAACTTAATAAGAAAAAAACAAACAACTCAATCCAAAAATGGGCCAAAGACCTACACAAGCAATTCTCCAAGGAAGAAATACAAATGATCAATAGGCACATGAAAAAATGTTCAATATCACTAATTATCAGAGAAATGCAAATCAAAACTACAATGAGGTATCACCTCACACCAGTCAGAATGGCCATTATTCAAAAATCCATAAACGGTAAATGCTGGAGAGGCTGTGGAGAAAAGGGAACCCTCCTACACTGCTGGTGGGAATGCAGTTTGGTGCAGCCACTGTGGAAAACAGTATGGAGATTCCTCAAAAGACAATTCTTATTGTTAAGGAATCAAAAATAAATGGAAACTCAAGGCTGGAAACAAATCTGCGTGTTTAATCAGAGGTGTCGGGGAGGACGTACTATGAATAAAGAAGCAGCCAAAGACACGTTTTCTAAATTGCTGTGAAAACAGAAGGTAAAGCTTACCCTTGATACATATTCAGTGTTTGTACCAAGCAGAGAATAAGGGAAGAATGTCAACATAGATCCTGAAAGCTGACTGAGAAGAGAGCTACTGTCTAGATCACTGAATGCAGATCATCCTAGAAAATAAGTGTCACTTGGTTCCCAACACCAGTCCTCCCAGACTTTTCAGGTCATCTGACTGACAAGTGGAAATGATAGGCTGCTTTAGGAGGACCAGGAATCTAAAGCCAGAAAATCAATGATCTATGACCAGCCACACCTCCTTTCTACTTCACAGTACCTCCAGGATCATGCTGAAGACAGCAAGTTTGGGTGATGTATGTAGTCAGGATCTCAAAGAGTTTGGGATTCAAATCAAGGCACTCAAGGATGCTAGCCTACTGTAACTGAAATCAATACAGCCTTTCATACGTCCTTCACTGAAATCAACTATCAGATCGACTACTGCTTTAACTTAGTCACTGGAGAGTGGTTGCTGTGGGGAGTACATGGCTACATAAACTTTAAAGCTTACAACCCCAGCTTTAAATTTCACTGTGACCTTAAACAATTTCCTTAAACACCTGAGCCTTGATTAACTCAACTGTAAAATAAGAACTATTCTATCTTCCTTTCAGAACTGTTCATAACTGTGAAAGCTATAAATACAGGGCCTGACATGGTTCAAGGCATAGTGTAAATGCTCAAATGATATCATTTCTTTCTTTAGACACCTTCTCTCTACTTCCTCTACTTATTTCCTTCCACTGTCCATCATAATTAGTCATCTACTGTCATTCTCCCCCACTATACTATAACCTACTAGAGGGAAGAGACCCTGCTTTATTCATTTCTGTATCTCCCCTGCATTTCCAGAGTAGGAAATTTTCCATGACTGACACCACTGGTTTGTAAAATGAATCCATGAATTAAAGAATGTAAACAGAGAAAAGGTTATGTTCTCTATTCTTCACAACAGATCCAAGCGTCTCATCCCAATATCTACCCTGGTTCTCAAGGAGGGCTCACACCAGACTTAAGTCATCTGCAGTAGCAGCCCACTATGACATGCACACACCACACCATTATCAAGCTCCCAGTGACAGAAGCCTGTGGAACATCACCTTCATCCCCACTCATCATGTCTTACATGCCAGGCCACCTCTTCTACTGAATTTTTTTTTACCCTCTTAATGGAGGCAGTTGGGATTGAACCCAGGATTTCCTGCACACCAAGCACATGCTCTACCACCGAGATGTACCCCTCATCCTCAGGTCATCTCTTCTAGATGGAAGGAAGAGAATGGATGGAAGTGTGGAAGCATGCATATGAGCTTTTCTCCCAGGTGCCTTTGTGTGTTAAATGTTTAAATTACTACAGTTCAATAAAAACAGCTTTTGATTTGTGGTTACCTCTGTTTTTCAAGTATGTTTACCCATTATGATGACTGGATAAAAAAGCTGTGGAATATTTATACAATGAAATCCTACTTAGCCATAAAAACAAAAAAATAATGTCATTTGCTGCAACATGGATGGACCTGGAGATCGTCATTCTAAGTGAGTTAAGACAGAAAGAGAAAGAAAAAACCGTATGTTACCACTTATATGTGGAATCTAACAAAAAATACACAAATGAATTTATTTACAAAACAGAAACAGACTCAGAGACATAGAAAACAAACTTATAGTTACCAGGGGGTGGAGGGATAAATTGGGAGTTTGAGATTTGCAGATACAACTACTATGTATAAAACAGACAAGTTTCTTCTGTATAGCACAGGGAACTATATTCAGTATCTTGTAGTAACCTATAATGAAAAAGAATATGAAAACTAATGTATATATGTATATATATGGCTGAATCAATACACTGTACACCAGAGATTGACACAACATTGTAAACTGACTTCAATTTAAAAAAAACAGAAACAGCTCTTTCCGTCCTGGGATTTGGACAATATTTCTCCTGATCTCTAAGGTTATCCTTCCTTTTAGATACTATAGTCAAGCTTCAGTTTCGCCTTTTATTTTTAATTAAAGTCCCCATCACCTATTGACTCTGCAAACTCTTTTGAAAGTGCCTGATGAGACAAAATGTTCATTGCTTTCAAATCAATTCCCGGTTTGCTCATGCTTCCTCTCCATTGGTGGGGCTGGAACCCTGTGAGTCTCCTCCTGCAGCACTGCATGGAATGCATACACTGAGTACTCCAACAATTCACAAGGTCCAAGGGTAGTGGCTAAGAGCTGTTTCCTCAAAGAGCGAAGCCATATCCCTTGGGTCCCAGAAGAGTCTTCTATGTCTCATTGACCACACTACCCTCCCTACTGCAGGAGCCATATTCAAGTGACAGAAATGTAAAACACAGTCAGGGATGCATTTTATGGAATCCTAACTTGTTTCTCATCTGCCAAGCGAGGATATTGGACTTGGTAACTACTGAAGCCTGGCATAACTCTATACTGCTCACAAACTCACATTACCACACCTAACACCCTCTTCTTAGAGACATAAAATAAAGGCAAAAGATTATTTCTGATTCATCATCCAGTCATGAAGCTTACTATCAAAGCATCAAAAAACTGTTAAGTATCTACAGTGTGGCAGTAGTTTATATCTCTGTTTTTAGGTTAGGAAACTGAGGTTCAAGAACACATAAATGACATTTTTTAATGATACAAAAGGGTCAGGGTTAGGGATAAGTTCTTCTGTTCTATATACATTTATTATATTCTCTTCTATTCTAATTAGCTAGTAATGACATTTTTCCTTAACAGAAAGAAGCACCGTTTTCTCATTTTAATTTGGAAGTCAGCAAATAAGGTCACACCTCAATGCTTTCTTCTGGTGTGTGATTCATTTATTTCCCCCTGGTTCATGTTTATTTAAAGCTTCATTAACCCAGAACCCTCATGAGCCAAGACCAGATGGACCAAACCAATGAACAAATTCAGAAGACAGAGTAAGGTATGGTCATTGCCTGTGTGCCCCTTCACCTGCTCTTCTTCACTGTGGCTGGTGGTCTTGACTCTGAGTGTACCTGGGGGCTTTACTCATCCCTAGGTGCCCCAAATACAAAATGGGATGATGACATATCTGCAGCTTAGGGGAAAGTTGTGTAGATGCACAAGGATAAAAGCAACCTGGATGTAAGTGCATGTTCTGAACGACCCTAGCCTTGGTTCTTCCCAGATTTATACTCAGTTACTATTGCTAGACATATTACTTGACCTGAAAGTCACAGGCAGACTAGGGGATTGGAAACTGTCAATGAAATGCTATACCCGAGCTGCAGAGTTTAAGGAACATGTCAGCTATTGTGTTCAAAGATTAATGTGGTTTTACATTTTTAATGTGCACAAATGTATCCAATACCTAAAATACTTTCATTTTATATGGTACTTGATAGTCTTATAAAGAACTTTCTTATGTATCCATTCTTTTTTTCCCATCTTTGCATTAACCCTCCAAGATAAACAGAGTTCATTGGTCAATTTATATATATAATTTATATATACATACACACACACACATATATATATATAAGCTAATAACAAATTTATAGGTTAAAAAATCCAAAATTCAGAAAGATTAAGGGACTTACCCAATGTCACATAGCTAATAGGTAAAAGCTAGAACTGAAAGCCCTAAGATTCTGCTTTTTAGTTTGGTGCTCATGTCATGATGTTATACTCCCTCTCTCTCCCCACCTTCCCCCACCTCCACACACACCCACACCAGAGAAACATTCAGCACATGCCCGTAAGTATAGTATACACGTCAACTTATTGTGACTCTGCACATTCATTATATTTGAATGTCATAAGAAATAAGTACTATTTTTGCCAAAGCTGAAGTGGAAATTAATAGTTGAAAGTCAGCTCAAGCAGCAATTTTATTTCAGCCATAGAGGGGCTTACTTTATGAAGGATTTCTCCTCCCGTACCTTCAAAAAGCAAGACAATAGAGTTGGGCAAGGTTTACATATGTATATGCGCTTAAGTGTCTTTAAATTCTGCAACAAATGTTTACACCCTAACTTATTCCGCCAGGACTTAACACTTCTCTCTTTCCAAATTTGAAACTCACACCAAGAGATTATGTATTCTTTCACAAATATTTTTATGTCTGCTTTTTCAGAATGGCATATCAACCATCCTATACAGCAGAGAACAAAGGTCAAAATGTTTCAATGTGATCCTACTTGACACCCTGAAGGACTCAGGCAAACATCTGGATTTAAAATATGCTCCATAGAGGGTATGGAGAAAAGGGAACCCTCCAACATTGCTGGTGGAATTGTAAATTGGTGTAGCCACTATGGAAAACAGTATGGAGGTCCCTTAAAAAATAAATATAAAGTTGCTATATGATCCAGCAATCCCACTCCTGGGCATCTATCTGAAGGAAATTCTAATTCAAAAAGACATTATGTGCTCCAGTGTTCATAGCAGCACTATTTACAATAGCCAAGAACTAAAAATCAATCAACAGATGACTAGATAAAGAAGATGTGATATATATGAATGTGATATATATATAATGGAATATTACTCAGCCATAAAAAGAATGAAATAATGTCACTTGCAGCAACATGGATGGACCTAGAGATTACCATACTGAGTGAAGTAAGTCAGACAGAGAAAGGTAAATACAATATGATATCACTTATATGTGGAATGTAAAATATGATACAAATAAACTTATTTACAAAACAGAAACAGACTCACAGACACTGAAAACAAACTTACGGTTTCCAAAGGGAAAGTGGGCAGGAGGGAGATAAATTAGGGGTTTGGGATTAGCAGATCAAACTGCTATATATAAAATAAACAAGGTCCTACTGTATAGCACAGGGAACTACGTTTGTATCTTTTAATAAACCATAATGGAAAATAAAAATAATGTAATGAAAAAGTGAAAAAATAAATAAATGTGCTCCATAATATATTTTTATATTCTTTTTTCTCAATCTTATTAGAAAATTTAAATATTTAACCAAACCTAAATAAACAAAAGACTTTGAAGCACATAAAATCTCAGCTTTTGACTACATAAATTTCTACTCTCCTGCACGTCCTTGTTTTCATCATTTCCCTTCTAATACCTCTATCTCTCCTTCTTTGGATTCTAGAATACTAATTTCATCAGGTTCATGGAAATAAAATGGTTATTCTCTCCTCACTCTGTGTATTAGGCTGAAAGGTCATTCATCAACAGTATCTTCCCCTCTAAATGATTCTGAATACCACACGTGTGTGAAAAGGACAGAAAGAGCTGAATATTATTCTGTAGTCAAAAGGCACCCTTCTCAGGTTGATTCCCCACTGGCATCAGCAAGAGCAACAGCTCCTCGGAATATTAGGCTCAAATAGTCAAAGGTCTGGGGGAAGAACTAACATCTGATAAAAACACAAAATATTACAAATACTGTGCTAGGAATTCTTACATACAAATCTCAGTTGATGCCCATATGAACCAAATTTAATAATGTGCAAATAATGGTTCATAAAAACTAAATAATTTGCTAGGCTACAGAATTGCTGAATGGTAGAATCAGAATTTAAGAATAAGAATTTAAGTCAATAATGACAACTACTAACTGCAATTTCTGCCAGTAACTCTTACGGCTTCCCTAGCTGCCCTCACATCTTTGATCCTCAGCTAGGAGCCTCTGGAGCTTGATGGCTCAATGCTTTCATTGTAACTATTTCAGTATCACGATTGGGGACAGCTCCCATTACCTGGCCAGAGGAAAAAGGGCTCATTCAAAGGACTTATTTAAAAACTATAGAGATAGTTAAATTAGTGAAATCAAAACCCTTTTATACTATGTTCCCCAAATGTCTCTGCAACTTTTTATGCACCTGACACAGGATCTAAAATCCAGATCTGTGGTTTCTTTTGCAGTACAAATAAGCATTGATTTTTAACACCCACCAACATACTGGATGTTGACTGTCTAGAGAGACATCCAAAAAAGCCTCGTTGAAGGACTTCCCCTTTCTTCACATGTCTATGCATGTGTCTAATTTGTGTCTCAGAAATCTACCACGAGATACCCAATGTTTCAACAAATTTCAGAAGTGACGGTGTGAGACGATGAAAAGTCTCCACGAGAAACAGCATTCCCTTTTCTTCCAGACACTGGAGGAATTTCATATCCAGTATCAATTTTATCCTGCAGCTTTAATTAAGGCCCCCATGGCCTATTGATCCATGCAGTATGAAGATTTGCCTTGGGGGCAGAAGAATCATAAGCTAAATAAACAACCGTAAGCAGGGTGTTGGGAGAATCAAAGAAAGACTCGAGTTTGATCCAATCGATGTGTTAAAGACAGAAGAAGGAGCTGCAGGAGAGGAAGGATGAACTTGCCAACTTCCCCAGTGCCCTTATTTGTGTGTGAACATTCCTGCCTGCTTGACCTTCTGTCTTCACATGTCACTGAAAGAGATGAGACATAGCTGATCCTGAGAGTAGCATGGTTGACCAGCAGCTTGAAGTTTTCCCCTCAGAGGCTCTTGGTGACACTTTCACAAACAGTCCTGACTACCAGAAACTGGGGTCCCTTGCACAAAGGTTTCTGGGATTGTCATTTCACACGTGCTCAGTACCACTAACAACACCACCACCAATGTTGTCCAAGAGAAAAACAAAACTCCTAAGGAATTCTGTTCTCAGTCTTACAGGGATAGAGTGATCTTGTGTGTGTTTGTTTGTATAATGAATCCTGGTGATAGCAGACCAACTATAGATCCAGCAGATGATTTTCGGAAGGCCTGGTTCATGAATAAAAGGATGCCTGAGTGACAACATCTAAGACAGCCCCTTAGATCACTGTGTCAAGGCCCTAAGAGACTGAACACAGCCATATGACACTGCATATATGGGCCATAAGCACTTAGGTCAGAGACAGTATTGAGAAAATCTGCCAGTTGGGAAAGAATTACTGAGGTACATACTAATCCCAAGGATGCAAAGGCATCAGGTTTAAGGAAAAAAAATAAAACTGGAAACTGTACCTGAAGAACTGTTTACGTAATTAAGAAAAGGAAGAGAAGGAGGGGGTGAGGAGCGGGGAAAGAGGAGGAGAAGGGAGCTGGACTTCCTTGTTGAGCATCTGCTAAGCATCAAGCATGAGTATAAGTTGTTTCCATGGATTAACTTATTTAACCCCCATAACAACCCTATGAGTGAGCTACTATTACAATTTCCATTTTTCAGATAAAACACCGAGGCTCAGAGAGATTAAGTAATTGACCCAATGTCACCCAATTAAACTCAGTCTTTTAACTCTAAAGCCAATGCTCTTAATCGCTATAAGAAAAGAGAAAAAGAGGGAAGAAGATGAAGAGATAGAGGAGGAGGCACACTTACACATTTTAAGTGCTTCATATATTTCAAGAGGCTTTCATTTACATCAGAGCACTATGAAAAGAATTCTGGTACAAAATACTTAGTATGTGACCCTTTACGAAAGATCTTTGCCAACCACTGAAATAATACACATGACAATGATACTTAAAAGCATAGGATCCTCAGACAAAAAGGTAGTGTGATCTTTGTTGCACAGCCCTCACCTAATCCTTCCTTTTTCCACTTTCCAAAATGTTAGGCAATCTAAGGTAAAATCTCATAATTTCAGACAAATATGAGGCATTTATGAATTTTTTAAAAAGCAAATCCCTTCTACAGTCCTGTACAAAACTCTGGAAGAGCTGAAATCACACTTTTACTTGTGAAGCAGCAATGCAAAAAATTCGTATCTGTGTCTCCCTCCATGCAGAGACCAGGAAACCTGTCTCTACTCACCCGTTCCTCTGGGATAGGAAGCCATGTGGTGTCATGGGAATTCCAAATGAACTTTAGGATCCAATCAACGGGGTTAATTTCCCAGCTCAGCTACTTCTTGGTTGTGCAAACTTCACCTCTTTGAATATGTTTCTCCATCTACATATACATTTCACCTATTTCTGAGCTCAAATTTAAATCTTCCATAGAACTTAATTTTTGGCAGCTACTGTATAGCCATAATTAATGAAGAACAAGTTTGAAGCCACAAATGCTGAGCATATGGCTATTCCAGAGACATATCAACATCATTATCAGGAAAAATGAGATGTCACTCAGTGTGTGCATAGCAGTTTTCAGATCCAACCCAAATGAAAATTAATATCCCTCCCTTTGGTGCAATATGGACCAAACATTATCTGCTCCAACAGCAACTTTATAGGTGACTTGGTATATAATAAAACATAAAATGGGACATAACTGTATTCCCTTTCTATATTTCTGATACATGGATGATCCCATTTGCCTGGATTGGTGCCAGGAGCAAGGACATGGACTAAAGAATTTTACTAATTTGTCGAAGTTTTCATTTACTTCTCAGCAATATATTTTTTGTGCAATACATCCTTGGGCAACGCAGTAATGTATTTTAAATAAACAGATTCACTAAAAGATTTGTCATATGCTGAATAACCAGCCAGATGGGTGTTTCTACATGCACTTCTCTGTCCTCACGTGAGGACACAGCACTATAAAGAGGAAGCTTGTTCCACATCCCCTTTCAGAATGCATCTGTTTTGAACACTCAGTTCCTAATGGAAAGGAAATTACCTTTGTTAATAGCTTCCTGCTCACCAAGCATGCCACAAATGCTCTGTCGTTTTCCCCTCCTTATACTCGGGTTTATAGATGCGGAGTCTGAGGTTCACTGAGATAAGTAATTGGCCCAAGACCATAGGAGAAAAGGAAAAACTTGCATTTGTGAGAACAGGCCTTCAAGAATAGAATGAATCCCTCATGGGAAGTCCCAGGCAACCACGACATGAAGTGGTGGGATAGAAGCACTGCTTGTGATTAAGAAGTCTTACTTGGAGAACCTCAAAAGAGCACAGAGTTCTACTTATCTTTCTAGCAAAGTGTCTGTGTCTGCCCAATGTATCAGAATTTCTGATTCTCGTGGTGGTTGGAGGTGTGATATGGGCTGGTCCAACAGGAGTTTTCAGCAGTGGAAAAGACAAAGTGAAAGTTCTCTGAATCTCACAGCAGGGAGATTGGGAAGGGATGCTGCACCTTGTAACTCCTTTGAAAACAGCTGTCAAACCAGAGAGAAAACAACAAATATTTTTCTTTGTTTTTTACAAAAGTAACCACAGGGATAGGAACTGGACGGGGGACTGACTCTCTGGACTTTGGTTTTGGCATCTGTCTGTCTGTCTGTCACATCACACAGTGGGTACCAGTACATACTACAACAGTATATAAATGCTAGACAATCAAATGAATGAAATATGAATGAAAACCTTAGTTCATGCATTAATGAAATGGATGAATGAAACCCAAAGCTAAAATCAGCTACAATCAGCAAGTTAGATAATCCATAGACCTCTAGCTCAAACCAAGGAGAATCTGATGATGGTAATGAAACTTAATCTTCAGAGAATTTCACTTGTACAGGGTTCTCCCAAAGCCCTGAGAGGAGCTACAGTAATGTGTTCACAAGATCTTAAGCTTTTGTAAAATTCGCAAAAGTAAGAAGTTTAAACCACAATTGCTTAAAATTTCTGTCTCTGCTCTCTCGTGTGGAGTGACATTAGGGTGGCCACCTTTATTTCTCAATGTAGAAAACAAATGGTTTAAAATCTGCAGAGGCAGAAGCTAGTTTGGGGGAAATCTCTTCCAATTAACAGACACGTAAATCTGTAAGCAAAAGATTTCATTCTAATCAATCCCAGGTCAAAATGAAAATGTTCTCCTATCAGGAATATACTTGTTAATGTATCTTAAACAATTATAAATACATTCTGTACCGATGGGAATTATGCAAAATTGAATACATCAAACCAAATCGCCGGGTATATAAATACAAACCTGTAGCAGTACTCCGGACAGTGGACATAGCCCTGTGTCAAGTGCATGTTTTATGTGTCCACTTAATTATATTGGATCTTAGTATATCCAATACATCGAACAAATTCTGGTGATTTCAGACAAAAAGGCACATGAGAAGGCCTCTGATACCACAAATCCACCTGAAGAAACAACGACAAACCACCTACACATGTTTATCCATATGTCAATAGATGTGAGTTATTTGATTACATAATTATGGATCTCAATACAATGTGGCAACAGTTTGAATGTATTTACTTGTAATTACTTATGCCTTAATTTCAGAATAATTCTGTATATTTTATAGAATTATCCACATACATAAATATATACATCTTAAAGATATGCATGCTTAAATATATAATAGTAGTTAAAATTATTAAATAATAAAAATTGGCAGGTAATCAATAAAACTATGTTTTCTGGGTTTTATGTATTTGTGATGTTTTTCAGTGCTTTAAAGTTATAATTTGTATGATTTATTTTCTCATTAAAGGAATTATTTATTTTTAAACCAAATTTTGTATTTCAAATGTTATTTAAGAGACCTATATACACGTGTATGCACATACACACAAACTAACTATACAAGCAGCCAGCCCTCCAAAACCTAAACCCACCTTTGAGCTCAGAGGGATGAGCTTTTTACTAACAGTTCAGAATGATTTTTTTTTTTTTTTTTTTTTTTTTTTTTTGCTGTTGGTCCTGCCTTGAGCAGCAGATGACTCAAAGCTTGTTTACAGTAAAAAGCCAAGAAGAATGCTGGGAGCACTGGAGCTGGCCAACCATGGAGCAGGCAGTGGGGAGGGGGTAAGTTGTCCCTTTGATCCTTTTCTTCCCACCCACCTGCTCCAGGAAATCAGAGCCTGAAAACACTCCAGATCCCCGGAGCCACCATCCCCCCGCAACTGCGTTCCTGGTTGGTCATCTCTCCTCTCCCCGCTCTGTTCCATCCTCCCCAACACATTTCTGTGCAGGCTTTCTCACACGTGCCAGCTCATGTCATAGTAACAGATGACTCCTGGTAAAGGTCGCTGGCCAGGGCAGCATTTATTAGAGGCACTTTTCCTTCATGGCTGGCAGAAGTACTCCAGAACCCAACCAGGAAAGAAAAACAGCTGCCAGAATGAGTCAGGGGGACTCAGAGTTGGTATGTCCAAAATCACTCTCACGTACATGCAAGCACAGCCTAAATGCGGCATGCTATCTTCACCAGCTAGACTCTTATAGTGAAGGAAAGAGTGAAAAATAAAATGTCTCCTTAAACATGCCTCTCAAGTAGGTATAAACCTGTGTCTTGTTCTTCCAATGTGCTTTTTGCTCCCCAGAAACTATGCACAGTTGAAGCTACTGACAAAGCCCCAAGGGCAGACTCAAACCTGCTGAATGAGCTCAGTGGAAGAACTGGTTCGATTTTGATGCTCAATGTGTGGAAACTACTACTAGTTAAGTCAGCCAACAAGGGCATCACACGGTGGGTGAGTTGGTAGAGGTGTACGGCAGGAGCATCCTTTTCTACAAGATCATTCAAAGTGGGTGCCGAGCCCTCTTGCCTGCCCTTTGCTACTAGGTCACTTAAACCTGCCCTCTCTGAGAAATAAAGTTTATCACTGATGACTACACCACATGAGGATACAATGCTGAACAGAAGTACAGAGGCAAAGAAACATGGTGCCATCTTCAGAGTTCACAACCAGTGTTGGAAAAACCACAGATAATTAGTAATTCCAAGACAGCAAGTTTCCAAATTGTGTAACATAGGAAACTACAGAAGGAAGTAACTACCTAGGCCATCAGCAGTGCTTCAGTGAGAAGGAAGCACAGAAGTTTTCTTAAGGATGAGTGAAATTCGCCAGGTAGACAAAGGGGAAGGGTATTCTGGGAAGATGATCACAACAGGAGAAAATGCACTGTATTCCAAGGAATCCAAGGAATCTGGAATGGCTATCTGGCATGTCAGGCGATGCTTCTGAGGAGCTGGGCTGAGGCTGCCTCCTACAACAGCTCGTGAGAGCATCATTAAAGGCATTTCCCATGTGCTCAACTATTGAGTTTGACAACCAACAGTTTTCATGTTTCCCATTTTAAAAAGTATGTGCCTCCAACTTGCTCGGATTTTACTCCAGAAATTATTCTGTGTGATTCCACTGATGATCCCTTTCAGCTCTACCTGGCCACATTTCCCTCCTGGAGCACCTCAAAGAATTGACTCAAGCTTCAATTAAATGAGGAAATTGTAAGCACAGGCAAGGCAATTAGAGGGCAGCCCAGGTGAAGTGAGGTGGGCAAGATTACTCTTCTAGACTGAGCTTCAAATTCAGGATTAGTTAACTAACTCCACAGAGTTTCAACTTCTTCGTCTAAATGTAATCTCCTACTCACTGGTCAACAGAAATACAGGAAAATAAGACTTTTCGGAGGCAAAAAACACATAGGATAAACAGCGCTAGTTGTGTGGGCAAACCTCATGAGACCACAGTTACCTCAGCCACCATGTCCTAAGGTGAACTGGTGATTATTTCAGTCTTGGAGTCACTCTGTGCTCCCTATAGCTAAGATTGTCAGCTAATCTGGATGGGTACATGGAGTATGTGTGTATAAAGGAGAAATATTTTTGAAAATTATATCTGAACACTTGGATCTTAATAAGTGTTATCTCCAAGAACATAATTGCCATGAGAGGTTACTTTAAAAGAAATTACACTTAGTCCAATGAAGCTTGCATTGTCAAATATGTTAACTGTCTTTTATTTTGTTGCTGAAATTTGTTTGCTTCTAGAGCCTGAGAATTCCCTTGAAGGCCATCAGAAATGAAAAATCTCCCATTCTCATCCTCTAAAGAAGTCTTAAGACTTAACTCTAAGTGTTCGAAGTCTTTGGAGTCTTAACAGAAGATGTCTGGCATCCTCTGAAGACATTTCTGGTTGTGACAACTAGTGAGGATGTGCTACAGGCAACTAGCAAGGCAAGTGATGCTGGTAAACATCCCACAACACACAGGACAAGGCCCCCTCCAACAAAGAACTGATGAGAGAAAGAGCAGGGGGATGAAAAGACACGGGCAAGTAGATGCATGCAATGAGAAAGAGGCAAACTAGCAGAGTCGGTCACCATGAATGTGGATGACAAGGGAGAAGCACAGAATGACAGTCGAGCCTTGGATCTGAGTGACTAAGAGGCAGGTTATATAATTCACCAAGAAAAGTAACTCCAGCAGGGATGCAGAGGAGACCTGCAGGTAAGGGGATGGAGAGGAAAGACAACCGTTAATCCCCATTCTTATCTCATGACCTTTGAGTCTCAGCTCCAGAACCATGATTTCTAGCTGTTTGGTTCTCTCATGAAGACCTCAATCCAAGTTTACTAGTCATGGTATGCTAACTGCAAAAACAACTAACCTCCAAATTTTAAGATTATAAGGTTTTTTATTTCTCACTCATTTCACAGTCCAATATAGGGCTGGTGAGGGAAAGTAGTTTCTGCTCCTCCAAGGACATTCAAGGACCTCCACTGGCCAATGAACCTCCATTCAATGTCCTCTATTCAAGGACACAAATTCCTTCCATTCAGCAGCTTTCCTATCCCCTGGGCTCAAAGTCTTCTGCTGAATCCACTGCATCTAGTGAGCTGATGATGAGAGAAAGTGTGTAGAAGATCATACCTGAGGGCTCAGGTCTGGAAGTGGCGTATTTCAGTTCTAACAGAATCCCACTGACCTGAATTCAGTACCACAGTCCTTCTCAATGAAGGAAAAAATGAGAAATGGTCTTGCCATGGCCAGGTAGAAAAAGAAAGAGATTTGAGGAATACATAGGATACCATGTCACACTGAACATTACCTAAACGGAGCCCATTCTGATACTCTCTGCTTGGTGAACAACCTCTAAGTCAGGAACCCTGGGAGGGCTATCCCTCCTCCAGCTCTGCTAAGTCCTGTTGATTATCACTACTGAACATCTGTTGAGTCTGCCTCTTTCCTTCCACCCATTTCCAAAAAACCCTTGGGTAGTCCATGTCCTACTTGGACCTCATCTTTTTATTTTTATAGTCATGGCAAATATTAAGAGGGCACCAACAATTCAGTCCGCTGAATTCATCCCTTGCCTCATACCTGTGTCATTCTCTGGTATAAGATCTTAGCGGGCCACTCTGTGCTCCTACCCTGTACCATATTTTAATGGACCACAGCAACATTTTCTGATTCTACTAATAAATCAGCATGGAGTTCTATATATTCTCCAGAAAATTAGAGTATTAACTAAAGCTAAGCTGTAAAAACGTTGATACCAACCTCCTGTTCTAGCCAAACAGTTTCCTCTAATTATATTATCAACAGCAGTATAGAGTCACAGTTCTGTACAGACCAACCTTAAGATCTAAGGCCTCCATATGGCAATGGTACATAAATCGGTGACATTTTATAACATTTCTTAAGTGACTTAGGATAAATGTCACTAGGCTGTTGGAAAAGTAAATGAATGACCTTTAAATATGATCATTAACTAGCTCTTTCCTTGTCCAAGCATGACTTTCGGCCCTCCTACACAAACTCCAGATGTGAGACTTATCTGAACCTGACCACCTTAATTAGCATAGGTCAAATCTTACTTTGACCATCTCATGCTCAGATGGAGAAGCTGTCTATCAAGCACTGTTCACTGAAATGGGGCTTGACTTCTGCAATTCACTCAGAGTGCAATTTTTATTTTGTTCATGAGGAAACTTAGGCAGGGTCATTATGGATGGCTATAGATGTACTGAGAAAACCTGTTTTTTATTGGATTAAATAAAATATATTATTAAAATTAATTTTGCCTGTTTCTTTTTACTTTTTAATGTGGCTACTAGAAAAATTTTAATTACATGTGTGGTTCCCATTACATTTCTATTAGACAACATTTCTCTGGGCTATAGAAAGAATAATTATTTTAGCTGATCTGTGAACTGTGGGCACATTTGCAAAGTATATAGAGAATTCTGTATATATAGGACAGCTACTGGTTGCATAGCACTCAGATTTTTGGCTGGTGCTCTTCCCCAGGGTATTTAGTCATATGGTGAATAAACTAACTTAAAAAGAAGTCTGTGAACTAAATTGGAAACATTTCAGGACCCTTTCAGTGTTAGCAAAGGAAAGAAGGCTGAGATCATAGTCAGCTGCATTAGTACTAATATTCATTATAGCAATCACACAATCACAATGCCATCTGTTAAGTAGTGACAACGTGGGGCACACTGCAGAAGGAAAAAAAACAGCAAAAAAAAATTTCCTGCTGTATGAATCATATGACTGGTCTTTTTGTTTATTTGTTTTTCCCTAATGCTTACAAGGAAAGTATTGGTCAAAAAGATACGTGGAGCTGAACCAAGTGGCGATTTCTTTGTGAACCCATGAATTTAATGGTTCTGTCCTACAATAACAAACACCAAAACCTAAGAAGAATTTCAGAGTGAGGACTGTGAGCTTACTGGGAGGAGGAAAGGAAGGGAAAGGAAGGAAGGGACAAGGAAGACAAGAAGGAAGGAAAAAGGAAGGAAGGAGAGAAGGAAAGAAAGAACTATTCAAGCAAGTATCTTCATGCTAAAAGAAAGTAACACTTGAACTGAACCTCTAAGAGAGCTTTAATCTTTGAAAATATTTGTTTTTTAGGAAACTAGCCTCAAAACAATACTTTCAAGAATGTTTCATTAAAATTTGTGAAAGAAAAGCTATACTGTAGGAAAGAAAGTGAAATAATTGAAAATGCGATAATGATGAAAGAGAAAAGAAAAGGGGGGATGGAGAAGACAGAAGATAGAGAAAATATATATCTATATATCTTCTCCATGTGGGTCAAACTTCATTAGCAGTGAGGCTACACTAACCACAGGCGTGCCTCCAATCCTCAACCCTACCATGAAAACATTATCCCATTTCCCATTTGAGGAAACTGATACTCAAATAAATTAAGGTTAAAAATATTTGCCAAGACTAGTAAGTAGCAGAATGAGAATTTAAATCCAAGTCTACCCAACTATAAAGTCCATTATTTCCCCACTTCTCCTAAAAGATATGCCCATATCTTCATGCTACTTCCTCAAGTGTATGCCATACATGGAAAGTATAAACAGAATTTATTATTTGATTAGGATGTGACAACAAGGTGGACTCTTTAAAGTCAACCATCCATCTAGACTCTGAGGTCTAGTGCTGTCCAATACGGTATCCACTAACCACATGGAAAATCACCCCGGACTTCAAAGGCCTACTATAAAAATAAGAATGTAAAATGTCATAAATAATATTTATGTATGTTGCAATGTCAACATGGTAATGTTTGAATATGCTGAGAGAAAATGAAATATATTATTAACCTTAACTTTACTTGTTTCACTTTACTTTTTTAATGGACCTACTGGGAAATTTTAAATTACACGTCCATTTTATATTTCTATTGACAGTCCTGCTCTGGGCTATCAAGAAAATGCTTGCTATTGGCAGCCAAATACTTGATACGGTGTTGCTAGCACAAGCCATAAGACATTAAAAAAGTTCTCCAGAAAAAGTGAATTTGTCCACCTCATGGTGGGTTGGGTGACAGCAGCCCCCTTCTCTGGAAAATTCTCCCTGGCTGATAGGAGCCACCTAGCCAGGGAAGCTACAACCCTCCCTCACCTCCCTACCCCCACAGGAGCAGACAATGACCTATGCTTGATCTAGTGATCAAAAGGCCAATCTGTTTGCCATGAGGTCACACAAGTTTGTGGCACTGTCTATGACCCAGAGCACCTCTTGCAACAGGCCAAGTTAGACCTCACCTTGCTGGTAGAGTCTTTATCCAGCTTTCTTTTTCCCTCTATAAAAGAGTCCTTCTCTTCATTTTTGCAGAGGACTTACAAGTGGCTTCCTGTGGTTACAGACTCCAAATTGCAATTCTTGGCTGATCCCAAATAAGCCTATTTTTGCTGGAGAAAATCTGGCAGTCTATTTATGTTATTAGGTCAACAGCCCCTATAACAGTTAATCTCCACATCCAATAAATAAAGTTCCAATTACTTTAGGATATTTTTAGAATATCAGTAGTTTTTTTTATACCATAACATTGGTGAAGAAGTAGGTGTAGAAGCCATGTCACCTTGCCATGTGTTACTGTTTGCATGATTAGAATCCTCTATAATCTAATCTTTACAATATAAGCTTTACAACTTCGTCCAAAAGAATAAAATATCTAGAGATCAATGTAACTAAGGAGGTAAAAGATCTGTACTCAGAAAACTATAAGACATTGATGAAAGAAATTGAAGACAACACAAATAGATGGATATGTATACCAAGTGCAAGGGTTGGAAGAATCAGCATTGTTAAAATGACAATACTACTCAAGGCAATCTACAGATTCAATAAAACCTCTATCAAAATACCAATAGCATTCTTCATAGAACCAAAATAAATAATTCTATAATTTGTGTGGAAATACAAATGATCCCCAAATAGCCAAAACAATATTGAGAAATAAGAACAAAGCTGAAGGTATCATACTCCAAGAGTTTAAACTATACTACAAAGCTACAGTAATCAAAACAGTATGGTACTGGCACAAAAACAGACACCTGGAACAATGGAACAGAATAGAGAGCTCAGAAATGGACCCATATTTACAAGGGCAATTAAATTATGACAAAGGAAGCAAGTAGATATAATGGGGAAAAGACAGCTTCTTCAATGGTGTTGAGAAAACTGGACAGCTATGTGCAAAAGAATTAAACTAAACTACTCTCTCATATCATGCACAAAAATAAATTCAAAATGGATTAAAGATTTAAATTTAAGACTTGAAATCATAAAACTTATAGGAAAAAACAGGCAGTACACTCTTTAACACTTGTCTTAGCAATATTTTTTTGGATATATCTCCTCAGGCAAGGGAAACAAAAGCAAAAATAAACAAATGGGACTAAATCAAACTGAAAAGCTTTTGCACAGCAAGGGAAACTGTCAACAAAACAAAAAGGCCACCTACAGAATGAAAGAAGATGTCTGCAAATGATGTATCTGATGATAAGGTGTTAATATCCAAAAATGTGTTAAGAACTCATACAACTCAATACTGAAACAAACAACCTGATTTTTAAAATGCGCAGAGGATCTGAGTGGACATTTTTCCAAGGAAGACATACAGATGGCCAACAGACACATGAAAAGATGCTCAACATGATTTACTAATCATCAGAGAAATGCAAATCAAAACCACAATGAGATATCACCTCACAGCTATCAGAATGGCTGTTATCAAAAAGACAACAAATAACAAGTGTTGGCAAGGATGTGGGGAAAAGGAAACCTGCATGCACTGTTGATGGGAATGTAAATTGGTACAGCCATTATGGAAAACAGTACAGAGGGGCCTCAAAAAATTAAAGATAGAACTATCATATGATCCAGCAATTCCACTCCTGGGTATTTATCCAAAGAAAACAAAAATACTAATTAGAAAAGATATATGCACCACTATGTTCATAGCAGCACTACTTACAATAGCCAAGCTATGGAAGCAACCTAAATGCCTATCAACAGATGAATGGATAAAGAAGATGCGATGTATATAAATGTACAATGGAATACTATTCAGCCATAAAAAGAATGAAATCTTGGCATTTATGATGATGTGGTTGGATCTAGAGGGTACTATGCTAAGTGAAATAAGTCAGAGAAAGACAAATACTGCATGATTTCATTTACATGTGGAATCTAAAAAATAAAACAAATGAACAAACAGAAACAGAGTTACAGATCTAGAAAACAAACAGGTAGTTGCCAGAGGAGAGGAGAGTGGGGGAGGAAATAAAGGTGATGGAGATGAAGTACAAATTTCCAGCTGCAAAATAAATGAGTCAAAGTTATAAATGAAAAAAAAAATTTTTAATCCTCTTTAAAAGACACTTTTCTTTGAAGAAACCTTGTAAAGTCATTCATCTGTTTTGTGAGTAATGGTTTGGTTAAAACTAAATAGCAGCTAAGAATCCACTAAGCATTGTGCAACCCTGAGAACAAATGAATGCACAGGGGCTCCCAATTCGCTCAGGAGGCCTTAGGTATCTCACATACAGCCTGAATGAAGGCACCTTTCTCAATCTGTACATCAAATATAAATTAGAAAGGCTTTTGTTCCTTCATATGTATACTAGATAGCTAGGGATTTTAGATAGAATGTCTATAACTTACTCTTTGAAGTTTTTGCAGTTGGCATTTTGTGCTTGAATCGTCCCACTTTATTGACCACTCTCCCACCCCATAATGCTTCCCAGGAGTGTCAGCATCCAGTCATTCCTTTGTAGCCCCACCACTCAATTTCAGCCTCTATCACCATGAGATCTTTTCCCTGGAATCAGCGTTTGGGTTTCCCTGCTGCATGAGAAGAGCCATCAAGATCTCCTGTTTAATTTAAATGCATGGGATTAACCCATCTCCTAACTGATACCATTGGGCAGATGAATGAGACAGAGAGCTTGTCTGACAACTTGCTCTAATGTCTTTGTTTTGGGCTGATTTGGAAGCAGAAGAGAATGTCAATTCACTATTTTGTGCTTTTTCATCTTGTCTCAAAATTGAATTGAGATGCTTGCAACTCAGAGGCATTTTTTCTGTTCTCAGAGCCCCAGGCAAGTACAGCAGGTGTGACTAGTCGTCTTCACTGTCCACCCTAGGCTGCCCAGCCCTTTGGCCCTTGGGGTGTCTACTGCTCTGAACAAAACTTCTTATCAAGGACTCGATTCAACATATTTACTCAGTGGCATAAATGACTAACAACAGCTGAAGGTGCTGCCCTTACCCAGTGAAATGTTCATTTGAAAGAGGATCAAAATTCTAAATCCAAGAGCAGGAGGTAAAACAGCCACCTCCTAAGAGAGTTCTCAGGTACTGGCTTAGCAGAGCCCTACTCCTATTTAAACCTTGACAAAAGAGTTCTGTTTTCAAATATATTCAGGAAACCCTATACCCCAGATCCCCATTAGATATTCATTCATAGAGCACATTCAGACGTGTGATTAAGACACTTACAGAAACAATGTCAGAGGAATCCAGTTAACTTCGTTTAATTATTTTTCTCCCAAATTTATTTAGCCACAGGATTATTCTCTCCCTCCCCTACCCCACCACACTCATAAATGTATAGAATGTGTCAATGGAAAGATTAAGGGTCCAGTTTTAGACAGTCTATTGTCCCAGGCACATCCCAGGGCCACACGGAAGAACATTTACTCTGCACTTGAGAGATGAACGTGGCAGAGCCTCAAAGACAGAGTCTTAAGGATGGCTTTCAGAGTGGGCACCATATCAATCCATGGAGCAGCTCTGAGTGTGCTGAAGGATGTCTCTAAGTCATCCACTAAAAAAATATGCTAAGCTATCTTTTATACTGCTTTTCTTATTGTTTTTTATTTTTAAAGAAGGATGTCATATAAGAAGGGTTTGGGGAGTCTGGTCAGTCTTCCAGAATCTAGATTGTACAAAGCCCTCTGTCTACAAAAATACAAATAGCAATACAGTGATTCAGAAGTTCAGAAGTGAGTTCAGCCTCCCATAAAGGCCTCTGTGGTATGCACAGCTCCCTCCCCTACAGCCTCTCCCTCAACTCTGCACTGATTTCTGACAATTGTCATTAGGTGTCCCTTTTCCCTGTAGATCCAGGTCACCCCCTTTACCTTTAATTCACACGGGTAACCCTGTCTCTGCTCAAGTGCTCTTACTGATTCATATGATGGGGCAGAGAGCAAGGAGCCCAGGGCGGGGAGTCCAAGCACCCAGCAGCACTTTCTTACTCCATCACTTTCTTCAGTACATTACTCAACTTCCCCAAGCCTCGATTTTCCCTTCCCTAAAATGTGATAATGGCAGCAGAAAGCAGCTGGCAGATAACAGCCTCTTTACAAATGTTAGTTCAATTGAGGATCCTCCTCCCTCCATGACTGCGCACATATTTATTTTCTAAACTATCATTCTGCCTTCTCTCCTTGTGACCATGTGAGTAATGAACTGCTCGCAAAGATTTTATGTCTTATCAGTCAGTAACCGGATGATACAGAGAAACAAAAGACCAGCATCCTTGACTCACGGTGGACAGACTCCGTGGTGGCATTCACCATAGATCAGGTTGGGGCTAAATTTCAGTCACACCTGCATCTTTGCCTAGCTTCTTCCTGCCCATATCCGGCTTCCTGCATTCCTTACAAATTTCATCTGTAATCACTATCTCAGTAAATTAATTGTATAAGAATCCCTGTTTCAGGTAATTTTTAGGGAACCTAAACTTAAACACTTTTGGTCAATTTTTCTCCCTCAAAAACCTTCCACCTTCATTTGGTCCTCTATTTTTGATCTTACAAATGGTAGAATATGCATTTCCTGTCTCCAGATACCAATGGTAAATAGAAAAATAGATCATTTACCTTTTGAAGCTTTCTCTTTTGAAATCTTTCTACAATTTCTAGACACCTCTAAAATGCACCGATTTTGCAAAGCTAGTTAATCCCTACTTGACCAGCAAATCCAGATACAAAAACTTTAACTGTCAAGTGATATAACTAATGTTAAGTTCCAAAACTGCTTTTCAAATCTGTACTTGCCAACCTCATATTGATCATCCACAGGGCTCTCTGCTCATAAGAGCACTAGAGGAAAGACAATCTGCCTGTTGTAGGGCTCAATCATCTTTGTTCCTTCAAGCACAGATAATCTCCAAACTCCAGGGTCTCAAGTCTCTAATAGACTCATCCAGCAGCTCTGCTTTGTGCTTCTCTAGGGTCCACACAGGATCTGATCTGTGTATCGTACACCTTGTCAAACAAGTTCTATCCTCAGGTATGTGTGGGAAACCAGGTAATCAGAGTTCTCCATTGTATACATCCTTAATTACAACACAAATGCACAAGTGGAATGCATAGGATTTGTACTCTTAGATGGGATAGATATGGTTGGGGCAGGGAGCAGGAGACCCATAGTCTCTCATTTCACTGTGGCTATTAAACGACTCCATCAGACAACTTTCCACTCTCCAATCCATTCCATTGACACTAGGCTCAATACCAAATGAGACTTGGCCTCTTGTCTCCTAGGCTACTGTGTGGATCTGTAGGATTAAATCCCTATGGGCTTCTGGAAACCTTCTCTGACCAAAAAAACAAACAAATAAAAACCTCTTCTTTTCTCCAGGAAAGACTGAACAAAAATTGGTCCTAATTGCTTTGCAGATAAATGACCTGAAATCATCACCCTTCAGGTGCTTCAGGAGGTGATGCATTGATCTGTGATCACACAGTTCCTTTGCATTCAGGCCACGGCCCACCTTCTCCCTTGCAGAGAAGAAATGTAAAACCTATTTTCTTTCACCTTTGTTTAATTAATAGGAACACTTACCCAGAGGATTAACTCTTTTAAAAAGTTAATGGCATTGCTGAGCTCTTGAGTTGCTTTGCCATGATATAGCTCTATAATTCTTATGTTGCTTTAGTTCTTGTAATCGTTTGACTACAATTTGCATCCATGTTAGAAGGTTAAATGGTCTGAAACACGACAAAAGAAGTGGTTAATGAAGAATGGGATCTATGGGCCCAGTCTTTCTTCTCATCTGCCTAGATGGTAAGTGCAGGATTGCATATCTCTGAGATCCACTGCTTTTCCATCCAAGGTTGGTGCGGGATTGGAGGAATAACCCCATGAGTGGAATATGGCTCAAGTGAAAGTATAGCTTTCTGCTCCCTGTGATGAATGAAGCCCAGAAGCCAGGCTTCTCTCTTCATGATTCTGCAAATCTGGGACATAGTCAATTCTCCCGACTCTGTGCAGTAAAAATGAGATTATATTTGTCACATCAGAAAATGAAATCAACAAGGTACTGAAATCTATGAACAAGGGATGCAAATGCCTTGCTGGGATTTATCCAAAGACTGTCTCTTCCTTCCTATATAAAAATTTTAGCATCGTAATTGTGTGACTAGGGTATCCCTACATTTTTAATGGGAATAGATGTAATTTGGGTTTCAGTTAAAAGGGGCTAAATTTTGCTGCAAAAAATTAAAAATTTAACAAATGCTTGAATGAAATAGTGACATTTAGTTAGGATAAAAATGAGACCCTGGAGGAAGATGATGGCTATCTTGAATATCTGGAAGAATGTGTCTGGAGGGTAGAAATAATCCAATGATCTAAAGTTTCATTGAGGTATATTTTTGTCCATTGTTTAGAGGCTTACAAAATATGAAATGAATGACTTGGGTAATTAATGAGTTCCTTATTAACAAATGTAGTCAAGCACAGGCTAGATGTCATCTTGCAAGAGATTTTTAATGGTTTGTCCTAAATCTTTCTAATGCTGAAATTCTACAATTTCAACCTTGAGCAGCAAACCTAAGGCTACTGTTGAGAGGGGCAAATACACCACAGAATGACCCCAAATCTGAACAGATAATCTGATGACTGTGATTGGGCTTTGTTCAAACATTTATTTTTTTTTATCCCTGTATGATATCATATGATAAGTTTACATAGAGAATTATATAGCAATTAAAATACAGAATTTTAAAAAATTCACCCTTTAGGTTTTTGTAGAGACCTAATTTTCAGGTTGCAACCCTGTTCACCAGCAAGCTACTTTTTTCACCTGTCTTTGACAATATGTCAATATTGTTGATAAATTCCTTGGAAGGCATTCAATATGGCAGTAAATATTTGGTTGTTGCTACTTTCATCGTCTTATAAAATTCAGTTATGGTACAAAAAAGTTTCCATAAGTTCTATTTTTGAATCTACTTTGTGTTTTCACTAAGAAATAATGTAACTTCATGGCTTGGAGCAAAACCTTATGTCCTGGAACACGCATAAAACGAGATCCATGTGAAACGAGTTCCCAGGCTGTCACAGAAACAACACCCACCCCATCCTTTGTTCCCAGTATTGTCCTGATGAGCCCCACCAGCATAATTCATCATTCAATCTACTCTCTTTCTCATTATTTCTCTGCTTTACTTCATGGACTTCAAGTGAGATTCTTTTCCACCCATTAGATGTCTTTACTGATCAGTGGGTTCCACCAACCTGGACTCATCTTAGGCAACTAACATTGTGTATGTAGTAGAGTAGAAGCAGAAAACTAACAGGATGCCCACAACTCTCTAATGTAATATGAGAAGCTACAAATGACATCGATGATACAATCTTTGCCCTTAAGAAGTTTACGGAAGAGTAACTATACAGTGGAAGTAAGAGGAAGTCTAAAGTAAGAACACACAGTGCAAACTTTATATCTTCAGAATTAATCCTGAAAATACACCCTGCAACCTTCAACATTAAAGGCATCTATCTTGGTAAGATGCTCAAACTTTGAGAATTACATGGGAACTGAGAACAACTATAAGGTTCTCAAATAGAATAGTGGAATCTCTCTTCCTTTCTTTTTTATTGATTTAAGAGTAAATTTAGATGAATTCTTGATCAGTAAGTATGTATACACTGTAACTTTATAATATTTTTTATAATTTAATAAATTGATTCAAATAGTGCATATGGAAATTTCATATGGAAAAGCAGAATAACAAAACAATCTTGATAAAGAAGAACAGGTTGTAGGACTCACACTTTCTAAATTCAAAATTTATCACAAAGCAGCAGTAATCAAGACAATGTAGTACTGGCTTAAGAATAGACATATAGATCAACTGAACAGACTTGAGAGTCCAGAAATAAACCCTTACACTAAAAATCAATCAATGTTCAACAAAGGTGCAAATATAATTCAATGAGGAAAGAATAGTCATTTTAACAAATGGTGCTGCAACTACTGGATATCCTCATGCAAAAAATTAAAGTCATTCCCCTGCTTCACAACACATGTGAAAATTAACTCAGAATGAATTGTAGACAAACGTAAGAACTAAGATTACAAAACTGTTAGAAGAAAACCTAGGAGTAAACATGATCATGGATTAGGTGATGATTTCTTAAGTATGACCAAAAGCTTAAGCAAGCAACAAAAGAAAAAAAAATAGATAAATTAGACTTAATTAAAAGTTAAAATTTTGGACTCTAAGGAAGAGAAAAGATAACCCACTGAATGGGAGAAAATATTTGCAAGTTATATATTTGATGAGAGTTTATATTCAGAATATATAAAGGACTCATAAACTCAATATATAAAGAACTCTATATATAAACAATCCAACCACAAAAAGGGTAAACAACCCAAATAGGACAGGCAAAAGATATGAATTAGGTATTTCTCCAAAGAAAAATGTTTCAATATTCAAAAAGCATATGAAAAGATGTTCAACATCATTAGCCATTAAAGAAAAGCAAATTAAAGTTACGTTAAGATACTACTTTACACCTACTAGGTTGGCTAAAATAAAGAAGACAGACAATAACAAGTGTTCAAGAAGATGTGGAGAAACTGGATGCCTTACATATTTTCACTAGGGTGGTAAAATGGTACCATCACTTTAGAAAACAACTTGACAGTTTCTCCAAGAATTAAACATAGAGTAACTATATAACCTCTTCTACTCTTCGACATATATACATACAGAAATGAAAACGTGTCCACACAAAACTTGTATACATATATTCACAGTGGCATTATATACAATAACTAAACAGTGGAAATAACTGATGGATGGATTTACAGAATGTGGTATATCTATATATGGAATATTATTTCATCATAAAAGGGAATGGATATTGAATATAGTCTTTTTAATCTATCTTTATATATAGTGGCTAACATTTGAAAATCTCAAACTCCCATATTTATTCCTTTCCACTCCCTTTCCCCCGGTTACCATAAGATTGCTTACTATGTCTGCGAGTGTGTTTTTGTTTTGTAGATGAGTTCATTAGTGTCCTATTTGTTCTTTCTTTTTTTAGATTCCATGTATCAAAATGAATATATGTATGTATATGCATGACTGGGACATTGTGCTGTACACCAGAAACTGACACATTGTAACTGACTGTATTTCAATTTTAAAATTAATTAATTATTTTAAAAAGGGAATGGAGTACTGATACGTGCTAAAACTTGGATGAACCTTGGAAACATTATGCTAAGTGAAGGAGCCCAATCACAGAAAGCCACATATTGCATGACTCCATTTATGTGAAATGTAAATACAAAAATAGGTAAATACACAGAGGCAGAAAGTAGATGGAAATAAAAGAGGAAAATAAAAGAAAATTTTATTAAGAAAAAAACATAATAACGCGCTCTGTAGTTTCAGATGAGGAATCAACAGATCAAAGAATCAATTGATACATTATTATACCACTTTTGCAATTAGATGAGAAAACTGACTTATTGAACTGGTGTGTCAATACTGTGAGAAAAAGCAAAATGATCTTGGAATTCTAAGAGCACAAGGAATGTGCATTAGCCACCACAATATGTTCAGGACTCACAGTTGACACAGTAATGGGTAAAGAGAATACACTCGGTACATGTTTGCAGCATCAACACATTCAGCCTATTACGGCACAATGGTGAGCAGAAGGCATTAGTCTTCTTTCCCTTGGGAAATGTATTCATCTACTCTTTTTTTTGATGAGCATTTAGGTGGCTTTTCCTTCCATTCCAGCACTATGAACATCCTCGTACTTGTCTCCTAATGTGCGTAGGAATGATGTTTCCTGGTATAGACCCAGAAAGGGAACTGCTAGATCTCAAAGTGTGTGGATTTTCAACTTTACAAGATAATGGCAACCTGCTTCTCAAAAGGTTACTCTAAGTTACACACCCTCCAGGAAAGGACAAGAGATTCTTTGGAGGAAGGAAATGGGCAACAAATAAAACCCTCTGTTCTGCAGTGAAACTCTACTCATCTGTATTTCCTTGATATTCCCGTTCTTTATTTTCCCTTTCTTAGATCCCTAAAATCTAAGGACCAGAGGGACCTTTAAAATGTTCTAGTTCAACCCACTTGACAAATGAGGAAACAGGTTCAGAGACGATAAGCGGCCTGCTCAGTACTACACAGCTGATCAGCTGTATGAACTAGGGTTAGAAAGTAGTTCTCCTGAGTCCTATTTCCTTTTGTTTCTTTTTCCTCATACTTCATTTCTTCCCTTCTTTCTAAAGCCCCGGTGGTAAGGAGGAGTGGCAAAGAATTATAGTCAAATTGTAGAAATCAGAACTATGGGTTTTAGCAGTTTTTTTTGCCAGGAGGAAGAGAATGAGAACTACACTGGTCCAACCCACCATGACTGTAGGACTCCAATGACGGATTCATTTCAAGACAGATAAACTATGGATTTTGAGTCACAGTTAAACTTTAATACACTACTTAAGACACTGAAGGACAATCATTTAGAACAATGATTATAGTGCAGTATGATGAATGACAGAAGTTACAGAGTTCAGTTTCAGCTCCATAACTTTATCTCTGTGGGACCTTGGGCAAATGGACAAAACCTCTGTAAGATTCCACTGCTTTATCTATCGACTTCATCAACAGTTGGACCCCTAATTCTAAGGGTGCACATGAGGATAACAAGGCAATAGGTATTTCTATTTTAAGGTCTTAGCACCTGACCTGATGCACAGTGATCCCTCAAAAAGTGTTCATGGTATGAATAAATTCTTTCATGATTGAAGTGCTTTGGAATTTATATTGTACTATACACAAATTATTAACCTGAACATACCAAAACAACATCCTATTACATATGCACAAATGAATCTCAAAACCACTTAGCCATTTGCATTAAAACTTTCAGAGCCAACCTGAAGAATTTTTAAGATCCCAACTTAATCATAAGGGAAAAAAAGTAAAGTCAGTACTTTGTGATCAGAATATTGTGACAAAAGGTTCAAGTGTAACACCAAAAGCTCAAATCAGGTTGCAGTTAAGCAGGGATAATGGTTATTAGCTTTAAGAAGACCGAAAGACTCCTTCTTTCTACCCATACCTTCCTTAACATGTTCTAGACTTGGTCAAAGTATTAAGTATGAAGATCCTGCATGGACCATGTATTCTAAAAGTGAAGCATCCAAGGGATATAGAAAAAGCAGCAGGCATGAGCCTGACTACAGCTTCTTTCCAGACTCAACAAGGCTGGAGGGTAAGAGTGGGGCGTCTCCCATCCTCTCCTCCACCCCATGAGGTCAGGGTTGTGTCCTAGGCCAGTTCTCCAGGCCTTGGGGAAACATCTCCCTCACTTGTGGTCTATTTGTCTTTCTTCTTTTCCTCTGGTGCCTGCTAGCCTTTTCTGACTCATCTTGAATTTTGCACTTGACTGCTAATCTAGATTTAAATGGAGGGTGTTGAGTGGGGAGGGCAAGGCCATCCCTACCTCCCAGGACCTCCAGAGTGGGGTGTGGAACCATGTCCTCAGATAAGAATAAAGTCGTACCTTACCTTGCTTTGCCTAAGTTTTCCAAGGATCTTTTTTAGGAATCTCACAGTGAAGTAAGGGCAGCTGCGGAGAATGAGGATTTGGGTTTTCCTAGGTACTCTGGCCAGATAATGCTGAGTGGGATGTGCTGTACAAAATTTAGAGGATACATTTGCTAGAATATGAGAAAATCTCAACTTAAAGAGAAGGTGCTGATCTGTCTGGCACGGAAGAGAGAATCAGACCTTGTGGGAGAACAGGACAAGTAAATATAGAAAGCATGTAGAAATGGAATGATTTGCAATATTTTAAACCACAACACTGAAGGAAACCAAAAACACACTGAAGGTTTAACCAAACAGAGCTAAAGGTATTAGTCAAAATTCAATAGCATTATAATAAGAACCACTACATGCAAAAAAAAGTTTTGTTTTGTTTTGTTTTGTTTTTTCAAAGGAGGTAGGACCATATGTGTTCTATTTGGCTTCTTCCTGGGAGAAAGTCAGAGGAGTTTGGAAAAGGATTATCATGAAAAATGACATCAGCAGAGGAGAGAAAGTGACATATATTAGATCACACATTTGTGTCTGTGCTTCTCCGCCTGACTGCCCAAGTCTGTACAAGGGGTAAGTCACACAGCTGTCCTCTGCATTTCCTAGCAAGACTCTCTTGCAACACTGTTCTGGGTAAAGACATCCACCAACTCTTCCTGATGTGTGAAACTTAACTGGAGCGGGGAACACTGTGAATAGCCTGCCCCTTGGGTAATTTTCCCTGCCTTTATCACATCACTTCAGTAATGGAAGTCAACACATTCCACAAAATACATCTTACTAGCATCCCTTAATTTCACCTCATTGGCAATAACCTTATATTATTATGTACGGAATAATAAAGAGAATACATAGAACCATTAGGGAGATAAAACTCAGTACACACAAAGGCAAGTAACTCCATTCAAGGGGAGGAAAATTCTTTGTCAGACACTGTGCTGGAGGCTCTCCTGTATAATCGCATTTTGTTCTTTATGGGTTACAATCATCATTATTTTATTTTTTGATGGATAAGAAAACCAAGGCTTAGAGATATTAATTTGTCAAAATACCACTGCTGATAAGGGGCATTGCTAGAATCAAATCTCAGGTTCCTCTGGTTCAAAAGCCACTCTTTCTCCTACGATACCCTGACTCATAGGGAAGTCAAAAGTAAAAAAGCATGTTTTACAAAGTGTTATTCAATTATTATTAGGACTAGTTTAGTAATACATGCAACTAACACTCAAATATTTTTGTCTTTACATTATCTTTTATATATACATATACATGAGCCTTATCTTGTTATGTTGAAAGAGGCAGCCCTTTTTAAAAGTTAGATATGATACAACAAGACAGTCTTAACTAAGTGAATGGGTTTATATCCTGTAACCAAATCAACCCTCCTCAGTCAAGCCTAACACTGACTTCCTTGGTTCCAAAACACTGGAATAGCCCATCTGGATTTTACACTTTTTAATCATATGAGTAAATATGGTCTCTGATCTCTGAAAAATGGCTCAGTTCAGAAACCCTTCTGGAAGTAGGAGATGGTAGAGGACCACAAAAGATTTGGGACAATTATTAGCCTCTCTGCCTTCATGTTGCTAGCCAGCTAGCTATTTTGGAGACTGGAACAGCACAAGCTTTATTCAATGGCCAACGAATAGAGAAGGGGAACCTAGTTCGTAAATCAACTCCAATTTGGGTGGAGACACCAAATATCGCTCATCTTTAAATATGACAACATAATGCTAACAGTGCAAGGTTTAGTGAGGACTAAGTAAGACCAAGTGTGTGGAGTACTTACCACACATATGGCCAGCAGCAGGCCCTCAGTAAGTTGTAGCTCTCTATTTAAAGCTTTTAAGTGGGGGGTGGAAGGTGGGGGGTACAGCTCAGTGGTAGAGCACATTCTTCACATGCACAAGGCCCTGGGTTCAATCCCCAGCACTGCCAGTTAAATAAATAAATAAATAAATAAATAAATAAATAAATAAATAAATAAATAAATAAATAAAATTACCCCCTCCAAATAAAAATAAATTTTAAAATATTTTTTGTAATTTGTAGAGGGTAGGAAAATGAAGTTTGTTTTGCTATTTTCTTTTTTTAAAGAAAACCAGGGTTCTATGTGACTTATTCCCTAGGGTAGGATAATCCATCCTTGACCCTCTTTGAATGGACATGAAGATGCTAACCACACCACTTCTGTACCAGAGAACCTGTCTCAAATCCAAGTGACCACCTTCCATGCATATAATAAACCTTCCCTCAATGGAATGCGCAATCCAGACTCATGGCTATGACACTCCTAGAAGGAAGTTCACTGGGGCAATTTCTCCCTCAGCTCAATTAGCAGATGTAAGGACTTTAGCCACCCAGGACAGCTGGACTGTTACCTACCTTACAACTCGACTGTCTGTCTTTAAGTATTAGACTGCAGATGGGTCCCATTTTTTTTCTACGGTGTCAAATGAAACTTTTTTTTTTTAATAAAAAGGGCATGATTAATGAGGCTGCAAGGTTTTCAGACAGCTCCCATGTGACAGTTTGCATCATTCCTGCTGAAGTTAATATGGAACTCTTACGGTGTGACGGTTTTAATGGCTCTCAAACTCCATTAATACAACAACCAACACAACTTGCAAGCAGCTCCACCCAGAGATACTCTCAGATAGCCAACCCTCACTCCTCAATAGGAAAAGACAGAGAAAAGACCCATATGTTGAAAATGAATGTTTGTTGAGAAGCCACAAAGTATAATTGATTTTTTTTAAATTTAGTATAAGAAGCATTGAAAATGAAATCAGAAGTTTAAACAATACTATAAAAATTATCATCAAGATCACACTCAACTTCAATAATTATCAAGATCTTTCCAATTTCTTTTTATCTACCCTCCTCAATTTTTCTAAACTTGGTTATTATAAAACAAATCCCATATATCAGGTTATTTTCATGGTAAATTTATAGTATGCAATGGCTATATCACTTTTTCGTCTACATGATGAAATAAAATTAACAATTTTTGACATCATCAAATATGTTATCCATGTTCAAATTTCCTTATTTGTCTCAAAGAATCCTTTTTACTTTTTTGATTTGTTTGACTATAGATCCAAGCAATGTCCACACGTTGCATTTAGTTATTATGACTATTTCTGCAATCTATTCCTGCATAACCTCCACCCTAAAATTTAGTGTTTTAAAACAATTATAATTTATTACTTCTACATTCCACAGGTCAATAATTTAATCTGGGCTCAGCTGAGTGGCTCTTAGGCTGTTCTTTCCTGGGGTCCTTTATCTGGCAGCAGTCAGCTGGTGGCTTTAGTAAAGACTAGATGGTCCACGGTAGCCTCACCATGTCTTATGATTGGTACTGGCTGTCACCTGCATCTCTCTCTCCACATTGTCTTTTATCCTCAAGGAAATTCATGGATTTTCACATATTTCATGTGCTTCAGTCTATTCCAATCATTATTCATTTTGATGATCAAATTGTTCCATCTTGGACCAGAAGGAGCTCCCTTAAAGTATTACTTGGTTTGTTTTACATAATTTCATTAGCCTTTGATAGTTTCTAGCCTTCTATTACAACAAAATGCTAAGCTTCACTTTGTATATTTTCTGTCCCAACCTAGAATCAACTATGTCTGGGGAGTTCTGGTTCCATTTAGTGGGGAATAATGCTTAGATACCACAATCTGTACCCTAGGGGTGTTCATTACTATTTTGCTGTCATTGATTTTAGAACTTTATAAGCCTAGATAGATTAGTGAACAGACTAAGAAATTGATATTATTAAGATAAAACAATCAGGAGATAATATGATGGTTCTGCTTCAAATTTTATATCATAGAGTGTTTATTTCACTTATGTTTTACTTGTATCTCTTTTCTCTTATGAAGTATCTTGATTCCTTAAAAGAGCAACATAATTACTACCCTGAGAGCTGAAAGATCAATGGGCTGGCCCTTCACCAAGTCAATCAGGCTGAGAAAGGATATCATTATCTCATCCTATGATATAGCAGACATTGGAACCTATTCTGACCTAAATTTCTCAGGAATATGCCTATGAGTATGACTGAAATGAGCTGAAACCTTCAAATCAAGGTATAACATGGAAAAAAGTCCAACCAATCTCCATCAAAGGACCCCTCCACAGAGGCGGAAATCTACACTGGAAGCTGGCAATTATGGGAAACTCCTGCTATCCCAGTCAGAACACATCCCTGAAAACCCAGGAAAGGTGATTCAAAAAGGACTATGCCCTTGGGATTTTGTGTAAGTTCTGGGTGTGGTTCTCTCTGGACCAAGCCCAGTGCTGGGAGCAGAGTGTTGCTCAGCACCCAAGAGGCCTGCTGTGTTGGACTTCCCTCAACCAGTTTACCATACTAGCACTGGCCAAACAGCCCAAGTCTAAACACCAGGCAAGCAGGGTGAGCCAGCACTGCGCCATCCGAAGGCACTCGTAAGAGCAGGAAGCCATGTAAAGGGTGACAGGAGACAGGCAGAGCTTCCTGCCAACCTGATCATTTAGATGGATATTTGAGCCCTGGATTTGGGGATAACAAAGGGAAGTGCTCACATCCCAAACTCTAACCTTGACAAAAACTGAGTTCCCTATTTTCCTATTTTTACACGGGCAGTGTAATGGCTTCCTTCCACTAGTTTGCATCACCCCTGCAAACAGTAAGTTGGATTAATAGTAACAGACACAATGATCATGAAAGAAAAGAGACTGAAATCAAAAGGCTCAAATTCTGATTATGTCACTGTCCCATCTACTTGTCATATGACCTTATGCATGCCAGATGAACTTTAAAACACTACTGCCTCAACCTTCATATGGGAGCTCTCTCTTCAAGGGGCTACCTTAAGGATTAAAGAGGCAATATGCTGAAATACCCATATATACTGAGTTATCAATAAATCTTCACTGACTTGCAATCTTCCCTCTACATCTGTTTGTAGCTTCACAAAGAAAGAAATATTTCACTTGGTAACTTTATTTATTTATTTTTGGTCCATATCTAGGACAGATTATTCCTGAGGGCAAGTCAAACATTATGATATTTCTTTTCCTTCATTCCTTCCCCGTGAAGAAAATATCTGTATTTTCCCAGTGGCTAGGTTAAACTGACACGTGTGTTAGAGGGTCTTTCTCATGCCTCTGGTGTAAATTCTTGCATTATTAAATATTTTGTCTGTATATAATAATCAACCAGTTTTGATGTTCTCGTTTACAATTTAAACAGCTATATCATGTTCCTTAGGGAACTGAGTAGGCCACAATGTTTATCATATCTGCTGTTTGAAACAAAGCCAAAGACCCAGTCAATGGCTTTCAAATAGACCCTATTTATAATGTAAATAATGCACACAGAATACTGTAAAAAGTAATAATAATTTAGAACTCCTACATCCTGTTATATATTCTGATGACAGCTACAAGGAAACTGCTAACCCAAGTCTCTTGATGATCTTGTGGGAAAATGTTTAACCAATCCATTAAGCCTCGATAATAATACAATTAATTGTTTAGAAACATTACCCTGGCTCCTGTGTGTGGATTTTCTTGCAAAGACACGAGGTGCCTGTTTATTTCACAGGAGGAATGACCAAGTTATATATCAATATTCTCCACGAGCAAGCTCTCTGAAGTGGATTTGCTATCGATCTGTCTGTTCGCTGTTGTTAGCAAGCTTGCTCTACACTGGAGGCCTCTGAGTCTTTCTACCCCTTCTCGGTACTGTGAATCATTCCTCCTCTAACCAACCAAAAATAAAAGTAGCATTTGTAAATACATACATGTACATATACATACATACATATATATATACACACACACATATATATAATATTAATTTTCCCTCTAAAGTGTACTTTTCTTATGCTTTAATACCATAGAGATTTTTGTGGATTTAGATGTGCTATTTAAACTAGTGTCATTTCATAGAAAAGTTCAATGTGACTGCAGAATGATGGATGGAGGAAACACATCCATCTTCTCATTTTACAGGTAATAAGACTGAGTCTCAGATAAGACTGAGCAATCAAATGTTTTGGAGTTAGACCGGTGTGCAACTCTGGCCCTACACTTACAACCAGCAGAACTTTCTCTTCCTAAATCTCAGTTTGCTCACTGCAGAATGGGAACCGTTCTAACTTTTACCTCCACTGGTGCTTGTACAGATTACATGAAGTGATTCATATAAAGCTCCTGAAGGATGGATGGTAAGGACTTGGTATAATATTGCTACTGTGAGCCACAGAGCTGTAATGACTTCCCCATCTTGCCTCTTACCTGGATTACATTGAATCACATGAAGTGTCTGTCTGTTTTTGGAAATCAAAACTGGTCAAGTATCAGCAGTTCAATGTGGTTCATTGTCCTTTGTTTTCTGCCTAATGCGAAACAGACTAAGATTTCGAGATGACTTTATCTCCTTCACATTTATACATTCTGAGAGTCTGCCACACAGTAAGCACTCAATGAATGACTGTAAAACATAAATAGTGTAATATAAATAAGGTACAATGTGCACTATGTGTCTCTTTCATTGGACTCCAAATTGCTGGCAATACTACATCATCACAGACTTTTGTTGTTGTTGTTGTTGTTAAGTCCTATTGCCAGGGGGAAAAAAAGTTGCATGTGTTAATAGTGATACGACTCATAATGTGAAAGAACATTTTGTCTGCAGGCTATTTCATGCTGAGCTGAAGAGAATGGCAGATGCCTGAGAGATGAAGGTCTCCGCACAGACCCCAGAGACCCTCACACGACAAGCTCAAGAACACACTACTACTCACATACACTCCAGAACTTAGGGCTAGAGGGTGGGCTGTGTCACCGTAAAGTAGAAGATCAAAGGTCATGTCAGTGACACTACATGGAGCCAGATGCCATCTTGGCCATCCCTGCTGCTCTTGCAAAGAAGGGAGTCTTGTCAAAGGACTTCAAACCCAGTTTCAGGTACACACCAAACTACCTCAGTGACAGCAAAAATCAACTGAAGAAGTGGAGCTGTATTTATTTTTATCATTTCATGGATAGTTCATAGCCCTGAGTTTGAATAAGTGAGTCACTTACCTTTCCTCATCTAGAAAAGTCAGTATAATCTCTACTTTTCAGGGTTGCTGTGAAGAGTAATTGAGATATGCCCCTCCCCCGCAAAATGAGAATAATGGAGTCCATGTGTAAACAAGGCTGGTGCTTGGAACAGAGATGCTTCCCCACTACTGCTGAGCACAGCAGGAACAGAAACACAGAGGCTGTGCTTTTTCAAAACTCCCTGCACTCCCTCCAACTGCCCTTCATGCTCACCACCGAAGGTGACTCAAGCACAGCACCCACGTTTCTGAGATTTGGCAAAATGGGCTGTAGGATCATTTGATCATCGAAGAGTCATAGGAAAATGCTAACACTCCACTTCTGAAGGTTCTTTTTTTCTGTAACTCTTGGGTCAGACAGAATCTTGACTGCCTCCAGGTCTCTCTAGCACTTTGTATGTCCCACTACACAACATATATCCAGGTTTCAATACATCTATTTACCACTTATTGAATTCAATTTGGGGCTACATTCTTTGGATGTCACATTTCATTTAAGTATCACAACAGTTCAATTAGATATCTTTATTCTCATTTTGAAAGGAATCAGAGGTTCTGAGAGTTCATAGAAAGATTTTTTTTTAATAACACGCCCAAGTTCCCACAGCTAACAAGCAACAAAGCCTAGAATATAAACCTAAGAAAGTCTGTCTCTGCATGTGCCTTTGCCACTATGACAAGCTGAAAAAATATTTTATTTACAAGGCTGCTTTAGGGGAGGGTTGTGTCTTATTCAGTGCTGTGGCCTTAGTGCCTAGACACTTAAATGTATTTTCATTGAAGGATGATTAAGTGAACAATCAACCACTAACTTCCCTACGGTTCCAAAACACTTACAAGAATCCTAAGCAGCATTCAAGCCTCCCTTTCCAGGACTGCAGCTTAAGAAGAGAACCACAAGGATTCTGTCCTATTAGGTACAGGGTTGAGCAAGTACCTCTGTAATTTCCTGGTTTCATCTTGGTTTGGCACCAAAAGATGAATCCAATTGTGGGATAAATGCTGTTTGACTTTATGCTCTCCTAAAAAAAAATTCCAGTCAACTGAGTTTTAATGCAATAGGAAGAATTAAATTCTATGCCCTTAGGCTGTAGTAATGTGACCTTGGATGAGTGATTTTGCCCATATGGGCCTCAGCATCCTTGGCTGAAACATACATTGACTAAAAACAGTGATCTCTGATCTCAGGAAGACATCTGGAAACGGGTATCCATCTCACCTGACAGAGTGCACAGTCACAGGGCAGTGCCACAGAGTGGTCGGGCACAGGCACTGAAGCCTGGCAGTCTGGGTCAAATTCCAGCTCCAGCTCTAACTAACCATATGACCCTGGCAACTCCCTTTATCTACCTCATCATGATTAATATGTCTATCATTTCTCAAAGCTATATTTCTACACAGTCACAAAGAAAACAATGTCATTAAACATTATTGAGAGTATCAGAAAGGATTAAGAGAAACGTACATAAAAACCAATGGTGTAGGATGTTTGGTGGTGTGTGGAGAGATAAAAGAGGGGGCATTTGCTGGTGATGGGGTGAGGAAGATTATTCTGACCTCTGTATTAACATCTAGGGGATATTTTCCACATGGGTTCAAGTTTTAGCTGCTTGAGCTTCTTAACACTGAACAGTATAAAAAACATGGCATTCTGGTTATTCATGAAACATCATAAGACTTTTTACTAGAAGGTAACAACTGGTTAAGGAGATGTGAGTAGTTCACCCGAGAATATTAAAAATAAAGATTATGGAGTGGGTGTATTTTTTTAGAATAAAATCACTATCACTATGAGAAAGTTTTTAACCAAAATAGAATGTTCATGATTATTCATTCCTAACATGTAAATTTTATGAATAATTAAATAGAAAAAATACTCCTGCCTTAAATTGAAAACAAAATAAAAGAAATGGGGGCACAGTAGGTATTGATAGTCTACTAATTGAGTAGGATTATCGTAGTGGCAAGCTTGCTTTTCAGAGACTTGCGAGAAATCTGAATGCCACCCACAGTGAGAGAACATTTCCCTCTGTTACAACTTATATTGGTTCCTGTTGCTGCTGTAACAAATTACCACGAACTTAAAACAACACAACTCATTATCTTACAGTTCTGTAGGTCAGAAGCCTGACACTAGCCTCAATGGGCTAAAATCAAGATGTCAATAGGGCTGCACGAATGAACTAGGGGGGAATCTGTTTCCTTGTCCTTCCCAGCTCTGGAGGCGGCTGAATTTCTGGCTCCTGGTCCCCTTCCCTCTTCAAAGCCAGCAATGGTGGACTAAGCCCTTCTCACATAGCATCATTCTGACCTCTTCTACCTCCTCCTTCCACTTTTAAGGACCCTTATGATTAAGGGGAGTTCATCCAGATAATCCAGTGTAACCTGCTCAACTCAGGATCCTTAATTCAATCACATCTTCAGGGTCTCTTTTGTCCTATAAAGTAACATGTTCACAGGTTTTGGGGATTAGGACGTAGGCATCTTTGGAGAGTCATTACTCTGTCTTTAACACATCTCTTTTGAATCTGTGTGTAGTGGTTACAGGTAAGGACTCTGGAGGCAGACCACATAGGTTCAAATCCCAGCTCTTCCAATTACCAGCTATATGATCATAATCAAGTTACTTAGCTTCCCGGGGTGTGGGGTATGGCTCAGTGGTAGAGCGTGTGCTTGGCATGTATGACGTCCTGGATTTGATCCCCAGTACCTCCATTAACAAAACAACAACAACAACAACAACAACAAAAGTTACTTAACTTCTCTGGCCTTAGTTTCCTCATCTTTAAAAAAGTGTGAATAATTCCTACATACTTTATCTAGTTTTTGAGAATATTAAATTAATTAATAATGATGAATTGATTGGGGCATATTAAATGCTAGATAATCCATTAACTGTGAGGAAATACAGGTATGTTATTTAAGATAGGCTAACTTCTATTAACATGCAAACCCCCAAGTTTTGGTGGCTTAAACAATATGTTTATTTCTTGCTGTGAAAAGTTCAATTAGAGTCAGAATAGAAAGGACAGGCTCTTCACGATGCAGTTATTTTTATCTCCATCCTTCCCTAGGGCCTCTGAGCCCTCCCTACTCAGCCACAGGGAGACAAAGAGCAGAAATGGAAACTCTCAAAGGGGATGCTCATGGGTCAGGCCTGGAAGCTATTTACATCACATTCCATTCAGTCACTGCAAAGCAGGTTGGTAAATGTGGTCCAACTATGCCCCCACAGAGGAAAAAAAATGGATTTGGTGAAAAGCTAGTCGGGATGCAAAGTAAAATTCCAGGGACTCCTGGCCCCTTTTGCAAGCAGACAAGCCATTAAACCAAGAACACCTTGGTCCCCTTGGGAAAGAGATGTCTGGAGGAAACGGGGCTGGACTGGAGATCTGTGCAGCCCAGGCCGTGTTCTGGGTAAGTTGGAAACTGAGATGGTGAGTATAAGGGCAACAGTTCCAATATAAAGATAGCTACAAGATCACTGAATGAAGCAAAGGCCACTGTCGAGATGACCAACAAGCAATTAAACAAATAAAGCTTGGATCAGGAAACAAATTTGGGCTCTAGGTATGGATCTAATCATTATTGGCATAACAATTAAAGGCAGTAATTGAAATCAAGGGGTGTTTAAGAGCAGGTAGAGTGAAAGTAGGACCAATGAAGAACAGGAGAGGAAACCACAGGGAGAAGGAGTCCCTGGGGAGGCAGCAGGGGAGAGTGAGGATGTAACAAATGGCAAAGGAGAAGGCAACTTGTCCACAGGTGCCAAACGCAACCAAGAAATAAAATGACCACCACTTTAAGAAACTGGGAGGTCATGGAACAATCTCTGAGGCATGTGCAGTGGAGAGAATGTTGCCAAACACCAATTGCAGTGTGATAGGGAGCAAGGAAAGAAGAAAAGTGAAGAAGAGAGCATATAGAAAATTCTTTCAAGAGTTATGTTGTGAAAGGGAGGAGAAAGATAGGCCATTGATAGGACATGGTGGTTGAATGGTTTCTTTCTTATATTGTCTCTCTTTAATATGGGATAAACTTGATCGTATTTACAAATTGAGGGGGAAGAACCAGTGAGGGAAGAGTTGAAAAACAGAGAAGAGGGGGATGATGGACAGGCAGGAGGTGGTGTAAGTGAAGAACCCCAGTCTCAGCACTCAAGGTCCCGATCTTGTTGGGACATTGTGGAGGAATGCGGGGACAGGGGAGCCTGCCCTCACAGTATTTGGGGGTCTGAAGAAGGCTCTTTGAAGAACATGTAGAGTTGATTTTATGTCACTCAGCATCACTATCTGGAATTACAAAGATGAGCAAATAGCCAGATTCACACTTTGCCTTTAAAAAAAAAATGCAACTTCTGTTTTCATTTGATAACCTGAAAATTCTCACTGTACATCAGAGAACAGAGAAGATCCCACTCCTAATTAGGAGGCTCTTTCATTTATTTATACCTAATTATGCTCAAAAGGATTTAAGGTGATTAATTAAAAAAATAATCCAGCTATTTCACTCCTTTCCACAGATAAGGATTTCCTGCTAGAGCAATTACAGCAAGCAAGGGGTCTGGAGTTATTTCACACACACACCCCCACCCCAATCCCATCAACAGAAGACTACATGGAGACCACAAGCAAGGGTTTCCTGTACCTGAAGCAGGAAACAAAAGAAATACTACTCATCTTTTAAGGGATAAGAAAAAACAGTATTCAGTGATGCTGATGTGAGAGATTTAGTTGAAGAATTTACGTGATTGAAATCTAGATCCATAATATGGATGGCAGTAAGTTTTTAAGTCATAATTAGCAATAAATCAATGATTTTTTTAACAGAAAAAACTGCCTATGATATTATATATTGGATGGCTATAGAGGTCCCGAGGTCTTAACCAACACAGTTATAAACTCCAGGCATCAGACTTCACGTGGAAGCTGCAAGCTCAAGTAAAGTCTGGCAAGAAACGTCACCTGGCTTTGCCACTTTAAATCCTAAAACAGAACTGTGGGATATGCCACCACCAGGTCCCACGTGCTGTGCTCTATATACCTTCTCCCCAGTCCTCTACACCTCCCTCCCAGGATTCACGTTTTTGCATATTACTAATTACAACTGAACATACTATGTACTGTTCTCAATGTTCTTTACTACCTCCCTGCCTTCCCCCGAGCATGCACACTCCATAGGGGGAGGGATTTTTGCCTGATTTGGTCAATGTTACACCTCCAAGGCCGATCACAGTCTTTGGCACATGGTAAGCACTCAGCAAATAACTTTTAAGTGAAGGAATGACTAAATCATTAGAATTGGCCCATATTTTAATCCACCACTGTCTACCAATTTCAGCCTTGTCTTCCAGTGCTCCTTGTGCTCTAGCCACACTCAAATGCTTCCCATTTTCAAGTGAGTCATGCTCCTGTGTTTTTCACACACTTTCTCCACTCATTTGGCATCTCTCCCCCCACTTCCCACTACACACACACACACACACACACACACACACACACACCCTCATCTGCCCTAAAGACTCTTTAAGCACCAAGTATCTGAGCTGAAACATTCTGGTCTCGGTGAAGCATTCAGCACCTGACAGATTCCGTCACTCTTTCATTCAATAGTCACTCATTCAACTGCTATGATTGAGGGTTTTCTGCGTCCTGTTACTCTGATGAGCAAGAAGCAAACACAATGTGGACCCGAGCTCATGGAGTTCCCAGCATTCCTGCCCTGTGCCCTTCCGAGCTCTACTACTACAGCATCCGTCAACCGACAACGCAATCGTGTTTACATCTCTCTTTCAACAAGACTCTGAAGTCCTGCAGGGAAACACCATTTCTTACTTGTTTCCATTTCCCCAGCATCTAGCACAGTGTTTGCTGCTGGATAAATGTTTGAATGAATGAAACAACTTAATGACCAAGGGATTTGAAACATGCCGTTTCTACCCTTCATGTCGACAATGTGCTTCTTTTCACTCCCGGCACTAAAGAGCTCTGTGCTGTTGCTGTGGGTGTTATTTCTTTTACTCATGGCCTTTCTCTCCTTCTTCCTCTACAGCTCCTACAGTGGTTTCCACTCATTCATTACGTGCTCTGCACCAGGCACTATGCTAGTCACTATACACTACATACTATTAAGCATCTCATTGGATACTCACAACAACACTGCCAGGCAAATATGATCATCCCTATTTTAAAGATCTTCCTTTTCCTCTTCTCAGCCTTCTTCTGTGAATGTTCTCCCTTCCTTAGTTTTGCTAAGGACACTTCAGCTTCACCCCGACTTGCCCCCACCACTGGAGGAAGGCTCTAAGGCCTCAGTGTTTTACAGGGAGATCTAGATCCTTCTATCAGCTCTGCCCCTCCTGCTTTGTTGTTAAACTTGCCTTTGACCATAAATTGTCCAGTACAGATCTTGGCAAGGTAACAAGTCTAGACTATATTGATTTCCTTGACAAGTGACAAATAGAACATCATGATGAGTTATTTCAGTAAAAAACAAAAAGAGTTACAACTTAGGACAGCTGTCACTGAGCCCAGTGCTACCTAGAGATTGATACCAGCTCCTCTCCCAGAGAAAAATCTAACAACAGCCAATCCTTGTCCCCAAGCTCCTGACTGCCAGCATTTATGGACATTTAAGTTATCTGGCAACATCTATTGTGGCCTCAGAACATCACAACTCACAAAGACAGTACCCTGTACACAAATCAAGGGGGTTTAGTAATTGAGATGTGAGGAGAGCCTCACTATACTGCAGCCTCAGCTGTAACAGGACAATGAATGCATCCCCAGTCTGACTGCAGGGGTGATATTTCAGGGTATTTTCAGATTTTGAATTCAGATAGACATTATTAGAATCTCAACTCCTCCATTTGCTGGCTATGTGACCTTGAGAACGTTTTTTAGTTTTTATTAGTATCATCTACCTTACCAGTAAAATCAGAGAATACTACAAGATTCCATAGACTTTGGAGGAAAATTAGATGAAATAACATTAAGTAGGGCCTAGCATTTCATAATAAAAGTTAATCCCCCTTCCTTCTTTTATCTTATTCTCTATTTCTTCCACTTTGGAAAGAAATGGAAATCTAGAATCTGAGAACTGTAAGGGAATGAGACACATCAAGGTCAAAGTCCAACTACTACAGAAGATGCTCCATAAGAAAAGGACCCCTGGCTGCCAGGGCTCAATCACCCACAAGGGCTGAAAGCTTACTACTGCACCAGGTGACTGATGTTGAAAGAAGGAATAAATGAGTGAAGACATGAACAAACAAATGAAAACAAAACACATTCCAGTTCTTTCATGCTTCTTTGGCTATGACCCCATTATCCTTGGTAACCCAAATCCATCTGTTTTAACACCAATCTTTTTCTATTATAAGAGTGTACTTGTCTCCCCCGTCAGACAGAGGCCACTTTCATCACAAGATCCATTTTTTCTGGCACTTAGCAAAGGTGCCTGGTACAGAGGACTGGATCAATAAGTATTTGGATGAAAGATGAATGAATGATATGTTTGAAGAGTTCCAGAAATCCTTCTTTATGTGATTCAAATGTCTTACTGTAATGACCTGTGCCCCTGCTGCTGTGTGTGTATATTTTGTATACAGTTACTGAGCTGATTGTGTTGGTTCTAATGTGCATGTCCATTCAGCACCATGGACAAAGCCCTATCCCAACAGAGGGGCATGAGGTTTCCCCAAAACCAGGCGGACATTCTCTGTTTGAGTCCTAGGAGTTAGAGGTTGATAGTCAGTCAAGAAACTGAAATGTGGATACATGGAGTTTCTAATGCTGCTCAAACCTCTGTATAGAGCAGGCACCTGATAAATGCTAACTGATGACTGAAGGAAAATGAGAGAAATCCCACTGCCTCTGATCTAAATTATACTTTAAGATTGACTCAGCTCTTTGAGACTGATAATAAATGTATAAAAGAAAAACACTTTGGAGCATAAATTATTAAAAGTGCAGGGATTTTCTTCCTCTAAATCTTCTCTATTTCTTTTTTTTTTTTCAAGTTTTCTTGCTTTTTGGTGACAACAATCTCAATTCCACAGGGTCTATTGGAGGGCTAGTCATGAAATATGGTGCTGTACAACTTGTCAACTACGTATTATTGCTGCAAGCACTGAGGAGCCCCAGGGGTGGGTGGTCTCGGGAGGGACAAGGAACAGTCCTTGCCCTTGAAGTCACAGTTTCATGGGATAGATAGCAACCTAGCTTAACAAAAACTGGATTTATTTTCTAAGGGTGCCATAACAAATTACCATAAAGTAGGTAGTTTAAAGACAGAAATTAAACTCTCACAGTTCTGGAGGCCAGAAGCCTCAAGGTGTCACCAGAGCCACAGTCCCTACAGTGGCCCCAGGGGAGAATCTGCTCCAGGCCTGTTCTAGCTTCTAATGGTGGCTGGCATCCTGCACTTGTGCTCACATCACTGCAATCTCTTGTCTCCATCTCCACATAGCCTTCCCCTCTGTATCTGACTCTCTCCTGTGTGCTTCTTACAAGAATACTTGTCATTGGATGTAGTGCATGCCCAAAACGTCCAGGATGATCTCCTTACCTCAAGATCCTTAACTCAGTCACATCTGCAAAGACCCTGTTTCCAAATAAGGCAATTCACAGGTTGTTGGGCTTAGGATGTAGATGCCTCTTTTTATGGGGCCACAATTTAAGCCACTACAATAACCAACCATGCTAAGTGAGACTGTCTTCATGCAAAGAGCAGAAACTGAGGTCCCAAAAGGCTTGATAACTAGTCCAACATCACTGAGGTAGGAAATGGCAGAACTGGGACTTATACCCAGGTCTGACTCAAAGGCATCTGCCGTCTCCTTCTCTACTCTGACTCAGACATGGGATTATAACATAGGATCACAAAGGGTCCTGAACGATCCTGGGATCGGACTCAGAGCAAGTAAGACAAGACTGAAAAGCCTTGCTGAGACCGGTCTTGAAAGATGAGTGAATAGTAAAAAATGTTATTTATAAGAAAATGATGACATACATCAATAAGAATCAAATATTACATAATGTAAAGCCTGCCATAATGAAGGTAATGTGCTTTGGATGAAGTGCTCTGAGTTTGATGTATTTCAGAAAGGAAGGCCATTATCACCTAGGGACAAGAGTGGAGGGAGATGAAAAGTCTTCATGGATGGGTAGCAGTTGAGAGGGAATTAAAAGGAGGAATATGACTTGGATATACCAAGAAGAAAAAGGCATCACAGGCACTGAGAATGTTAAAAGCAAAAGCATGGAAGACAGAATCCATGGGACCTGCTGGGAATCTGGATAAATACAATTTGACTTCAATGCAGGGTACTTGAAGGGATTTACTGAGAGACATAAGGCTGGGCAGCTTGGTTGGGGCACTAGATGAAGCATCCTAAGGCTATACTTAGGAATTTAGACAGGACTCTAAACTGTGAAAGCCACTGAAGACTTCAAGACACACAGTGAGAGAAAGCTGATGCAAAACAGAAGTCAAGGGAAGGGAGATGAGGCTCTGCTTCTTCCAGCTTGTCTGTGTTTTTATTATACAAAGTATAGTATACTGAAGTAGCCTTTAGCTTTTATTTGGGGGGAAGGATTTGGTAAGAGAAAGGCTCGCTCTGAGGTACATTCCAATCCTAGGGGTTTAAAATGGTACAATATCAACCATTTGCTCCTTAGATCGAAAGTAATTCAGTTGTTCCTGGTGCCAGAGCAGAAACCTGTGTTATCAGCCTATCAGCCCCTTTACATCATGCAACGAGTCACCCATTTCCACTGGCCATCTCTCAACTGGCAGACCTTTTATGTCTAGACATCGCTGAGGTCCAACAGGGCTGGAATGTCTAGTGAAATCGGAAGTAGAATTTGAGCTCAACTTCTCCAAAATGAAGGGGATATAGCCTTCAAACTCACTAAAAGAATCTGAAGCAGGGTAAAACAAAGCCAACAGGTGACCAGGAGGTCATTTACCTACACTAGAGGGACAAGACTAATCCCCTACCACTACTTTCTCTCCAGCCCTGGATGAGACCACATGGCAGAGAAAAGGCTCACCTCTGAGAGAACAGTTGACTGGTGCACCAGCAGCTCATAAGGTCACAATTAGAGGAACTGAAACCAAGAATCTAAACAAAGACCCCTTCCAGACACATTTCCATTGTCCCAGGAGTCAATCCATCTGCTTCTCCCATCACCTTTTCCCACTTAAATGCTGTGAATAAGAGAAAGCTGACCTGCTGCTACTTCAACATAAATTAACATCTGGTAACAGAAAGCAGGGAATGGTCTCAAATGAATCATAGGAGGCTTTACAATAAAGGAAAATGTTAATTATGCCTAACATTTGTAGAGCATGTTATAAAGCATTTTCACATGTATAATTCCATTTTATCTTTACAGAACTAATGAAACGATACATAAAACATGCTTAGAATTGTGCCTGGAACATAGCAGGTGTTCAATAAATATCATTCTCCTTCTCATTTACCATGGAACTATCTCTGCTGTCACCTTTCCAGGCTGCCTCTGGGCTGTCACTTCCCATTACTCTCTGCGGTGAAAACTGGGGCAATATTGTTCTCATCCTTTCCTGCTAACAAACAGAATCCTACCAAATCCCTTTAAAATGAACCTGCAGAAGTGCAGAGTGACAGTTTTTGTAAATCATTTATGATTTCTCTGCTCAACAAAAACACAACCTGGGCCTGTTAAACTAAAACAGTCAAATGCCATCAGTCTATTTTAGCTGCCTAACTACCAGATTGCATTGGGACATACTCAATACAGATAATTGCCACATAATAAGTTATGCAGATAATCAGAAATATTAGTACAATCATGTTGTCATGGCTTTGCCTTGTCATGCAGGTGGGAGTCTGGCCCTTTAAGACTAAGTCATGGGGAAACGAAGGATAAACATAATAATTCATCTCTGGCTGGAGATTTGCCAGGTATAAGATATTTCCTTCATTTGCATCTCAGTGAATCGTTCCTCTACCAAAAAAAAAAAAAATCTATGTATGCTTACACGTGTGGCTCTAGTATAGGAAAACTGTTTAAAGAACTGCTGCTGCCTCTTTGCTGTTGCCGCTGCCATGGTAAACAGACTGAGCCCCTTTCCTTGTCTATCAACATCGTGTTCATCCTTCAATGCCACTTCCAAATCCCCTGCAGTCAGAATTAACCACTTGTCCTTCTGGGTTCCCACAGCTGGGTGCAGGAATGACTAATTAGCCCTCAATTCTTTCTGCTATGTATAATACTTGTTGTTTATTTGCTAGGCTTCTCTCCAAGAATGGAAGCAAGACATCTTTATCTTTGTTGTTTCCCCAGGGCCTAGTGTGGTGCCTGGCACTTGGTAGGTGTTCAGCAAATGTTTGTAGAATTTAAATGAAAGTCAGGTAAAAAGCACAGAGCAAACCCAATCGCTTCTTGAAACGATCTGGAGACCCCATGTTGTCAGAGCCTTCCTGGTTCCAAAACATGGAAGCCTAACATGAAGACCCTATTTCTTGTCTGACAACATGAGTTCAACAGTCCCATGGTAAAGGAATCTTTCTCCATATTACTTGATGATTAAGAGCATACATTACACTGGCCCCAAGACACTATGAGGTCTTTTAAACTATAAATAAGAGATCTGATTGCACTCAGCAAGAGAATCAAGATGATCAGTCTGTGTTGAGCAAGGAGTCCCAGGGACCCTCCACTGATATATGTCAGGTGGGCCTGCTAATCAGAGGGCATTACCAAGTCTGCAGGGCTCTCATGTGATCTGGAGATCACATGACCAATAGAGCTGAGAAGAACCAGAGCCCACCCCCACTGTTCACTGGCTACAGCCATTTACTCTTGAAATTATAGGACCCTTGGAAATAGGGATTCTGCAGCTGCCACAATTTCTCTGTCTCAAGGTTGCAGTCAGACATGAAGTTATCCTTGAGCAACAGTGTGGAGAAAACATGGTCATTGTGTCTGGAAAGGCCTGATTCAAATCCCAAATCTACCAATTGACAAGCTGTATGAGCTTGTGCAAGTTAATGAAATAGTTAGGCTTTGATTTCCTTATCTCTAAAATATGTGCACTGCCTTCTGTCCTCAGCTTAGGACGCATTAATAGTACACACTCTGGGCCCAAATATAGACACATGAATTCCACCTACCCACCTACTCTGCTAGTATCTGGTGGTCTTCTTAAAAGCCCATAAAACTATTATAGCATAATAAACAGACATTTTCTGTTTGGCAAATACTGTGGAGTCTGAGGCCAAAAGGCACAGACAGGGCATCAATGCTACTTGGAGTATAAATGGATGACTGCTGTTATAGATAGAATGAACAATCCTCTCAGATGACGGACGGTGCTAAATCAGGGCTCTGAGTCACTGGCTGTGGGCTGTTCCCTCAGGGTATAATCTCCTTGGTCAGACAAATCGTGTCAGCCAATGGCCATTATCTGGACAAAGTGGCAGCTGTAAGCCGTTAGCAGCCAACACTCATGGAAGCCAGGGATGGGTGTACTGTGGAGCTGGGCAGAACACTGACACACGGACCACACAAATAAATCATGGCTGGCTGAGAAATCTTAAAGCATGATGAGTACTTGTACTATCTGGTAACCATGGCCCCAAAGCAGTCTGTCCCAGGATCTGTAAGCCCCCAGTTCTAACCTCAGATGATAACCGAGCCTGACAAGACATGAAATATTAACAGTAACAGACACTGTTGGTGCCCCAACTGTATCCCTTTGGTACTCACCTTTCCATTTCATACCTGTTGCAACCTAAAGCAAGCACCTACTCCTCTCCTCTCAGAAGCTTTCTCTTAGCCCACATACATTGGGCAGGTAGGATGGCGGGGGCTAGTGCCCCAGGAACAGCCCTCTGTGACAAGAGACAGGATCTGGAGGATAGACACCCATCTCCTCACCCCTTGGGAGGCATAACTTGGAGATGTGTTCTGCACCATCTCACAGAGCCCCCCAAGTAGGGCTGAGCTCCAGCTGCCCACGTGGTAACTGACTAAAAAATGTACTGTTTTTTGGGCTATCTTCGTTTCATGCCTCACCTTTGGGTGCTTTTTTTGATCACCTTTCAAACAAGCAATTTCTCTTAAATCCTGAACTCAGTCTTCTGGGGAATGCAACCTAAGACCATGTTTAACCATTAAAGACTCAATAGCTACATTCCTAGCATAGCCTAATTCTTACAAAATTTCATTGTATCAACAAGCTGCATGATAATTCTTTGTTACAACATTATTTGATTAAGTATACATATGTTCCCACAGGGCTGGAAAATAGAGTTAACTGTATTTGCATATACACACACATAATCTCATTTTGAATGTTATACAAATAGAACAAGCCTTTTGAGGTGGATGGCTACCTGAGGTTACCCTGAGCCCCTGACTGACAGTTGTGACCCCAAGTCTTGACTTTTGGTGTTTCCCCCAACACCAAGGCTCCCCAACAGAAGAGTAGCATCTAGCAACTAACTTTTCCTCTTCTCTCCTTCCCCCTCCTCATCATCTTCCTCCTCTCTTCCTTCTCTTTTCCAAGTGCCTGATTATTACAAAATACAAAGCCATTTTGAATTCCCATTCCTGCTACACCAGCGAATCTGAACTCTAAAGTAAAATAAGTCCTGTAAAATTAAATAGACCTATTACTTCCTGTATGGAGTTGAGAGAGTGACAAATGGGGGACCAAAACACCAGGGCAGTTGGCGTTAATTAATACTAAATTTACTGAATTAAACAATGAATTTTAAAGAAATAATTCTAAGATGTCATTTCAATTAAGGCACTGTCACTGGGGTAATGGATGCGGGTGGTGTCCAGGAAAGTCTATCATGGCACTGTTACAGGAAGAAACCATTAACTTCAAAGAAGCAAGTGGATGAAAAAGAAAAGAAACCCATGCTTCCCCAAGGCTTCTGGAAGAAACTGCAGAGTTGCTAGGCTAATTAAACCGCTCTACCTTTTCAGTCAATTTGTGTGTGTCTCGATTAAGCTCAATAATCTACAACAGGTCACCTTAGCCATTCCCCATTTTACTAAGGCGAAGCAGAAGTAATGGCTTCCCTGGATTTGAGCAGAAAGCAGAGCAGACTGTTTAGGGGAAAAGGTTCTAACTGACACAAGTCTTGGCTTTTTTCCCCCAAATGACTCCCTCCCTTGGGCCCACAGAAATGAACAGCTTTATAATGCTTGGAAAACTCAAACATAAAGAGAAGTGGAATCACAGTCACAGAATGTGGAGCTAGAAGAATCTCTTTAATGGTCGTCTAGTTCAACTACAAAATTGTCCAAGCAAGGCGGCGGATCCAGAAACTGGAACTTACCCAAGGCCACACAGTCCAGACCCCACACCTGTGGTCTGACTATTTCTTCCCCCGCAACAATGTGGCTCTCTCTTAGTACTAACTAAAAGGAAATATCCTGGAAAGACAGTTTAATTTAAAAATAAACATAAGAAGGGGAATGTATAGCTCAGTGGTAGAGTGCAAGATTAGCATATCTGAGGTCCTGGGTTCAATCCCCAGTGCCTCCACTGAATAAACAAACAAACAAAACTCATTAACTCCTCCCTCTAAAAAAATTAGAGTAAACATAAATTATAGGAACATATCTTCTAATAAGTCACCAAGAACAGCACACACAACAATCTCAGTCTTAGTTTGTACTTCTGTAACATGGGTATAGTACCTACCAAGGCTACCCCACAGCCCCCTGCGAGCATCCTACTCTTCCTCTAGGTGAGCATCATGATCAGTTTCTACTATGCTCGGTATCCTACTATATTGAACTTTGAAGAGGTAGAGCTTCATTGTGTCTGCAAAACAAAATGTGTGTGTGTGACCCGAGGCCAGAGGCAGGGTGATGGAGTGGGATGGGGATGCCAGCAGCCAGGACTTGTCTTCAGAGCCCCTTCCCTCCGGCAGGTGTAGAACTCCTCTGTCCTCTGAGCCCCAAAGAAAGGATGGAGGGGACACCATCAGTCTAATGCAGTTTTACCACTCCTCACCAATCATCTGTTGTAGTTTTTAATATATTGCTTTTGTATTTTAGAATCTCCTTAGAATTTTTCTTAAAATGAACAGCTTTTCTGGCCCTGGACACCCTTGGGGATTTCTGTTCACTTTTACAATCTGAAAAAAGGACAATTTCATTTTTAATAATGAATATTCATGTGCTTAACTGAGACTGTGCATGTCATTATATTTTCCAAATTAGTTCAGAAAGAAACTGACATTTTATTCAAATTCCTTTATTCTTCACTGAAACAGAATACGGTGGCATTTTGCTCTGAAAGGAAATGGAAATTTTTCCTTGTCTTTGTCACCTAATTTCCCATTCCCAATAAAACCCTGTTGGCAAAGCTTCCTCCCAGCATTAACTAGAAGAATCCAAGCGATCAGGAGGGTGAGAACACTCCAAAGTCTATAAGGGAGGAACTGCCCTAGACAAGATTAAAGCAAATTTGAGGTGACCATACGACTGATACACCATAGCTCATTTGGTTCTCACCACCAGCCTGTTATTAACCCTCACTCTAGAGATGAAAAAAACAGGAATCAGAAAAATTAAATGGTTTGCCTCAAGGTCACATGGCTCTTAAATAGAGTAAGAATGTGAATGTTGCTCTTTGGACTGCAAATTCAGCTCTGTCCAATGCAACATAGCTGCTTATACATCTGATAAGACCCACAGATTACTGCTCTGTTTGGAGAAACTCCTCACCACGCCAACCTCCTGGCCAGTGCTGCCCAGTGGGCCAGCTGACATACCAATCATAGAGTCACCCCAAATTCACAGGTGAACAAAGGGAGCCATAAGGAAATGAAGTAATTTGAAAAATACTATACAAAGGCACCTGAAGTGATACAGGTTCTCGTTCTCGAATATTATCACAAAAAAAAAATATATATGTTCAAATTTCAGTAGAGAAAAAAATGGAAGAAACTACATGTAGGACAGCTTGTCAACCACACAAGGTAGGGCCTAAATTCCTTCTACAAACACAGGAGCTTTATTAGTTTTCTAGGCTGGGTACCAAATTACAAACTTAAAAATTACGAATTAAAACCCATGTATTATGCCAGTATCTACAGGGCAGATGTCTGGGCACAGCTTAGCTGAGTCCTCCACCCAGGCTCTCACAAGGCTACAATCAATGTATCGGCCAGTCTGGGGTCTCATTTGAAGCTCAGGGTCTTCTTCTAAACTCACATGATTGTTGGCAGAATTTATTTCCTTGAAGCTAAACAACTCAAAGCCAGCAGCAGAATCTCTCTGACTTCAGGGAAGGCCTTTGAAAGGGCTCACCCGACTAGGTCAGGCCTACCCAGGTAATGTCCCTAGTCAAATTAACTAGGGACCTTAATTACATCTGTAAAGTCCCTTCTCCTTTGCCATACAATGTAACCATGGGAATGCCCCACAATGAAAGAGAAGGGATTCTACATGCAACATACACTAAGAGATGGAATCCTGGGGGCCGTTTTAGAACTCTGCCTACCATAGAAGCAATACCACTTTCCAACTTGTAGTTCTCAGGTTCCTGTTTGATATTCTACTGGTAATCCACACATCAGTAGAATACACACAACAGTACTGTCACCCTGGATTCTGTGCAGGTCTTTTAAATGAATGCCAGATCACTACTCAATCAGGTAAGCCAGGGTAGGTACCTACTGTCATGCTTGTCACAAAATAAAGAAGTCTAGAAAGGCCAAAGCAAATAAAAGACTCAGTCTTTTCTCAGGAGACATTTCTAATGTACTTTGGAGAAAGCTGGAAATTACTATTTACAAAAATAAGTAGCTAAAAATTATATATTTTTTAAATTGATAGATCACTTCCACATTCAGAGGCTGAGTCACCAATGAAGAACATAGTGATTCAAAAGGAAGAGAACCCAGAATAAATAAGGGGGCTGTTCCAGGGTCTGTAAGACTAGATCCAAGAGGAATGTGGCCTTTGTAAAGCTGAGGTAAGATCCAGCTGTAGGAAGAACTGGTAAAACAAAATCCAAAGACCAAGCTGGTGGCCCTAACTTGCAACATATCCTGTGTGACCTGACTATCTCTTTTCCCCTCCATGGGTCACAGGACCACCCACCTTTAGGTAAGAGTGACCTACCCAAGTTGAGATGACATCAGAGATTGCTCCTCCTCAAAAAAAAAAAGTCATGATTTTTCAGTCGGCATGGAAGGTGCAGCACCCCCAGTACCACTGAGAGACACTCGGAGGACAGCTCTCCCTTCTCAAACATCGTGGTCCCTCCAGCACGCAAGGGATCAAGGGAAGATGTTTTACTCAAGGAAAGCACCATTTTCCTGGTCATCCAGAACATTTTTTGGCAAGCCAGTGGCTTCCCTCTTCTTGATATTTTTTATGAATCTCTTGTGCATTTTTCCTTCAAACAAAATAGTGATTATCCATAAGCCCATGTGCACTTGTTAGCACCTGTTCTGTGCCTCCTCGCTTTTGTATCCACGAGCAAGCCATTTAACCACCTAAGCCTGTTTGTTATTTAAATAGAGACAAGGATACCTACCCAGAGATGTGGTGAGAGGATTAACTAATAGGATGCACAAGTCAGCTACCCAGTAGTGGTCCTAACACATAGTAGGCACTTCTGTCCTACCCTCAAGTGCCTCCAACTCCATATGAAGGCAGATCTCGAGGGCATTATTTATGAAAGGCTAGAGGCTGTCTGCCTGCTAAGTGAGCTTACAGAGAATTCAGGTCTGATAATCAAAATTAATAATGGTATTCAATCTAATTTTCCAAGCCAGAGGAGTGGAAGGCTGAGCTGTAATCAATCTTTAGAGGTCATTTCACAGGGGATTTGCCAGGTAAAGGGCTTGGCGCCCCCTGGTGCAGAAAAATGCCACATTCTTACCAGCCCTATGGCCACAAAGGTATTTTGAGCAAGATGCCTGTGGCTGTTGGATGATTGAGAATACACCCACTCTCTCATCTGCCCCTAGGCAGCCAACTCCTGGTTAATATCAATGCTTTCTTTTAAAGATTGTGAATTGGTTGATTTGTTTCCAAATAGGATATATGTGCCTTGCCCGTGAAGCAAAAATCAAAAGCATTTACCTCAAGTCTCCTTCCCACTCCTGAGTCCAGACTACTAGATAGATCCCTTCCCCAGAGGCGAACACTACTGCCAAATTCCTGGGAATCCTACCAGAGATTCTGTGTGTGTGTGTGTGTGTGTGTGTGTGTGTGTGTGTGTGTTTGTACATATTGCATATATGTGCACATCATAAATATTTACAAGTATGTGTATATATTCTTCCACAAATGATGCTATGCTGTACACACAGCACCTTGCTTTTTTCTACATCTTACTTTTTCACAATGTATGTCAGCAATCATTCCTTATCTGTACATTCTATTGCCTCATACTTTAGTGACTGCATCATATTGCATTAAATGAATTATTTATATAATCTTTTGGTAAGTGTATTATATATGTGTGTGTGTATAAATATATTTGTCTATATTTTCCCAATCTTTTGCTATTTCAAACAAGATATTGCTTTAAACAAGCTATTGTTATTTCTGTAATTAATAATCTTTCCATTGGTTTATATTATTGTGAGTATATTTTTTGGATAAATTCCTGGGAGTAAATTTGGTGCCAGCTGTTCTTCAAATTGTTTTACATGTATTTACTCAACAAATATTTATTGAGAATCTAGTATGTGACAAACTTTATTCAAAGTGCTGAGAATATAGCATTGAAAATAATAGATAAGATTATTCTTGTGGTGTTTTTACATTTTAGTGACTATAATTCATTTACTGTTTTTTAAAAATATTTTTTCTTTTTTCTTCATTTATCCTTTACAACAGTTCTTTTGTATAGGAACTATTATTCTCCCATTTTATAGATGAGGAAACTTGCCGAAGATGATACGGTTAGTAACTAGCAGAGTTGGGATTAACACCGGTAGTCTTGTTCCAGAATTCAGTCCACACACCTTGCTACAAGCTACATTTTCACAATTCCTCTTAAATGTGTCACACATCCCAACTCAACTCAACCTTACAAGATGGCCCTACTATTTTTCAGAACAGGTTTCACCACAAAGAACTTGCTGTGCCTCCAAACCACCTATTGATGAGTTTACTTTCTAAAGTCCTGTCTTAGGTCAGTTTTGCTAGAAGTAGCCCTGAGTCTTAGACTCTTGTGGTGAGGGCAGCAAGTCAGGAAAGGGGAAGAGACTGCACAAAGATGGGAGCTGGGCTGAACTCTCACATAGGCTGAGCCCCTGGGGAGCTTGAAAGCATAGATGGCATCACAGAGTTGTCCTACCTGGTAGCAAGGGGGATGACTCTTTGCATCCGGTTATCAACCAGTCATTGGCTGTGGGCTCCCTCCTGAGAGTGGTATAACCTCCCAAGCTACTCTAGGTGGGGAAAATTTCCAGAATAAGAGTGCAGGTGCAAATGATCAGTGCTCACTGCGGCCAACCAGGATTCGTACTGGCCCTGTAAAGGGAATCTGGGCTGGGCACCAATGGTGTGCACCACAATGTGTATAGGGCATCTCCAGTGTATTTTCCTGCAGGAATCTCAGAATCAACAAATTCAAGACTGGATGCATCAGCACCTCCTGCTTCTGTGTTCTCCACCACATTCAACAGCACAACCTCCCAGAGAGCAGCCCAATGCAGAGGCCCCACCCACCGGTCATTTACTCCTCTATCTCCTTAACCCTCTTTATCCTCTCCAGCTAACCAGTTTATAACTTATAAGTCACAATGTGTTACTTTCTTCTAAGGAGGGAGGATTCTGGTAACTGGATGGTCCTAGTCATCCCAACTCAACAGTTTCCCTGACGCCGTTACTGCCATCTCAGACCGATCTTGCACACGGCAAACTGAGTGGGCTTCTACTGTGCAAATCTCATCTTGATACTCTTTGGTCTTCTGTACCTTCAATGATTCCTCTTCTATTTGTTAAAGCCCACTCCTGCATGACCATGAGGGAACGGGCTGATATTAATCTCTGGGCTCTCTGGGTCACTTGCTACATACCTCTCACTCACACACACTATTGTTCAACCCAACTTTTTGGGCTTCCCCAAACTCTAACCTCTTGGCTTACAAGAACTATTTTACCTTTGTCAAGAGTCAGGCTGAGTTTCCTCTGCCCTGGAGTAAAGTTGGTCTGTCCCTCAATAGGGCTCTTGAACTTGACAGACACCCATCTATGTGTATCTAGTCTCCAAATTTGACCCCCCTACCAGTGAATTATGCTTCTCAGTATTCATGTCTGTACAGCCCCACTTCTTGAATCGAAGCTGAACTTGGGCTTGCTTATAGCCAACAAAAGGCAGTACAAGTGACAATTCTTGATTTCTGAGGCTTAGTCAGAAAAAAATCAGTTTCCAACTTTCTCTCTTGGGAGGTTTGCTCCAAGAGAAGCCAGTCACCAGGAAGAAATCCATCTGTCCTGGTTTTTATGCTGAGGAATCCAAAGATAGCCATGTGGAGAATTCATGTAAAGAAAGAGATATCAGGTAATCCAGCCATCACAGGAACCAGACATGTGAATAAATAGGCCTCCAGATGATCAGACGACAACTGTCTCAACCACCATCAGTGGACAAATACATGAGAGATCCCAAGCTGAGTCCAACATTCACAGAACAAGGAGAGATAATAATACGATTGTTGTTTTAAGACACTAAGTTTTGGGTTAATTATTACTCAGATTACTAGATTGTTTCTCTGTCTTTCTATTTTCCCTACTAGTCAGTCCAGGATAATAACCATATGTTATTCATCTCTGAATCTCGTAACGTAGTGTACTGACAGGGATATAGACTCAAGCAGTGTTTGCTAAATGAATCAAGGCGTGGAAAAAGAGTGGGATTCTGTAGATTATCACTCCCTCACGCCCTGGCCCATCCTCAATGAGTTCACCAGCACTGCTTCTATAAAAGTCCAGTTTTACAAGCCCTTGCTTGGTGACTGCCGTGTGATCTGTGAGGTCCCAAGCATGGGCTTCGAGTCAGATAAACACAGCTGTGGATCCCAGCTTTGTCATTTACGAGTCGTGCCACCTTTGGCAATCGATTTAAACTCTCTGAGCCTCATTTGCTCATCTACAAACTTTGGATAATGAAAGGTCTGACTTAACAGTGTGGTAAAAATTGCATGAGATGATTTTTAATCCTCACAGTAAAGGACTCATTCCATGTTTTTCATTAATGTGTGTTAATTGCACTGATAGTGTATGTAAAATGCTTAGTCCAGTGATTAGGAAAAGAACAAATGAAATAACCAGTGCACTTAGTAGAGCCTCAATAAACACATTCTTTCCTTCATGCTGTTCCTTTGCATCCCAAGGTCACAGATGGCTTGTCCTAAGACTAAAACTCCACGGAACAATTGAAAAATGGTGGCAGCCAGATTTAGCTTTAAGTAGTTACCCTATGTCCAAAACTGGCATCTGCAACAGGGAAACAGTGTTCATCCCTGTAATCAACACCAAATTTCATATTCTGAACCAAACTTTTCTAAGAAACGAGTTTCGGACTAACAGACACATATTAGTATATATAAAATAGATAAACCACAAGGACCTACTATATAGCACAGGGAACTATATTCAACTTCTTGTAATAAGCTATAATGGAAAATTATCTAAAAATATATGTATATGTACATATATGTATGTATGTATAACTGAATAGCTTTGCCCTACTCCTGAAACTAACATTGTAAATCAACTACACTGCACTCCAGCCACTACTTCGGCAGTTTTGTGATTTGTCTCTCTTCTGTAATGAATCAAGTTGTTGAAATTGGGGGTTCATGGCCATTTCTCCCAAAAGAGAAACCTTTTCGGCATGACATTTATGCATAGTGGGATGTTTATCAGCAAAAAAAACATTTCTTCCCAAAGCAGCAAATGACCCCACGAAGTAAAATTATGGGTGAACTCATACCCACGCAGGACAGGAAGGGGAAACGTCAGCTGTTATATCCAGAGGATTGGGGTCTCTGCAGTGCATGGTTCCCATGGCACATAGAGCATGAAGAGCTACTTCTACAAGTCACTTCCAGTGTGTTTTACCTGGAGTAACCCAAATACCTGATCACCACAAATAGGGAGAAAACACAGGGACTCTGACTTCTGGGGAGAAATGAACTCATTACTATCAAAGAAAGGAACATTGGACTGATTGAACATATATAAACTGGATGAAGACTTGTCTAGTGGCTAATATATCTTCTTCTCTCCATTAGTCTACGGCTGCATTTTTTAAAAATCCATTTCCACAGTGCTGCTTAATAATAAATATGAAATAAAGTAACAGTGATTCGCCTTCCCCAGCAAACATAGAAAAATATGTCTTGTCTCCCACTACGGGCTCTGTAGTTTGTCCATATAACTAGTTCTCCTATCCTAATCTTGGAGCTGGCACACACATTAAAACTTCTATGTGACTGTATCAAACAATTTCCCCCAGACAGGCAAAATGAGATATGAGAATGGCACGGGTGCAAAGTCAGAGAGCCTTAGGAACATCTCTTTGCTGTCCCAGGCAAGCTGTCCTCAGCCTTGAGAAAGATGTCTCAATTCCCTGGACCAGCTCTGTATGGACTGACCGCCTGTTTTCCCCATATTCTTCCCATGACTTATCACTCCTTTAAGATGAAGCTGTCATCTCTGCAAGAATTCCTCCCGACACATCCCAGATTTGGTTACAAATCCCAGTGTGTCTTCAGTCCTCAGCCCTCTGGCTTACTTCTATATTACAGTGTGCTATAATTCTCCATTTGTCTTTCTCCTTGAAGAAACACTGCATTTCTCTACAGTAAGACTCTGCTGCATTTACCTCTACAGTCCCAGCAACTAGCCCTGGACCTAGAATGCAGTTGGAGCTTGCTGGATGCTACATGGAATTGCGTGGATGGGAATAATCAAACAGATCCAGAGGGGTCCTTGGAGAAGATCTTGTACACACTCCTCATTTTATAGATATAGTTACGAGATCCAAGGAGACTGAGGGGTTACTCGACATCACACAGTGTGTTAGTTGCAGATCGGGGGCTGGAATTCCATTCTCTTAAATCCTAGTTCAGAACCCTCTTAGTTCAATTTAATCGAAAGTATGTATTGAGTACCTACTAGGTGCCTGGTTCTGTGCCATGAGCGTGATTCATGACCTCAAGGAATTTATATTTCAAGTATAAAAGGAACGAGAAGATGCGTGAAACGTGGCTGGCTGTAAAATGAGCTGGTACAGACGTATGAATAAAATAGTTGGGGAACATGAGGATTATGGGAGATTGATTTCAGGGAAACTGCAGGAGACATATCTGGTCTTTTTAGTCACATCGCCTTGGCCTCAGTCTGGTTTCAGTTTCAGCTGTGTTTTTGTTTTTGTTTTTGTTTTTGCTTTTAATTTACTTTGTATTTGTTTTTATTGAGGTGTAATTAACATTCAATAAAATTCACATATCTTAAATGTCCAGTTTAAGGCGTTCTAACAATTTTATACACTATGACGTCTAAAAAAACAATATAGAAAATATTTTTATCACCATAGAAAGTCCTTTCATGCCCCTTTCCAGCCATTTCCCTCAGCCACCCTCCAAAGGCAACTACTTTCTTACTTTGTATTTCTGACACCGTAGGTTTGTTTTGCCTAATCTTGGAGCTTAAATCTTTCTTTTTTTTTTTTTTTAATGGAGGTCCTCGGGCTTGAACCCAGGACCTCATGCATGCTAAGCACGCACTCTACCAGTGACATATTCCCACCTTCTTCAGCAGTGCTTAACCATGCAGTCTCTCTCTCATGCTCACAGCATCTCTTCTGGAGCTAGCACTTGGTTTTCTGCTCCAGTGCCAGGAGCCACCCGGCTTATACAAGCCCTGCTGAAGGGAGTTAACAGCTTTTGGGGTCATTGCTCAAAAACGGAAGACAGCAGACAGTAGATAAATACCCTGGCAGCCCATCTTTCCGGTGGGAATACCGGAAGGCACTCTGCACATCTTTAGGAATGGAGGTCTCGGAGATACTAAACCCTGTTGCCCACAACAATGACCTTAAGAACACATGCCTTTATTGGCTTTTCCTCCCTCCCTGTCTCTCTCTCGGCTCCCTCACGTCTGCTTGCTAAGGTCACTTCCCAAATAATCTGGCAATAGAGGCTTTTCTCAGATTCTGCCTCTGGGAAAACCAAAATTAAAACAGGAAGTCCGAGACACAGGGCTGCTTTATGACTTCCATGGGCCCTGGGCAGTTTTGCCTTCATACATGAGATTCCTTCTGCATTAAAAATAAGACAATATATTTATTTAATATATTTAAAATGATATTTTACCATCATATTGGTATAAAGACAAAACTAAAATACAATCTAGGCTGCACTCATTATTATATGCTCACTATTATTATATTCAGCTTCTCCATCTGACTTTAAAAGCATTTAAGATTAAAATATTATCATGGGCCCGAGGCATTGTGCTCCCTATGCCTAATGGATGAGTCTACTCTGCAGAGGTGAAGGAACCACAGGAAGGCCTCGTAGATAAAGTGTCATTGGTGTTAATCCTTAAAGAATGGGCTTAATTTGATCAGACACAGACATAGCCCTCCTATCCTTTCAACACAGATTTTTGTTTTTTAATATTTATTTTTATTACATAAGTAAATCATGTTTGTTTGTGGGAAATGTGAATAATGCAGAAATATTAAGACAAAACTAATAGACACTTTTACTTTTATCAACCAGAATAAACTCAGCACTTGAGCATATTTCCTGTGGATGTTGGTTTTGTGTTTTGGGTTAAAGTTTTTTATTTTAGGAGGGGTGAAAATGGCATATAACTTTTTATTAGTTTCAGATTTACAACATAATAATTTGATATTTGTATATACCACAAAGTGATGACTACAATAAGTCTAGTTATCTGTCACCATACAATTGACCCCCCTCACCCATTTTTCCCACCCCCCTGAGTCTCCTTCTCCTCTGGTAGCCACGAGTCTTCTCTCTGTGTCTATGAGTTTTGTTTTGTTTCTTCACGTGTTTTGCTTTTTTAGTTTCCACATATAAGTGAAATCATACAGTATTTGTCTTCCTTTGTTTGATTTATTTTACTTAGCATAGTACCCTCAATGTCCATCCATGTTGTCACAAATGGCAAGATTTTCTTCTTTTTCATAACCAAGTGTTATTCCACTGCACATATATACCACATCTTCTTTATCCATTTATCCATCAATAGACACTTAGGTTGTTTCCGTATCTTGCCTATTGAAATAATACTGCAATGAACATAGGGGCGCATATATCTTTTCAAATTAGTGATTTTGTTTTCTTTGGAAAAATACCCAGAAGCAGAATTGTTGGATCATATGATAGTTGTATTTTTAAATTGTTGAGGAAGCTCCATACTGTTTTCCATAGTGGCTACACCAAATTACATTCCCACTAACTATGCGGGTTCCCTTTTCTCCACGTACTTTACAACATATATTATTTCTTGTCTTTTTGATAACAGCCATTCTTGCAGGTGTGAGGTGGTATCTCATTGTGGTTTTGATTTGCATTTACCTGATAATTATCAACGTTGAGCATCATTTCATAAGTCTGTTAGCCAACTGTTATTTGAGATCTTTATATATTGTTTATTAATCCTTTATTAGATATGATTTGCAAATATTTTCTCCCATTCACTAGGCTGCCTTTCCATTTTGTTGATGGTTTCCTATGCTGTGCATACACTTTTTAGTTTGATGTAGTCCCACTTGTTTATTTTTGCTTTTGTTGCCCTCACTTTTGGCATCAGATCCAAAAATGCAATGCCAAGGTTGATGTCAGGGAGCTTACTGCCTATATTTCCTTCTAAGAGTTTTATGGTTTTAGGTCTTACATTCAAGTCTTTAATTCATTTTGAGTTAATTTTTGTGTATGGTATAAGACAGGGGCCTAGTTTCATTCTTTTCCATGTGTCTATCCAGTTTTCCCAGCATCATTTATTGAAGAGACTATCTTTTCTGTTTTACTTTTTTTTTTTTTTTTGCCTCATTTACATTAGTAAAATATGTACTCACACAATTTTGCCTCAGTGCCTTGGAGATATTTTTATTTCTTTCTTATTTCCTGGCATGTGTTACTGAGGACGACAGTTTGCCTTTTGTCTGACAGTGACTTCTTTAAGTAATCTGTCTTCTCTGCCTAGTAACTTTCAGAACTTTCTCTTTATGCATAATTGTTGTAGTTTCACTATGGTGTATCTAGGGTAAAGTCTTATACTATCTCCTCATTTCCTTACCTTATTTTTCATATTTCCCAACTCTTTCATCGGTCTCTTCTGTGTTCAGGAAGATTTCCTCTGTTAATTATTTCATTTTATTTATTCACTCTTTAGTCATGTCTAGTCTATTGTTTAAACTATCCTTGAAAGTTCCTTCTCATCCATGGCAATGTTTTTAATTTCTAAAAATGATTACTTTTCCAAATTTGTCTGTCCTCTTCCATTGTCTTCATTTTTATGGATTCTTTTCTTCTTCAACTTTGAATATTTTAAATACACATATTAAAGTATAGGCATACCTCGGAGACACCGCAGGTTCAGTTCCAGACCACTACAATAAAGTGAAGACTGCAAACTAAAAGCGAGTCACATGACTCACTCTTTTTTTTTTTTTTGCTTCCCAGTGCATATAAAAGTTATGTTTACACTACACTGCAGTCTATTAAGTGTGCGATAAAATTATGCCTTAAAAAAACAATGTATATACCTTAATTAAAAATACTTCATTGCAAAAAAATGCAAACCATCAACTGAGCTTTCAGCAATCTGTTATCTTTTTGCAATAGCAACATCAAAGATCCCTGATCACAGATCACCATGATAAATAAAATCATAATGAAACGGTTTAAAGCAGAGACACGAAGTGAGCAAATGACTTACATGTCGCCAACAGTCTTGCTCCACTCAGGGTTGCCACCAACCTTCAATCTGTAAAAAGTGCAGTATCTGTGAAGCACGATAAAACGAGTGTGTGTCCTTTTTCAGCTGACTTTATTACCTCTGCTTTCTCGCGTATCAGCTTCCATTTTCACATGTGCTGACTATCTCTCACGGTGGCGTTTCTTTGGTGTTTTCTATTTCAGTTGGGATTTTCTTCGGTGGGAACCTGGGGCATTCCCTAGTTTAGGAAGTCTCCCTCGGAGGATGTTTCCTGGGTGCCTCAGTTGGGGCCATAGGGTCCACTGGTTCTCGCCCCTTAGATTAATCCTCAGCTTGGTCTCCAGTGCCCACATGCAGTGCTAGCTCAGGGCATGTTCTTCCTGGAAAATCTGACCCACCTATACCTAGACTCAAGTAGGCAGTGACTTTCTGTCAGGGCTACACAGTCTGCTATTCTGACATATAAGTTTGCATTTAAATAAATTTTTCCTGTCTTTTATCCCTTAATTTTTATAACATGAGTATTTAAATAAAGGTTCCTTTACCTGGAGCCTCTGGAACTTTAGGAGGTAATAGGATAGGTTGAAATTGTTTGAAAATTTTGTATTTGTGCATTTTTTTCTGAGCAGAGTCCATTGCTTTCATCACATACACAAAGGGATCTGAGACCCAAGGAAGCTTAGAAACCATTCTTTTAAGTAGTCTTGTATGTCTCCTAAATTAAGTTTAGCCTCTGGAAATACACCAAGAGCTACAGATATAAGTTGTAAGAAATTCATTACACATCCTTCCCTAGTATAGGTCAGAGCTGAGGGAAATGTTCAGAGGCCAGCATGAATGGTGCCACCACATGCAGGCTCTAAGAGGCTTTCTTTCAGAGAATGTGTGTGTATATATATAAATTTGGGGCTTCAAGGAGCTAGAGAAAAAGGAGCTGTCTGAGTGGTCAGGCCAACCTGTGTGACTGCCTTGACCAAGAAACAGCCAACCTGAGTCTGCCCTCTCTCTACACCCTGCCTTTTCACCTCAAGAAACATGAGGGCACAGAAATATTGTAAAATAAATGGAATTATATACACATACAGACACACACTGAGCTACCAGCACATAAAATGACATCACACAAAATAATTTTAAGACGAAAAGCACAACTAGAGATAAAAGGGGTCTCTTTCTAATGATAAAAAGGGGCCCAATTCACTGACAAGACGTAGCTACTTCAAACTTATTGCACTGAAAACACATTGCCTCAAAATATAAAAATCCAAACTTGACAGAACTACACAAACAATCTGGCAAATCCATCACCACGAAAAGAGATTTTTACAACGGAACCCGGTATGTGGTATCTCTGACGGGGCCTCCTCAAATAGGATCTGACCGTGTTCCTGTTTGCAAATTGAGATTTGAGGAGGGAATTTTCACAAAGTCACACAGCTGGTGGGTGGCCACACTCAGATTCAAATCCAGGCTCCTTTGACGCCCCCACCTCCCACAAGCAAAGCACTTTCCAGTAGAGCCTGCTAACAAGATCTCAGAAAGGATGGCAGAATTGGAGTTATTCTTTAATACACATAATTCATTTGGGTGAGTATTTTCCCCTCCTCGGCAGCACTGAGTTGCTATTTCTCCCCACCTGTTAATTACTGGGGTTTGTGCGGGGGCGGGCTTGGCTTCCCGAGGCAGCCCACACAGGTTGTCACACTGTCAAGGATTCCTCCATTAACAAGCTGTCACCAGGATGCCAGCAGCCGCCATTTGGTTTGTTCAGGGAGTGGGAGCTCTGCTGTGGAGACTTGGCGCTGTTATTGGGAGGAATTTAAAAAAATAAGGCAAGAGGCAGATGTCTTCCAGTCTGTTCTTCCACAACAGACCCAGGGATAAGGCGTGGGTTTGCACTGGGAGGAGGATGGAGCAGGGCTTTGAAAATCAGCATAAAGAAGGAGAAAAAGCTAGGTACGAAGGAGGGGAGAACAAAAATGATGCACTTAAAAAATGCAGCCTTTCTGCTGCTCCAGACAAGTTTCTGAAAGACGCCAAAATTGTCCCTCCTCTCACCAACATGGGCCTCTCAAACTCTAATTTTTCAAATGGTTAAAAAGCCACGATTTAGGTTTTTAAAGTGAAAGGTGCCATTTGCCTGCAACCTTTTCAAAGTCACCCTGATGAAATAGAGGGAGAATCTGCCAGTCTGCTGAGGTGCTTTCTGAGGCCTGTGTACTTTCTGTTAATTAGCAAAATTAACCCCTCAGCTGACAGGCCTTCCCAGCTTACCACTAACAAAGAAGCCTGTGGAAATGCCAGCTCTTCAGAGTGCTTCAAAGAAGGGAATGGGGAAGCCCAGCTTTTGAGCAACTACATTGAGAGCTGGGGTCTCAGTAAAACTCTTTGTTTGCACCTGCAGCCTCAGAGTCTATTCCTACCTACAAGTTTCAGCACCTGTACCACTAAAATAGGCTTGAAAATATCTCCAACCCATAAGACTTTGCAACCAGTTCAACAAAAGCTTTATGTTTCCAAAAATTGTGATGTTTCCATAGTTATATTTCAGTAAATAATAAAATACATCCATTGCCCCTTTGCACCCCCTTTCAGTTCATATGACAAATAACATTATTGTTGAGGCTCACGAAGTCAGTCAAAAGCATACCATGAACTCACAATGAGGACCTAAGTTGGCTTAAGAAAAAAGGAAAAGCACTTATCCTAGCCTGTACCACCACTGCAGACGTGGATGATGCTCTGTCAGTAGAGAAGGGGCATGTATGTTCAGAGGTTGTATAGACATTAGTGAACTAGGGGAAGGGTGGAAGGAACTTGAAAATTTCCAAGCATCTGTGGTCCAGCAGGACTCACTGCAGGTGCCAGGTAGGAGACATCAGAAAGAACCTGGTATCTTTCTAACAGAAAGAATCTGGATAACAAACAAACAAACACTTCAACTTTCCCCCACATCCTAACTCTAGCTTGTGCCCAACCTCCCACCCCACGTCTCTCCCCATGACTTGGCCCCTTGGAAGCGCCTATAGGTTTTGCTCCTTTAAGACTTTAAGCTCCAAATAAAAAGGAAAGTTTCAACCAGGCAGCAACATTGGTTCTCCCCTGGAGTCTCAGAGGCAACATTATTCTGCCGTCTTCTATTACCAGTTATGTTATAGAACAGAGATTGAAAACAAGTCCATGGGTCAAGCAGTCTGCCACCTACTTTTGTCAAGAAAGTTTAATGGAAACACCATCATCCCCATTTGTTCATGAACTGTCTATGGCTGCTTTTATGTTACAACAGCAGAGCCAGTAGTAACAGTGGAGACCACATGACCCATGCAGCCTAAAATACTGACTAGCTACCCCTTTATGGAAAAAAAATCTCCAAGTTCAAAATGTCTAAAAATCCTGGATAGACTATTCAACATACATTTCCAAAGGAGGGCTGAAATGGCAAGAAAATTACTCCAAAGTGATCAGAAAAAAAAAAGAACTCTCAAAAACAACTACTTAAGCTAGTAGATGATCCAGGGCCACTCTCTTCTTCCTGAAGATAAAAGATCATCACACACTGGGACTCATAATCATTGACACCCATACCAACGCTGGGAACTTAAAGAGTGAAAAACTCAGCAAGCAAATCAGCAACGAAACTACCTTGCAAAGAATGGCATTAAGGAAGTTTGCTTCTCTCATTCCATTTCTGGGTGAAGGGGAAATAAGTCTCCCCTGAGAATTCACAACCACAATCCAATCCTCAGGCAAATTTGGGGCTAGAATTCATACTGTCCACGTGGCATGAAAACATCCAAGGTAATAATTTAATTTAAACTAGTTGGGATTGGTAGTATTCCCATTGCTTGGAAAAAGCCATGCACATCCTCCCTGGAGAAATGTATGTTACATACATACACATCTTAAGAATTTCCACTGATGAAGTTTAAGGAACATGAGCTCACAATCAAAAATTACTTAACACATGAAAAAAACAAACTACCTGGAGGGAGTCAGCAAAGAACAAAATCAGTTCTACAAAGAGCAGCAGCAATGATAACAGCAACAGTAGCTAACACTGGTATAGGTCACTCTGTGCTAGGCACTCTTCTAAGGAATTTATATATACTTAATCATTCAATCCTCAAAACAATCCATTGAGTAGCAACTGTTTTTACATCCATTTTCCAGATGAGGAGAGTAAAGCATGATGTCTTCAGATTTTAGAATGGTTAGAATTATAGTCCAAATAAGTTATATAGGTAATACATTTAAAGAAATAAGTGATTAAGATTATAAGTCTCAAAAATGACTAGGCATATTTGAAAGAAAGATTCAAAGAGAATTTATAGAAATGAAAAGTATAGTAAATTAAAATAAAAACTCAAAGTGTAGGCTGAATAACAGATTAGACATAGTTGAAGCAAGAATTACTGAACTGGAAATAGTCCAGAATTAACAAATTACTCAACAGGAAGACAGATGAAAAAAAATAATAATATACAATATTTCACAAAAATAAAAAGTATAAATCAGAGGTCAAGAGACATTGAAAATAAAGCAATGAGATCTAAGACATGCCCAACAGGAATTTTGGAAAGAGATAATGAGTTGGTAGATAAATGATACTTGGAGAGACAATCGCCCAAAAGTTTCAAGAATTGATGAAAGGCACGATTCTCTGATCCCTAGTCTTAATAGAATAATTAAAAAGAAGCCCAGACTGAGGTACAGTGCAAGTGCAATAAATCTGCCAAACACCAAGGAACACAGAAAGACTTTTCAGGTACCCAGAGAAAAACAGCTTACCTCCAGTGTCATGGCACTTAGACTGATGAATGGCTCCCAGTAGCAACAATGGAATCCACTTATATTGCTTAAGTAAAATATCTGTCAACCGGGAATTGTATAACCATCAAGACAACATTTAAAGAATGAGGGTGAGATAAAGGCAGTTACAGACAAATGAAAACTGGTTTATTTCCAACAGATCTTCACTAAAGGAACTTTTAAAGAAAATACTTCAGAAAGATGGAAAATGATTTCAAACAAAAGACTGAAGATTTAATAAAGCATAGTGAGCAAAGGGTGAATTCTAGGTAAACCTAAGAATATCTAACTCATAAAACAATGATAACAGTGTCCCATTTCCAAGATAAACTATATGAATAAGATACAAAAAGTTTTTAAGTAACAATATCAAACCAAATCAATTCTGGGAGACTATTTGGGAATAAAGTATTTTAAATGTATTACATTTGAGGGGAAGAAGGCAAACTTATTGATGAATCCTGTTTGCTAATTCCCTTAAAGCAACTCATGTGACCATGCCCAGATTCAATGGATGCAGAAATAAACACCATCTTTTGATGGAGTATCAGCAAAGTCCTCTGGGCATACACACTGGAATGGAAGAGATTACAGAAGCCATTTCTGCAATCTACCAGAGATTCAGCTAACCACAGCTTAGCTGGAGAGGTGTATGCAGAAAGCCCAAGAGTATGTTCTCCAAGGGAACAGACTTTGGAGAACAACGGACTAGTTTCCCATGTCAAGTGCTGTAGAAGGCTCGAGTAAGATAAGTCTGAAGAGAGGATGCAGGAGTTAACAACAAAGAGGTTACTAGTGCTCTCAGCAGGAACAGCTCTATTTTTCATGCGTGCAACTATTATTTAAATAGGTAGTGTGTCTTGTAATAGCTATGTTATTTTTCCCCAGCTTTACTGAGGTATAATTGGTATATTAAAAAACCGTACATACAGTTGATGTGTACAATTTGGTAAGTTTGAACATATGCACACAACTGTGTTGCCATCACCACAATCCTGTTAATAAATATATCCATCATCACCAGTTTCCTTGTGTCCCTTTGTTTTCTTTCTTCCTTTCTTCCTTCCTTCCTTTCTTCCTTCCCTTCTTTCTACTTTCTTTCTCTCCTTCCTTTCTTCTTCCTCTTTCTTTCTGCCTTTCTGCCTTCCTGCTTTTCTTTTTCTTTCTTTCTGCTATAGTAAGAACACTTGACATGAGATGATACAATGGAATATATAATTCAGCATTAAAAAAGAAGGAAATCCTATCATCTATGACAACATGGAAGGCATTACACTAAGAGAAATAAGTCCATCACAAGAAGGCAAACGCTGTGTTATTCCTCTCTCATGATGCATCTAAAGTAGTCAAAGATAAAGAAGTAGAGGATAGAATGGTAGTCCCCAGGGGACTGGGGAGAGACACAGAGGGAGCAGTAGGAACACCCTTGAGACTGGTAAGGGCAGAACTGCACAAGATCGAGGAGACAATGGGAAAGGGGCAAATGCAGAGGATGCAACCAGGAATTCCGGAATTAAAGAAGGAGGAGAAAAGACCGTCATCTCGGGAGAATATAGGACAACCGGACAGCTTTGTTCCTTTGTACCATAAGACATACATAAAACTAAGCATGTTTAATTGCTCGTAGGAGAGGCCAGGGAGAGGAAGAAGAGGTGCAGATGGAAAATGACTCAGCAGAGGAATAACTGCTAGATAGAAAAGAGGAATACTTCTTCTGCTGAAACAAGAGGGAAAAGGTGAAAACCCTCTTCCAGAAAGCCAAAAGGGACTGACGGCAGAGAAGGATGTGGCCACACATTCACTTACCCACCATCAAGTGCAGGGGCTCAGGATGTGACTCTCCACCCTGCCCCAAATTACAGCACAAATATAACTGAGTCCATGAAGCAGGAGTTTAGAATCAAAATAAACCTGGGTCCCCATCCTGACTTTAACACTCAGGAACTGAGCAGCCCTGGGAAAGTAATTTAATATTTCTGATCCTCTGTTTTCAAGGACTCATGGTACCAGAGCCACACCATTTGTGAGGCTCACACGTGATAACGTATGTGATGCCCAAACACACAGCCTCAGTTCTCTCCTCTCCTCTGCAGGCCCCATTTGCCCTGTGGGAAATTAGGACACTTTTCTGAGTTCTAGTTTCTTCATTTAGAGAAGTGCAGACTAGACTGATGGGCTTTCCAGACTCTGAGGTTCTAAATACCCATAGGTCTTAGGTACAGCTCCAGCCTGGGACCAACCAGGCATCTGAAAGGAGGATAGTTTATATGATGGCAGAGAGAAGGCCTGGAATGAACACTGTGGAGGCTCTTGACAAACCTGAGTGATGCCAGCCACTCACGTCTTAAAGGAAGAGGAAGGGATCACAGACTTGGTGGAGACAGGAGGCTGAGTAGTAGCTTGATGGTTTCTGTAGGAAGCACTTTTCTAGAAGCTTGACTATCCCTCTCTGGAGCAAAAAACATGGCAGGCTGCCAAAGCCCATTCCTTCCCTCACTCTGAAAATATTTACTGAGTGCCTAGTAGGTGCCAAGCACTCTTCTAGACACCGAGGATGTAGCAGTGATCAAAGCAGGCAGAAATCATTGCTTTGAACAGCTAACATTATGGGAAGATACATCTTATTACATCATAAGATAATAAGTGGTGTAAATTACAAATAAAGTAAGGAAGAGGAGAGGGTGAGCTGGTAGATGAATGCAGGTGGTGTTTGTCTGAGAAGGCTTCACTGAGACGGCAATGCTTACTATAGGCCTAAGAACGACAAGGGCAGGAGCCATGTGGATATTTGGGGCTGAGCAAACCAAGCAGGAAAACAGTCAGTGCCAAGGCAGGAACATGCCCGGTGTGTCCCAGCCCTGACCCAGGACAGCACTGGTCACGGCCACAGTGCACGTCCTTATACGACTCCTCTCTAGACGTCTGTATGGAGCTCAGTTAAAGTCACAAGGAGATATTACAAGCCAAACGGACTCAGTTCCCATGACCCTCACCCAAGCTAGCTCCTTGCTGTGCTCAACCACGGGTCACTGCAGCCCCCCAGGATACGGGCACTGAATTATTGAAACCATTCACATAGCCTCTAGATACTGTTTCCTCAGCAGTCACACTTCTCTTCTTATGATATTTTATTAGTTTCCTTTCCTTTTTTACAGGATAAAAGTATTAGTTGGAAAATCTGTTTTGTCCTGCTGGAAGCCCTTTCCCTATTGGCATTATCCAAAACAGACTTTAAGACAGAAGCTTCTTTCTTTGGAGAAAACATTCCACAACTCCGTGCTGCCATCAGGATGCTGGGGTTATTTATTCCTACATAGCAACAGCCCCATGAATTGCAGTTTCTCTCTCTCTCATTCTTTCTTATGCCCCCAATTTTATTTTTGCTTCTAAGCAACAAATTCCAGGCAATCTTCCAGAGCCAACAAGAAGCTAATTTTTAGATAAGGGTGTAAACATGTTAAAAAGCATTCATTATGAGCACAGGGGTGTCTATTTAAGATACTGATGCTCTATTATCCACCTGATGCAATTGAGAAGCTGCAAATCTGGAGTGATGACTTTGATGTCATTCTCACTAAACAGTCTGAATTGATCAGCCAAAGGTGGCTGATTCCTGCCTTCATGAGGAACTGACATTTCTTTCCCATGGCTCTCCACACATTTCAAAGCCTTTGCACATGCCTTCACTGACTGCCACGTGGATGCCTCCATCACCACTGACTTCCTAATCACTAAATTCCATGCACAGTCTGACCACGGCCTCCCTGCAGGATTTGAAGCTCTCCACCACTCCTCCGTGACACATATTCTGTTGTGGCTTCAGCAATGTGATTCTATTTAGTTTCTCCCCATCATTCTCCTTGCTGGACCTCGTATCTCTTTCTCAATGTACTCCAATTTTGGTGTTCCCCAGAGTTCTGTTCCAGCCCTCTTTGCTGTGAGATCTCCAAAGCCTCCCATCAAGTTTTCTGCTGTGTACATGCCAAGTGTCCCCACACATGGCCTCCAGTCTTGATCGTTTGTGACCCACTGATCTTGTTCTGGGTGTCTAGTTGCCAGAAGGATTTGGGGCTCTCACAGATGCCGCTAACTCAACAAGTCAATCACCAAATGATCTGCATCCTCTTGTAGCTTTTGCACATGGAGTCTGCACATGACTTTCCTTCCTTCATCCTCACTCTAGTCCCAGTTGGTCCACCTCACAAGCTACTCCCTTTTGCTCAGACAATATGCTGTCTGTGATTTTTCCTAAGAGATTATCCCTTTCTCTTTGGCACTACTGCTACAACTAATACAGACATCTATGGCATAAACACACTGCTATCCATTTTTTTTTCCCCTGTTCTGGGGTCTTTGAAGTCATCAGTGGTTTTATCTATGTTTCACCAGCACCTAGCTCAGCAGCTCAATAAATTGTATACTGAGTAATAGAAGGAAGGAGGGTAGGAAGGGAAAAAGAAAGGATGGGAGGAAAGAGGGAAAGAAGGGAAAAGGAAGGTAGAGAATGAAGAAAAGAGGGAGAGAAAGAAAGAGGGAAGGACAGAGGAAACATTTTATTTTCAAACCCATTCTGATTTTATAGATGGAAAAATCTGGTTCAGAGAAATGTAAAACTTGCCCAGATCCCATAGTTAGAAATTGCAATTCCCACACCCAGATGCAATCTTTTGATTTCAAATCTCCAGCGCTTTCCCCCTTCAGCCATAGAAGCCTCTGCTACTACATTTCCTTCAATTGTCCTAGAAAGTGGCATGGCACTTTTTTAAAATAGATAAACTAAGAAAAATAATTCTCTTGACCTGCAACTGGGACGGGGTTTTCACCTGGTCGCTCCCTGCGCTTCCACAGCTTGAGAGGCAAAGAGTACGTCGATCTCACCGGTCAGCAGGAAGTCATCACAGCATTTTCCAGACAAACCCTACGGGCTTCCCCAATCACCGCTGACCATTTATAGTCTACCAACAACCTTTTCATAGAATGCAGTCCCAGGTGAATGAATCATGACATGCAGGCTTGTGAGCATGGCTCCCTCCTGCCCCCACTGTCCCTGGGGCTGCAGTCACTCTTCAGTGCTTTCAGTCCTTCTAAGCCCCTTGTGAAGGAGAATAAAATGGCCACACTTAGGCTAACAAATTTTTGGCTTTATGCTTACTGCTTGCTTTTAGAGTGATCAGCAAACCTGACTGACCAGACACTGCTCCCAGCCCCAGGCCCGCTGTTAAAGCTGAAGTTGTTATTACTACTGTTTGATTTTACCTTACTCTGATAATTACAATCCTGTTTGGCATCGAGTCATTCCCCAGGAAGGGAGTCATGGAGGATGACCAGATACCCTAGAGTTCCTCTGTAGCGCCGGATGAGTCTGACCAGATAAAGGCTGATGACCTTCCCGACCACTGGGAGGTCCCATGATAGCAGACCGACTCATCAAGATTTAGGAGGAAGTTTCATCAGAGACATTTTTCGATCATGACCATCTTTTATGCTCCCACCTGCTTTTATCACCTTTCATGCTCTAATCCATTTGTCTATATAATCACTAAATCCCAACCCCAAGACAGGTTCACAGTTTTGAAGGCACTAGCCTGCTGTGAGTCCCCTTTGCCTGGCAAAGTAATAAAGCTGCCTCTCTTCTTCTAAGATCCAAGACCTGGTCTCTGAGTTATTTGGCTCATCAGGGACAGGGGCCAATACTTCAGCAACACTTGGTCCTCTGTCCTATGGAAGTCCTCCCTCCAGTACCTGTCAAATGGCTGGATCCAGTGGGTGTAAGGAAGACACTGACAGTTCCTGCCCATGAGAGCTTCCCTTGACAGTGGGTGAGCCCAACAGAATAAGGATAAGGATGGGGAGAGGACAGGGGAACCAGGGCTTGGCTCTGCCCCAACTCCTCACCAGGCTGCCTGCCCTGGCCTGTGTCCATGTGCACAGTGATCAAGTGAAGGGTTGACCAGGAGTCCCAATGAGCTCAGCCCCTTGCTGCTCAGACTCCGGATGGGGGATATTACCTCCTCAATGGCAGGAAATAACTACAGCCGAGGAGCAGCACTGCAGGGCGATGGCAGAGGGTAAAGGCTTTCTCAAAGCTCAGCACTGAGGGCACTTCTCCCTCACACCAGCTCCTCCCGCTGTAAAAATATGCCTCCACTGGGAGGTGCGGCAGCCATGGAGGTAAACAGTTCAGCTGTCCCTTCAGGAAAGGGCTTCCCTTTTAGCTGCAAGGAGCAGGGTCACTTGACAGCCTCCAGCTGCAGAGTTTTCTGATTTCACCTCAGTGTTCAAGCTAAGGCCACGCTCTTCCAGGGCCGCCCCCAGGCACATTAAATGTTCTAGGATTTGCATGTTTCAGTCCGATATAGGACTCCTCTCAGGACAATCCTTGCACAGGAGCTACTTTGGTGGTCAGCCAGGACTTTGTGAGAGCTGCAATACAGCCAGAGTCTCCTCCACTTTACTCTCACAGATCTTAAACCCTGATGCCGATAAACCTCTGGCTCTCCTAACCCCGTCGCAGCACCTGCTTCCAGAAGGATCAAACAGACACAGCAAGTCTCTACTAGGTTCATGCCACTCCCCTGCCCTTGCCAGAGATTTTTATTCTCCTTTTTAAAAATATTATCTTATTATTACTTTTTTAATGGCAGTACTAGGGATTGAACCCAGGACCTCATACATGCTAAACATGTACTCTACCACTGAGCTATACCCTCTTCCCCATACTCCTTTTTTCAATCTGATATTTTTACTCTGTTTATTTGATGATATTGCTGATCTGCTTATTACTATGCATTCATCAACTAGAGGTGGAGAGTGGCAAAAGTGGGGAGAGACGTAATTTTCTAAGGGAATGACTGACTTTGTTTACTGAAAGAGAAATCACTTCACTTAGGATCATCGCTCAGACTCATGCTGTGAATTCAGTACCCACTGTTTGGTGTCCAATCGTGTGCATTTGTGAACCTGTGCCAGAGCTCTAAAGGACTACCCTCTCCCTGATGCCGCTTACAAAGTTTCTAATTGTCAACTCTTCTAACGCCTTTCTAAAAAAAGTATGGTTTAGGGCATTTAAATATCAATTCTTAAAATGAAACATTGCTGGCACAAAAAAATAAGACTAAATATAATGGTAAGTGGTTTTCTTTCTTTCTTTCCAAAATATAATCTATTTTTGTGTCTCTCGTCTCATCACTAGCTGGCTAGATAGAGACTTCGATTTCAGGGTCCACTCTCATGGGAGAATGCCTTTGGTGGTGGGAAGTGGGAGGAGGAATTGAAGGGAAGAAGGAGGATGGAAGGAACCCACAGGTTAATTCATAACCCCCTTTGTAATATGATGTATTGTGATGCTATAGGGATCCTTCCCAGTGTCCTCTTCCAGGCCGTGTACCATCCCCGGCTGATGCTGAGTACTGGCTGCTTGTGACTCACCAACCCCAGCTCCTTGCTCTGAAGAATGGCCACAGGCTGAACAGCAACTGCCTTACCCCCACCTTGGGCTACAACTAGTGACTGACCGATACAGAGTGTATGAAAAACTGGCCCCTTTACCAAAGGTAGGTTCTTCCCTTCAGACCAGTTCTTTGTCTCCTATTAAAAATCCCCTTATGAAATACTACCTGTATTGGCTATACTGTATGTGAGACTGGTTAGAAAATGGAATTGCTTCAGCCTTAATTCACTAAGAAGAAAGGTTAACCTATGAATCTTCCCCTTTAACATATATTCACTAAGGTTGTTCTCTCTACATAAGGCTAAACACAGTAGGGAAGTCGTTGACCTTGCATTGTTGGAAGAGGGTTCCTCTTATCTATTGCTGAGTGACAAGCCATCCCAAAACTTAGTGGCTTTAAGCAATGACATTTATTTTACTCATGAATCTGCAGGTTGGGCAGAAGTTGGTGAAGACAGCTCACCTCTGCTCCATGTGAGATCAGCTGGCACAGCTCAAAGGCTGGGGGCTTCTCATGGGAAGGTGCTCACCCTTAAAGCTGGTGGTTGATGCTGCTGTCAGCCAAGCCCTCCACTGCGGCTGTGATGGGAACCACAACATGCAGGCTTTCCTGTGGTCCCTGGCTCCCTCACAGCCTGGTGGCTGCGTGTCCCAAGCGGACATCGCAAAGAGTGGTCCATCTTTTCTGACAGCCTCAGGAGTCTTGGAGCCTCTTTTACACCACAGCCACTTGCTCACCCAGATTCAAAGAAAGGAAACCCAGATGACACAACTCAGTGGAGGCATATCTGTGTCACGCTGTAAAAGATCGTGTGGGATGAGATATGTATTGGTGCAGCCAACTTTGTAAAATACCATCTTCAACAAGGAGATAAGAGGGACCCCTAGAGCCATCTGACCTTACAGCCACGATCACAGGGCAATGTGACTGTCAGGCCAGGGCAGTGGCCTTCCGGAACACTCGGTCTACCTGGACTAGAGCAGAGAGCCAGAGGGATTGTCATCTTCAATGCACTATTCAAAGAAGTGCCCACTGCGCTGTCCATGTCTATCACCAGCTGCTTTCTCTCTGCTTCCACAATCAAAGCAGAGACTGTAGAAGCCAAACGAGTTCATTGATTTCTCTTTCTTTTCTTTTTCATATAGGACTAATATCAAGTAATATATGAAATTTAATTAAGGATTCTTGAACAGACAGAAACACAGACAAGGACATTGAAAGCCCCTGTGATTTCTTATCGCAGAAAGGCAGTTGAGGCTATGTATTCGTCTAATGTCCAAGATTACCAAAAGGAAAGGATTCTTCCTTAACCGCCATGTTTCTTCACTGAACATGTCTCTCTAAAGATATCAGAGTCACGAGGACCTACTTGGTCAGTCCTATCAGCCCTGATATTTATCCAGTAGGCAAGGGGCAGAGAAACAGAGTAGATAGGGCATGGTCCTCAGTGCCTACTTTACTGTTTACTAGCTGGGTAGCCCTGGGCAAACTGTTAACCTCTCTGAGCCACATTCAGAAAATACTTATTGAGTGCCTGTGTGATCTGGGCAATATTCTAGGCAATGAAAACAAAACAGACAACAACAAAACATAAAGTCCCTGCCTTCACAGAGCATGTATTTCAGAGGGAGAATAAACAAAAACCAGACTCTGTCAAGGCTGATGAGCGCTACGAAGAAAAGATAACATGGGATAAAGAGGACAAAGAATGAAGGGAGTGGGGTGATGCTGATCAGGCTTCCCTTATAAGGAAGGACCCGAAGGAAGGGAAGATGGGAGCCACACAGAAGTCTGAAGACCAAACGTTCCATGAAGAGGAAACCAGTGCAGAAGACCTGAGACTCCACTGTGCTGGTTGTGTTTAAGAAGAGTGGGAAGGATCCCAAGGAAGTCAGAGTGGGGGCAATAGGGGTGAGATTGGGAAGTAGAAGGGGGCCAGACCGTGGGAGGCCTCGCAGACCTCCATGACTGTGGGTTGACTGTGAGTTATGTGGGGAGCCACTGGATGGCTTTGTGCAGGTGAGTGACATACTCCGACTTCAGTGTGCTTATGGGTCACCCTGACCATGTGTGGAGGTGACGAGGCAGGAGGGATGCAGGGAGGCCAGCTGGTCCAAGTGAGAGGGAGCTGCAGCCTGGACCAACGGGAAAGTAGGGAAGTGATGGAGGCAGTAAGAAGTGGTTTAATTCTGGTTGTATTTTGAATATAAGAGCCAAGAGACTGTGCTGATGGACGAGAGAAAACACCAGTATGAGAAGGTTGTTATGGGGTTAACACAAGATATATGTGTGGGCACAGTGCCTCATCTACTGCCCTTATTCTCAGCTCACCTCTGCCCTACACTCCTACCATTTCCTACAGTCAAGTGAAATCCCTGCAAAATTCACATGGCCTGTCTGGCTGAGAGGAGGAAAGAGAAGGCAGAATGGGTCCCTGCCTCAGCCAGTGGCAATCGCCCACCTTCCCTGCTCCCAGATCACCTGCAGTGCCCGGGCCATGAAGAGACTCAAAAGTCATCCCACACAGGTCAGCCAGAGCCAGCTGGGGACTTTGCACAGGCCACTGCCCCCTCAAATCCTCCTTCACCTTGGCTCTTTATCTGGGCACCTGCTACAGATCCTGATTCATCTTATCATGAGTGCTTAATTCTCAGGAGCCCCCTCCAGCCCAGCCCCACTTTATCCTGAGTTAGAGACGGCCCCTACAGCCCCCTGCACCCTGGAGCCTCCCATCACAGCAAACCTCACCACACTGGATTGTAACCGTGGTGGGATTGAAAATCCATCCCTATTACTCTTCTGTGTACAAAGAAAATGTGGTTTCATCTTTCAGTCGATAACTGGTCTGTTCTTCTTCACAAGCCCCCTCCCAACTGGTAAGCAGGAAAAAGAAAACTAAATTTAGTTTAAGCTGTTATTCTCAGGCCTGATTCTCAATTTAAACAATCTGTTGAATTAAGTGTTTAGTCTCTTTAGGTGAAAATGCTCAACTCTGGGATTTCTGAAGCCCCTCTCACAGGCTCCATCCCGTTCCTTCTTGGTGTATTGTTGGGTGGGTGGACAGGGGAGAGTGAAGTATCCCTGAATGGACCTGGTATCCACTGAATCCTCTCTAGTTTAGGCTATGGAGAGGCAGGGCTGGGCTGCCCCCTGAAATAATGTCCCCTAATGAGAGGCCAGTCCCCCCACAGGTGTCCTGCCAGTGCCTGCAGTGCCACCTCTGAACTGGCCTCTCTGAGCTTCTTCAAGACCTGGTGGTGCTCTCCCACTAACGGGTCCTCCCTTGGACTCTCACTGACTCCTCTCGTGACCCCTCAGAGTCTCTGCCACGTCTAAGTCCATCCCCGCTCTAGGTCTCCTTGCATCCTTCCACAGGGCCACCCTGCATCCCTGCCACCTCAGGAGCCAAAGTGCTGGGAGGCCAACCCCAGCCCATTCACTCCACTGGCCATTTGCCTCTTCTTCCCACATCTCCATTTCCTGTCTTCTTCCCACATCTGCCAGGACTAGAAAGGGTGGGCTCTTCTCTTTCTCTTCCTGATTTTCAAAGACTCCTAGTACACAATATTAGATGACCAGACTTACCTCTTGCTATGTCAAACTAATTTAGAATTTCAAAGATTGCACTTCAAGCCTGTACCTATCAGCCACAATAATGCTGCATGACAAACAACCACAAAATCTCAGGGGTACCCTCAGCAAGCATTCATTTAGCTCATGGGTATGGAGGTTGACTGGGGTTAGCTGACTGAACCTGGGTGCTGCTGAGGTGGCTCAGCTGGGGTGATTCTGCTTCACTTGTTTCTCTTCTCTCTCCTGTAACAAGCAGGCTAACCCAGGTACATGATTCCCAAGGGGAGGCAGAATGCAGGAAGGAAGTCCAAATGTACAATCATCTTTCATGTCTCCACTGGCTTCAGGTCTGCTAATATCCCATTGGCCAAAGCAAATCATATAGGGCGGAGAAGTATACTCCCCTGAAATGAGAGGACTCTGCAAATTTACATGGAGAAGGTTGCTAGAACTTCTGTTGCCTTGTTGCCTTGTTGTAGAAACTAATGCCCATCTCCTCCTGAATGTAAATGAGAAACCACATAGCCAGGTTGCTAACATGAGGGAAGCTAGTCTATCACAAAACAGATCTGAAGAACCACAGATAAAAGAAAATGGAGAGCTGAATTGTGCCCCCCTACCTCTGACGTTTTTAGCTCCAAACCCCCCACCCCTAGGGATTCTCTGTGACCTTCGTTCTACTTCTTTTTTCCTTTCTCTGAAGCATTTATCATCTGAATTATTATATATTTTTCATTGAGATGACCATATTTAATTGTTCACTGTTTATCTTCTCACCCTAGAATGCAAGCTCTGTATGGGTAGAGACTGCTAGATTCACTGCTCTATCTTCAGCATCTAGAATTGTGCCTGAAACATAAAACATACCCAGTAAAAATCTGTCAAATAGATGAATGAATGAATGAAATGTTTGTATTAAGTTAAGTTTTTCATTTATTATCACTAAAAGAATCCTGATATGCTGTCCAGTACACCCTTGCTGAATGTATATGTGCATGGCAGAGTCAACGAGAGCAAGAGACACAGAACTGTCTTCAAATATTCAAAGACTAGGCTATGAAAAAAGGCATTCTATTCATACTATGTGGTTATCGAAGCAGACATTCTATTAAGGCTCAATGTAAGGAACAGCTTTGTAACAGCTGTTGAGGATGGAATGCCTTGACACACTAGGGGATGAGCTTCCTGTCGCTGGTGGTTTAACAGGACAAGCCAAGCTATCAGTGGAAACTAAAGGGAGTATTCTTGCAAACGTGACAGGCTAGATGCTGCATAATTTTCAATACTGAGAATTTATAACCCTAACCCTCTCTCCTGGGCCTTCAGACGACGTTAACACATCTTAACTTCTGAACAAGTCAGGATGTCTCTTCTTTAGGTATATGTCACTTGGAAGAATTTTCTCTCATCTAGTCCTAGATGAGACACTTACAGGCCTGTGACTCTGGGAAGGTCAGCTCACCTCAGGGAGCCTCAGTTTACTTATCTGCAAAAGGATGGGGTTGGAGTAGATAAATTAAGTATCTCAAGGTTATATTTGTGAGAGCTTATCTGCAGCTTGATATTGTACTGAGGGCTTTAGATATCCTTGGTTTAATGTCACTTTCATATTAATAGAACACTTTACACTAAAAGATACACACTATCATTACTCTCTTATTACAAATAAAGAAACAAAGAATCAAAATGGCTAAGTAACTTGTTCCAGTACACAGGACAAGGAAATTCTGAAACTTGGAATCCGAACTATTAATCAGGATTCCAACATGTCAAACTAGGTCTTATTTATTATTCAAGGGGAAGGAAACTTCTACATTCTGTAACACCTCTGTGGGCTATTTCAGCTCTGTTGTCTGGGATTCCACACCTTCCCCCACTGGGCCACCACTTTAAGATTCAAGACTTGATAATGAACCCAGGGCAGCAAGGAAGGCAGCCTCAACCTGCCCTGCTGGCCCCTCTGTGCAAAATATCTCCAAACGCCCAGATAGCAGAAACTTCCCCAAAGATTTGTGTTTTGTAAATCTTCCCTACCCTACCCCATCCCTTCTAGATTTCCAAACTATAAAGAGGCAGTATAAAGAGTCCCTGTTCTGAGTCAGACTTTTCCAATGAGGGAGGCAGAACAAGTGTGTGGGAGACAAAATGGTATGTGGGTGCAGAGGACAAGCTCTAAGCATCCCCATTTCACATACAGAAAAACTGAATCTCTGTTAAAAAAAAAAAGAAGTCAAAATAAAGAAAAGAAAAGAAAAGAGGAAATAAAAGAAAAGGAAAGAAAAGAAAAGGAAAGAAAAGAAAAACGGAAGCTCAATGAGGTTGTGTAACTCCTGCCAGGTCACTCATAGCTAGTAAGTGATGAAGTCAAGACACCTGAAGTCAGTATAACTCAGTGCAACAAACCCATCCTCTCTCTATTTCTCTCTGTGTGTGTGTCTTTTTTTTTCCATTTAAATATTGTCCTGGAAGAACTAGAAAATAATGGTTCAATTCCACCTTATAACATGTTTTTAGAGTAATATAGCTTCCCCTCATAATTGAAAGTTGAGAGAACTATTAGAGCTGTCATTTGTCTACCTTCTCTCCAAATATCCTTTCATCTCTACCCCTAATGAATGGCCAAAGAAACTACTGTGCAGAAAGTATGTAAGGTTCTCTATTCTGATTAATGTATGAGTTAGCCATTGCCAAGTAATGCTGCCTAACAAAACTCAGGAGCTCAAGACAATATCATCTACTGTCATGAGTATAGGGGTCAGTTGTGGTGACCTGGCTTCAAACTACAGCATCTTGGAATAGACTGGCTTAGACCAGGTTCAGCTGGGTGGCTCTGCCTCAAGCTATAAGACCCTACTCCATGTATCTCTCATCCTCCCTGAACCAATGAGATAGAGCATATCCTGCTTATAGCACCAGCACAGGCACAGGAGAGCAAGCCAAACCACCTTGATGTTTTTTAAGCCTCTATTTACATCAGATCTTCTAACATTCCACTGACCAAAGTAAATCATACGACTAAGTCAAAAGTTAAGGACTGGCAATGTATGTTCCAACCACAAAGGTGGTAGGGTGTGTTAGTTTGCTAAGGGCTGCCCTAACAAAATAACACAGACTGGGTGGTTTAAACAGAGATTTATTTTCTCACAGTTCTGGAAGCTGGATGTCCAAGAGCAAGATGTTGGCAGGTTTGGCATTTCCTGAGGCTTCTCTCCTTGACTTATAGATGGCCACCTTCTCACTGTGTCCTCACCCTGCCTTTCCTCTGTATGGGCACTCCAAGCATCGCTTTCTCTTCTTATAAGGACATCAGTCTTACTGAATTCAGGCCCCACCCTTATGACCTCATCTGACATTCTTTACCTCTTTAAAGGCCACCTCATACTGGGGGTTAGGGCTTCTACATATGAATTGTGGGGGGACACAATTAAATCCATAACATAGGTTTAGTGAATTTTTTGAACAATGTCTGTTTTCATTTTAAGTTCTTCCATAAATTGGAGTCTGACTGACCACAATTTCAAACTCTGACTACCACTTACTAGCTGTGCAACCTTAGGAAGATGACCTATATTTCCCCACTTCTAAAAATGGAATAATTTTAGTTACTAACTCATATGTTTGTTAAAAATTGAATGAAACAATTCATAAAGAGCAAGGGCAAAGTAATTGCTCAATAAATACTGCTAGTGCTGGGCTCTTTACAATTAGGAAGCTTTCACTCTACTCGAGGAGTCTGTTCGGGCTGTGACATCAGCCACATGCCTTCCCTTTTAGAACCTGGATTCCCTCCTACAGCAAACTTTACTCTCCCAAATCCATCTTCCTTCAATCTGTTTCTACAATATGGTGACTCTTTTAAAAAATCCACTTAACATTTCTCTGCCAATAAATTAGAGGCCAGAAAGAAAGAAGATGGTACACACTTGCTTTTCTAGACATTTTGCAGATGGCTGGATGCCTTGAAGCCACGGCATGCTGCTGGGGTCTCAGCTAAGAGCTTGATTTTCATCGGTCACATAAAAAGCCTGTGAGCTCAGAGGAGGACAGTGCAAACATTAAGTACGGCCCTTTGAGAGCATCTCTCAGGATTTCTTTTTGGAGTTAATGATATATAATCCAAAAGAACTTTTAGAAGTTTGCAGGCATTTCTCAGAATCTGGTTCAGCATCTCAGAAACTAAGTGCCATTGAGACTTCAGTGAAATATTTTCTTCTGATGTCTTCTCAAAGCCTTCTCAAAGGGTGCATTCATCTGCTTAACATCCCCAGGATTAATTCTTTAGAAAATTATTCTTATTGTTGCTTCAAGTAGTTTTAAAATTCTCAGATCCCACCCAAAATATCTGTAGCAAGCAGTGAGGCTGGGAAGCACAGAGGAAAACACCAACATGCATTTTTTCCTCTATTCTGCAGACAGGAACTCACTTAACGATCATAAAATCCCTGAACAGTAGTTTATGTTTTCTGCTTTTTAACATAAGATGTTAAAATTAAGTTTTGAGTAAGGCAGCAAGATACAAGAGGTGGGTATGCCAAAGTTAGATATCAGACAAAATGTTGGACTTAGAAGAAGCTGTTTGAGATCCATTTCCACATTGCTCGATTCTCACAGAAAAATCAGAGATATGAATAGAGGTTAGGATATAGAAAGAAAGAAAAGAGGATTTCATAAGAAATAATTCTTCAGAGCAATGATATTCAAAATGTGGTCTCCAGACTAGCAGTATTGGCAACTTGGGAACTTATCAAGAATATAAATTCCCAGGCCCCACCCCATGCTCACCAAATCAGAAACTCTGGGCATTGGGTCCAGGAATCTCTTTTTTAACAAGATTGGTGATTCTCATGCAGGCCACCAGAGTGTGAGAACCACTGCTTTAGCTAAAGCTAAGCTCCAAATACCCACTTTTCCTACCCAGGAAATTTCCCCAAGAACAACTGCTTGAGACTATCCAGGGAATCAGGGTCAGTGTAACCGATGTCCTTCCTCACTGCCAGCTAACTTCCAAGCCTGGTTCACCCTGGTCATTTGGGGGCCGCTGATCCCAGGATAGGAGGTTTAGAGAAGACAGAAATAAGACCAGGTTGTCTGTGAGAAGACTTCAGAATTTTCTAAAGACACTTGGCCTACAGAAAAGTCAAGACACTAACCATCTCTTCCCTCATGTCTATGAGCCTACCATACTGACTCTTTCTAATCCCTGGAAAAACACAAGATGAGCCAGAGACCTCCTGGGGGAAGTCCCTGAGAAGACCAGAGGAAACAGATTGATGGGCTGGTTTCCCTCACTCACTCAAGCATGTAGACTAAAGTTTAGTGATGACCGACCTGGACCATTCAGTCTAACATGTGTCTTCTGGAGTTTGTGAAACTCAGTGGGCTGAAATATGACCCTTGTCCTCAAAATTATGGAGTGCAGGAAACACCATGTATCAACTGATTTAGTGCCTTTTAAAGTTGAATAATACACTGGTACAGGTGTGTACTCTCAGATCAGCACAAAGGATGTATAAGTATCTTCCATGGGCCTGAGGTAGATGACACACATTAAAAAGCCAGCACAGGCTCCCAACTTTCCTCCCAACTTCCTTTTCCCTCTGTAAAAGGGTTCTCCTCTTCATTTTTACAGAGATTTGCAAGTGGTTCACCATGGTGGCAGACCCTGAACTGCAATTCTTGGCTGATTCCAAATAGGTTTTATTTTTTCTGGAGAAAAATGAGCAGTCTATTTAATTGTTATACGGCCTGTTGACCTTAAACTTAATCTACACACCCAATATATAAAGTTTCAATTATTTTAGGACATTTAAAAATACGAGTAATTTTTTAACATTATAACGTCAGTAAAGAAGCAGGACTACAAGCCATGTCATCTTGCCATTTTGTTATTATTTACTCTGTTTGCATTATTAGAATCCCCTTTAATTTAATCTTTATAATGAAATCTTTATAATCATATCCAAAAAAAAAAAAATACCTAGAAATAAATCTAACTAAAGAGGTAAAAGATCTGTTCTTAGAAAACTATATGACACTGATGAAAGAAATTGAAGAAAACACAAATAGATGGAAATGCATACCATGGTAATTGACTGGAAGAATAAATATGATTAAAATGGCCATACCACCCAAGGCAATCTACAGAGTCAATGAAATTCTTATCAAAATACCAATTGAATGCAATGCCTATTAAAATAGCCATGGCATTTTTCACAGAGCAAAAATAATTTTAAAATTTGTATGGAAACACAAAAGACCCTCAATAGCAAAAACAATCTTGAGAAAGAAGAGCCAAGCTAGAGGAATCATGCTCTCTAATTTCAAACTATACTACAAAACCACAGTAATCAAACAGTATAATACTGGCACAAAAACAGACACACAGAGCGCTGGAAGAGATAGAATGTCCCAGAAAAAAAATGCACGCTTAGTCTACGACAAAGAAGGCAAGAATATACAACGGGGAAAAGACAGCCTCTTCAATAAGTGGTGCTGGGAAAACTACATGCAAAATAATAAAGTTGGACTACTTTCTCACAGGATATACAGAATAAACTTAAAATGGATCAAAGACTCAAATGTAAGACCTGAAACTATAAAACTCCTAGAAGACATCGGTCTTGGCAATATTTTTTTGGATATGTCTCCTCAGGCAAGGGAAACAAAAAAAGACAGCAGGAGCTACATCAAACGTAAAAGCTTTTGCATAGCAAAGAAAACTACTGGTGAAACAAAAAGGCAGCCCACTGAATGAGAGAAGATATTTGCAAATGATATATCTGATAAGGAGTCAATATCCAAAATATACAATGAACTCAAAGAATTCAACATCAAAAAGCAAACAACCTGACTGAAAATTGGGCAGAGGACCTGAATAGATGTTTTTCCAGAGACATACAGATGTTCAAAAGACACAGGAAAAGATGCTCAAGATCACTACTCAGCAAGGAAATGCAAATCAAAACCACAATGAGATATCAGCTCCCACATATCAGAATGACTAGTATCAAAAAGACAGTGAAGAACAAGTTATCGGTGAGGATGTGGAAAAAGGGAACCCTCATGCACTGTTGGTGGGAACATAAATTGGTATAGCCATTATGGAAAACAGTACAAAGATTCCTCAAAAAACTAAAAACAGATCTACCACATGATCCAGTAATTCCACTCTTGGGCATTTTCCCAAATAAAACAAAAACAGCAATTCAAAAAGATATATGCACTACTATTGCAGCATTATTTACAACAGCCAAGATATGGAAGCAACCTAAGTTTCCACAAATAGATGAGTAGAGAAAGAAGATGTGGATAAAGAAGAAAATATAGATAGACACACAGATAGATAGGTAGGTATATAGATACAATGGAGTATTACTAAACCATTAAAAAAGAATGTAACCTTGCCATTTGTGATGACATGGATGGAGCTAGAGGGTATTATACTATGTGAAGAAATCCAGAAAAAAACAAATACTATATTATTTCATTTATATGTGGAATCTAAAAAGCAAAACAAATCAACAAACACAACAAAACAGAAACAGACTCATGAACACAGAGAACAAATGGGTGGTTGCCAGAGGGATGAAAGAAACAGGTGAGGAAGATTAAGAGGTACAAACTTCCAGTTACAAAATAAATGAGTCACAGGGATGAAACATACAGCATGGGGAATATAGTCAATAATATGGTAATAACTTTGTATGGTAACAGATGGTAACTAGACTTATCACAGTAATCACTTCGTACTGTGTAAAAATGTTGAATCACTATATTGTACACCCAGAACTAACACAGTGTTGTAGGTCAATTATATTTCAGTTTTTTCTAAGAGTGCCAAAGTAAATAGAAAAATGGTCCCAATCCACAAGGAACTCACAAGTATAGGAAAAACAGTTATTATATTAATCAAGGTAATTAATGCCAGCTTTCCCAACAGACCCAACATTTCAGTGACTTTATACAATACAAATACATTTCATGCTTATGTCACATCCAAATGTGGGTTGGATGGCCTTCTTTCATCCTGTAGTTTACAAAATCTGAGATACATGAACTTCAAGTCAAAAAGATGGCTGAAGAATGGAGATGGATGATTTCAAAGGCCAGGCCCAGAAGTGGTACACATCGCTTCTGCCCATGCCCATTGGCCAAAACCCAGTCACATGGCCCCAGTCTACTATAATGGAGGCTGGGAAATCTAGAGCAATACACAGATATTTGCAGAATATTAAGTCTCCACCATAAATGAATAAATAATGGTGATGCATTAAGGAGGTAAGTACACATTTTATTTACAGCATAGGTTTGGCAATAGCACAATGGAGGGAGTAGTAAATTCTGCTTGGGCAGGTCTAAGAAAGCTTCATGGAAAAGAATTTCAGTCCTAGAAAGAGAGTAAAACTAAGATAATGAAGGAAATAAGAGGAGAATTTTCAGGCAGAGACAGGGATGCATAAAACAGCACAGCAAGTTTAGGGACTTTACCAATTTTGGCATGTCTGGAGCATAGTGTGCATGGGGGATGGATGGAGGAGGGCCTGGAGATGTGAGCGAGGCCTAATTCTGAGGTCAGGAGGAAAATCTCAGGGCTAAGGTAAAGGTGAGCTTGTACCTAGAGTCCTTACTAGGTATCAGTAGGCAGTCTGAACCCCAAAGTGTTGCCAGATACCTGAGCCAAATGCCTGTGACCCTCAGCCACTAGTAAAGCCTCCTGTGTTTCCTGTTTCCATGACCAAAAGGCAGCATGTAACAGTGACATCTGTAGGCTCCTTTAAGTAGCAATATAGGCTTCTTTCTCCTGGTGCAACACCAAACATAGCAATTGCAAAAGAAAGAGGGTGGGTTTGAGTATCAGGCCTACCTGACCTCAAATGCTTATTCCCCCACTACTGGGCAAGTTACTCCCCAAGCCACGTTTTTTCTAGAATGAAAATACTAACGCCTACCAGAGAAAAACAGCATGCAGACAAAGGCAAGTGGTGCTTGCAGAGCTACAAGAATGGGATCTGGCAGAGAAGGCCTTCCAACCAAACGTGTTGTTAGCACTTTCCACCCTCGGTCAGGGCCACTTCTTTCTCCCTCTTTCTAGTACAAAGTTTTGGGTCACACAATTGATGGATTTAGATGGCCCGCAGGGCTCTTTCTTTGCACAGGGGTGTCCTTGGGCTCTGTGTAGGTTGGAGGAAAGCCATTTATTGCCTTAACCCTGTGCTCTGACACCACCCGCTGGACAAAGTTCTTGCATGTTTCCTGGAAGCTGGGGACCTCCTCTCCTTGGAGCCTGACATCGGAGTCTAGAAGTCTTCTCAGATCCATTATCTCACTATGTACTGACAATCGCCCTCTGAAATAGATGGCACCATTTCCATTTTACAAATGAGGAAAAACCACAAAGGAATTTGAAAGACAAGGCCAAATGTGCTCCATTTTCTTGAATGCAATTCTAATATTCTCACTGGTATATTAAAAAAAAAAAAGTGACCACCCTTGATTCCTGCTTCAATAGATAGTAGGAAAAGATGGAAGTACTTTGCCAGGAAATTAGATGGCTCTCAAATCAAAAACTGTCTAACTACTCTCCCCAAGAAAAACCCAACAAAGTAGGTATTATCAAAACACTAGGCAATAAATACCAAACTCCAGAGATAAAACACAGAAGACACAGTAGACATCATTCCCTTTGATCTGTACTAAACAGAAATAAACTGGGCACAGGACTGGATTCCATTTCCAACAATATGCTTTACTGTAACCACAGACATTTGGATGGACAAACCGACAGGTTCCTGGGCACTAGTGCCCTCAGTTGGCATGGTGTGCACCTAAGAGGAGCCTGCCTGGTTCTGGATCAGAGAGACAGGCCACAAATCACTCCCCATCCACCTCCTCCTAGCTCCCCTTCTCATAGCCTCCATTTGTAAGTCCCTCTCCCCTAATGTCCCTGCTGGTCTCCAGAAATCACACCCCTTAGCTCCCTCTGGATGAGGTGTCTGGCAGCAGGACTGTCAGACAAACCACCCCACGTCTGCTGCCCACGTGTCCCCCAAGCAAGAAGATCTCATGAGCATCTCATGAGGGATCTCAGCCACCCGGGGGTGGCAGACACCCCACTGCTCCTCACTTCAGTGTGGACCACCTTCCTGCTTTGTCCGAATCACCCATTAAGCCCTTTGGTTCTCTGATAGCCATGACCCCCCCAAGGCTGGGCTCCCATGGCCAAGCTGGCACTGCGCAGTGATATCTTTCCTACTAAATTCCTGGAGGACAGGAAGGTTGGTTCATTCCTGTCCCTGCTGCTGATCATAGTGTCCCTTACACATAAGGTACTTACATATGTGTTGAATATGTTAGTAAGCAGAGCTTTCCACCCCAGGGAGCATAGGCCTTCAAAAGCAGATGCCCCTTGGAGAGCGGGCATGGTGACATAAGTCCACTTAAGCACCCTGAATCTCTGAAGTGTAGGGGCTCCTAAAGGAGAAGGATTCAGAAAGTATGCACTTGAGGATAACAAAGGCAGACTTTGCTTACTGTATCCCCAAGCCCTGGGGAGAGGGTAGGGTAGAGAATGCAGTTGGATGGTCCTGAGAAAGGGAGAGGATGACATCGTGTCTCAGTGGAGAACTTCTTTCAGGAGGAAAAAAATCAAGAACTCCAAAGTCAGGCAGAATTTGATTCGCAAGCCAGCTTTTCTGAGGTTGTTCATGAAGGACTCTGAAAGTGCCAAAGCACAGTAGTAAAGGAGCCTTTGGAAATGGGCTCAGGCCTGTTGGCATTTCTGACTGTTAACCAGTCACAGCATGGTTTATTCTGAACCTGCAAGAGGCCGTGCAGAAATGAACAGAAGCCACAGCTACATTGATGGCTTCCAGATGAAGCTTCCACAGCATGGAGGGAGAAGGTTTCTATTCCTTAACTCAACTTAGAAACTCAACTTTCGAAAATTTCCTGGCAGGTATGAGCAGGGTGTTGATGGAAGGATAATTCTGGGTAGGGATGTTTTAATGAGATTCAGAGTGAACACCATAAAGAAAGTCACCATCACAGCTAGGGATGGATGCTGGCATTCCAGCACACCTGGTGGAGACCAAACCTGGCCAGCAGCACACCACGCTGGCTGCCAGACATTTGGGAGTCTCACCACAGATTTGGCAGTGCTATAGCAACTGTGTTAGAGCCCTGGCCCGGGTGTTACAGAAACAAAGTTTTAAACAAAGGTTTATCCAAGGTCTTTTAATCTACTGTCTGAAGCAAGATCCTTCACCATTCTCTATCCATGTCCATTTCTACATTTCCAAGTGGGAGGAGATGATTCTCTTTTTTAAAAAAGATGGATGCTTGTAGATCACTCACTATGTGCCAGGTTCATACCAGGTGATCTATATGTATCATTCCATTTAATATTCACAACAGTCTGAAGTAGGTAGTATAAGGGAGTAACTATCAGTCAGAGTTCAGTCAGATGAATAGAGCCACTTTAGGTATGTTAGCAGAAAGGGAGTTATTAATACAGGGATTATTAAACACAGGGCAGGGGAGTGACAGCCAGTGAAAACCACTGCTGGCTTTGAAATCAGAAAATACTCAAAATACAGGAAGCCCCTGCCAGTGATCTCACCTGCATGACACACTGATGCAAGGGTTCCCAGAAGCACAACTGGAAGTCACTGCAACCACCATGTCCCTCCACACTCACAGGGCAATAAATGCCTCTCCTTCCCTCTGCCTTCTAAGTCTGCATGAATGTCTTCCATTGGTAGGATCCAAACCAGAACCCTGCTGACCAAAGGAGCCTGGAAAATGTAGTTTCCAGCCTTCCAGCCCCGACAAAACAAGGAATAACTTAGACTCAACAGACAACATCTGGCACAGAGAGATGTTATTACGCTCAGCTTATTACTGAGAAACTGAAGTTCCAAGAAGTGGATTAAGTTTGCCTAAATTCCCTCTGCTAGTCTGTGGTGGAAATGAGGTATGAATAAGCCTGAATCTCTCTGCCTCCAAAATCCAGAAGAATGAGTGGAATTTTTATTGATGTGGAGACACAAATTTGTCCACCTGGATCCCAAGAGGATATTTCTGTGCTTGGGTTGCTGTTCATCCATCAACCCTGCCAGCATGAGGGAGAGAAATAAGGTACCTACAGTGAGGTTTCCCATTAGCCACACAAGAGTCTATTTGATGTTCAGTCATAGTGATTAGAAAGAGTCTGAAAGCAATAATATTAAAACCTGAAAAAATTAATTCAAGTGTTATCAGGGGGATGCAAGTTAAAACCACAAAGAGATGCTTTCACATCTGCTTGCCCAGCAATCTGAAGGGCTGGAAAGGAGTGAAGCCTTACCAACTTTCAGACACTGCAGGTGGACATGAAAATTGGTATAACCACTTTGAAAAATAATTCGGCATGACCTCTCAAAATTAAATGTGTTCACAATCTATGGGCAAGGAATTCCACTCACAAAAATATTTCCTAAGGAAATTCTTGCATTTGTGCTCCATGATATGAAACACATGGGGAAATGTTCATAGTAGCACTGCCCCCAGTAGACTAAAGCTTAAAGCAAACCCAATGCCCATTAACAAGGTGAATAAAGAAACTCTATTATATTCATACAATGGAAATATTATAGAGCCATGGAAATGAATTACCATTAGATTTAGCAATTGTGCAAATTTCAAAGTTTTGATGCTGAAAGAAAAAACATCAAGTCACCAAAGCAGTATTATTCCAGCCATATAAAAGACAAAACTAAATCTGTTTAGATTGCTTAACTGTGCCATAAAATTATAAAGAAAAGCAAAGTAAATATTAATTAAAATGGAGAACAATGGGTTATTTAAGAAGGAGACAAGAGTGGAATGGAATCAGGGGCTCGGGGGACTTCTTTAGTCTTGATAATGATCTGCTTGTAAGTGGGCGATAGTGGGTTCAACTGTATTTAATTCTTATTCCTTGCATTCATCTTATATGTTATATAAACTCTTCTGCATGTATGATATATTTCACACACCAAGACAGTTAATGTCATGTGGAGATCTTCTGTCAGTCTCTGCCTTTCTGGAGTCCCATCCAGCTACAGTTTGGTACTAGGCATAGTCAATAAACAGCTTGTCCATCCCGTTCCGGCCTTTTAAATGTAGTTGTATGCACGTTCTGAGACAAAATAAAGTTTATTGCAGGCATATGAACTCCATCTCCAGGATTCCCTCTGATCACCTCTCACTTGCCAGTTCCACTAGGCAGAGCAATAAACCACAATGGTTTACAGCATGGATTTCAGAACTTGAGTTGAATTTTGAAACAGGATTTGAATTTCAGAATCTGGGTTTGAATCCCATTCCTGTCACTCACTCTTCATGTGGTCTTGGGAACATTACATAACCTCCATGTTCCCCAGCCAGTAAGACAGTACCTTTATCATGGTGGTATTATTATATAGAGGCAATGAGCTAATGCATGTAAAACACTCAGAAGAGTGACTGGCATCCAGTAAATACTGTCAGTTTTTACCATTACTTCTCATTTTTCTTCTTGCTAGATTTGTTGATCAACCCATCCTTCTTGTTCAATCCCATATGTCAGTAACCACTATCTACTTGGTACCATTTTAAAAACAGGGATCAGCAAACTACAGTCTGTAGTCAGATAGAGCCAACTGTCTATTTTTATAAATAAAGTTTTATTAAAACACAGCTATGTCCATTCAATTATCTATCTTCTACGACTGCTTTCATGCCACAACAGTGGAGTTGAATAGTGGCAACAGAAACCATAAGACCTGCAAAGGCTATCTGACCCTTTACAGAAAATATTTTCCAGCTCCTGCTAAAGAATATGGCTGTACTGTGCTCTCCTGGCTTTGACCTTGCCCCTCTCCCATAACCTCCCCAGCACAGACCCATTTCCAGATCTCTGTACGCCAACCTCAGGCAAAGGACTAGTGAAGCCAACATTGGGCTAGAGGGACCCTGAAGTCACGTCCACCCTCTGTTCGCCATCCCCCTTCACGGACAGACTGGACACATCAAGTACTCAATTCATTTCTGACCAAAGCAAGGCATCTGACAACAGGCTCTGACCCTAAAGGTCTCACTAAGTCATATTAGAAATTTCCAACAGAACGTCATGTGATTTTCTCACTCTGACATAACAACAGATAAAAACACGATAAATATGCCAGTGTTGTATATTTGTAAATCACATAAAGATAAGTATTAACTAGCAGCATGGCTTGGCCATTAAAAATGTTTTAAATCTTATTATATATTACCTACTTTATCCTCCAAGTGAGACAAAGCCATTAAGATAATAATTATGAAGCTACACGATTCTCGCAATGGGTCTTAGGAGGAAACAAGTTGATGTGAAACAAGCATTATTTTTTCACATTCGCCCTATTCCACTGGCTTGGTCCCAGTGACCTCACCAGCCCAAGACAACACACCTACCTTGCAGTTGTAAATGAGAAGTCCTCCAATAAGGATGAAGGATGACATAAAGACAAAGACTTGGGAGGGAAAAAAAAGGAAACCAGATAGGATGAAAGACAAGGAGTTTCAGCAAATCACCCATTCCCTCTTAGGGAAGGAAAAACACAGGAGTGCCCTCCTTTGTGTGCTATTTTGGTCACATGTGATTAATAGCCTGTCACGCTGTCAGCAGAACCCAGACTCCATCAAATCGACACACAAGACAGCTCTGTGCACCAAAAACGGGGCTCATTTTTGTGCAAAATGTGCCAGGGGATGCACTGTGGGTGTATATATATAGAACACATACCTGCCACTAGCCTCCCTTGATCCTGAAATACTGCTGAAATTCCTCTCCTTACACACGCTCCCAAAGTGTGTGTCTGTTTTTTTTTTTCCCCATTTCATTCAGCAAGCAGCTGTGAAAGCTATTACACTGCCTACATAGCAACAGAAAAGGATCTGGTAAGTGTTTAATGAGGGGGAGGTGTGATGAAAGAGATAGGGCAGTTAAACTGGGTAATTTAGGAAAGAATGAGATAAGATAATGAATGCCGTTGCCATGGAAACTAGGTCATAGTCTATAATCTAATACTGCTCTATCTATAACATTCTACATTCTGAGAAATGGGCAAATCTTGTTTTTTTTTTTTCACTCATGAATGTCATCTTTATAGAGATATTAACAGTCCAGTCAAGGTACTTCAATTCCCCACCCATTAGTGAAGCATTCTTCTAGAATAGAAGAATGCCCATACCCACTGTGAATCCTGAAAGGCCTCTATTTGTTTTCCTTATTAAATTGGCTGTCACTTATCTCTTCACCTCCTATAAACATCCTATCTTCCAAGCCTTGCTCTTTAATAGTATATGCACACAAGAAAACCCAATAAATTCATACTTTTCTGTAAAGTTTGGCCACGTAGCCAAATGTGCCCCAACTTTCTATATCAAAAGAGCCCTTCCAATAATCATCCCTGGAAGCTTCCTGGGCTGGCTGATTCGTCGGGGCGAATTTAGGGCATAGAATTTAAGGTAACTTTAAAACACATATTACAACACTAAAACAGAAGTAAAAATAAAAATTCAAGACTCAAAAATATAAATCTAAATGAAAGATGAGCATAAGAGAGAGGGTGGGTGCAATACGTATTTGTAGCCCTTAACGTCCTAGTTGTGCTAGGTGAACCAACAATCTGATGGCACTTCTTGGTGATCAAAGCAAAAAGGAAAGCATGAAGAAAAATGAGTAAATGAATAAAATACAGCATCCTTCCAAAAAAAAAAAAAAAAAAGCCAAGCTTTTCTTAAAACTCAGCACTGATGGAAATTTCTCACTTGGAGGTTCACGTACAGACCACTGAGAGGTACTGTAGATAGTAACCAAACTGCAAATTCAGTGATGGGTCTCATTAGGACCTTCAAGCATGAAACTAAAGAGCAATTCTCTGAAAGCAGTCTGGTAGGACAGGGAGAGAAAGGCAATGAAGGGGGAGGGGAGAGAGTAACATAGAGGATCTACAGAGCATGCAGACTTGTTCTGCTTGATCCAAGAATTAAAATATGTTAAGGTGAACTCGCAAACACTCACTTCCAAATATTCTTTATTTCAACTAGCCTTTAGGCAAGAATTCAAAAGCAGACATTTAAAAAAATTCTCAGATCTATTGTTGTTATTGTTGTTGTTGTTACTATTATTATTACAGTTGGACAACTTTTTATGAAAATGGAGGAGTGAGATCAATACTCTCCAACCTACTCCCAGATGATGGTGTTATTGCAAGGGATTGTTATAATGGAACAAACTCTGAAGACAGTCCTAAAAAGTTCATGGTGAAACTGTGTCATCCTGGAGCCCTCGGTCCTATTTATACTCTATCAAAGGCAGAGATCAATAATGCTCATCCAATCTTCATGGACTGCTCCCAATTTTCCAGTCTCCTCTGCAGTTAGGTCCGGACAACATGGCTAAGTTTTCTCCAGTGGGATGTGGGCAAAAAATGACTTTTTTTATTTTTTAAAAGTCTAAACCCTTCAACTTGCTTTCTTCCCTTGCTATGGCAACCTTGGAGGCCATATGTTTCAGATGGCATGGCTACAGCTAGCTGTGCCATGACAGAAAAACAGACTTTAATCTTGCTAAGCCACTGAGACTTCAGAGTCTACCTGAACATCAATTACCTGGATGACTGGCTAACAAACTGCCTTCACTATACTATTTGTCATTGTTTACATCAAGTTTTATTAATTTTATTACAGACGTTATATATATTTTGGTTTAAATATTCTTTGTAAAAATGTAGACTTAAATCTTCACAAGTTTTAATGACTGTACAATCTTTGGACATAATTCTCTTTCTCTCTCCACCTACCCATGCCCTCTTTACATAGAAAGATAAAAATATAATTAGAAAGAAAGAGATAAACGGTGGAGGGCAGATATAGATAAACAGACAGAGGCACAGAGAGATACAATGCTTAGATAAGCTTCTGTAAGTTTCGGGTGGGCATGGTTTTCTCATTTGCTTTGAGCAGTGATCATGTAAAGGCCACCCCTGTTATTTATAAATGTTGGCACTGAGGACTGAGAAATAGACTGAGATTAGCACTTAGAAAGTCGTAGGAACGTGTTTTTAACTCAAATAGTTCTATCCCAGAGTCTGCCATCTGAATCTCCTCTCTCTCTACTGCCTTGAGTTAATTGATTATCTTTCCTTCACTCAGTCAGCTTTTCCAAAAACCGATCGTTGCTTAACTAATAAGATTAGTGAGAGGTCAGAGTTGTTTCTTTTCTGTTTCCTAACAACTTGCATTTCCTTTTCTATAGACTGCCTGTTTCCTTTAAGGATATTTATCTAGTTCTCAATTTGTAAGAGCTTTTTACACATTAAAGATATGAACCTTCTACCCGACATATTTGTTCAAAAATATCTCCCCAGTTTTCTTTTAATTTAATTTAAATTGACCTTATTTTATTTCTTTTTTCATCCAGGCTCCCAGAGTAATTTTTTCACATTTAGAGTCTCATGCTGGCTACCTCTCTGGGCTGCCTGAACCTCACCGAATACCCGCCTCCAAATACTGCCCTCAGCTGTTCCAGCTGGGCTACCTAATTTGTCTGAGATGGGGACGCTAAAAGGCCTCCCTCAGCACAACGTTTCAGCCAACTGTCAGGTCCTAGTGACTGGGCTGGATCTGTTTCTAGAAAGAGTGGCAGAGATTATGTCCTGCCAAAGAGAAGAGGTGAAATCTGAGCTTTCTGAAGTCTGCTACCAAAAATGTGCTGTTTTGGAATCCACTCTTCCATGGACGAACTCCCTCTCTTTCCTGTAGAGGAAGTCCAGTTATCCATGAGAGTGGACAGACCAGGAGCCAGACCACACCTGCTCCCCACTCATTTACTCAAAAATAGATCCAAAAGAACTGTATGATTTTTTTTTTCTCCAGCAAGGAATAAAAATATGTCTCTTTTAAAGAAAGAATATTTTAATGCAGCCCTGGGATATTTACAAGGATTTTTGAAAGCAAGTTGAATTCACTACACTCATTAGGAAGCATTGCTGTATCTTAGGCTTCCTCTCTTCCAATTTTTAATGGCCTGCAAGTTGAGCTCACTTGTTCAACCAGCCTATAGTCGTAGGTATCAGAGAAACAATGCTTAAATACGTTTCAGATGTCAATGGGCATCTTGGGAGGGACCATCGTGAGTAAAGAGCCATCTTCACACACCTGTGGCCTCCTGAGGGCAGCTGCTTCCAGGGGATCTACTGTGACCTTGTTGCCAGGTGGCCTGACAATCTAGGAGAGAACCCACGTTGGCACTTGTCCATCTCACCTGCATCATGCTGTTGGCAGCCTGAGGGTGTTATCATCCTGCTATGGCCCAGTTCCAAAAGGCCCCTAAGTACTCTATCAAGAACTGCTTTACATACCAGCCTCTTCTTAATTTTTTTTTAAGGCCTATGCAGTATAGTCTATGAAAACCAAGAAATACAATAAAGACTGAATGAGGCACAGGTATTCCAAGCAGATCTCATCAAAGCACACTAAACCCATGTATCAAAGAGTTTAGATGCATTATTTTCTCTTTCATCAGGTTTTGATGCCCCCCCCACCCCCACCCCTGCTACACACATATTCACAAAATAGGAAGAACTGGGAAGTCAGTTGTTCATTCCCTAATGCTGCCTGGTTAGCAGGCCTTGGAGGAAGCAGGGATTATGTTTCTCCAGGGAAGAAGCCAGAGAGACACTTCCTTTTGTGCTTTCCCCAGTGAGGTCATGAGCACAGCAACACCACACATCAAAAGTGCAGAAGGTGACATCACCAAAGGTTTCACACAAAGCCTGATTTGGTCCCTGTGTTTGTGTCCTCATCCCTCTTCTGAAGCCACCCTGAGCCCATTTAGAGCAGGTTTCAAAGCTTTGTAAGAAATTCTCATATGGGTATTTTGCACAGATGTTTCCCCAGGGGAAAGCTTCCATATCAGAAGACTCAAATACTTCAACCTCCATGTCCCTCCAACAGAGATGTTTCTGATGGTCACGTCAATAACAAACCCGTCAATCCCTTCACGGACCCCACGTCTCCATCTTGGCTAAGGGGACAAGATAGGGCAAACTTAGGTAGGTCAAGTAAAAGTGTAACTAGAATACAAGTTACTAGAATGGTTATTGGAAAGCTTTACTGCCTCTCTGGTCTTGGAATGCTGAGACTTTTTTTTTTCAGACAGGGAACAGGATAGTGAGGATTATGATCTAGACTCTCTCCATCTTTAAAGCCCATCACTTAAAACTACCTCTAAAAAGAAACCTCTGTGAATAAAATCTTTTGTCACTACAGTCACTAATATTCCTTATTTCAGGCATGAATGAGATCAAGAAAACAGATAAAGCCAGAACTTGGTAGTTTCTTCTTTGTAGTTACTATGATCAGCGGTAGAATAAGCAACGAGTGAGCTCAGAAAGTAGCATGAATGCAGAAAAATATAAATAGGCAAAGTCATTTCCAACCAAGGAAAACTCGGGCAGCAATCCCCCAATGTTGGGCAACTCCAGGGTTCCAGGATGTGCCAAGGAGCAGATTGACGGCTTGCCTTTGGGAGGCATTCTTCCTGTTTGAGAAGGAGCTGTAGGATAATCATCATACAGCTCTTTGGAACGTCAGATAGGGTCTATCTATAGCTTAGTTGTGTTTTATTTACACAGCTCCTCAGTGAAGGTTAACAAGAAGGTATAAAATGATACTGTGCATAGCCCTATGCCCCTCAGTATTCAGGAAATCAAAGCGCTGAATGTTAGAAGAGCTGTAGAAAGAAAATGAGAGGTATTCAGAACAGGCTGGGTTCAAACTCCAACACTCACACTTTGCCCTTTCCAGTAATTCCTTTCAGGTCAAATTTGAATCAAAGAAAGTGGTGCACTTAAAAGTTCATTGAATGATTTTGAGTGATCAGTGTTTCCAGAATGACCCAACAAAATGCCAGCACTCTGTCAAGCTACAATGTTACTTGCCATCTCCCCAGATTGTCTCAAGAAAGAAGTCAGAAAATATAGGTTGAGTTTACATCAAAGGAAGTTGGCATCATGATAATTCATCACACACATGAAAAAAAAAAAACAACTATTTGAGAAATCCAGAAAGAGTATGCTAGATGTGAAAAGGAGAAATACAAAGTTTAGAAACTTATTTGCCACTGTTTCAACATTTAGGATAGTATACTTCTTAATAGACGAAAGAAGTGAGACCTAGAAAAGAGAGGTCGTGTAGTCAGGGATACAGAATTAAGCCCTTGGAAATCCAGAACACAAATTGGAAAGAAATGAATAAAGCTGATTTAAAAAAAAAAACACCCATTCAGCAGAATGACTAAAATAAAAAAGAGAACCATTAGCAAGTAAGGGTAACAATGTGGAAAAATCGGAACTCTTGTAACATATGGTGCTTGTGGGAGTGTAAATTGGTAGAAACATTTGGAAAACTGCCTCATGATATCTCCTAAAGTTGTACACCTGCCTATTCTATGACCCAGCAATTTCACTCTTAGGAAAGTATGCAAAAGAAATGCATAAACATGCTCACGAAAAGACATGTACTAGAAGGTACATAACAGCAATCTTCACAATAGCCCAAAACTGGAAACACTCTGAAGTCTATTAAAGGAAGGTTAATAAATTGTAATATAGTTAGTTATACAATGGAATACTGTGCAGTAACAATAATAAGCACCCACACATTGCAACACAGATGAAACTCACTTATATATTGCTGAGTAAACACAAGTGTGAAATAAAATACAGTGCAATTCCCCTCATAGAAAGTTCACACTCAGATATAACTAATCTATGGTGTTAGAAGTAGGGGACAGTTCTGGAGAGAGTAGAGAGGGGACAAAGAATCAGAAGAGAGGCTTTTGGAGAAACTGAGTCTCTTAAACTTAGTATTCATTACACAGATGTGTTCAGTTTGTAAAAATTCATCAAGCCATACACCTAAAATTTGAAAGCTTTTCTGTATATATGCAACACTTCAATTAGATGTTGTTATTAAAAATTGATTATAGAGATGGTGATATAGAAGAAATCAATGGTACAGCAAGAATTCAATAATTGAAAAGAAAAATTTCTAGACATAAAGAATTGAATTTGCAGATGAAAAGGGCAGTAACCTTCCCTTCCCTCAAAAAAAATAGATAAATAAGTAACAATGAACACGAGAATCAAATCCTACCAAAATCACTGAAATTCAAGGTTAAAGAACCACGTTGGGGAGTTCAGCTTCTGGTGATGGTGGACTGTAATCCAGAATAACCCTTCCACTGACAATGACTAATGGAAAAGCTGGATAAAATACTTCTTAAAAGTATGCTGGAAGGCAATGAAAAGGTAGTAGGGTAGAAAAAGAATTACTGTCACAAAAGCTGGGAAAAGTCACAGACACAAGAAGGTAAGCCCTCCAGGAGAAGCCACTTGTATTGAGATGATTTTGCAAATCTGAAGAAGGGAGCAGGGGATGCTGGCAATATCCTATTTCTTGACCTGGCTGAGGGCTACGTAAGCACTCATTTTGTGTGCTGTAGATTTCTCCATACATGAGTTGTAGTTTAAAACACAATAGCTAAAAAGGAAATATCACACCAGCACTCCAGTAGAAAAATAAAAGTTGCTCTCAGATTTATGCAAAGCAATACCATCAGAAAACAGGAGATAAGTGATTCCAATGTTCTGAGGGAAAAATACTCCACAAGTATTCCTTCAAATAGAAAGTATAAAAGCAACAAATAGACATTCTCTAGTATGTAATAACTTAGAAAATCAAGCGCTTGTGGGACTTCCTTGTGAAAAGAACTAGAGGATAAGATTCTGATAGCAAAGAAATCTGTAAAAATATACATAGCAGGAAAGGAGAAACATACAGCAAGGACATGGGTAGTCAGCATCAAGTTCATTTACATAGAAAACTTAGTCTAAGCAACTGTGAGAATTATGACATCACTGGTTTCTTTAATTTCACTACAAATTTATCTCTGCAAATTAAAAAAGGATTATGTATAATACTTTCTGAACCCAAATCTTTATTTTCTGTCTGTCTTCTCTATCTCGCCTCCTATCTACAAATATTTTAATAAAGGGATATATGAAACTGAGTTTATCGAATATTAAAAACAGTTGTTTCTCAGTATTGGGGCTTTAGGTCATTTGTTCTTCTTTGCATGCCCCAATTTACTGCATTTTTTATTTAAAAAATGAACATATGTTTATGAAAAATAATAGCTATTATTCTTTCAAAAATCAACTGGGAACAATATAAACAAAAAGTCTATACACAAAAGTCAGGTAAGAATGTTTCCCTTAGTAACACTGAAGGAGATATTTAAACATAGTCAGTATTCAATGAACACATAATTTAGCAATCAACAAAATAACTGACAGCCAGCATGTAAATTATTCATATTTTAATTTTTCAACTGTTTACTCTTTTCAAATATTTATTTCTCCCTTTAAAGCAAACAGATTTATTCAGGAGTCTAAAGGAAGAAAGGAAGAAAATTTTGTATCAAACTGGGTTTAAATTACATATTGAAAATTTAGGTTCAACAGAAAAGAGAAACCTCAGATAGAAAAAAGTCAAAGCTATCTTAACAGTTACAGTATTATGTACTATATTAAATTCAACTTCTATAAAGCCAATGTTTTTTACCCTAAAATTATTTCTCCCCCCTTGCAACCCCCGTATTTTCACTCCTAGCAGATATTCTTATGAAGGAAGCCAAAAACTTCTGTCACTTTTGATGCTCTTTCCTCCGCCACTCCTGACTTTCAGTCAGGGGTTGCTATCCTCAGGCCACCCCTGAAATATCAAACACAGCCTCCAATCCACACATTCCCATCATTTCCAAAGTCAAATCCTGATTACCTGGCATTCAGACCAGCTCCTTATCTAGTCTCTCTAATCTCACCACATTCATCCACTCTCCAGTTCGCTCACAGAACCTACTATGAGCAGACACTGAGTTAGGCCACATGAATGACAGACCACATGAATGATGTGGGTTGAATAATCAGTTGGGTTAAAGTCCTACAAGGAGATGGGCAAGCAAGATTTGTCTACGACACCTACGCTGTTAACAGAGGGAAGCCACCAGCCCTAGAAGGGGGGCATTGTCCAGGCTGGAGAAGTTGGGAAGGCTCCCCCTAGAGGTGACATGTGGAATAAACCAGCCAGGTGCAGAAAAGGGCAGAGAGGGTGTGGGGCAAGTGGGGAAATGTCTAATTGTTCATTAATTCTGACGCATTCAAGAAGAGAAGTGGAGAGAGTCGACAGGAGACTGTGGTGGTGGCCCACTGGCCAGAACAACACATACTCCAGACTGAGGAGTACAACAGACTCCAGCCCTGACACAAGTCAATGTGAACATCATGGCCAGATAATCTTTCCAAAAATGTTAACTCTGATGTTCCTCATTCCCTTGCTTTAAATTTGTCAGCAGCTCTTTATGAAGTATAAGCACCTTTGGAATAAATGAGTTTTCTCATTTTGCAGCAGACTGGTGGACACTCCATGGTCTAAGCATGTTATTCATAATGATAATGAGGAGGAGGTGGGAAAAAATACTAAGAAAAAATGTGAATTACCATTGTGGCTCCTTCATGTGCTATTAAACTGAAAGTCCTAATGTGTGTGTACATTTCTCTAAAAGTTGCCCTGATTAGAACAAAGATGCTTTAAAAATGTAATTATACAGCACTAGCATGTATAATTTTACATATAATACAAAGTTGTATATATATATATATGTATGGATATCTTTTGTGTATGTGTGTGTGTGTGTGTGTATATATATATATATATATAAAATAAGAGAAGTCTCATGTAGTCAAAAGTAGTTTATGAACATTTAGGACAGATTTAAAATTTCTCTCAAGGCCCTCATCATTTCTGAGAGAATAAGGGAATAAATGAAAGAAAACAGAATAAACTTTAAAAACTGAAATATATAGACCACTTTTTAAGACATGACACTGCATTATTTTCAATTATGAAAAATGATCAAAAGAATACTGATAAAACCTTGTATACTTACTGTAATGAACTGATAAGTATTATATAAAATCAAAACTCTGAATTTACTAAGAAAATTAAGGTCTTAGAAGTACAGAAGTGGTTAGAAACTCTTTCCTCCCTAGTAGTTAAAGAATCTCATTGTAGTTTTGTTTCTTACATCAATTCTGGCAAAGACCCATGCTCTTTTGGGGTATCTCTGGTGTTTCATGGTGATTGCCCCTGGGGGAAAAAGAACATGGTTTAAATGTGCCCCCACCCCTTTGGAAGCATCATCCAGCCAATTCACATCAATTAGCACACTTTCTGATTTAATGGAATCAAAAGAACCAAGTTGTCATTCACTCTCCAGTGGTCTTTCCATTCATTCATGAACTGAAGATACAATCATGAACAGAAGACAGTCATAGAGTCCTGAGGGAGACAGACAAGAACGACAAGAGAAACTGACTGGAGCTTTAACATCTGTACAAGGTACCGTGGGATCTGAGCTGATGCAGCCTAAGTCAGTCTGTGGATATTCTGAAAGATGTCCCAGAAAACACAGAGTCTGGGCTGAATACTAAAGGATGAGTGAGTTTCAAGGCAGGCAAGGGCAGGAAGGGCACTCAGGTTCCTGCTCACGGGGTTGAAAGACAAAACACTCAGCTGCCTTGATCACTGGGTGCAGGAGACCAGAAGCACCTAAAAAGGCAGGTAGGATCGAACTATAAACCCCAGGAATATTCTCGGTTTTGTCTTTTGAAAAGTTCACTATGGCAAGATCGAGGAGTCAGGACAGTTAAGGATGAGACCGAAAGCAGGCGAGCAGTTAGAAGGTGTCAAGATAACCTGAGGGAGAAAGGATGAAGGCCTGAACTCTTTAAAGATAAAATGTCTGAACCTGGCCTTTATAGATTCTTCAGTTCAACTCTTCCTCCGCAGGGTTTGTTGATGCAAATGGAAAACATCAGAAGTGATTAAAGTCAGATCATCTGACTCTGAATTTCAATTCTCTAATTCTGGGTAAGACCTCTTCTTAGACCAGGAGCACTAGAGGGGCAGTGAGGGAGGGTTTTGTTAGTGTCAGTGACACTGGAAAACAACACAGGGGTTGCTGATCTATTTTAAGTCAATGACCTCTACAATCTGATGAAAGCTACAGGTCTTTTCAGTCAAAAATACGCAATTTTTAGACGCCCAAGGTGTATCCAAGAGTGACCAAGACTCTGGCTTTTAAGTTTAACAAGAAGATTTGTTGGATATTCTAGGAATGAGTATTTCAAGCGCGTCTAAAGATACAGGGTTTCCCCAGTAAAGAATCACAGACTTAGATGTACTTAAAAATGACTAAGTTTTTTCTTTGAAATACAGATGCCTGTTTTTAATTATTAATTAAACTTTAGTTATGTTGCTTTATTAATAAACCATATGTTCTAAAGTTCTCAAAATTGAAACTACCTAAATTATTATTATTCAGTGGGAATAATAATTATTATTCGTGGTATAGGGTTCAGCGTGGCACGGGATTATACAGAGAATGACTTCCTAATCACAAAGTCAGACTCCATGTTAATGAAGCCATAAGAAAAAGCTCCCTTATCAAGTCAAGAGTAACTGGTCAGAATGTGGCAGTGGCTGCCTCTCTCCTGGTTCAAAGATGAATTCTGACCCAACCTCTATGATTAGCTGTAACACTGAGGGTTTTTCAAGTCACCGGGAAGTTGCACTGATACTTTCCCTGAATTTAGAGGTTTATGTTCCAATGCAAGTCTCTGTGGACCAATATAACAGGGAGACAAGAGATGGGGTAATAATTGCAAGTTTTGCTTCATGTCCCCTACTGTGTTTGTGTTCACACATTATTACACACTTCATGAGTGTCTGCTGTAGGTGGAACAGTATGGTAGACACAAAGGCTACAGCAATACGAAGTCCTACATGGATGAAGAAATGTCTCCTGCACATGCTCTTCTTGGAAATGAGGATGTGTCAGGGTAAGCTGGAAACTTGGAAACTGAGGGGCTGGCTCTCCAAACCAAAATGATCAAGTGCCAAATATTTACTTCCAAGGCAATGTTGAAGAAGGGAAAGAATTTTGCCTTGAGGAGACAGCGTTGCGGACAGGAAAGAGAAACCATGTTAAGGCACAAATTTGCCTACATGTGATAACAAAAATTATAGACGCTTAAACTAGAGAGAAATTATTTCTATTTTATACAAAGTCCAAGCTGATAGTAAATTTCTGTTTTTGCAAATTCATCTGTGACCCAGGCTCCTACTGTCTTGTTGCTCTGCATCCCTGGCATATTTTGTCCACGTGATAAAAAAAATGGCTCACTGTAGACCCACACTCTAAGCAGCAGAAAGAAAGAAGAAAGAAAAGGGAATGTACCACCTGCGAGGTCGTATCTCAGAAATTGCACACAAACCTAATATCCCATTATCCAGAACTTAATCACATGGGCAGACCTAGATGCAAGGGAAGTGCAGAAATGTACCCAATCAAAAATGACTGTGGAAGAAGGGAAGAAATAAAGATGCTCACTTGTCTTTTCTTTTAACTCAGCCCCCACATCTGGTGAGGGGACAGCTGTACTCAATTGGAGATTAAGTCACTAAACTTTCCAGCTTTTCCTACTTGACAAGCACACAATAGACTTAAAACACCAGATATCAAGACCTCTGATATTTTCGGCCAGGGTATCAAAAAGTACTGAAAGCAACCAAGGTAATACTGGAGGCAGTGCAAGCAGGGATGCTAGATCAGCATATGGATCAGGACAAGGTTACCCTCAAGGTCAAGGACAACCACAGAGAAAGGAGGGCAAAGCATGGTGAATCACGATCTTCAGTAACTGCTGAAGCTGTATGATAAACATAAGCAAGACCAAGAACAAGGGTGAAATGTCTGGAATAGCCTTTAAGGTTGGGGTTATTGCCCTGGATCTATCAGGGAAGGAGCACTGCAGTCTCGGGATCCAGCCAGCCAGAACACTGCTTGAAACTTTTGAATAAGGATTCTTTTTTTTTTTTTTTTTTTTTTTTTTGGAAAGTAGCTGTTGAGGAGGACAAAATTTTCCTTTACCCTTCTTGGTTCTTATGGCTGGTCTTAGAATTAAATTGACATGAGACAGATTAACAGTAGAAAAATCAAACAACAGTTTAATAACATGTATACATGGCAGAGACCCAGGAGAAATGAGTAACTCACCAAAACGGCCAAAGCCCTCACCTTAAATAGCACCATCAGCTAAAGACAAAAGAGGATGCTGGAGATAATGGCTCTGAACTTCAAAAAGGGGAGGAAGGCAAGTCACATGAAGATGAAAAAACAAACATTATTCTGGAAACAGTCCCTCTATCTAAATGTTTTAGGCAGCTAAGAGGAGGCAAAAAGAAAACTTCCTGAGTCTTCTGTTTCTTACAAATAATCAGCCTAAATTAATCCTCACGGCAAAGAGACCCATTTTGGGGTGGCAGATTTTGCTTCCCTACATAGTGATGCCACAGCATCTAGGTAGTGTAGATGGAGTACGTGAGGTTGTTCGTGTGAGATGAAGCCAGTGGAGAATAAATCTTTCAGAAAGTCTGAACCTCGTGGAATTTGAGTGTCCAAAGTTATCTTTAGATTAACATATATATCTTGCTTCTTAGTAGTTCGGTGCTATATGAAATCGTGAGAAGAACGCAGTTTGAGAGACTAGGTTTCAGATTCTGACTTCCCTTCTGCTGCCACTGTAGCCAAAGGCAAGTCTTTCAGAATCTCTGAACCTCAGCTTCTTCCTCACATTAAACGCAAAAGTTAATTTGGGGAAAATGAGTACCTTCGCAGAACTAAATCTCCTCAGTCATTTTATACCCCTTAGTAAAGTTTTCCTTGTGCCACATTTCTTGCTAACTGCATTCCTGGGTATTATTTATTTTCTTGCTGTGATGACAGAGATCTTTTTCCTAATTATATCCAAAAGTATACTAAAAAGCTAGTGATGTTTTATATGTATATTTAGAAACAGTTGCAGATTCTGTATGCACAAATAATAGGAAAGTTTTTACATGTTTACTCATTTTTATGTCATGGTACGACACCTGTTTGTTTACTTTTAGGAGTTGACATGGGTGCTACTGAAATTTAAATGGCTCAAATATAATTGTGTTATATGTGGCCATTAGTGGCCATTAGTCTTTGTTTCTTGTTCTATTTAACCACTAAGAAAAATGCTGACAATTTAAGGACTTCAACTGAACAGCAAGTTGCAAAAAAAAAAAAAAAGATGTGTGAGTTCACTTGAGTTATTTTAGAATCGGAGCTCCACCTACACACACCTGCTGAAAGTGTGGACAGAATGGAGGATATGCTGACAGTCCCTGGGCTGAGAAACCTCAAAGGAACCTAATAGAAGCTCAAAGGTTCTGGAATTCTCTTAAGGGAATTGCAGAAGGTGGAGGAAATGCTTCCTTTCCAGGTGTCTATCTTCTGTTTTGAATGTTACAAGCAATCAAAAGGAAACAACAAGCTAATTTACATTTTCAGTTGGAAGCAGAAATGTGTAAATTTTTCTACAAACTAACGCCCCTTGAAAAGATCAGCAAGCCATGCACATTAATAGTGAGTGAAGAGACTAAAGCCTAAAGAGGTCAACTGCTTTTTCGCAGTTAAATAACCATTTGGTGGAAGAGGTCTGAGCAGGATGCACATGTCCTAATTCCCAGCCAGTGTCCTCATCACCACTCTATGCACACTTCTCATTTCTCTGTGAGGAAAGGCACTGTCCAGGATGGTCTTGGTAAACATGTGAGACTTCACTGGGTAAGACTGACAGGCAGTTTCCAAATCATATGCTGGAAACTTCGGGCCAACTTTGATTTTCCTCTCTCACTTTCCTCTGATCACTGAGGAGGAACGAGTCAAGCTTTCAGATCTGCCTCCCTCTTTCCTATCCACACAGATAGATTCCATAGATATTTAGAAGCAGTTGCAGATTCCATATGTACAAATAATAGAAAATTTTTACATGTTTACTCATTCCTATGTCTGACCCAATACACTATCCTACCATACAGTCAAGAGCCTTACATTCATCTGCCTGAGAAAGAAGTCAGAGTTACACCCCTGGAATTAGAACCTCACAATTCTATAGACTTTATCACTCCCCTGATCTGTGAACTCTCAGATGCCTTCTGCCAGAGGAATAAACAATAAAACTCCTAAAACACAAAGGCTTGGGATTTGTTTTCAGCACAGCTGGAGAGCGTGTTTCTCTCACAACCAAGCTTTGGAAGCAAAGAACCCAAAGTTGCAGTCAGAAATGGCTATGACTAAGAGGAAAAACTGAGTAGGTCCTTGGAGAACTGGTGCAAGGAAAAAGTCAGTTCAAGGAGCTGCTTTGGGCCTGAAGAAGAGAAGCTTCCCAAGGGTCCTCGCCCTGCAGCAGCAGCTCCTGTGACATGAGAACTCCAATCCTGGGACACTGGAAGACGCCTCTCTGATGGAATGCTTATCACCTGAAACCAGTCACTAGCCCAGGAAACAACTTCTGCCTCCAGATTTGGACTGTGCTCATGCCTAAACTCCACCTAAATTATAATCTCAGATGTTGCAGGAAGAACACACCGATTCTCTTTTCAAGTCTGGCCAGTATGCTTCCTGAGACTCCCAACCAAATGGGGCTTCAGAGATAAAGCAATGAGAAGGCAGGTGGGAAGAACAAATACCAAATGATAACCCTGAAAGTCAGTGAATTAAAAGGACTTGCTCTGGGCCATAATGACCACTGAACTTCAACAATTAAGAGGAGAATTAAGCTAAGGCTAAGGCAGATGACAGATTAAATTAGAGCCATGTTGAAAACCACAAATCCTGAATCTAAATCATAGATGCCTTTGGCTCAAACCTCACTCCAAGTTTCTCCTCATATAGTAACTATTTGACCTTAGTAAAAATAAACTGTAATGGAAAAGTCATTAGACTCACATATTTTTTAAAAAAAGAGAGAAAGGAAAAAACATGAGATAAAAAGCATACACAAGGAAAGAGAATAAGAGCACATGCAAATGATTCCTCAGAGTCTCAGAAAATTCCATGGAACTTTCTTTTCTAGAAATACCCCAAAAGGAGAACTGTAAGTTCAAAAATCTCAAAAGAGTTAATAAGATAATTAAAAGGAGCAATAAAATGAGCTGACAAAGTGCAGGTAGAAATGTAAGAAGAAAATAAAAATATTACAGAGATTAAAGTCATATTTAAGCAAAAAAACATTAAATGTATATAATTAAAAATACAGTCAGGTCCCTGGCTTGACAAAGCGCAGACAATCACTCAAACAGTAAGAAAAAGAATAGATCCTTAAAGAATTATTATGGGGATGGTAAGATAAAAAATAAAGAAGAATCAACACATACATAATTGATATTCTGAGAAAAAAGAAATGAACCAAATATTTATAAATGTATACTTTATATATGTATACTTGATGGTGAAATATTCATTAGCAAGTTCTATCCTGATAAAGTTGCTCAACATAAGGGTTGAAGATAAAATAAATTAAAGACTCAGGCTTCCACTTTTAATAGCAAACGAGGTAATTCAGGCCAATTCTCCCATTGGACATGCAAGAAACATTGCATTGAAAACAAACAGAAATGGAAAAGCAAGAAAACCTAAACAAAACCAATAGAAACAATAAGTAATTGAAATAGCCCACGGAGGTTCAAGATAATGGAGGTTCCAAACATAAACTTTAAAATAACTGTCCTTGACATATTCAAGGAGGAAAACACAAGACTGAGGATTTGGGAGAGAACTAGGAATTATAAAATAGCATTACATCAAAATTCCTTTTTTTGTTTGTGAACTACTTCAAGTCTGTCATTCTGTGTGACCACTTGGAATATCTGTGTGTTAAATTTGAAACAGTGAAATGGTGCAAACTCTCAGCTGACATTTGTGTTTTACAAGAATATATATTAGTTCATACATGAACTATTATTGAAAATCAAAACTCTTAAACTAAAAAAACACAATTAGCTAAATCAAGAAATTAACATATAGGTTTCAACACCGGTGAAAAGGGAATTATTGAACTGGAAGCAAGGTCACAAGAAAATATCTAAAGTGAAACACAGGAGAGAAAAGGATGAAAAAGAGAAAAAAAAGGGTCAGAAAAAAAGTGAGAAAAACTGACATACATGGAGTCCCAGAAAGAGAGGTTATAGATAATTGGACCAAAGCAATACTTGAAGAGATTATGGCTTGGAATTTTTAAAAACTAGTGTAAAAAAAAAAAAATCAAGCTACAGGTTCAAGAAGACCTAAGCAGAGTAAAATTAAATTAAATTAAATTAAATTAAATTAAATTAAATTAAATTAAATTAAATTACAACTAAATACCTGATGAACACTAAAAATTCATGAATGCTAAAAAGAGACTTTTAAAAGTGTCACTGTCCCCTGCAGAGACAAAAGGACTCCCATCCAAAGTTTGGTTCGAAAGTCAAGACTGAAGATGCCACACACACCAAAAGGCTGTGGAAAGGTTTCCTATTTACATACTTGTGTCTCTGGGGAGAGCAGGGAAAGACTCTCAAGCAGGTCTGAAATGACTTTAGAGAGCGAGCAAAGAAGACTGGCCTGAGTTTCCATTGTGGTTGGAGAGTTGGGCCAGGGTGAGGGCTCTCTTGTGCAGGTAGGGACTCATGTGGTTTGATTCTCCCACCAGCAGCAAAGGAGGGAGCACCCAGGTTTCTTATAAGCTTGTCCTGATGTGGGGCTGAAGGGGAAGAGGGAGAGGGGAGGCTTAAAAGCTGTCAGCAGTTAAACATCCAAAAGGGAGTCAGGCTCCTTACTCCAAAGAGCAGCAACAATCAGACTTCTCACCAGAGACAAAGGAATCCAAGAGAAGATAATGAACCCATACCTTCAAAGTGCTGAAAGCACAAAAGCATCAATCTAGAGTTCAACACTCAGCAAAATATACCTGCAGAATGAAGGTGAAACAAAGACAAATAAAAACCAAAAGGATTCATAAGCAGCACATCCAGACCACACTTAAGGAAATAACAACGGGTGTTCTTCAGGCAGAAAGAAAATAATCCCACGTGTTTTCTTGGAGATGCAGGAAGGAATGAAGAGCAAAAAAAAAAAAAAAAGAGATACATACTAAATATGTGTGTCAACCTAAATGAATATTTTCTTTACAAAATAACAATAATAATTATCATATTACTATTGTGTTTTACAGGGCTTAAAATATGTAGAGAACTAAAATACACAACCATTACATATAAGTGCATAGGAGGTTAAATGGAGTTAAAATGTTTAACATTGCCCAGGAAGAGGATTATGGTCCAAGTAACATTAGACTTTGATAAGTCAAAAGTATAAATTGTGACCTCTAGAGTAACCACCAAAAGATATATAATTAAAAAGAAAAAAAAAATCAGATGGGTATCTAGGTAGAAAAAGAAAGTCACACACCGACCTACAGAGTGTGTAAGCGTGTATGTTGGGGAGGGAATTCATGAGGTTCTTCTTGTTCTCTACTTTATCCAGTAGACACTGGTGTAACATCCATAAAATCCTGAGGAAAAGAAGGCATGACCCAATAACTGTATACTAGCCAAGCAGACCTTCAAGGAGTGCAAATGTACCTGAGAAATACTCTTGAAATATGCAAGAATTTAGGAAATTTTAACACCCGTGAGCCTTTTGTGAAGAAAATTATTAGAATAATGAAGTGAATATAAAAAGAAATAAACCAAAAGAAAGAAAATATGAATGCCATGCCAAGGTAAAAGAAATGTTGATGATATATTTAAAAACAGAAGAAAAACTGACAACTGTGGGAATTACATTTAGGGAAAAGGCTATAAATGTTATAAAATCTGACAACATCAAAATACTGAGGTAATAAAACTAAAAGTGACGGAGAAATAGAAAAAAGTACGTTTGCTAATTTTTTCACTGTAAAAGCAAAGGTTTCCAAAGATACAGTCCAAAGTTAAATTACGTGCTTCAAATATTGTTCCACATTCATGAAGTTTTAAATAATAAGAATCTTTTAGGATTAATGTATTTTGCAATAAAAAATACTTACCTTAAGTGTAGCCATTTGATTAGAACTTTATTGTATTTTTAAAGCAAATCTTCCAAAATTCTACCTACATAACTAGTTAGTTTTCTTACATATATGCATGGAGTGATGCCTGAAGTGATTTTCACCAGAACTTTATTATTTCTTGGTTTTATTTTTTGTTTTATCTCTGGAAAGTGGGATTTGGAAGAATTATCTTTCTGTAATCTTTTCTCTATTGCTTAGATGTTTTATGATGAGCAAGTAAGATTTTAAAAAATGATAAAAAGTAGTTTTTATTATAAAAAGACAAACAACTGAAAGAGAAATATTTTCAACAAACAGGACAACCAATTGTCAATATAAAGCAATCTAAAGAACAGAAAAAAAGACAAACACCAGAGACTATGGGCAAAGAACATGAAAAGTCAATTCATTAAGAAAAAAGCCACACATATCAATAAACAAATAAAATGCTCTACTTCATTAACTATCAAAGCACAAAAATTAAAGACAGAAATGAGAGATAAATATTTATCAGTTTGGCAAAAATTACAAACACTATTATTCTGTTTGGTGAAGTTGGGCAAATGGCCTCCTGTACAGCATGGGTATGTGACTCCTAGCAGTTTGTTCTTACATCCTACAGCCAGGTAGTTTAAAGGAGACAAAACATGTTGTGCATTTTTAAATTAGTGAGTTTTAGGTAAAATCAGGACAGTCAAGAGATATTATTTGGGGCAATAAAGATCCACGCATGGGAACTCTTCATGTTGTAGTTCTCTTCCAAAATACATAATCTTGTCTTTTATCTCATGTTCCTTAAATGTATTTGTGCTGATTTACAGTGACTGGCAACACAATTTCATCCTCTTGAATCAACAAAAGCAATCAGAATTTCTAGTGGGAGTGTAAAATAATTCAATCACTTTGGAGGAATGTTTGGCAGTTTCTAATAAAGTTAAAATATATCTATACTGCAACCCAGAAATTCCACTCCTAGCTGTGTTTCCAAGAAAAATGAGTATATATGTCCTTAAAACCTTGTGCAAGAATACTCACAGCAGTTTTATTTATAATAGACAAAAACAGAATACCACCCAAATGTCTATCAACAGGAAAATGACTAAACCATGTTTTATTCATACAGTGGAATACTATCCACCAATTTAAAAGACTGTGCTACTGATACACTCAACAACATACATGAATCTCAGATGTTATCTGAGCAAAAGAAGTCAGTACACACTATATGCTTTCATGTATAATAAGCTCTAGAATAGCGCAATATATCCATGGCAGCAACAAACGTCAGAATAGTGGTTATCTTTGGGAAGAGGGCTACTGACTGGAAAGAGATATAAGAAAATTTTCAGGAGTGAGAGAAATCTTCTATTATCTTAATTGCATAAGTATATACAAAAATTAAGATTCTTCTAAGTTCACCTTGTGATTTCTGAATTTTCACTTAAGAAAATGATAATAAAGTACCACTGCCTTGAAAGAAAGGTCATTTCCCTCACCTGAAAGGATCTGAACATTGTTGCTCCCTACACCTCTCCATCAAGCTTTGCACCTTCTCTCCCGACACTTAGTAGATGCCTGGTTGCCTGGGAGGATCTGAAGAGCTGAGTGGATTCCATCCAAGGAGAGAAAGGGTGACTGACCCCATTTCATTACTTTGGATGGAGCTGTATCTATGCTGTTTGGTAAAACAGCACAAATGTAAACGAGGTGTAAACTGCTTTCACATCTCATTTGGGGAACAGATGAGGCGTGAAATGCATTTCACAGGCACAAGTACTGGAGGGGTATGCTTAGCATGGTGCAATGTAGAACATTTGTTCCTCTTCCCTCAGGGATGCTGGGTTATTTCTGAACGTGGCTACTGTAGGGGGAGCAGGAGCAGGGGCTGGAGTGTGAGTACAGGAGGAAGATGAAGGGCTCTGCTGTCTCCTGCACTTAAGATCCTTCCTTCCTTCTGCCTGACCACCTCCTACACATCTGTTAAAGTCCAGCCCAAATTTCCCCTCCCTGCTCACCACTCGCTCTCACTGACTCAGTGGCTCTTTCTGCTTTCTAGTCACCCACAGCCCTTGGCTTGGCACTCAGAATTGTTACTTATTTCCCCATGTCTTGTATTGTAAGGACAGGAAATGTATACAGCTCTTACAATCTAGTGCTTAGATTCAGCAGTTACTCAATTAACCCTTAAGTAATTAATGTGAACTGAGGTGGGGGAAACAGGGAGGGAAAATAATGTATCCAGGGATGGCATCTTAGCAGTCAAATTGTCTCCCAACACCCAAAAGAAATATAAAGCTCCAAAGACAACTTAAAAGCTTAGAAGATTAATATCATTTTATATCTCTCAAAGACATACACATATACACCCTTCAGGGCAAGCTTACTTATAAAGATAAATGTGGGATTTATGGTTTTTCAAATCTTTGAAACAGTGTTTTGCTCCCTTTTGTGAGAAGAACTCTGAAATCTCAGATTGATAATTATTATAGCTCCATCACCTATTCTAAAAACTTTTGACTGGTTTTATAGGCCTTTGCCCAATAAGCAGATCTTTTTGAAGAGAGCAGTTTAGACCTAAATTCCCAATCCTATTGCCTGATAATAGCTGCATATGTCTTTCTGTCAGCCGTAACTTATCGAGATTGGATGGTGACTTTTAAGGTGACCACAATGAGAATGAGTCCAAGCTAGAATGTAATGAAGCTACTATCATACTAGAGAAATTCTGCTTAGAAAATTCCAGGGAGTTCAGAGAAATTGAGATGTTAGCACATTGGGAAATAAATACCTCACTAAGATTCAGAAGATCTGAGATCAAGCCTAGTCACAAACTTGGCCTTGGAAAAATTGCTTAAAATCTCCAGATCTCTGTTTCCTCCCCTGTAAAATATGATCAATTCTGGAGTGCACTCTGCACTTGCTCTATAACCCAATAACTGCCTTCCCAGGAATATATCTCAGACAAGTACCTGTTGGGGAGGGGGTATTTCCTCCCCCTCCACAACATTCTTGAGTTTCTGGCTGGTCTAATAATAAAACTGATGCAAGACAGATTAACAGAAAAAAAGAAACAAATTTTAATTCATGTACATGGAGATCCTATAGAAATGGAACCTAAGATGTGGCTAAAGCAGGCAGCTTTTATACTTTTTAGACAAAGAAACAAATCTGTGAGGAATTCACAGAATAAAGAAACTTAGGTTTTGGGTATCCAATTAGTGAAGGATCAAAACAAAGTCTGAGCTTAGGATAGTAAATTAAAGAAGTGACAAGGTTTATTTCTCAGCCCTGAATTCTGCATCTTTGGCAGTAGGATGTCCTTCGACCTCCAGATGCAGGGTATGTACCTTTCACATGAGAAGTTCATTCTTCACTTCCAGGAAAACAGAAAGGAGAGTCAGAGTATTCCTCTTGTATTGATTGTTTCTTAAGTAACTATAATTCAAAATAATCAATATGCTATTGAGGCATATTCGGGGGTGGTCTGCTCTGGGCCCCAATATACCCAAATTCAGATACACAAAGATATTCATCACAACACTGTTTATAAAAGCGAAGAGTTGGAAACAACAGGAAAGCGTATCAATATGGGCATGTGTAATCAATGTTTGCATGTAAAATAGACCCACATAAGATGGGCCTTGTAAACAAAAGGTTAGGTGAAAAATGAAATACGCAGTTTGGAATTTATAGCACAATATATAGCATTTAGGTAAAAAAAATTCAAGATAGAGGGAAATGAGACATTTTAGAGATGAAAGAGAAAAATAATACAAAATATTGAGTAAAATAAAAAGACACTATATATAAAGTACTGATAACCTAAAGACATTAAATCTTGGTTTAGCAAAAACACAGGAAAAGATAGGCAACGATTTCCAGATGGACAAAGTTTTTATTTTCCCTGTTTATCTCACGTCAGAGTTAAAAATCCCAAGATTTTCAATGGCTTTAAATGTGGCCTCACATTTTGACCAGATCATCCACTGTATTTGAAAAAAGGTTAGGCCCCCCCATATGTTTAAATAACATATGCTGAACAATGTAAGTGGTAGATTGTCACAGATTTTTTGCTCAGTATTGACAATCAAGGCATTTTTTTTTGTTAATGCAATGTTAATTGGGACCATGCTAACATGTAATTAATTTTAAGTACAATAGCTCATTTGTCAACAAAGGGGGGTAAAAATATTAATTGAAACATATGTGAATGGTTATTTCCTGGGTGTTGGAAACATCCCACAATTAAAGTTAATCACAGTGTGATTAATTGATTTTAATTGATTCAAGATGGGTTCCTATGGCATAACGTAAGTTTGTCAATAAAACTTATAATTAAGCCTCATTATGAAAAGCAAAGTTACTCAGGCAAGCAGCCACAGGGCATAGCAGCAGCAGGCTGCTTTCCTTATGACACAGATGGAAAGAAAGGCCAGGAGCCCAGAGAGGACAACAAAGGCACAGAGACTGGGCATTCCAGAAAGGTGGAATGTCTCCAGCCAAACATGGCAGCATACTTGGCCTGGAAAATGAAAACTGATTCATCAAAGCGTTGGAAATGATAGGGTTGGGAGGGAGCTGGGTCCAGTGGTGGATGGGCAAGGACAGTGGGGCCAGTGCCTCGATCCATCAATTATAGAGATAAGCAAGGCTCAGAGACCCCGTGGGATATACAGATGCCTGGAACCAGAGTGTTCCAGAGGCTCTTAAATGCACTGGAAAGAGCAGAACCTGTACGTCTTATGAAACAGGAATGGATGTTTCCCTACAAATGGAGATGAAGCTGGATCCTTTGCTAATTAAAATGGACAGGGCTTTCAAAGACTTGGAGGCCCAGGGTCTCGGTCATAACTTCAGGTCACATCTACAGGTGCCCACATGAAACTCCAGGAAGTCTTATTCAGGATTCCCAGCTCTGCATGGGATGTTGGTGGGCATTCAAGGCCAACGAATTCATTCAATTACTCTGTGCTCAGAAAATCTACATGATCGGCACTCATGTTCACTATATACACGGAACGTGAGGCCTTCCATGATGTGGTCCCATCAGACTTACACAGCTTCCTCTCCCTCACCCCAGGAGGAAAGCTTAGAACCTACCACCAAAGTGCTTTTTAATAGGTGTTGGGTGTGAGTACAAAACTTTTCTGCTTTAGTTTGAATTCCCTCCCAAGTATACTTGTAGTATAACAAATATATCTGGTCTTTTTCCATATTTCCTGGCATAGACTTTCAATGGCCCTTGGAACCTCCTGAGTGACTAAGTGTCTTTATCATGCTAATAATGTGACTCCTTGCAGAGGCCCCAATAGCTTCAGGATGGGAGCTAGTTACCATAAAGACTAACAACATGATTAGAGGGTTGCATCTTTGAGCAAACCCAACCTCTGGGGAGGGGAAGGGAGCTGGAGATAGAGTTGAATTATGTGGCCAACGAATTAATTAATTATGTCCATATAATGTCCAATAAATGCCTGATAAAAATCTGGACAGCAAAGTTCAGTGCGGCTTCCTGGTTGATGAACACACTGAAATGCAGGGTGGATGACATACCCAGACTCCACAAGGAGAAGGCATGGAAGCTCCGCATCCCACCCCCCACTTAGACCCCCTATGGCTGTTCCTGAATTGCATCTTTCATAATAAAACTTGTAGTCATAAGCACAGAGCTTTCCATGAGTTTTGTGAGTTGTTCTAGCAAATGGTCAAATGAGGCGATCATGGAAGTCTGTGAGTTTATAGCCAGTAGGTCAGAAGTATGAGTGACTCTGAGGCTTGCAGATGACACCTTAAGTGGAACAGTATTGTGAGGGACTTTCCCTTTCACTAGTGAGGTCTAGACTAATACCAAGTAGTCACTATCTGAATTGAACTGAATTGTAAGACACCCAGTGAGTGTCAGAGAATTGGTGTCAGAACCCAAAACCTTGAGACAAGAACTTGGGTGCTGTCAATTTATTTAAGAGGCAGTGGCAAGAGGTCAAAGTAAGAGAGTCAGACAGATAAGGGAGAAAAGGTAGGATAGAGCACACTAACTGCTGGCTGCCTCTGTGAGCAACTAGGACTCAGTGCTGTTGAGGATGTTTTAAGGAACCAGGTAGAATACATCTCCCAGGACAGGAAAGGAAGCCAAGGCACCCCTATACTGATTCTCTTCCCCAGTTGGTTGGGGGTTGCTCTGGGGAAGTGGGTGGTTAATTCCCCCACCACTCTTGTTGTACCTGAGTGGTTTCCTTGGCTTCAGAGAAATTCCTGAAGCAACAAAGCAGAGAGACACAGAGGTGTAAGCTTGACGTGAGATGCCATAAACGTGCAAGAATCAGGGGGGTTGAGAGTAAGTGGTTTAGTGCATAATGACTACTTGCTGCACTCATGAATCTCAATACTGTCTATAAAGGAACACAGCTGCTTTTTTGGAATAAAATCATAAACAAATCATTTGTAAGGCACCATTCAAGCTGTAGAATGCCTTCCTTTTCCTCCTAGTTCTACCCTTCAGAGGAAACAGCCCTAGGAATTACTTGCATATAAGTCACCGAGCTCAAACCAAGAGACATCAGTCCCCTTACAAGAGCTGGTTGAAATAGGAATGAGACCATTCCTAAGAAGCTAATCTGCAGGCCAGCAGTGGTTCACAGAAGTAATGAGGGGGGAAGGTCATGCTGTCAGCGCTAGAGCTGGAGGAGAAGCAAAAGGAAGATAACTGAGCCCTGATAATGAAGGGTCCCTGGTATGACAGGTTGTGCCAGGATGGCATGAGGCTAAAGCTACCAGGATAGAGCAAACATCTAATTCCCAAATTACATCCCAGTATCCACAGAGCCCCACGCTATGGCTGTGCTCCTGCAAGAGACCTGTACCATGCACTGAGAACTTCACAACAGTCTTACTACTAGAGCTAACCTGAAAGGAGTGCTCTGTTCCTGACACATAAGCATTCTACACAACAGACTGTTTCCAGTAGAAGGGCTCCCTCAGATGCCCAGACTGAAACCTACAATGGCCACCAGAACCTGCACTGTCCACCTTGAAGGCTGCTTTTCTCTCTCTACATCACCATCACATCTTTGCCCAACAGTTGTCCCAACAAACAGATCTCAGAGAGATTCACTGAGCAAGGCCTTGGAGATGGATAAACTGCTGGTAAAAAAGACTACATTCAAATTTAGGTAAGGTAAGATACATGGGAATTTGTCAAGGAGAGAAGAAGAGGAATTGAGAAGATACACATTTTTACCCAGCTCTGGAATATTTCTTGAAACATATACATCTAATGGGACGTTGGAGTTGGCATCCAAAATAAAACCCCTTTTTTGAGACAAGCCATTATTTTCAATTTGCCTTTCTTGACTACAGTACTTGCTTAGAAAAGAGCCAATATTAATAACATGAAGGAAAATGAAATCACAAATTCTGTCTTTGCTCCTCTTTGCATGTTGACTTTATTCTTTCATACTGCAATCAGTATTGGTCCAGACTCTGGGCCATCTGGTCAAATTCACATCCTTCAAACTTTGGTACCAATCACCATGGCCGGGGGATATAATATTATGATCCCAAGTCATTTACCCAACCATCTGGCCAGAAAGATGTGCTATGGTCCCAAAGGAAGGTAGAAGAGGACAGGCAGCATTGAAGTAGGACAACTGCAAACACAATAACCATCCACCTCTCCACCACTTCCCCCACACATTCATTCCATAAGTTTATTTAGTACCTACCATGAACCAGACACCATACTAGGTCTGAGCTTAAAACAAATAGTCAGCAAAATCAATATAATCCCCATCCTCACTGGACTCACAGTTGAGAATTTCTAGCTAACTTTGGGAATAAGCTATCTAACATCTCTGAACTTCCATGACCTCATCTGTAAAGTGAAGATAATAATATTTACCTTTCACAGTTGTTGCAGGGAAAATTAGACACAGCTTCCAGGGTTCAGCATTAGCAGTTCAATCTGTGGTGCTAGGCCCAGGGGTGGCAGCTGTGATGTCCCATCACCTTCAATTCCACCCTGAGATTTGGAGCATCGTCCCTGGCTGTACAGCTTCCAATCCTGTTCTTTAGCTTTGTTGGAGATTCTGTGCACAACCCAATATCCTTTAAGAAATTACCCTTCTGATCAGACCAGTTTTGATTGTTTGCTACTAAAACCTTAACTGATAAAGAAATTGCTTAACAAATGTAACTACAGTTACTAATCCCTCAGCCTCTTGCTCCTTTATTAAGAAAAGTACAGCTGAGAGTCAGGCAAAGTGGGACTCAAAAGACCACAGCTCTAAGCATTAAATCTGACCCAAGCCCTGCACACAGCTGAAGCTGAAGGCAGGCCCAAGTCTGATGGACATGCAGGGTGAAGAGTCCTGGACATTTTCCAGGAACCAGAGGAATTAGGGAGGCGGTTCTGCCTTCTCTGTGTAGAGGCAAAATGATTTCTCCAAAGGGGCTTTCAACCACTGCACTGATTTAAAGTAATAAGATGCTGCTGCTTCAACTTCAGATTTAATTTCAGACACTTAAATGTGTTGTGGCCTTTCAACTGAGTTCTGTGTGTTCAGCAGAGCAGGAAGGTAGAAAAGCTTAGATTTTCCTCGTCATTCAGGAGACGTTAAGGGGATAGTGTTCACCTCCCTGACTTTCAGAGGACGAGCACGAGACACAATTGTCCCATTGGCCCACAATCTTGACCTTGATGGAGCCCAGATGGTTTCCACATTGAGAAAAGTCTCCAAATTTTGCTAAACTTATCCTGAGATGATGCGACTAGGAGAAAGCCCTTGAAGGGCAGCTGGGTTTCAGCTAAGAAGTCTGTGCAGTCTGAGCACTGTGGGAGAGGAAATGCCCATCTTCCAGAAACTTATCTAGCTGGCAGTCTAATGACTTTGGAATTTACTGGGTCTTGTTTCTCTTGCTCTACCTCACCTAGCCTATGATTCAAATCACCCCAGGGTCTGCCACTTACATCCTGTGATACTTACAAATTAATCTCCCCCAACCTCAATTTCCTGTGACCATTTTCAGCATCCTCAAAGTGACTCTACCTTCAGTATGGCAGGAGTAAGACTCAGGGGAAGCTGGTGAGAGCATGGAGACTCTTCCATATGTGCTTGACTTCAGAGCTCATTTGGTATGGAGCCATGGAAGGTTTTAGAACAGAGGGGCAGACTATTAAAACCAAATTATGGCATTTAAATTGGAATTAGAGCAACCAAGACAGACTCAACATCCCCCTCAGCTTGATGAAACTTCAGACAGGCTTCTTCCTGACTATAGGTCCCTGATCTCCATTTTCTTAAGGCATTACTTAAATTACTTATTTTTTTATTACTTACTTTAGAACACTTGTGATTGTAAATTCTTTCTTTGTCCTTTTGAGATGTAAATTTTCTACTCACCAACTACAGTCCAAGAATCTTGAGTCTTTCTCAAGGACTGGGGAGCCATCCCTTTGAAATACAATCATCAAGAGAGGCGATGACAGTCATCTCTGAGTCTCTGTGGGAGGGTAGAAGCCTAACTTTGATAAACGCCAATTAGCAGACATAGTTGGCCTGATCATAATAACCTACCTCCCCCATAAAGTCCTACAATACTTTTTTACTAGCTCAACGGTTGCATGCTCGAAAACTCTCTGTCTTTTGTTTCAGTAAAATTGAGTTCAGTCTTTCCTGCCTACGGCAATAAAGTTGACCTCTATAACAACAGTCTTGAATAAAGCCTTCCTATGTGCTTAATTCCATCAAGTAAAATTTGTCTTTGACTGGGGTGGGTAAACGAACCGTTTAGAAGCTCTTACATTTTTCCAAGAGAATAGAAAAAGGCAAAGATAGCAGAACTGAAAGCACAATTTGGATGTGGCAGAAAGGAGTGAAAGAAAATTTAAAAGTTAGAGGAAGTCTCTGTGATTTTTAGCTTCTGGGCAGTAGTGCTACTATCCCCGACCCATCACAGAGGCCAGGAAAAAATGGGGCTGGGATGGAAAGACAAAGGGGTAGCAACAACTCCAGGAGAAAGGGGATGGAGACTAAGTCACGAAATAGGTGACAACTGAGCTGGAGTTTAAAGTGTGAGCTTAACAGTTGTAAAGTGAAGAATTTGATGAAAAGAGTTGCAAGGCAAATACTACCTGGGAAAAGACATTTGCTCCAGAATACCCGTCAAGAAACTCATATCCACAATTATAAAGAACTCCTACAAAGCAATAAGAAAAGGCAGATAATCTAATTTTTACAATGGACAAAATAATTAATAGGTACTTCACCAAAAAAGGTATTCAAATGGCCAATAAATGTATTAAAAGATGCCCAGCTTTATTGGCTACTGAAGAAATGTAAATTAAGTCCACAATCCCTTATGATCACACACTTATCAGAATGACTAAAATTAAAAATACCAGATGTTGGCAGGACTATGGAGCAATTACAGCTCTTAGACTTTTCTGGTAGGAGTATAAATTGGTAAAGCAACTTTAGATAACCATTTAGTGCTATCTACTAAAGCTGAATAAATGCCAATCTATAAACAGCAACTCCACTCATATATAAATCCAACAGAAAAAGAATATGTGTTCAGAGAAAAACATGTAAAAGAATGTTAATTGCTGCAAAATTCACAATAGCTTCAAATTGGAAAAACCCAAATGTATGTCAATAGTAGAACTGTAAAAAGATAGGATGGGGGTCGCTGGAGAAGGAGAACCAGGCATAGCTTTCTTGACATAAGAAAAGCCATTTTTAGCCTAAGCCATTTAAGTGATCTAAGCCTGACCATGATGCTTGCCCTTGCACAGATCTCAGTAATTTAATGACATTAAGGGAAATAGGGAACACAGGAAAAAAGGAAAAGCAGTCAAGAAACAATAGTTCAGCCATGAAACAGAGTCCTAGTTCCTCCTCAAGGGATGTACATAATAATCTGACACACACCTGTGAGTTCTGCAGTAACTGAGACTACTCCCCCCAGCCAGGTCGGGGGTGGAATGTTGACCCTTTTTGACCCTCATAACTTCAATCAACTAAAGCTTGAACTCGGTCAGCATTTGCCCCAATTCTATGCAGAATTCTCCTCTGCTCAAGCCTCTTCATGAATATGCATGTACCCCTAGCTTAAAACTTGCCTCATTTTGCTATTTGGAAAGACATTCCTTTGGAAAAGATCACCAGTATCTCCTTACTTGCAGCAAGTGATAAATCCTTCCTTCTCCTGATCTTTGGTTTGGTTGTATCTTCTTGCTCAACATCCACCAAGAGGTGAACTCAGTTTTTCAGGTACCAGAATGAATAAAATGTGGTATGTTCACTACACAGCAGCGCAGAACGGGGAATGATACTACAAGTACACACAACAAAACCAAAGAATTTCACAAACACAAAGCTAAGAAAAGTAGCCAGATATCAAATAGCACATACTGAATGATTCCATTAATATAAAGTTTTAAAATAGTCAAAATTCATCCATTAGAAGTCAGGAGAGTGATATTATTAATGGCGAGGAATTACTGAAGGGAGGCACTAGGGGTTTGGAATACTGGCCATGTTTTGTCTCTTGATCTGAGTGCTGGTCACTCCAAGTCTTCTTTCTGTGAAAATCCATCAACCAAAAATGTACAATTTGTGTGTTTTTCTGTATGCATGTTGCACTTCAGTAACATTTACATCAAGTAAAATGGAAGTGAAGGTGGGCTCATTTTGCTGGAAATGCAAATTGTATGGGGGAGGAGTGGCCCTCGGAACTGGACCTTGTGTTTCATAACAACCTGCACAGTCTCCTCTTAAAAGTCCAAGACTGGAAAGAAAGGTGGATGGAGGAGCAGAAATCTGAACAAAGAAGAGGAACCAGCAAGAAAGAATACAAAAGAAAAAAGATGGAAGGAACTTAAACAAAGAGGGGGAAGTGTTTAGAAAAGCAGCAGACTGGAAATTGACAGAGAAGCAGGACAAGGTCTTGAAAATTCCAGCGTTTTTGTTTTCTTTGCTTTATGTGAGATAAAATTCAAGCAGAATATTTAGAACACATAACCCTGCAAAGAGCCTCATTGTTCTCACTGCCTTGATTCAGGTGGAGTTGGGACTATATTCCCAGGCCAGTGGACTTTCCCATGAAATTCTTCCTTCAAGGAAGAAAAAAGTTCAGGGAAGGGTCCAGAATCTTACTGAAGAAAATCCTCTTGAGACAGGAAGGAAGGGGGCAGGGCACAACAATTAAAAGAATGACACAGCAATTGAGGATATAACAAAAACTGGTTAGAATCATATTAAGTCCAAGATGGCAGAAGATTCAACTTCCAGTAGCCCTTAAGCCTCATTATATGCTCATTGTAATACATCAGCTGCTAAACGACACATACACAGGCACCGTGACAGTTCCCAGGCTGACCATAAAAGGCCAAAAACTGGGTGATGATCCAATTCCTGGAAATCCCCGCTTCTTCCCCAAAATAGTTGGAATAATCCTCCCACTTATTCAATATGAAATTACCCAGCCCATAAAAAACAACCCTGCACCCCAGTGCCTCTCTTTCCTTCTGAGATGGCTGCATTCTGTCTATGGAGTGTGTATCTCTCTAAGTAAACTCACTTTCACTTTACTATGGGTCTCTCTTGAATTCTTTCATTTGTGAAGCGAAGGACACTCACTTCTCAGGACTTGTCTGAGACCTGGGACATGACCATCCTCTCATGCCCCATTTTCCTGCAACACCCTCGGTGCTCTCCACCTTCCCTCCTCTCACACTGATCCGCTCACCCTCACCACTGCCTCCCCTGCTAACTAGTGAACCCGCCACACCCACCTGATGTCTCTGCCTCACCTCCTTGCCCCTGTCAGGCTTTCAAACCTTGACAGGAAGGGCTGGAGGGCACTGGGCTCAGTGACTGGGGTCTCCACCCTGCAGCTTTGATGGAATTTCAGTGGAATCAAGCATCATTCATCACTGTCAGGTCTGCACAGCACTGAGTGATCAGCACACCAGTGCAAATCCAGCTGTCCAGATGCAGAAAGGCGTTCATAAATTTGCCTTTCTATTTCAGATCCCCAGGAACGTGACAGTTCCTCTCCTCTCAAGTTAGAAGATTCCAGATCAGAGGCCGGCGCACCAAAGGAATCCTTGGGCCTCTCTAAGCCCATGTGACTTTGGAGTGGCCAGAACAGGCCCTGAAGTCACGCTGAGGAAAACAGCTTACTCTTATTCACAAAAAGACTCTGCAGAGTCTTGTATAAAGAAATAAGCTTCCTTTGGGGACAAGGGCATTTTCTGCCCCCATTTCACCCAATAGGTTACAGAAAGATTCACTCATTAGCTTAAGACAGCCCAGCTTCTGGGTCATGAAATTAACGAGAACTCTAGTCTAGTGATTCTCAAAGCATGACCTCTGGACCAAGAGCAACAGCATCAGCAGGACCTAGGAATTTGTTAGAAATGCAGATTCCTGGGCCCCACCCCAGATACACAGAATCAGAAACTCTGGGAGTGGGGTCCACCGACATGTGCTTTAACCAGCCCCAGGTGATTCTGCGCAAGCTCAAGTCTGAGAAACACTGCCCTACAGTAGAAGACAGGCACTGACCTGACCCCTATTCTAATCAGCTGGATATTCAGAGTTTCTTCTGAGGAATGGGGGCATTCATGCCTTACCTGCCTGAAGGCGGAGGAATTCTAGATTAAAAGATCTCTTGAGGAAGCTCTCTTTCAGCTTCAATATGTATGATTCATCACCTTCAATGTATTCTGATGATTTTCCTACGGTAGAGCTGGCAGGCGTTCATTTGTTATTCAAGCCAGGTGTCAATTATATAGCCCCAGGGATTGGCATCAATGCCAGAGTGGTTGAGGTCCAGCAAAGGGTGGACAAGATGCTAGGGCATCGTAATGTCCTACAGAGACAGGTGAACCCTTCCAAGGCTTCACACTTGTCCCCTAGCACTTAGAAATCTGGCACCTGCTGCTGCATCGGCTGTGGGACACGGGTAGAGGAGAGAGTCTCCCATGGTGTTGATGGATAGACAAGCCATGGAAAAAGCAAGCTGCCAGGCTTTCTCTGCCTCTGTTGTTCCAACCATCTTCTACTCTCCTGTCCCTGAGACCTGGAACACCAAAGCCAGCCTATTTAAAATGAATCTACCACCTTCTGTTCCAAAGAGATTTGTTTTCCAGAACTTGTCCCAGACTGAAAACTGCACACGTCTGCAGTTTAAGAGCTTATGTTGGGAGAAACTGAACATTATCTCAGGATAATGTTTTCCTACTGCTAGTTAAATTTCCAGACGCATTTACAAAAATTAAACATCAATGGGAAGCCAAGTCCTTTATTTATGAAGCCAGCAATAGACATTGATCCTGCAATAATGTTACTATTTTTCTTATTGCTCCTGTCAGTGTGCATTTCATCATCACTGGGCTGGATGAGACCAGGGTGGCATGGGAATAGGATGTTTATTGACTTGCAATTTCTTGCTGCTTTAAAAAAGTCTGTGGTTCTGTCTTCAGGCCTTTAGAAAGCTAGTTATGCACAAACATATAGGAGTATATTAAAGCTCTTAGTTAACTGGTGTTTCTAAGTCATTGCTTCTTGGGTTTTTAAAACGTGACACTTGGATTTTTTTTATAGGGTCAGCATTTTATTAGCACATCTACAATTTAGTCACACACCTTGAAGTTAGACTGACACTGAAGTGACTTTTCACACACAGGTGAGGCTGGTGGACTCAGGCTCCTCTTTAAACTAGGCAAATGGGGACAGTTACCTTCATTTGTAAGAAAAATGGATTTGATCGAGAGCATTAAAGAATGCTGACTCATTCTGGACCCAGACACAGGCGTGAGTGTAAGGCAGACCAGGGGAAATGAGACCATTCTACAGCCCTGCAACTGCAGCTGGTCCTATTCTTCAAAGGGAAGGGAGAGAGGGACTTTACTGTGGGTCAGCAGGATGTGAACTTGGGAAGTCAGGTGAAAATTAATACTTAGGTGGGGCGAGTGTGCAAAGGGTCTTGGGCATGACTACCATGCTTGATCAGATACTGAGTGAGAGGCAGGAAAGGAGTTAGTCCTAGTGACCAAGGAGGTGACTGTGAGGTCCTGGGACATTCTCCTTCCCACATCCAACACACACATGGAGTTTGGGCTGCCGAGAAATGAAGTTTAGAGAAAAGGTATCTGGCAGATATTGTGGTCAGGGTGAGGGAAGGAGAAGTAACAGCCAGCCCAATGAATTCAAGTGTGGTTTCCACAGCAACACACATCTCCGTGATGTGACATTCCAGGTAATGTCCTTCTCTGCCAAGGTCAGTCCCTCCTCCTGCATTCTGGATCTCTTCCCTGGTCTTTTCAGGGTATCAATTAGTCTGTCTCTCTGCTACATAGTCAATCCTTTCCTTTCAATCACTTAAAAAGGCTCAAGTCTCCCCTGCCTTAAAAATATCTTCCTTCCACTCCACATTTCCTACAGCTATAGCCCTCTCTCCTCGTCCTCACACCCTAAGTTTTCCAGAAAGTTATCTATCCTTGCATTCTCCATATGCTCCCCTCCCACTTACTCCTCAGTTCACTCCGCTCCATCTCCCACCCCCATCACAGGCTTATAAAAAGCCTCTATTATAATCAGGTGACCTAAAATCTAAGGACAATATTTAATCCGCATCTTACCTAAATCCTTAGCAGTGGTGGAGAACACTACCCTCCTCCAGAATCACCTGGGCTCTCAGGACTCCACAACCTCCTGGCTGCTGACCCACCTCCCCGGCTGCTCCTCTATTTTTTCTTTCTTCCTTTCTTTTTTCTTTTTCTTTCTTTCTTTCTTTCTTTTTTTTTTTTTTTTTTTTTTTTTTTTTGATTTTTGCTCCTTATCTGACATGCTAGCATTCCTACAGGCTCTGAGAGTTGTCCTTGATTGTTCTCTCAGCCTCACCACCCCTCATCAAAAAAATCACTGAATCCTGTTCATCTGAGGCCTTTAGTATTTGTTTATTCTGTCCACTCTGTCTTAACTCCTCTCACCTATTGAGAACTGCAGCAGCACCTCCCGAACAAAGAGATAAAGTTGCCTAAGGTCATACAGCTCATTAATGGCCAGTAGAAATAGGGCTCAAGTATTTCAGCCCCTGGTGCACTACTGTTTCCATTTTACCCTAATATAATCATACATCATCCAGAAAAACCAAAAATTGGTTATGGATATAATGTCATTTATCATTTAGATTTTCTTGAGGAAGAACAGGGGAATGTGGGATCTTTTTAAGCAGAAACGTCCTCCTTTGAGTTGGCAGGATTAGAAAAACAGAAACAAAATTCCATGAATATCTTCAGAAGACCTTCCTGAGAACAAGTCTCCTGGGAACTTGGCAAAATTGCTTGTCCGAGTCTTCCCATCTCATCTGGGTAAAAGCGGGAACCAAAGACAACCCAGGAAGGAAGGAGACAAGCAGGACTCGAACTTCAAAAGTTTGGCTGCAACTGCCAGCAAGAAGTGAGAACAGCAGATGAGCCAGCAACACTCTCTGAAATAATCGATCTATAAGGACTGTCATGTGAAACGGAGAGCAGATATCCTGAGCGGCTCTAGGAGGCAAATTTAAGTCTCGAAAGGAGAAGTTACTGAGAGATTTCAGCCAGATAGGCTGACAGAGGGAAAGGGCAGGAGGGACATGGTTTTCATGGTTTTCCTATGTCAAGCGGACTCTTGCACTAGGGTGAGCCAGATAAAACAAGATCTGGTTTTCGTACCATGCCTCACTGGCTAAGACAATGCTGGGTGGCCTGGCTTTCTTAACAACACTACAAGACCAGTGCACAGGTATTATTCCCATGGAAGTGGGAATTTAGACTCACAAAAGTTGTAACCTTGATCATACAGTAAACTAATGGAGGATCCAACATTTCATTCATCTACTCAACACAATTTTATGGAACATCATTCTGTTATACATACTGTGGCAAGCACAGTAGATGGAGATAGGAAAGGTAATTCCATATCTCCAAGGAGATGATAAATAGAGGAGGTTCATTAATATATAGTGAGATGAGATGGAGATTAGTAAGCCCAGGAGGCTACTGAACACAGATGAGGGACATCGAACCTGCTAGAAAGGAAAGAAGTGGTCAAAGAATGTATGACCAGAGCCAAGCCTTGAAAAATCAGTAAATGAACTTAACAAGGTGAAGAATGTGGGTGGAGGGCACACTGCTGATGCTCCACCAAGATCTCCTTTACCAGGACAGTGCTCGTTCCTGTAATCCAGCTGCTATGCACGTTGACTGCTATGGTTCATACCTGTCCCCTTCTCGGGACCATTGGTCCTGGCCAATGGGAGGCACCTCACCTGGGAGGTTACACGCCCCATCTACAGGGATATCCCCTCCACAATGACCAACTGATGTGGGGGTCCAGGGGCCCTGCCTGAAATTGGGACAATCTCTGTGATGCAATTCACACTCAGAGCTTCCTGTAGGATCAGTTGAGATCACATTCTTGCTTAGCTCCTGGCCCTACCCAACCCTTCCCTCTTCCCTTCCCTTCTCCTGAGACCACTCCCTTAAGAAATCATAAGAATCCCTGTCTCCCTTGTCTCCCTTTCTGCTTTAGAAAACCCAAACTAAGTCAAGGAGGAGGAATGTTCAAGCAGAGGGAGCAATGGTGCAAAGGCATGGATGTGAGAGGCCCCATACAACACAGAGCAACTGTAAGTTGAAGTAGAGGAGTGAGCTGTAATGTGTCATGACATAAACCAGACAGGTAGACAGGAGACAAAATCCATCTCCTGACATCTAGCCAGTCACATTCCATCTCTCCACACTACTAAGCTGACCTATGATATCCTACACGGCTGCTTTAAATGTAGTATTTCAGAGCACGTCTAGGCCATGAAGTGAGTTTACAGAGGAAGGAGTCACAAAGTGAGATTTCTTGATTTATTCAGTGGCATTTCACAAAGCAGGAACAAAGACGAGCCCCCTGGAATTTCCTGATTCTCAGACCACATCGCCTCTTTGGAACCAGCCACTGACTCCACTTGCAGGAGAGCAGATTATCTCAGTGGGCTATTTTTGTCCTCCCTTGCCTCTCCAGAAGCAGTAGCCTCCCCCTACTGCTTTCACTGGCTCCGTCTGCTTTGCCTGTTTTTCTGTCTGGCCCCCATTCATGACGTCTTGCCCCTGGGTCACTGTTAGCACTCGGTTTTCATTCTAAAACTTTCCAAAGCCAGTGAAGCTCTTGAATCATGGAGTTGGGCTGACAAGGAAAGAATGCTAACTGGAAACTTTTATTTTAAGGTCCGGGAGAGGTTAGAGATAAACATGTTTCTTTTGCCTATCATGACATTAGCACAGAATCAACTCAGGAAGGGCAGAAAATAAAATGTGATCCCGGATATGAGAAAGTAATCCAAGAAGCATACAAATTCCTAAGCAAGTGAAAGACCTCTGGACTTCAAAAACCAACGATAATGGCCCAATCGGAGGCAGTTAAACCTAGATATGTCTTCTTAGGAAGTCCAGGACTGGTCAAAGGGAAAGGGAAACTGATTCTAAACACACAGGTGGGGTTCACAGTGAAGGCTGGGTCCCAAACAAGGCCCAGCTCCTGTGTCACTGTTCAGGTTCAAAATATAATCCTACCTCACAGCCACACATATACCCTTCGATATTCTAAGCCCCTTATTAGTCCCTGGAACCACAAACAAAAATAAGACATAGTTCTTGTCCTGAGAGCCCAGAAGGAGAAACGGATACATAGGAAAAATATTCTCAGCATAGTTGCATTAACTGAAGGAGAGAGAAGAAACACATTATTCCCTGTGGGTTGGAGGTGGGCAACAGGGTCGTCTTTCCCTTCATGGACTATGAAGAAGAAAGACCCTCATTTCCTTCCTAAACATGACATCCACCCAAAGCCAGAATACCAACTGCAAGTCAAGATTTCATCTCCTTCCCCGCTTCTTTGGTTACACCAACAGAACAATTCTGGCTGACTTGGGCCAAAAAATAAATGTCTTTGAAGACTGTGAAGGTTCACAGGATATAAGAAATGGCTAAAGGACTAACCTGGGACAAAGGCTGGAACCAGAGCAGCTCTGAGGATTTAGGCAGCGTAAGTCAATACCGGCTGGTCAGAGTACCACTGCTGCATCAACGGGCTTCAAAACAGGTTTCCTATTCTCACCTCACTCTGGGAAAAATAACATCTGACTGGATGACCTAAGGGCATCGGACCAATTATCAGTCTTCTTTACTCCGCAGGACAAGGAGAATGGTTCTACAAGAGGAAGTGCTCCTGCCAGAGGAATGGAGAGATCCAAAATGGAACATGTAGGCCACATGGACCTGCCTAAGAACCACATCAGAGGAGTTCTTGTTAAAAAGTCAGAAATTTAGCCCCTTCCCTGGATACAATGACTCAGAAGTTCCTGGACAGGGCCCAGGACTCAGTCTCTCAGTAAGCTCCTAAGTGGGCAAGAGAAGGTCAGTGAAGCTGGGCCATCTCCTGGATAAGGTAGGCCAGCAGTGCTCCACGTCAGTCTCCACCAGGGATGGGCTAACATGTTTGGCTTAGAACCAAACTGCCATGAAAAAGATTTTTTTTTCCTGTCCTTTTTGAACTGCTTATATTGAAATCCATTATAACTGTATCACAAGATAAGGAGAACAGCACTGAATTCCTCCCTGTACCTGATTCAGGTACCTATCTGTACCTGTACCTATCACCTGATTCAGGAATCACGAGAAGGGGGATGGCTGAATCTCCACAGTTACCAGTAAAGATCCCTGCAACTACCTGTCTTAGTTTCCGTAAAGACCCAGGAGTGATCGTGCTTCCAAATCTACTGGGCTCCCTGTTTCACGTCCAGCACCAAGAATAGAAGCTGTTTCACAGTAGGCTCTCTGTGTATTTGTTGAGTAGAGTGAGGGAAGACAGGAGGAATTTTTTGAACCACATCCCGCCCCCAAATTACAACTAGAGAATCAACCTATGAGAACCTTTTCACTGAGACCCAGAAAAAGCAGACCAAGGGAACCAATGACTACATCTGGCCAAAACAACCCTGACTTCAGACACAGTATTTTAACTGTGCGAGTCAGAGAGACATTATTCTTCTTTATTAATACAAACTGACTAATTAACAAACAAACAAACAAACCCTTTGCGCCTGAAACTCCTTTAAAAAAACTGTAATGGTCCTTCAAAAAAAATTCCCAAACCTGTGAGTGCTAGATTATTTACTGTTCATTACCGCATGGGGAGGGGTAGTGGTTAAGAAAAAATTCCTCCCCTCCAGTCCTCCTTCTGATTTAAGCCACAATGCAAGTTGTGGGGTGGTGGGGGGAGTGATTTCCAGGCTTAACAATAGTACCCCACTGATCTTTGCACGACCACGAAGAAAGGAGGCTGTATCCTCAGGAGGGCTATTAGACCTAAGGTCTCTCAGCTCCTATTGTTACAAAACATTCATTGCCCAGCTCTCATATAAAATCCTGATAAGGAAGCAAATATGAGTCTGCAATGTTCTCAGCAGTTCTTATGTAATTGTCTCCTGGGGCTAATTAGAGCTGCTTTTGTAATTCCCCAACTATAAATTCCTTGCGATGCTCTCACAGCCCTGGAAGATTGGCCATCTCAAGTCACGGTTTTGTGCTGACACTGCCCGTCTACCCAGTGACCCCGAAGTCAGTGGCAATCACTCAGATGGCCACCTTGTGGCCACTGGCTCTCAGACACCCTGGGATGGCTTCCCAATTCTTTGTTTTCCTGTTTTCTGCTGATCACTGACTGTGTTAAAAGATAACTTTGCAGACTGTGTTAGGCATCACCTGCCTTATTTTCAGCTAATTTATCTTAAATTGGTTTAGGACAGACTTTTTACCTGGTGATGTCTACAGAGCTATGAATTCATTTCCTCATCCACCTCTTGACTATGAAGAAATGAAAACATAAAGCTTTATGGCAAGACTTTGGAAGAACTGACAAAGGAAACAAAGCCAAGCTAATTTCACACTGGAAAACAAGTATTTCAAAAGGTTCTTATCCGTAGTGGGAAATGACAGGATAGGTAGTTACACAAAATCTGACATCTGATAATGGGAAGAAAACATTGTACTCACTGACTGAACTTCTGTAAATTATCTGGCCCTTTACATTTTTTCCCCTTTTCATGTAATACTCCCAACAATTCAGTGGATGTAGCTATCTATTAACCTCATTTTATAAAGAAAAGGAAAGTCAGGCTTAGGGAAATGCAGTCTCTTGCCTAGATCACGTAGCCTGGAAGATCTGAACCTTGGGTAGCTCACCTCCAAACTCACAGCCCTTTCTGTCTCATCTATATTTTGAAATCCCTCTCCTTTGACCTGCCAAGCAGCTAAACCAGGAGGTGATTTGGGGTGTTACAAAAGGATTCTTTACTTTCAAAAAGGATTCACAACAGGGTTCCTTGAAATAGCCAACTCCCCTATTGTGCTGAAAATATCATTCAAGCCTCAAAAATTTCTATTTACAAGAAACATTTTTGCACTACATCTGCTATGTAAAGCAGAGCAGAGTTCTAAAATAGTCACTTTCTTTTTTATAGGAAGCACCAAAGATGTAGGACTGATGAGGTCAAGTATCATGAGGTCATGTAAATTCACTGATTAGTATAATATCTGGCACATAGTAAATACTCAAATTTGTTATCTCCCATTGACATTATATTTTTTCCAGTGTCTCAAAATACAGTCTCTGATAGATTGCAAAAACTGGCCATAAATTTCTTCCTTCCCATCAAGAAATGAAATCTATTTCTTCTCCCTTTGAATCTTGACTGGCCATGTGATTTGCTCTGGCCATTTGGATGTCAGCAGATATGATGTAATCAGAAGCTTGAAAAGTGCTTTAGCATTCTGGCTTACCCACCAGCTGAGCTTGAAATCCAGAGACCATCATGTGATTCAGCCCAAGATAGCCTGCAGGAGGATGAAAGGTCCCATGGAAGATAACCAAAACACCCCAGGGCACACCCCAGCCAACAGGCATCCAGACCTTGGCTACCAACTTGCCAACCACTAGACATGCAGAAGGGGGAGCCATTGTAGACCATCAAGCAGACCTGCCTGCTGACAGCAGCTGCATGAGAAAACTAGCCATGACCAGCTGGGCCAGCCCTAGCCAGAGAAGCTGGGCACTTGACAGAATGATGAACATAATAAAATGGCTTTTGTTTTAAGCCACAAAATTAAGGATGATTTTTTCTAAGGCATTTTCTATCTGTTCTGTTCTGAAGCCTTGCAAAAAGTAGAAAAAAGAACCACAGAAGGGCCACAAGTACAAGCTGGCAAAGAGAGAAAGCAAGGCGTCCGAAGGATGAACAGAGTCATTAAGAAGCGAAGGGACTCAGGAAACCATGGTTAGCATTCAGCTCTTCTCTCCCCGTTCACTGATCTTTCTGCAACATCCATCTCTTTCTCTGAATGTTTGAGGCTAACAGGACCGATTCCATGCTCCCATTGTAGTCCCCAGCCCTGGGGGAAGCAAGTCAATTGGAGTGTTAAGTTAATAATAAATGAAGAATTTTTCCAGTGTGCTTCTTCACGTCTCCTTTCCCTCTTCAGATCTCTCTTGCAGGTTACCCAAGTCAGCTAGCAAAGGAGAGGGAAAAGCCGATAAAAGGACAGACAGAAGCTACGGGAAAGTTGTATGACTAGAGGGTGTTTTTTTACCTTCAAAGCACATTGACCATAAATTACAGGGATCTACTTTCACAGTTCATATTTCTATATAATGTCTACTTTTGAGTTCCCTAGCAGAGGAGAATATGTTACTTCAAAAAAAAAAAAAAAAAGTAACAGCAGGGAGGGGAAGGGAGTGGGACCCTTAGGAGCGGTCAGTTTCTGGTCAGCAGTCAAATTAAGGCCTCCACCTTCCACACTGGAGAGAGCTGAGTGGTTCCTCTGTTTAAGGGTGAGGAGGTGGCCTATGCCCTCCCTCCACCATAAGAAACCACATAGCCCCCAAATACTCAATACGATTTAATTCAGGTTCAAGCCATATAACACAACACCCTCGTCCAGAAGCCATCTTTTAAGGATGAGGAGAGATATAACCACACCTCATATTCAGTGGGTACACACCTTTATAAGCCATTCAAATATTTAAATACCTCCATATTGGCCAGCAAACAGAAAAACTGCCACATACGGCGAGATGAATTAATAATGTAAATTCTAGCACACGTGGTTTTCTCAGAGACCACACGTGGCTGCACCATGAAGGTGCTTCTCTATTTTGGATACAGATCTACAGGAGTCCACCATTACTTTTTTAATGAGCTGAGAATTTGCATCCTGGTTCAAAACTTTAGGGTGGGAGAGGGAGGCCAGTCAGCCAAGCTGGGGGCAATCAACTTAGACACACTCAGAAGAAACACCTAAGCCTGCTGGGCTGAAGAATGGCGACCCATGGACCTGGTGGGAGGTCAGAGAAATGTCTCTAGATGAGCTTGGGCAGCTCGGTTTTACTTGACAGCCCATCCACAGTGGGGAGTAGCCATCCCTGATGTTGTGAACAAGCCCCAGAAGGAACTCCACCAGATATCCCAGCCAGCGACTGTGTGAGCCCCTTGTGTCCCATCAAGTGACCTCTGGACAAAGGAGCCTGGCCCCACCCACCCCACCCTCCCACACCTCATGCCTCCCAGGGCAAATGAGATCCATTCAAATAGCCTGTCAACAACCACAGATCTTCTTTCTTTTCTGTCCACGCCCCTTCTCTTCGTCTCTCCAACTCTGCCTTTGTTTCACTTTGTAGAGAGCACTCCAAACAGTTGCCTCCTGCTCAACAGTGCCCACCCTCCTATGACTGGTGGCAGGGTGGGCACAAGGTCATTTGGAGTTCCCTCCCCTCCATGAAAAGGCAAACCAAAGATCCAGATCCTAGCTCCTGCAAGCAAGAAGGGCCGATCTGCTTCTCCTCACCTGCCATCCCAATTCCTGCCTCCTCCTGTCTGTCCCTTTGGACCCCTACCCACCAAGATAACACCTGCTAGGACCAGCGCCCAGTACTAACCTGCTTAACTGCAGGAAGAGAAGGCAGAAGGAGAGAAGTCAAGGCCCAGAGGCCATTAGAGAGATCAAAGCTAAGCCCGGGAAAATGCATGAACCCCACTCAGGTGCTGACGAGAATCCCAGCCTCCCCATGGCTATCAATGCAATGGGAAAGATGTTGCAAAAGTCTGAAGCATTCATCAAACCATAGCTCTAACAGAGCGCCATTTATCTAGTCAATGTTGCATCAGCTGAAAGGGAAGACAGATGATTTCAATAAACCAGTGAAAAAACTGGGAAATTATTATATTGATGTGAAGGATTTGTGTTACAACATACGGCTCTTTGAAAGAAGCTTCCAGATTACATAAAGTTTAGGTTATATTATACATATATACATAGTAACAATATAGTGTATGTAATATATACTATAGTACATAATAGGAATATTACATTATGTAATATATATGTAATATATAGTATGTTGATATAGTATATATACTTTAGTTACAGAAATAAAAGGGACTACAGTTTTTTTAACTTTTACATTTCACACCAGTTATTAAATTTTAAATATCTAGGTATAATTAATCTATATAATTGATAAGATAACATATAAGAGATAATAAGCTAAGAAACATCACAGATATGGAACCTTGAGTGTCATGGTGACTAATTCCCCAATAGTCACTTCACTCCAAATAATTTGTCTAAACCAATCATGGTAATTCCATCCCCTTACTGGTTAATAGCTAAGAAATGGGCATGTAACCCAACTCTAGACAGTAAGAAATAATGTAAGTCTCCGGGGGATTCAGAGACAAATTTTCCTAATGTAAAGAGAAAGGCACAGAAAAGGTCATCCTCTTTCTCCATTGCTGTGGTGTCTGATGACCAGAGGCTACTGCAGCCACCAAGCCACCAGTCTGAGGACAAAGCCAGCACACTGAGGAAGCATCACAAACACATCTACATGACATGAGCTTCCTTCTTCCTTGTTTGTGTTGGGAGTTCCTATTCCTTGGTGCCAAAAGCATCTTATCAGATACAGGCTCTCATTCCTAGACTCATCCTTTCTCTCTGCACTATGTGCTCCTTTCTCTTGGTTTTGGCCTCGAACATGGATGGACAGTCTCTACTGTTCCCCTGATGTTGCTGCTTAAAAGAGGGAGAAGCTCCACCTTGTGACCTGAAGGAGGAGGGAGGGGCCGCTACTCAGCTCTGATTTGAGTATGGGATGTCCAGAGCCCAATCAGACAAGCTCACGCTGTAGGAGTGATTACCTACATGCCTCCTCTACTTGATTATGCTAAAAACAACGTCCGCTTCTCAGGCCTGAGGGACCTTGTAAAAAGCTTAACCCTGGGAAAAGGTAGGCAAGCAGTGGGGGACACCATCTAGTCACATAAAAAAATTAAAGAAAATCTACCTCCTAGTGGTAATTTCTTAAAAATATGACTAAACCAATCTGATCTCAAGAAGAAAACCAACGCAATTTTTCAACTAGAAATTATCAAGACAGAGTTAAAGGCATGTAACGTTGTCTGTTATCAAGTTCCATCTGGCGTAAGTTTTCCCCTGAGTTATGCATTCTAGTAAGATATCTTTGCTCTCCCCATTTCTCAGAGGCTTAGAAAGAACAAACCCTAAAACCAGGTGTTCAGGGGGCGGCTAGAATTTTAATGGCGTGTACAACAGATGTTTTCATCCTTGGTAGGGTTAAAAGTACTATCTGAATTTCAACTAGAATTTGTTGTTACTAATATAACTTGAAGTTGAGACAATTCAAGATGATCTAAATGAAAGAGCAATTATTAAGAGAACTACCCCAGTTTGCCCTGAGAGAGTCTGTAAACGGGGATAATCAATTTGAGAGCTTCAACAGGGGTTAGAAAGTTGGCATTACTTAGACATAATATTTTTAAAGGCGGCAACAGAGCTATAACCTCTTCTAAGTACGATAGCTATTACTGGTGCCTCTGGGATGGTGGCAGAAACATTCTAGTTGAATGGAGACAAATGCTCAGATGGCTTTCCAAATAACAATAAACAACATGTTAATGGTAAACATCTGAGGAAGCATGGGATGTTCTGTTATAAATGCCCACAACAGGAAATCTTCCAGAGTAAAAGGAGATGCCTCTGTCTAGAGAAATATCAATCTGGGTTAAGATAGAAATATGGGTATAAAAGCTAAATGCAAACATGCTCACCTTCAAAATTCCCAACTGCTGAGTCATCTTATCCTTATCCATTTCTCCAGAAATAAGAAGAGGGGAATATCTTGAAGGTCCCATTCGTGGGCTACTGTGTAATACACAGGCCTTCCTGCTTCAGCCTTCTCACATCTGAAAGAATAAGAAGGAAACAGCAATGTAGAATCACAGAGTAGGCAAGCACTTGACTTAGTCCTCAGACCCTGATGTCTAGAGTAACAGGATCAGGGACCACTCTGCCCACTCCCTCTGGGTCATGCACTGTGACATTTCAATAGTGAGAAGTGGATGTGCCCAGCAAGAGGTGTTCCTGGCTTATTGCCTGCCTATAGGCCAGATACAGTAGCACTGGTAGAAGTCCCATTCCCCAAATCTATCTAGACAGACTGCCCACAAACCTCAGGTTCAGGAAGACCTCTAGAAACACTGACAGGATGGATGCATATTTTTCAACACTAAATTGTTATTTTTAAAAAAGCATTTCCTGCCAGCACCTTCCACTGATATATGTGAGAAGAAGGAAGGGGTTTGCTCTTCCCCCAAACATAGCTCTCACTCAGCAGCTCCAACTTCTGAGAGTTGGAAGCTTCTCACCCCCCTTACCTGTGTCAAATTTTAAAAACAGCCACAGCCAATAAATCCACTACCCTGGACAACTCTTTGAGAGAAGGGTGAAATAAAGACAGAGAGATGGCAAGCCCTGGTGGACAGAAATCTCATCAGAAACCCTGCAGTAGAACAAACTATGTTGATAAAGCAATCAAGGAAAAAGACCACAGTCAGAACCTTCTCCCCCTTGCCAGAAAAGCCTTCAGGGGACAAGTCACGTAAAGCAGATACAGGCAGGAGTCAAGCCTGATGAACGTAATCCATGTGCCTTACTTGCATTTAAACTCTCACATAGTCCTTCGACTCTCCCTGCTGAGTTCTCTACAGTGGAAACTGCAAGACCCTGGACACAGATATTAAGCTAATGACAACAAAGACTCCTGGGCCAACCTCCTGTATCATTTAGAGGGACACCATTTACTGTAACAAGTAGGTCTAAAAATAAAAAATAGAAGCACAGTCGAAGTTTACTGTGTGTTCACATCACAGTTCTTGGCAATGTGGTCATTCAGGGAGACTGGATCTTTCAACACATGGCTTCTAAGGTCACCCTGAAAGTCATCTCTATTCCAGGCAGTTGGAAAGGGTGAAGCGCATGAAGGAATTTGGAGAGGTTTTATGTGCCAAACCAGGAGGTGGTGCACATTAGTAACTCCCACAACCCACTTGCTAGAACTGTCACGGGACCACTGGACTGCAGGGAAGGCTGGGAAACGTAGTCTAGTCTGAGCATTTTCCTACGCAGTCAGCGGTCTTTGCCTCAGGACAAGTCCAGGGACAACTACAAGCTCAAAACGTCCTAACATTCTTTGAATTTTGGTGCAACCAGCAGGGGAAATAAAGACCTAAACAGACACGTCAGAATTAGCAACTGTCTCAGGAGTTCAAGTTTTTTGGGGGTTCACAGATAAATAATACAGAAACATTGAAATGATTGTTCATAACAAATGTAAATGTGTTATAAAAATGTACATTTCAAAGCCTGACAATACTGAAAAACAAAAACCAAGTACAACAAATGGTATTGTTCAAATATTATAATAATCATAATAATAATCATAATAATAAACAATAGTACTTATCTGTTCAGGCAAATACTGTAAGTATGCGGTAGGTTTTTCATGCTAGAAAGTGGAGATGTCAGGCTGAAATATTATTACCATTTAGACCATATAGAAATTTTTTTCTTTTTAGTTTGCAGCATGCTATAACCAGAAGGGCTTCGGTTTTAGAAAACAGAGTAGGCTATCTGAATTACTGGCTGTGTGTCTTCCACCTCCCTCATCTGTAAACATGGGAGTAAAATTAAGATAAGTAAGATGCTATAAAACACCCAACCCAGCATCGGCTCCATTGTAGGTACTTCACAGCCAAAAGAATTAGTAATGGACACAGGAAAGCAAAAATGGCTGTGAGAAGGGCACCTCCTTTGGACTTTGACAAGGTTTGAAAGTATCAGGTAAAATAGCTCCACCTAAAGTTCAAGGGGCAGAAAGCAAATAAGATGTGACAATGAAAGGTTCTTTCCTCACCCCTGCTACAACTGGAAAATTCCTACTTGTCCTTGAAAGCAACTCAGGTGTCACTGCCTCCGGAAAGCTTCTGTGACCCCCATTAAGACTGGGCAGGTCCTCTGAGCTGTGGTCCCGCAGCCCACCTCCAAGCCTTGTCTGTCACTGTCATTATATTTCTCCAGGGGGAGCCTATAATTCTGTATTCTAAGGTGAGGTCATTTTAGGGCAGGATTGTGTCTTATTTATTCTATCCTTGTCACCTGGCAAAACATCTGGCACTGAGTGGACCATAAATGAGGAAGCGAGTGGATCTCAAGCTCAGCAATGCCCCAGCAATGTTCAGGCCCTTGCCCAGAGGAAGACGTCTGTGCTCCGTGTAGCCCTGCACATCCAGAGGGAGCCGCGTTCACGCCCACTAACCCCAGCTCTTTCCAAACCAATCATTAAAGTCCTCATCAGAAAGCTTTTAACCAAGATTTCTGACAGCTTCCTCCAGGATCCTATGGAATCAGACAGGAGGCTGAATTGAGAAAAGCAGGGAAAGTAAGATGGATGCAGTTCTACAGAGAAAGACTCCGGTTCAGTGAGAGAAAAAAAAATTACTTATATATATATATATATCTGTCTTGAATGGAGTTAATTTCTTTTCCTTTTCACTCAAAACTGAAACAGGGTTATTTTCTAAATAGCTTGTGGCAGCTTGTTTTCTATAGCAGCTCTTTCAATTGAGCTCATACGGTAATAATTTACTTCAGAACAACTGAAGCAGTTGGAAAAAACACTGGATGAGGAAAAAGAGAAAGGTACTGGCCAGGGAGTTGGTTAGATTTTTTCCCCTCTTTTTGAGATTATTTATCCTTAAAGCACAGTATCTTTCTTCCAGATCTGGAGGATTCAAACAAGGACTAACAAATCACGCGGTAAAGCAGCAATAAGCGGAACAATTACTCCAAGCTAGAAGATGTATTTCTTACGGGAAATGTGATTTGAATCGCTGAGGTTTTTAAATTCACCTCAGGATGCTCCTGGGCCGTGCTGCCAGTAACAGGAAAATTCCAGGCTATTTGGTATTCTCTCCCGAGTGAGCTGTCATTTTTACACGATCACTGTTTTTATTTAACATTCAATGGATGGGGACAGGGGTTAGGCACTGTTCAGGTTCCATTAAAGACAGCTCCTGTCTTCAACCCGTTTGCATCATAGAATGACAAGAGAAAGAAACACAGGGAATGAAATACATCTTAGAGACACACTGTGGTCATGCCCAGGATCCTTGACATGACCTGCATGCTTGGGTGGGCATGGTAAATTTCTCTCCTCCACGGGGAGAAAAATTTCTCTCCCATAAGACAGGTGACTCCAACACTCAACCACTGCACAGGTGAGTACCAGAGGCCAGGCAAGGAAGGCATTCTCATCCCCAGGGTAACTAAAGCTAGCCATAATGTAGTATCTTGCATCAGTGTCATTTGTGGAAGATAGTGCTTTACATTTTTTAAATTGAGGTAACATTGGTTTATATTATAATGTTTCATGTGTACATTACACTTCTACTTCTTTATACACTACAGTGTACTCACCACCAAAAATTTAGTTTCCACCCATCACCATATAGTTGATTCCCTTACCCATTTCATCCTTTCTCCCCACCCCTCTTCCCCTCTAATAACCACTACGCTGTTCTTTGTATCTATGAGTTTGTTTCTGTTTGGTTTGGCTTGTTCATTTATTTTGTTTGTTTTTTATGGTCCACATATAAGTGAAATCATACAGTATTTGTCTTTCTCCATGTGACTTATTTCATTTAACATAATACCTTCAAGGTCTATCCATGTGGTCTCAAATGACAAGATTTCATCTTTTTCTATGGCTGAGTAGTATTCCATTATGTATATACACCACACCTTCCTTATCTATTCATCCATCGATTGGCTCTTAGGATGTTTCCCTATCTTGGCTATCGAACACTTCATATTTTTTCATTTTGTGTCGGCAGAGGAAATGACCAGTTAGCCTGAGTATTGTCAACAGAAGCAACTAGACAGGGCAATCTAATGAAAACTAAAGAGTAGATGTAAAATGCCAAAGCTAGGCAGAGAAAGAGAGACTGGGTGACTTGCCATGGGTCACATAGCTATTCAGTGATAAAGGCTAGCATTCGTGAACAGCTACTCTCTAAACTTCCAGCCTCCACCTCCCCACTGATGATGCCTACCAACACACATACTCTTAAAAGAAGCAGCAGCAGCAGCAGCAGTACAAAAAATAGAAAAGGAGAGGAGTTGGGGGAAAGAAGGTAGCAATTTGGAAGTCTTCATATGTCTGCATTTCTTCTCTGTGCAGATTTCCTAAGATGGTAGAGCCATGTTTGGTCTCTGAGGAGCTCGGGGAAAATGTTCTTAGTGCGTCCTCTGTTAGCCTCACCTCATTAAGAGTCAAGAGTGGCTCTGGGAGAAGTGTCTCTAGGTCTTATCTGATTAAAAATCCAGAATAATCCAGAAGCATTATCCAGACTTTATCTCATCAAAAGCTAGAGTAATCCAGAACAGAGTAGCTTTGGAAAAAAGATTTTCAGAAAGCTCTACAAATATAAGTTTGTCCCTCTGAGATGTGGATGACTGTTCTAGAAAAGTAGAAAAAGAACGAACGGATGGATATACAAGGGCAAAACTAGAGAGAGGAAGGCAAAGGGCCTCTGTCTTCATAAGGTCCAGCACATGATCTTCAATTTGCAGGGTATCTCCAGGTCTAGGATATATCTTTCCTTTTGATAGCCCGATATTAGCTAAGGTTACTTTGGTTGTGAAAATCAAATAAAACTGGCTTATTCCCATCTCCCACGCTCTGGGAAAGCCATGCCCCACTCTAAGAATGGTTCTGTGGCTTTTTGTTCTTATAGTCACAGGAGTCCACCTTGGAGGCCAGCTCTTCACCTAACTCGCATTCCCCGCTCCCACCTATCACTTCCTTCTGCCCACTGCTGACCAAGGGGTGGAACACCTTGACCTCCACAAAACACCACTCCCACCACACTTAGAAACAGATGAGTATCACATCGCATACAAGTACAGACTGGAAGATAAACCTGATTGCTACACAGCCCCGTGCTTCATCAGGGCCTGAGCAATACCTGTGAGGACCACACACCCACCCACTTGCCACAGAGGGTTTCCTCCTCAAGCCCACTGGACTCTCATGGTGCTCTCCTTTCAAATTTGTTTCCCACTGATCCATTTCAAGACTACCTCCAGCTCACAAATTCCTTTTCATTTTTAAACCAAGGAATTAAACTACTCATTAGGGCCCATTAGGACACTAGCATCAACAGTTCCTAAAATGATACATTTTTTCCTCCACCACACAATCCTCAATTCCCAATCACTACTCTAGTCCGAATTTCCATTACGCCATGCCTGAGGGAGATTCTTCCTGCTTCCAGTCTCTCCCCCTTTCCATTTCTTCTGACGCTGGCAAGTGCATCTTCTGCAAACCTGCTTCCTGTGCCGTCACCAGCTCCTCCCCTTCTCAGACACCTTCGGGGAATCCTCACCACCACTTACATTTGCAAACACATTTTCAAAGCTTGATTTCCTAAGGAAATATCTTGAAAGGCATGAAAAAGTGCTTCAATAACGATATCATCACCTAAAGAGAATCGGAGCTGATCAAAAAGTAAAGCTACAATTAACGCACCATTAAACAGGAGCTGTTAAGTGCGTGGAAGTCAAGAAATGCAGTGATGTTTCCCATGCATGGTAATAATTAATAACACAAGATCTCCATGGCACTTCACATACTCGGAACACTTCACAGACATGAGCTAATTAATTACACAGATAAAGATATTACAGGTCTTTCTTTTTATATCAGTGGGTTCATTAAATTCCCCGTTTGGTTAACGAAGTAATTTCCTGTACATCTGAATTCCTGAGTAGGGTGGAAGGAAAGGAGAGGGCAGCAGAAATGTCCAAGAGTTAGTCTTTGTCCTTCCTTCATTTCCTAGGAATCTGTACCAAAAAAGTCCTCACTCCACTCACTTAGGGAAAGAGCTATATAGCAAGGGCTGCCGTAGCTTCAGCCAACCTCTGTCTTAGCGCCTACAGCTGCCACTGACACTAAGATCTTGGGAGGACATAACCTCGTCCATCAGAGTTACCCCTGCACAGGACATGCAAGAGGTTGGAGGCCATCTCATCAGAGTAATGAACTCAAGGTCTTTCTGAGAGCCCTCTACATGCCTGGAATACCAATTAATTCCCAAGAAGATGCCAGGACCCCCCATCCTGTTCCTTGGCTCTCCCACGCCATTGTCCCTGTCCCCACCCAAACCTTTGCTAGAACTCTGATGTTCCTCTGTGAACTTTCTTGGGAACTGTGGCCCTGGACACACAACTTTGGACATCCAGCTCCACTCTGACCCATGAAGCTGGGAGCACTGGCCCTCTTTGGGAACTGTACCCATAGAAACTTAGTTTCTCTGTTAGACTAAAACTGAAATACTGCACATTCCTAACGAAAACTGTTGTAGACAGTCCTCCACTACTGTTGTCTAATTACCAAGCAGTGTAACAAAGATTATGCAATTTCTCTGCACTGTAACAAATGTGTCAGAGGTAGGATCATCACATGAACTTGATCAAATTACAGCACTAACTTCTACATAACCTAAGGGACAACACCATATTGTGGAAAAGACTTGACTCTGCAGCCATTGAGTTCTGGGTTCAAATCCTAGGTCTGCCAGGATGAAAGGAATAAACCAGTTTGAATGCGCATGACATATAGTAACTACAAACTACAGGTATTTGTTTAGTGCCGTTAAGTCAATTGCCCTTATTACTATAGGAATCCAGACTATAATCACGGCCCCTGTACTCCTAGGGTACAGACTAAACAGAGACTTGGACTGGAAGAACTAACTTTTTTTTTGTTTTTTGCTTTATTTCTATGGGAGACACAAGAATAGATTTTCACAAGGTCTTCTAAGCTCCAAAATTTCACAATCAACTCTAATTGCTCCCATCAATTCTGCCTTTTCCCCAGTATAGATCCACAGTCATCCATTTGGTCCTTTGATGGTCTAAGAATCATAGAATCAGACACTTGAGTCTCCTCTACCAAATCTCATTTTCATTTTAAAGAGGGAAAAATGGGGAGAGCAGTACCCCAGAGTGATCTAGGAGGCTGTCATCCAGGGTTTGAAGGGCTCTGAGTTCTCAGAAATGTCCACCAAATAAAATATAACTCTCAAAAAAATAAAAAAGGAGGGAGAAATGAGTATTCTTTACCATTACCCCTGCACTCTTGATAATAAGAGACCATAACTAGATTTTTTTTTGTCTGTCAATCAACAGAAAAGAGACAACACACAAAGAACTCCATTCCTTTTTAAGGTAATAATTTCTCAAGAGGTACTAGGGTTGAAAGCAAAGTCTGAAAAGTTTTCTTCTCCTTCTGAATCCTTAAGAGTTTTAGATTAATATAATGATAGACCTGTAAACTACGACAAACATTACTCTGAACATCACAGTAGTCTTATGAGACAAGGTTTTTAATTCTTACTTTACAAATTGGGAAAATTCAGGCCCAGAAAGGTGAACGATGTAGACAAGATTCAAATCAGATCTGAAGGGGCTTAAAGTCTGGTCCCTAACCCTGAGACTACCAAGAAATAGTAATTCTTTTTCCCTCTTCTCCAATTCAGAGAGTCAGGTACTGTCAGAGAGAGTTTCCCTGACCTGGGAAGCTGTGTTCTGGGTGCTGGGGATTCAATGCATTCCCAGAAAGAAGGGATGAACCAAGAGAAGTGAGTAAAACTATGGATGAGCAAAGGTACTGCCGAGAAAAGTTTTTTCCTCATTTCAGAGCTCTGAGAAAAGTCAACCAGCAGAGACAAAAGACCTGGTTGCAGAGACAATGCTATGTGTTCACCCTCCCTGTTTCTTTGCCTTGGGAATGTAGCTGGACTACATTTCCCAGCTTCCCCTGCAACTAGATGGGGTCATCTGGTCATGTGATTGAGTTCTGTGTGGGCAAGCCCTACTCAAAAGACCTCCCTCACTTTTTCTGACTCCAAGCCAGATACAGAGGACCCTGTGGAGGTCTCTGATGCCTCAGATGGAAGAATCCTGGGTTCCTGAATGACTGCATGAAGCAGAGCATCACTGCCCACTACCTGCACTGGGCAATAGCATGAATGAGGATAAACCTGCACTGTGATGAGCCAAGGAGATCCGAGGGTGGTGTTACAGCACCTAGCACAACCTAACACTCTTTGTAATTCCACCACATAGGCTAGGGCTTCAGCCTCTGCAGCCTTCCTTCTCACCCTTCCAATGAACCTTTGCTGTCTTCCCACTGCTCATTAGCACCTCTACCTCAGCTTGCACTGAAAAAATGAAAGAAGATGGAATTTAAATCGCTTCATTTTCTTCTTGTTAGCAGTGCTGGTCTTAAGAGGAAACAAATAAAATAAAATAAAATAAAATAAAATAAAATAAAATAAAATAAAATAAAAGTTCAGTAGAATCAGAGAGGAAGTTAAAATTAGGGCTGAAGATGAGTTTTGAAAATCACCTGTGGAGTTCAGTTTTCTGTGCTCTCTTCCCTTCATTAATCAACAACTGGCTGTGTTACCAGGCAGTGAAGCGAGGAGGGTCACTTCCACCTGCACATTTGTCTGTCCCTTCTAGACTGTTTTGCTCCAAGTGTGAGTCCACATACACCATGAAACCTCTCAAAGTTGCATGCTGACAGCCACCAGTTACATGCAGATGCCATCACACATCAGCCCTGCCTGGGCTTCAAGCAAAGTGTCACAGGACGCCATCAGTGACAAATGTGCTGGACATCATCTGGTCCTACGTGGTCATTTTGCATTGGATAATCCAGAAGCCCAAAGATGCTAATTCATTTTCCCACAATCACCTAGTAAGTCTAAGACCAGGCTTCCTGACTCCCAAGTAAAATGCTGGAAATACGTATTTTAAAACTAAGGGAGAGATAAGAAAATAATACTTAACGTATTTTAAAAGGCAAGCAAATAATATACCAAAGCATCAGAGAAGGTCTGGAAAAGGGTCAGATATTCCTGCAAATAGCATCACTAAGACATCCTTGAAAGGAAGGACAGAAGAGAGGGAGAGGGGAAAAAAGGAAGAAAGAGCAAGGATTCTGATTGCCAGCACAACTCCTCCTGGGAAGTCCTGGCCCCTGTGTCAGCTCTCCTGGTCTTTGGGAGATGCACCACAACGTGTGGACTTAGTGCTAAATCTAAAGCTTGAGAGCTGGGCCAGCTTACATGTATGAATGTGATTCTCCCCATCACTATCATCCACAAAAAACTGACATTAAGGGCATCTTGAACCAGAAAGGACACCCAGAAGCAGTCTCTACAGGACATTCCTAGCAGTTTACCTCCAAAATGGGGAGTTGGCTGGTTGGGATGGAAATGAAAAGACAAGTATTGTATTAAGAGTCTTGGGTCCTGGATATCCTTGATTGAGAGATTCACCTCCTCCTATCCTTGGGTCTTCAAGGTTCAGCCCTGAGAGTCAGTTTAAACCCAGAAGAAGTCACTTAAATTAAACCTACCCTAAAGACAGTCCCGATTAAGAACCATATCTGAGGGTATAAACAGATCCACTTTAACTTGCTAAATCTACAGGGTCACACTTTCTAGTTTTTGGATCCTTCTGCCCAGGACCAGATAATGTTGCTTAAATCTATTCCACTCATCCAGAATTCTGGGACAAAACATTAAAAACAATAATAACACTCTCAAGCCCTCCTTTCACTCTTGGGGTCCATTTTTTCAAGGGAAATGTTAACTTATCCAATTTTTAGAAAGGGGCAAAGAAAAAAGGCTGCTCTTGGCAAAGGATTCATCTAGGTAAAGACTGCCTCCTCCAGGATCCCTCTAGTCTTTCCCTCACCGTGACTCATTCCCCTTCTGGATCACCAGAACCCTGAATCAGCCAGGGTCCTATCAGGGTTCGGAAGTCATTTCAGATGGATGGTTCAGATGAAGGGACTTCTTGAAGGACCACTTACAGAAGTGTAGGAAAGGTTAAGGAAACAGACAAAGGATGTTCCAGCACTCAGAGACTAGGAAGGCATAACACTATTTCTAACCCCATGAACGATGGGGTAAGGTGAGGAAATCATGTTACTGGAGCTCAGTGAGGGCTGGACTGTGGAAGAGCCACACTACTGGAGATGTAGCTATGGAGGACACAGCAACAATCAAAGTCATGAGAGTGGGGCAAGGAGAAGGCAGGAAGAAATACTCTGGCCTCTCCCCTTGTTCTCCAGAACAAAGCTTACCATTGTCCAAATCCTCCTGGAGGCCAAAGGGCAAGGCAGCCCACTGAGGTAGTCCATGTGGGCCATGCTTCCAGAGCACAGAGCAACAGAGAGAAGACACAGCTCAGGCCCCTTCCTCATTGTTCTCCCAGGCTCATCTTCCCTTCTCCTTCCATAGTCTTGGTGCACTAGAGGCTGTCCTTCACAGCTTTGAAATCTCTGAGTCTCAGAGTACTTCACAGACTTGTTTAGAGGCATTTCTCTTATTACAGTGCATGATCTAGGGGGAGCCATGTAATACCCAGAAAGACACACAAAAAAACTGTGGTAATTGCTATGTCCTGGATAGGCAAAGATCTAGAAGAACTGGTTTAGATTGGGAGGAATCAAGGAAGTTCTACCTGCCCTTATATCAGATGAAGCTTAAGACCGTATAATATCACTTACATGTGGAACCTTAAAAATGACACAAATGAACTTATTCAAAAAACAGAAACAGACTCACAGACAGAAAATCAATTTATGGTTACCAAAGGGGAAAGGGTAAGAGAAGGATAAATTAAAAGTTTGGGATTAGTAGATAAAACTACTATATATAAAATGGATAAACAACAAGGTCCTATTGTTTAGCACAGGGAACAATATTCAACATCTTGTAATAACCTACATTTTAAAAGAATATGAAAAAGAATACATATAAATGTATTAATGAATCATTATGCTGTACACCAGAAACTAACACAACATTGTAAATCAGCTATACTTCAATTAAAAAAAAAAGACTTATCACATTAGAGAAGAAGAGAGTGAATAGTATCCAACTATTCAAAAAGGACTTTCAAGTTCCTATCAAGGAAACGGTCATATTGGGAGGAAAGAATTCTCTGTATTTCTTGGGCTCTCAACGATTGGGAGTTAAGCCACAAGTTAAAGGGAAAGAAAGAATTCAGGATATAATAAATCCTTGCCACAGAGGAAAGCCCAGTCTTTCTGGTCTTATGCTGAGTATGGAGAAGAGAAAGAGATGGAGAAGCAAATGTGTCCTGGCTTCCCTCCAGGCTGAAATCCCAGAGAGTTTGAACACAATGGTAACCTTTCAGTTAGCAGAGGGATGCACGAGACCCCTGGGGGCTAGCAAACCACCTCTTAGATCATAGTTTGAGGAAGGCTGCAGTGGTTTCAGAAAAGGCCGCCATTCAGCTAGTTACAAAGTCTAAAATGGCTAAAGAGTGATGCTACAACACAAGTGGAAGGAGTTCTCTAAATATTTGACCTGAGAATGGCAACTCTGATTCCTTATGTTTGGTGTACAGTAAGCAGGGGACCCAAAAGACTTTGTGTATCCTGATGAAGGGACGCGGAAGTACCCAGAACACTGAATCAACTGAGTCAGGGCTCCAAACACAGGTTGTGGAGAACCAGGACACAAGTCATTTTCTTATATTCCTTCTTATGTTTCAGAAGAACTCTTGAATTATGTTCAAATCGGCTACACGAGTGGTAAATATTTTGAGTGCTTGATTTTTTCTTTAATTGAAAGTTTGGTTGGGGGCATATTCAGAATTTGAGACACATCGTTTTCTTTCTTTCTTTCTTTCTTTCTTTCTTTTTTTAAAGAAAAAGTATTTCTTTATTTGACGGTGAGAAGTCTAATGTCAAGCTGATTCTCACTGCATCTCAGGTAACCTGCTTCTTACTTACAAAACTTTCAGAATATTCTTTTTAACCTTGGAGTTTTCTACTTTAACTTGATTGCTTCTAAGTGTGAACTCTTTTTTCCTCAGCATCCTGTTCAGTGTGTGTTAGACCATGACACTCTGAAGACCCTTCTTTCTTCATGTCGAAGAAACTTTCCTCTATTTTCTATCGGTTTCTTCCACTCCCTCATCTCTGTCCTCTTCCTGGGACTCTTAATGGATGAATGTTTAATTCCTTATAACCCAGTTGTCTGTATTTTATTATCTTCTACATAGTGAAAACTGGATACAACCTGTATTTCTAACAAGAGAGGATTGATTAAATACATCATGACACCTTTGTTGGTGACACATGAAGTAGTTTCTTAAATGATTATTTATAAAAAGAAATCTATAAAAAGGAAATCTAGATAGTCATGCACTTTCAAGAAGAACAACAACAAAATTCAACCATAGGTTTTGTATTTGTTTGGCTCTTTTCTGGTTACATTTATCAAAGTACCACATACATAGAGATAAGTGCACCCAAGTGTACAAATTGATGAATTTTCACAAACTGAACAACCTGCGTAACCAGCACCCAGATCAAGAAAGAATGTTACCAATACCTGGAAGCCCCCCAAGCTGCTTCCTGTCTCCACCTACCCAAGGGCAACCACTGTCCTGACTTTCACTGCCTGAGTAGCAGTGCCTGTCTTTGAACTTGACATATGTGTAGGATAATACAGCACATGCGCTCAGTGGCTGGCTTTCTATGCCCAGTGTTATGTTCCTGAGATCCAACCCCATTGTACGCAGGGTTGCAGGGTTCCCATTCTCGCTGCTGAGTACTTTTCCATGTGTGAATATACTCCAGTTTATGTCTATTCTACTGTTGACAGGATAACTTTTTAGACTTTTGTCTTCCATTGTGGGAGATTTTCTTGACTTATCTCCTAGCTTTGGTCTTTAACCCTGGCTTCTCTACTTCTTATTGAGTCAGTCTTTTGGTTTCTCTTTTTCATTCTCATAGAACGTATTTTAAGTTTCCAGTAATTCCTTTTTTACTGTTTTTTTTGGTATACAATATCTTGTTCTTTGTTTTTTTAAATAGGAAAAAATGAACAATACCCACCTGCCTCTCTTTTTAAGGATATTTTAGAACTTTCAAGTTCTTTTTTCATTTCCCAATTATTTCTGTCTCTTCCACAGAAGGTTGCTCTATTTTTTTTTTTTTTTGGTTGTTGTTTGTGTTTCAACTTGAGCCTTCCCTTTCATGCTACTGATTTACCTTAAATGCCTGTGTTATGGTTGAGAATTCATATTCATGAGTAAGGAGCAAAACTTCCTCTGTAGTTGGGTAGGTCTGTTTCCCTAACAAGCTTCTCCAACAGTAGAACACGGGGAAGGCAGGCTCCACGTAGGAGGCAGGGGCTGGCAACCTGCCAACTCTCCTGTGGGGGTACAGGACTAAGGAGCTGTCTGCAGGCGGCATTTCCCCCAACTGCCACATAAAGAGGGCTTGGGTTTCATATCGGAATGATTTCTTGAGTGGAGCTGCTTTGTTCTTGATGCCCTTGTTTTTTCTCTTTCTAATGTTGATTTCTGCTTAGTTAATTTCTGATCTACTCAGTTTTTCTCCAGATCCCCCAAACCACAGGAGAATACCTTCCTAGAAAAATCACACATTTTCTTTAGAGACTAACTCTTGGATTTTGTGCCACTGCCGTGAGCTCTGTGTACGAGGGGAAGTGGGGAAAAAAGGATACTACAGCATGTTATAATTTCCTTTTTTTTTTTTTGTTACTAACACTGATGATCACCCCATGGCCAGCATTTTGTATTTGTTGGCCTCGACCTCAAAGCTACTTCTGCTCCCCCTTGGAGAAGACTGCTCTCATTGTGGGTGTTTCAGGCTGCAGTTTCTCCAGCTCTGTTGTCTTTATCAAACTGATCACATTGTTTCTTCTCATCTAGGATTTCTCTGTTTTGCTGTTGGCTTTTGTCCTTGTCTTCCAGCATTACTGTATTTAAATTATGGCTCTTTAAAATCTCCCTTTGTCCTTTCAGGGCACTTTTGGGAGAAAGGAAGGCTGGACGTATGAGTCTGCCATCTTGAATCTGAAACCAGATGTACATGTTTATAAGAGAATGGATTGAAGGGAGGCAAGAATGGCTTCAAGAAGACATGACTGTGATAATACAGGCGTGATATGACAGGTCCTTAGGTTTGAATGGGGGCAGTAACAATGCAGGGGAGTCAGGGAAGATTTATTAAGAAGCATGGAAGTGTAACCAACAGCACTTGGTGAGGGATTAGACATAGAAATTGAGATGACCTCTGAAGGCTGGTGGAACCCATGGACTGAGGTACCATCCACATAGTGGGCACTTAACAGGGAAGGCAGTACTTGCTGCTGCTGTTGTTTTGTTACTATGAGGAGATGACATGCTAATGCATCTAAGCATCCCTGACTGTAGCTTAAACATTCCATAAACTGAAACACTCCAACTGTTCAGGTCAAACCCAGTAGAACAGTCTATGCACTTTCAGAGTCAACCTTGCTGACAAAATACAACCAGGACTCTCTGAAGACAACACAAGGTGGGCTCAGGAAATAGGCATTGATAACTTCCAGAAGGCTCTAACCTTGAATTGTTCCTTAGGCTACGAAACTGCTTAGACTGTGCCTCCTGAACAAGCTTTAGGTATCTTGCATTAATTTGGAAAAATGTAGTGTCTTGGGTGGAAGTTTAATCTCTTTGTTTCCTCTGGGGTACTCCAATATAATTAACTTCACATCAATAAGTGTTATATTTTTATAGCATACAAATTCTGAACTGTTATGTTTTGATGTTGTTTGTACATCATCAGATGGAGGCAGTCTTCAGGGAGGAAGCTAATATCTGATTTCAAGTGGGAAGGAGAGAACTAAGAGTACATTTCCAGAAGCAAGAAAAAGTAAAAACTGAACTCAGAGGAGGTGGTCTTCAAACCTAGATGTCTTGGCCCCATCACCACATGCTCCCCTATCCCCTTCCAATACCTTAACTGCTGCATGATCACAGCAGAGTGAAGGATGTTTTGAAGAAGAGTGATCCTTCAGTTCCAAACATCCCACAAAAGAAATGCTGAACATTTGGGCGGTATTTTGTAGAAAAACACCAGAGCTTGTTCTATATCTTAGTTGCAATAACACAAAATCTTACTGCAGAATAAGGCAAAGTCAAAAGATTAGACACATTTTGCTTTCTGTGTTTTATTCCAGATTTGGGGCATCTAGAGTGAGCAAAGTATCTATAAAATTCCAGCCACATCAGAGCTTTCTTAGGTCACATCTTCTTCATCAGATTCATGAGGAAAAAGAATTCTAAGAGACTCAAGAGTCCCTCCAAAATGTCCTAAGCACTTTTTTTGAGGCTTTGCTAGGGGGATAATAAAAGGGCTTTGGGTGCTTGGTTTGGGAGAAAGGTAAGGAGGAGGGAGTAAGTTTAATTTCAGGGCTAAACCCCTCGAAAGACCTACCTCTCTCTTCAGCACTTTTTAGCTTATAAATCACCTTCAATTAAATAATTTCACCATTGTCTTCTGGGACAGACAGGGGACATTATATTAGCTCCATATAATGGGAAAATAAGCCAGAGATTTTTAAGGAACATGCCCAGTGTTTCATAGCTAGCAGGTCAGGGAATACCCCAGGACTCCCGAATCCCAGTTTAGAGCTCAGTGGTACCTCTTAAAAGACTGTAGCACTTCTCCATGGCTTTGTACTGGCCACGATCATCCACGCAGACCAAGAAGCAGCTGTACTGATGCTACTTTCTACTGAAAGGAAAACAAATGACCAGTACAGTCCAATCAGTCTAATTTAAAGTTACTTTGTACAAATGGGGAGGCAGGGAGACAGTAATTTGGATTTCCAGCTAAGATGTTATGCTATAATAACATTGCATTCTAATCATACTGTATTGATTATCTCAAAGCAATGTCCACAAACTAATGAGACCTAGTCTGACATGAAATTCATAACCATTGATCTGGGCTTCAATGTGTTGTTCATGCACACAATGGAGGATCCCAAACTACTACTCAGAACTGCCCCATCGCCGTCTGCCATGCTGCTCTGGTTACGGTGTGTATGAAAGAGTGTTAGGTGGTGATGAGGATGTTTGAGTGTCTGTGTATGTCTGTGAGGGTGCATGGGGTGATCTAATGGACTGCAACGAAATCCATTTTGTATCTATAACTGCCCTTCTCTAAAATGAAGAAGGAAGAAAACAAAACAAATATGTGGCTTTGCTCAGGTTCCCTAAAAGCAGAGTCTGTCACAGGGGTTCAGAGTTACAAGATTTATGGAGGGGGTGATCTCAGGAGAAAGGGAGTAGGAGCTCAGGATAGGGCAGGGGAAGGAGCTAATAATAAGCAGGAGAGTGCTCTCAGCTGGAGGCAAGCTTCAGTCCGATCCTGTGGGAGCTTTTGTGCCATAGAGTTGGTCCTGCCTTGAGGCCCAAGAACTGGTTTTCTTTGCCCCCATGTCAGTCCTTCACTGGTGCTAGAGTGAAAGCTGCTGGGGGAGAGATGGGAATATAACATCCCAGGCCAGGCAGCTCTTGCTTGACTGATGGCCACCTGTCTTGAGAAGGGGTAGCTATAAGCCAGTGGTAGCAGCTGGGAGACAGATGCTGGCCCAATAAAAGGTCATAGCACCAACAGTGTCCACTAGATATTACATATGTTTTTATTTTGTGAAAGGCAAACTCACCCAGAGTACAGTTGTGTCTTCTGCATTTTCTGATCAGCAGCTACTATTTGAGAGGCCAAAAACCACTTTGGTTGTGAACCAACATGAAGGTTAAGGGGATCTGTAGATCCACTGGTGGCCTTGTGCTGTAATAAAAAGAGTCCAAGACAAATCTGAGTAAGGTCTGGAGTCTGGTGAGTTGTCCTGTGCCAATGTCCATCTCCTAGTGTTTATAATGCACTATAGTTTTGCAAGATGTTACCTTTGGGAGAAGCTGGGTGATGGACACACAGGAACTCTATATGATTTTTATCACTTTTTATGAGTCTACAATTGCTTCAAAATAAATTTTCTAAAATTGTAAGATCTGGGGTCAGAATATAAGGTCTGAGTCCTGGTTCCAGCAGCAATGAGCTGTGTAATCCATTTCATCATAGTCACTTTGAGGGGAGCTCCTGTGCTTTGTTTTTATTCTATGTATTCCCTCCCCCATTACAGGGCCTGGGCCAAAAAAAAAAAAAAAAAAAAAAGATAAAAGAAGAAAGCACTCAATGGCTCAATGAATGAGTGAATAAACAGTCACCCTGGAGCAAATTACTTAAGCTCCCTGAGCCTCAGCTTCTGCATCTGTCCAGGGGGTGACTACGAGGCTTCAACGCATTCACATACAAACAAATGCTCAGTGTGACTTAACTCTGGTCTTTATTCTGTCAGCAGGAATCAGGCTAGGCTGGTGGGCTCAGAATCACTTGGGGAGAAGCTCAGAAGTGAAGGTTCTCTGGTCTTATTCAGGATATGTGGATGAGACCCCAAAATCTACTTGAGCTCACCCAAGTGACCGGGTCATGTAGCAAATGTCAGGATCTATAGACGGCAAAGATCCCAGCACACTACTAAGCTGCTGAGTCAGAGGGAAGAAAAGACAGTGAGGAAAGAGAAAGACAGAGGAGGAGACAATAAGGAGGTGATGGGGGAAGGAACTGCACGTGATGGGGGAAGCTGCCGGCATCTTCCCCAGTCTTCTCAATACAGGTTGCTGCCCAGGCCTCTGTTAGGCAGGGGATCCACCAAGAACTGGTGAAGCAATTTGCAGCCCAACTACCCACGAGTTCACTGATTGGATGATGTCTGTTGACCCTTTCTGTCTGCCCACAGAGGATCTTAAGAATTTACCAGATTTGAAATGACTCAGACTTTGATTCCAAAAGAATTTTTTTTTAAAAAGCAGGTAGTATTGTTTCTATATATAAAAAGTCTGTCGTTATGGAAACCTGTCTCAAATAAAGCTCCTTTTAACACAGTAAAAGTCCTCTCCTCTGCATTTGCCAGCATCACTTCATAAGAAAAGAGATGCATCAGAAAGACATTAGTGGGAAAGCGTGGGGAGAGAATACAATTTGCAGCACTTTAATACCCGATGCCATATTCACACCTCTACAACTAGCCCAGCAAGTCTTACCCTCATCCTACCAGTCTCCAATTCAGACTTCCCCTGTTTTTTCCTCAAAAAAAAAAAAAAAAAAAAAAAAAAAAAGTGAGGATTAGCCTTTGGAAATGGCATCTTCCTTTTTTAAAGAATTACAGGCAGGCACTCGGCAAATGATTTTAACTAGCTGTTAGGTTATCTTAAGGGGTGTGTGTATGTGTGTGTTTGAGAGAGAGAGACAGTTTGCTATGATTGCTATGTTCATTGAGATCATTGATACTCTCTCTCATTTACCCAACAGTTGATGTAAGATTCCAAAGAAATGCCCTTTTGTTCTGGGTACGCGATAGAAGAAGTCTGAAAAAGCATTCACACAGTGTTCAACTTAAAAATCTTTGTAACCAACACTGATTTGACAGGATGGCATGTGATACTTTTTATCCCCAAAGCTCTCTGCAAAGAATAATTACCAATTAATATAAAATTTTAGACCATTATGTATTTATTATCTGTGCACTCTGAACTTGAAAATGTTTACATTTAAAAGTCTGACTGGGAAAACTATTTCATGATGCTTTTAAGTGGGGAGGTGGTGGGTTCAAATAATTCACAGAGAAGGACGGAGCACCAGTGAGATAAGACTGTCAGATTATTCTGAGAACTATGAGTAATCCCTGGAAAATGCTACACAAATATGCAATGGACGTTTGCCAAAGAAATATCTCCAAAGTAATGATGCTGATCAGTCCAGAGCAGCAAGCTCTGGCACGAGAGGCTGAGCTGCTCTGCACTTTAATTCCGAGACCAGAGAGCCTCTGAAATAGTGCTTTACGGAGGGGAGGCAAACTGGGCTGTCAAGTCAGAATAAGGGAGGGTCGAGGGAGGGAGGGAGGGAGGAAGGATAAGAGGATGGAGGATGGAAGGGAGTCCCCAGAGGAACAGAGGGAGAGGAGGAAGGGAGACAGTAAGAAAGGAAAGTTGCTTGCAGTTGGTTTGATGTTGAAAGGACCTTGCCTGGCACAGCTGAAAGCATTTCCAGAGAAGAACCATGAACTTCAAAGACTCATTAGGTCTTCATTTTCATTTTAAGGCACAAAAAGTAAACTCTTTTTCAAGAGTAACTGTTTTTAAGTCAGTCAGTTGGCTATTGCGGCATCCAAAACAAGCCTCTCTCTAGCCCCACCTGGTGGTCTTTCTGCCTTCAAACCACAAGTTAGACTGAACGCAAAAAATTTGCCAAAAATTCATGTATAGTTCTAGGTTTGGGGCACACAAAGAACAAGGAAGATTTTTCTAGAGACTGATCAGAAAACATTGTCTGTCTAGAATTAGGATCTCTCTCTCTCTCTCTCACACACACACACACACACACACACACACATCTTTTTTGCCACAAAACATAGTTACAATTTATTTCAAAGCTGACAACAGAGCTCAAAGCCCAGAGGACACCCCTAGACACCTCACCATGGGAAAGTGGTGCTGGCTGAGCAAGCATGAATTCACAGCACAGTAGGAAGAGTCTGCTGTACCCAGGCTGTGAAAAAGCTTCTGAATTTCCACCATGGAGATAAGCAAACCAGCTGAACAGAAGTATCATTTCGATTTTGAAAGAAAAAGATACATTCTAGCTATGAAACCCAGAGTACCCAGACAGCTTCTAGGAGGGATGTGTAGCTTGTGGATTATCAGGATGTTTTTCAGGGAGACGTATTGATGGATCACTATTTACAGGGTCTGTTCTGTAGGTGGGACAAAGGGTGGCAAAGTTCATAGAGGGTTAAGAGGTGCCCATCCCTTCCAGAAATATCAGTACCTTAGACCACCTAACCTGGACCTCTGGAGGGTCCCAGATCTCCGAGGACAACGCAAGGGTATGACTGCCAGCTCTAAAAAGCTTTGTGGCTTTGCCTTGAACTTCCCACACTGCTGCCCAACTCTGTTCCCAGGAAAGCTGACTTTCCTGGTTGTGCTCTAGCTCTGGCCCCAACACGACTGTGGGAAGGGAGCTGGTGCAGCAGTGAGCTGACAAATATCATTTTTAATTAAATAGTATATTTTAAAATGTGTTTCACACGTTAAAAGCACAGATGGTGAGGCGTCCATGCCTTGGGAGACAGCTGTGCTGAGGCGAGAACAGGTGGGGAGCGAGGCTCATCCTCACACCAACTTTCTGGCATGGTTCCCTCCGAGCAGCACTGTTACGTGATCTGCCTCCTGCCCTTGGGCTGAGAGTCTTGCTGGCAAACTCTAGCCCACCTCGACCAAGCCAGAGTTCCTTGTTGTCCTGAAGAGGGGTCGTTTCCAACAAAGGACATTGTGCAAAACCATCTCATGACACTGAGGATACCTCTGTTTTGCCTTATTCACGTTCCTGTGGTGGTGGTTATTATGGTTTAGGATCATTTTTGTGGTGGCGGTACATTTTTTTCCCTTTGATTTGGTTATTTTTTATAAGAGGGAGACAAATGAAAAAGGTGTGGTGTATAATGACCCTGATCAAATGCCCAGATCCCCAGCGCCTGGGTGGGACCACTGAAGCCATACCCACTTCCCCATGTAATCCGTTCGTATCGACTGAGCTCAGTGGTTTTCAAAGTGGGGGTCCCTGGACCTACAGCATCAGTGTCACCTGGGAACATACTGGAAATGCAGATTCTCAGGTTCCGGTCCAGACTCAACGACACAGAACTTCAGGAGTGGGGCCCAGCCGTCTGTGCTGGACATGCCCTCCAGGTCAGAAGATGCTCTTTCACGTTTGAGAACCCACGTGTAGGGGTATCCAGTGCAGATTTGTTCACAGGAAGGAAGGACCCTGGTCTGGCCTATTCTATTTCCTATTGTGAGACTAACAGATTACTTGCTAGTCCAGCTCCCTGGTTTCTTGGGAATTCCTGGAATCTGGTTCGTGGGTAGGTCTGGATTTCTGCATCTGCAGATAAAAAGATAGATCTGGAATTACGGTGAGGGTACCAGAGTAATGCCTTCCTCCCAGCTTCTCCACCAGCAAGTTCTATGCTCAGAGAGAACAGGGACTCAGGCTTGGCCCCAGGCTCAGTGGGAGCTGACGGTGCAGTGGTGAAGACAGCCTTGGAAACAGATCCTTGTACTGCAAACCAATTAGTGCTGTAGAGCAGCCTGAGCCAAGTGGCTGGGCACATAACGTAGCCCAAGGGAACACAAGGACACAACCATCCCTCAATCTCTCCAGCCCCAGCAGAGAACCAGCAGCCCAGGCAGGGAAAAGGCAAAGAAAATAAAGCATCTTCCCACGTGATACTGTTCCTGCTCCTTCCTCGGGAGACAAGAGCTACAATGCCCAGGTGGGGTCTGCCTGCCTGGGCGCCGGGAGCCAGTTAGGGAAAGGAGGCAAGGCAGCCTCTCCCGCCATCCCAGCTGTGCTACCTGGCTCTCTCTGAAGCTTCAGGTGGTGGTAGTAGGGGTGTGTGTGAGTGTGTGAGTGAGTGAGTGTGCGTGTGTGTGTGTGTGTGTCTGAGATGGTGGATACATTTGCAGATGAAGAGAAAGTCTGTTCATTTCAAACCCTTAATTTCTAAGAGGCAACCACTGAAACTAAATGTCTAGAGTTCTATGATCAAAGGTATCTCAGTCTGAAGGTTTGCCCCACAACCCTTGGGGTGTATTTCCCAATTAAATGTTCAACACTATCATGGTAGTGATGACAAACTAGGACCCTTATCTCTTCTAACCTCAGCAGAGGGAGCCACCCGCCACCACTCTGACCTCCAACAAAGGCAAGGGGACCTTTTCTCTGTCCATCCACGATGACTGAGCCTCCCCTTCCCTCACCTGCAAGAGTCCTCCACCCAGCATTCCATACATGGTCCTCCTGGGAGCTCGGGGTCCTCGGGTCTGGAGGACTAGCCCCTGTCCCATCCTGGCTCCACCATTTACAAGCAGGGTCCTTCACCTCCCTGAGCTTCCTCACATCTGCACTGGGTCATGGAGCCATCCTCAGGGAGGTATGGTGAGGATGGGATGAGATATCTAGACGGTGGCGCCTCGCCCCTGCCAGGGTTCGGTAAATGGTAGTATTAGGAAAGCGATTCACAATGTCAGTCTGGAGCCATTCCTTTGATCCATTTCGACAGATTAAATGGGACCATGGTGTTATGTTCTCTAGCTGTCAGTGCCAAGTCTCTGGTCTCTGCCTGACGTTCACCCTAGGACAGGCTGCCTCATGGTCGTGAGAAGCCCCACATCAGGGCAGAAGAACTGGCACCGGGGGATAAGCAGCCAAAAAGGCAATGAAAAGAGTGGAAGAAAAACCAGCTCTGATTGCAGCATGGGGAAGCTACTTGTTTTGTTGATTTTATTTCACTGCCAGTGGATGGGAGCGCAGGGCTGCACTTCCTCTCACCCTGGATGAGCAGAACATAGTGGACGTGACTCCCCAGCTTCATTCTGACCACCAAGCTCATTAGAGTGCCCAGGACCCCAAAAATCTAAGTGTGCAAGGCTTTCCAGGGGCCAAAAGTGGGCTGCAGGAGTTGAGGCCTTATCTTCTGGGTATGAAACACTGTCACAGCCCCGCCCACTCACAGGGGCTAAAGCCAATGGATGAAGTCCTCAGAGTCACCACAGTAGTACGTCTGTGCCAGGCTAGAGGCACAATCTAGTGATTTTTCCTTATTCCTGGGAGTCTAGGGGGTCAAGCTGTGTCAGGATGAAACCCAGAACTCCACCTTGATTCAGGGAACTCCATTAGGAAACATCACAGGGAAGGAAGGGGGAGAAAGCAATGCACTAGGGACCCTCCTATCCTGGACAACAACACAGCTCAATCAGTACCACTATAATCAGTTTTACATGCGAGGGAACAGAAGCTCAGAAAGATCAGGCTTTGCCAAAGGCAGCACAGCTGGCAAGGGACAGAGGCAGAGCCCTGTGCCCTAAGTTTCTGGATACCCCCCTAAAGCATCCTCTTTCCTGTTGCACTCAGCAGAGTCAGGAGGAAGGTCATGATGCTAAGCCCCACTCCTTTTAAAGGAAGGCAGCCTCAGGGATACTGGACCATGCCTGGGCAGATGGGGATGTGCTGGTTAGGTCCAGTGTGCCCTGGGCCTGAAGCCCAGCTTGGCTACACATGTCCCTCATTTCTCCCAATCCTAGGCCTGCCACAGTGGTCTTTCAGAGGTTTCCGCCAGTTTTGCTCAGCCATCACTACCCTTCCTCAGGACAACTGTGATTCAGCCTATGGCCCTCCTCTTCCAAAATTTGCAATGAGCAAGATCCCCCCACACTTTCTTTTAATTCATCCACATCTCTATTTCTCTTTCTAATTCTTCCCTCTTTTCTCTTCTGTTTCTCACTTGTCTACTCTCCTCTCTTTGACTTCTCTGTGTCTCTGCCTCTCCATTTCTAATTCTCTCTCTCTCTCATCTCTCTCTCTCCCCGTCCCTCCACGGCTTTCTTCATCCTTCTTCTCTCCGTTCCCATCATCTCCTCCCACCACCTCTCCTGCCCCTGCTTCCCTCTCTCTCTCTCTCTCTCTCTCTCTCTGACCATTGCCCCCTCCCCACCGCCTCCCCTCCTGTCTTCCTTCCCCCAGTTCATCCACAAGACCAACGGCTAAAATGACAAGTCAGAAAAACCCAAGGGGTCTATGATGACCTGGAGCATCTTATCTCTGCACACAAACCCTCAGTATCAACCTGGACCTGGTACCTTACAGCTGCCTGATGAAAGCACCAAGGGAGGTTTTGTCTAGGGATGGTTTTATAGTGTTTGCTGAAGGGGGTACTTGCATTTTGTCTCCATGCCTAAATGAAGCAAAGCTTTTTTGGAAGGGGAAGTTGAAAATAAAAATCCCAGCCAGCCCCTCTTAGTATTGTTCTGCGTGCCAGCGACTTGCTTGTTCACATGGGAGAAGAGTAACTGCAGAACCATCCACAGCACTGGCCTGGCCTGCTCCTCGGCGTGGTGGGGGGCCACTTTGAACAGGAGACAGCAAAACAATGGGAAAACTGGGCTTGGAGCCTACGACCCAGACGCAGAGGCTAAAAATGACTTCTACCCACATGAGCAGTGGTTTTCAACATAAAGGCGACAGCAGGGAGCCACGGGCTTTTGTAAAGGTGGCTTAGAAAGGAGGGGAGCGCGCCAGGGACAAATTTTATCTATTTCTGCAGCCACAGCCTTTGGAGCCACCCAGGCAAAAAAAAAAAAAGGAGATAGATGTTATTGGCATTTGCAATTCCAACTCAGAGGACAGCACTGAAGCAAGGTCTGGGAGAAACTGAGGTTACCTGGTCCCACTTTTCTCTTTCCAGATGAGACGACTGGGGTCCAGTGACTGCAGGCTCATTGCTGAGGTTACGCTACTGAAATAAGATGATAAAAGGACACTGCAGACCCTCACTCTGCTTTCCACCACCTCCCACATCTGCTCTGCAGACAGATGAGCATTTAGAAGGGGCTTGGAACTCGACAGCTGTGGCCCAAATCCCTCTGGGCAGCATGAACAAACTCACTTTGAAGAATCTGGATACTCTTTCATAAACTCAGCAAGAGGTTGAGGGTGTGTCCCCTCAGTCCCACTGTGTCAGGGAGTAAAACTCTCACATTATGTTTTCTAACTCTCATTCCTCAGATGGGTAGCAGTTTGTGGGTTTTATTTTCCAGTCTTTTCTGAACTTTCATCACTACCATTTCCTAGTACCACAGGCTGGTTTCCTTTGACACAGAGCCTGAGACAAGGATTCTGCTGCACCCACCATATGGAAGAAGCACCTCCAGAAAACAATGGAGGGAGGGAGGCAGGATAAGGCAGATGAAGAGCCAAGCAAGGATGGAGGGGCTTGGGTAAAGTCTAGCTTTGATTTGACCATGGAGGCTCTGAAGATAAATTACAATGCAAAGTTGTACCCTCTTTAGGTCCAACTTTTGTGCCCTGATATGTATCCATCATTGGCTGCTGGCTTCCCCAGGATTAGACATGTGCACTACCAGGGCCAGGCAGCTCCCACCCAAGGAAGACAGTCCTCTGGAGAAGGGGTACATCTGTGAGCCTTCAGGAACCCACACACTCTCAACAGGTAGGGGGTAGGTACCCCAGCATGATAAACGGGATCTGGACAAGGCACCAACAGCATCTGCTACATTTGGCAAACCTGCAGTTAGATACATTGGAGAGTCCTCGGTGGGTTCTACCTTCACAACGTACTCTCCTGTACCCCAAGCTGAGCAGCATCAAAGTGAAACATGCTGTTCCTCTGTCTCTATGGCAACACCACCAGGCTCAGTAGGTCTTATCTCCATCTCCAGGGGCCACTGCCCTGGTGCAGATCCCATCATCTCTCACATGGACCATTTCATCAGTTTCCCCGTCAGACTCCCCACCAGTCTCCCTGCTTCTAGTCTTGTCATCTCTAACCCATCCTCCTGTCGGCTACCAAAGAACACTGGGCAATTAGCACCTTATGCTCCCTGCTTAGAACTCTTCAAAGGTATCCTATTATCCTCAAGATAAAAACAAACTCCTTAATATGGGAAACAAGACTCCTTATGACCTGGGCCAGATGACCACTCCAGTCATGTCTCATACCTTGCCATCTCCACTTCATTCTCCAATCACACTTTATTTATTCTCCAATCCAAAGCAAGTCTTACTGTTTTACCCCTCTGTGCCTTTAAACAGTGTTCCCAGTGCCTGGCTGGCTCTCACTCCCTTATGTATCTGGCTATTGCTTATCCATTTTTTCAGAATCAGTTTAAATACCTCCTCCTGCCTGAAGCCTTTTCTGACCTCATAAGCCACCCCTTACTTCACCTTAAGCAAGCCATTACAATTTCCATGTTGTCTAGACACTGCTATTTTGTTAATCAGTATCTCCCGCTAGACCATGAGTTTTCTGAAGGCTTGAAACATGTCTACGTATATACATATCCCTCTCTAGTTCAATGCCTAGCATACAGAAGGCATCCACACATCTTCCTTGAAGAAACTGATAAATGCCTGGGCAACTCTAATCAAGGACCTGACTATTTCACCTCTGTATAACATAACCAATCCTGAGAAGTTAGGGGATAAGTTTTCTGGTCTTCTGGGGATAAGGTAAGGGGATAGGTAGTTAGCCTCTCTCTCTAAGACTCTCACAACTGAGTGGTTTTCTAATTTCATGCTAATGGTACTATTCATAATCATTCCTGTGTCTGAGTCATGACTTACATGTCCCAAGTCCTTGAAATACTACTTTTTTCTTCTATCCAAATCCCATGCATGGCTGGATCACAATCTAGCAGTTGTGCTACCGTGAGGGTATCCCCACTAAATATTAAATACATCAGTTTTTGTTGTTGTTAGACAGAGAAGTTTCAAGTTGTGCTACAATCTTGGTACAGAAAGCAGATATCTTTGTAATCGCTGCGGGAATGTCCCTTTAAATAGTAGGTGCAAAATGAGTAGTCTCCATTTTTCTGCATAAGGGAGTCACTTTCCCTCTCTCCAGGGAGGTGTGGGAAATGTAGTTGGTGAATCAGGATATTCACCAATACCCACTTCCTCCCCCTTCCTAAGTACTCTGCAGGCCCTTGTAGCTGGGTCATGTGACCAGTTCTAACCAAGGAAAGAGAAGCAGAGGGGAAGTGCATCACTTCAGAGCTGAAGTGGGGGAAAAAATCTGTGTACATTGCCCACATCTCTCTCCTCTCCTCTTGGGGTGATCCTGGGGGAGGCCATATATTGAGAGCAGCCTGGTTTGCCAAGTCACCGCTTGGACGACAGCTGCCCTAGAGAATCCCCCAGATTTGATGAGTAATCAACCTCTCTTGCATTAAGTCACTGAGACATTGGGATTATTTGTTCCTGCAACACAGCCTGTCCCATTCTGACTAATATAGGAGGACTGGAAAAAATAAACCACCCCAGAACCATGTGGACAAGCATAACTTTGAGTCATCAAGTGCTTGACCCAAGCAGGGTCTTGATACAGTGCTCCCAGACTGGCTTGCATTCTAATGAAGGTGTCTGCAATAGGGAAGCCCAGAGCTGAGAGCTGCAGATTTGAGCATCCAAAAATTGTGCACCCTTGGCCAATATTGGCAAAGAAGAAATAAGATGTTTTCATGTGAAGGCTCACTGTGAACTGTGCTGGGACGTGGAATAGCAAAACCTCATGGCAGGAGTGACCAGGCATCCACTGAAGGAGGCAGGATGAGCAGTGTGGCCAGTTTGCATCAGTCTCCTTGAGTCTGCATTAAACTCCTCTCCTTGAGGATGGCCAAGCCTCCTCAATATAGACATAAACCCCTTATTTTAGTTTCAATGCTTGGAGGGCTAGAAAGACCAGATCATTTGAGTTGATGGAGGGCTAGAGACACCACATTGCCCTGAGTTCCTGCTGGCCATCACAGATCTCTCTCAGGCCTTAGAAGATGCTGGAATGAACCAGACTCCAAAGTCCCCCAAAGCACAGTACAAGCTCTCAAGAATCACAGGAGAAGAGCTGGTCTCCAAGGAGTGTGTGAGTCCCAGCTCATGCTCTGCTTCTTCACAACATGGGAGAACAATGGCTCTGAGTTTGGCCAGAAGTAGACTAACTCTGGAACCCATAATGCATTCAGCAAATTTTAACTGAATGCCTACTGTGATCTCAGCAGTATTCTGGGTGCTGAGGATTCAGCCATGACGAAAACTGGTATCTTGGAGCTTATGTTCTGGGGTCAGTGAGACATGAAATAAACAGAACACATTCTTGTACCAGATTGTTCCAATGTCATGAGGACCATAAAGTGGTGGTGTGCCAAAGATTAAATCGAGTCGTGGGGTAGCTGTTTTGGATTGCATGGTGAGGAAAGGCCTCTCAGAACAGGTAATTTTGAAACGGAACCTAAATTATAATAGTAATAGCTAACGATGATGGAGGGCTTTCTTTGTGCCAAGAGATGTTCAAAGCACTTTTCATACACGCATTTTTTTAAATCCTCTCAACAACTCCATAAAGCCAATACTATTATCTCTATTTTACAGCTGAAGACACTGAGGCAGCACAGGGCTTGATTACATGCCAAGGGTCACACTGCTCAAAAGGGTGGAAGAAGCAGTCCAACCCAAGCAGCCTGGCTCTAGAGTCTGTGCCTTAACTACCACACTATCCTGCCTCTTAGCAGAGCCTATAAAGATATATGTCCTGGGAAGAGCCTGGCAAGCTCTGAAGGACAGAGGGTACAGCAAGCACGAAGTTCCTATGTTTGGAGAGCAGACATCCTTCCCACAGCAATTTCTGTTTGGACCCCTGAGTCATTTCCAATTCTGGCCAAACCCAAAACAACTGTTAAAATCAGGGTAATTTCTGAGGCCTCTTGCCATCATGCTCCATAACCTCCAACAAAATATTGCACAAAGAAGATGTTGCATATTTTACATGAACTTGGTATCAAGCCCAACGTAATTGCTCTCTGAAATATTAAAGCCTTGCTATGGCTCCCGCAATCATCCGGGACCTTATAAAATCTAATTTCTTCTTGGCAGAGCTCCGTGCAAGATAAACACAAGCCTACTCAAGGAAGTCTTAATTCAATCACATTCAAAGTATGCCAGCAATTGATCAAGGCAGACCTGCAGGCTCTGGAGAGGCCAGATGCGCACTGGGCACATGCATTCGATGGGTATTTGTTGAGCAACCCTCAGCATGCTGATCCTATGCTGGACACAAAGAGGGATACAGAACCCAGGATTTGATGGTAATATTCAGGACCCTGACTTTAAACATTACAGTTCTTGAAATGCTTGACATGCTGAGACTTTCCCCCTAATTACTAAAGAGGTGACAGAATTTTGAAAGTGGAAAATGAGGGACCGGCTAGCATCGACAGTGAACTTCTGATCAGGGAAAACACTCAAGACTACTAACGTGTTCAGCAATATTTGAAAGTTTTGTTTTTCCTCTCCATTTTGGCAAAACACAATCATTTCAAGGACTGGCAGGATGTAAAATACAAAGCAAAGGAAAACTACAATGAAGTTTATGTCCCATAATCCAGATGCCGGGCTGCAGGAGAGCGAAGAACAAGGCTTCCTCCTCCATGGGCTGAGGCCCTGCCAAGTGCTGAGCACCACAGGTGTACCTGGGCACACACAGGTGAGAAGACACTATCACTGTGGTAAGATAAAGGCTCCACTATACAGGGTCTGCATCTGTTAGAGATGTGGGTAGAGATTTCAGCTGATTTCTCAGTCTCAAGGCAGGTGGGCTGTGTCCTGGACAACAGACCAAATGTGAAAGTGGGTAATGTTAACAAGAGTTGGGCATCTTTAGACCAATGATTTCAAACTTGAGTCCACCTCTGAATCACCTGTTCAAACACAGATTTCTGAGCCCCAGCCCTGGAGTTTCTGATTCAGTAGTTCAGGGTGAGGCCTGAGAAGCTGCAACTCTAACTTCCCAGGTGATGCTGACGTTCTTGATCCAGGGACCACACTTGGAGAACAACTGCTTAATGAGATAAAAGGAGATGGCAGAGGTAAAAGGAGAGTCCCAGGGGTATATCTATTACTTGGATTGGATGGATGCAGATGGGAGCAAAGCTTTGGGAACTCTGTTACTGACGAGCTTTCCAGGAAGGTCTCTGATTGTGACCCACAACCAAAGCATTTCTCCTCTGAAAGGAAAGAAGGAACTAGCACTTAGAGCACAAGTTGTGGGCAGGCACTGTGCCCGAAGCATGCACAAGGGTGACTTTACTCTCCCACCAACCTTATGAGCTGAGCATCGTGTTCCCATCTTAGATGTGGAAACCCCTGAGAGCCAGACAGATGAATCAGAATTTCAATCTCTCAACCACCAAATGAGAAGCTCTTTCCTACAACAGATTTAGCTTTCAGGTGCTGTCTTTTATGACATTTCATGCAGTTGCATCAAGAAAATACTTAGGAATATTGCCAAGGCAGTTTAATATTCAGTAAGCAGGGTTCTAGCTGGGAGGTGGACTTGATTTCTCCAAAGATTTGTTTGACGCCATCAGTCCCTTAGGGGGCTTCTGGGATCCCCTCCAAGGGTTGCTTCATGGTCTTGAGAGACTGAGGCTGAGGATGCCCACAAATCTTCACCTCACCCATGAGGACCCTGCAGACAGCCACCTTCCTCATCACCCCCATAACCACTATAGGGGTACCATCCATGAAAACTGGTAAGTAACAACCAGAAGCTGTTATTTCTGGAACACTAAATCAGCGTGCACACACACACATGCACACACAGACCTCACATAATGAAACGGTGATTTTGGCTTAAGTATGTTTATGACATAATCCCCCATTTCTGTTTACGGACCCTGTGGGATTTCTATCCAAGTGACTCCTTGCCTGACTGCTTTGGGATGGTACAGAATGTGGTCCTCATTGGCGAATGAGGACCCACTTTTTCCCTTCAAGCTTGTTCAAGCCTGTTCTGCCTTATGTTTGCATAAAGCAAAACACTACATGTGACAGGAGATACATTGTTAAGTAAAGTGACATAGATACATCACAAATGCTCCACGGGTCAAGGAGAGACATCTCCAGGAACCATTGAGGCCCCACTGGGCACGTCTCTCTCCTTGTCCCTGATACACTATTTCCATGGGTCTGGCCCCACCCATGGAGTCCACCAAAGATAGGGACACTGAGGGAGGGGCTCTGATGGTGACAAACCTCAGGGACTGCCACCAGCCCCCTGGTTGGAGCATTTCAGAGTTTCACCAAACTGGGAGCAGCCACTCAGAACTATCCCTAACTATGTGTTTGGGGGAAATCCAAGCACACGGTAAGTGCTCCTTTAATCACAATCAGCATGACGTCACATAGCAGGTGAAGTCTGGAATTCACTCCTGTCATAGTGACCAAGTCAGCTGGTGTCAAAAGTGGGTAAAGACGGAAATGCCAAAATTTTGTGATGTTTAGATGTGTATGCTTGACTACTGAGATGAGCTGTGGGGATCACCTCATGCCACTATTCCCCAAGGGCGTACCGAGCATATTTTGATCCCTCGGCCCCCTACGTTGAGCAAATATGCCGTAACTTTTGGAAGGAATTTTGACAGTGAGAATCTAAAGCCTTAAAAATGTTTACAGCTTGGTATCTAGTAATTCCACTACTGGGAATCTGAAGAAATAATTCCAGTGCATGAAAAACTTTACATACAAAGATATTCTTCATAACAGTGAAATTACTGAAACAAAATAAATACCCAACTCTAATGTAAAAGAAAAGCTTGCTACTCTTGGGTTTTCTGTTTGATCTTCTTGGGAAGGAATCACTGAAAGCTGTATATCTAAAACTCCCCCATTCAAAGTATGGAAATTAAAGTACCTCTGTGCTCTAAAATATATAGCCAATAAAAAAGTTTTCAAATGTATAATAATATGAATCATGCTTATAATATTATAATAAATATGGAGTAGAAGATCATTTCTACCAGTTATGAGTATTGGATAAATGGTAGAAACTGGATATAAGGAAACATGTGGAGAGCTGCACATAAAAATGGCAGATTGAAAATATCTGATTTTTCTCCTTTCCCAAACCTCACTAAAGGCTTTTTTCTTAAAGGCATAATTTCAAAAAGATGGAAAGAGTAAGGGAGGAGATAGCAACAAAATGTTGAAAATTGCAAAGTGAATGGAAGATGGACAAAGGGTAATTGATTTGGCAAACTTTTGAAATTTGAATTGTAAACTGGCAGCAGAGAATCTAAGGCCAACCTGAATAGCACAGCAGAATCAACAAAAAGCGCATGTGCTGTGAGCATTAAGTATACCTGGAAGTGGGGTGAAGGAGAAGCCAAGTTCAAAAAGGACAGGTGAAGAATCAGGTAGCATTCCAGGTCCCGTAACTCACCCCACACCGCAGGATGATTTCCACTGGGAAAAGTCTGAAAGTCTCCTTCTGAGAAAGATTTAGGCAGAAAGATCCTGTGCTGTATAGATGACAGCAGGCAACGTTACCAAAACTAATCAAGTTAGGGAAAGTTATGTGTACTGAATGCAGAGGCCAGCCCTCTTCCTCTCCCAACTCTGAGAACACGGACAGCCATGCCTTCACCCTCTGCCCAGCCCTAGAGGAAGGACCTGAAGATACTGGCATCATAGGTTCCCCAGTCAGACCCCCTACAGTGATGCTCAGTCTTCAAGCCAACTCGTTTGCTCAGGGTTTCCAAGTGTTTAGTCCCTACCTCTTATATATAAACACACAACCAAGAATCACCAGCCTTCTAGGAAAACCTCTAACATAAAATATAAGGACCAAAACAAACAAAAAAGCAAACAAACATAAAGGCAACTCAGAGAACGTAAAAGTTCTACAGAAAGAACAAAATTCCATAAAATGTAGACTGTCGGTCACCTCACAGAAATCAGAGAAGAGACTGCATCTATGAAACAGAAACATGAACTAAAGAATACACTGCCACAGTGTTTTCCAGAAGATTGTATCTGTCTTTTCATGACTGATGCCTCACGTTGCTCTTATCTGTCCCCAAGCTTATTACAGGTACACCTACCTGCCTGACAGAATCTAGGTCACATGAAAAATCTTAGGGAGTCTGGGAAGTGTAGTTCTTAGCTTTTCAGTCTCAACAGCAAGCTAAGAGGAAGGTGGAAAGAGTGCTAAGTAAGCCAGTCTACGTTATCAGCCACAAATGATGCATTCACTGCAATGATGCAATCACATCTTTTGAACTAGATTCCACTTTTAATTGTGATTTTCTATCCCTATTACCTGTATATAATCAAGTCAAATAAATTCCAAATTCCATTTCTTCCACAGGAAATATAATTGACCTTCAGCAAAATCAACCACAGTCATGAATGGCCTCAGAGCACAATTAAAATTCTCAAACACTGTTCCCTGATTTCTACCTTTTAGGGAAAATACCACCCATTTATAAGCCAGAGATATGCTTTTCTGACTCATCCTTTTTTCCATTGCCTTTTACAGTTCCTCCACAATAAAGAGTCCCCAAAATGCAAATGCATTCCTAGCTGAAGATATTAATTTCTACAGATGTAGAGGACTTAGCTGATATGACTATGAAATGTAAGTGAAGTATGAATGGAGTATCAGATGTTTATTTCAACAGGTGACAAATGATCCTGTGGCATCAGCAAAATCCAGAGGAAATGAAGAGTTCTGGCTATGGCAAAGAACAACCAGTGACAGGGACTTCATGGTGGGCTTTAGCTCTGTTCTCCAGCCCTGCTCAGCCCCAGACCTACCCAACCCATCCTGCCTAACTCCTGAGTTTATCTGTGTAAGACTGCAAGGTGCAAGACAGCCCCAGCCACACAATTCAGTTGGGATCTGGATTTAATTGCGCTGCCAAAGACCTAGGATCTGATGAGCCAGGGATGAGCCATGGACCTCCAAGTCATCACAGAGCTGTGTTTTCCCCTGAATATGTGCCCTTTGCCCTGGAGACAGGCATAGATGTCTTACTGCACTTGACCATTCCTGCTAGAGCCCAGCTCTTCTGGCTTGGCTACAGCCCCAGCCCCTGCCCACCTCCCACTGCTGTCTAGGGTCGCTCGTAACTGGCTGGTTAGCAGTATCATACTTTAGTCCCTCACCGTGCACTGAATATCACCTGCCTGTTGTCATACCTCACTGGCAAACTGAACCACCCAAACCAAAGCCACTGCTTTGAAAACACAGAGACCCATTCCTTCAGCCAGATCAGACATTAAGCCTTGCTTTCTTCTTCTTCCTCTTCTCTATTAACCTATGAAAAAGACATCTCAGCAGCCACTCTGAAGGATCCCACCTGACTGTGATGATGGGAGCCATTCAGCCTCTGGTCACATTGGCCCTGCAGGGACTACATCTGGCTGGAATGGAAGGGATGCCAGGTCAGCACATAAGAGACTTTCACCAATTCCTTTCCCTCACGTCAAACAGTAGTAGCCATCTCTAGTATTTATAAACAGGTAGCCGTATGTCAGGCACTGTGCTATGTGTTTCACGGAACTCAATTCACTTGATCCCCATAGCAACCCTGCACGGTTGATATAATTACCCTCACCTTACAGATGAATAAATAGGATTGGAGGAGCCAAATGATGCATTCAGAGTCACATGGGAAGTTAGAAGCAACACCCTGGATCCTCCACTTGCACCCTCTGGATGACTGATGCATACAAATTCCTTAGTCTATTGACAGGAATTTCACTCGGAGGCCTGCAAAGCCACTGGGTTAGAGGATTGGGGGCAGTGAAGAGGCATCATTACTCCCCATGTCCATTTCCTGAGAAATAGAAGGTCCTCACAAAGGAAACAGAAACCCAGGAGGCAAGCTGGAGGTGGACAGATGCTTTCCTGTCTCTGGCTGTTTCCTCTTGGAAAAGATCTGATCATTTAGTAGAGTTTGGGTTAAACAGACCAGCCTCTTCACCACTGCTCTGCATGGGAACATTGCCTACCTTCCCATCCTATTGTGTCTTTCTGCCTACAACAATTTATATTTCCTCTACCTATGGAAAATTACTCCTTTTGAGAAGCCTGATCCTCCATCTCCCTTGGCCCAGGAAGAATTAATCATTTTTTGTTTCCTTTGTGCTCTCCCAACACAGTGCTGTATTATAACCAAGTGTTTACAAAGATGCAGTCTCATATTGTGGGATAAGCTTTGAATCAGGAGTTGGATGACCTGGATTCTGGGGCTGCCTCTTGCGATCTCTGTAATCTTCAACAAGACCTTTGTTCTCACCTGAACAATGCAGATAACACTTGCCTCACCTGCCTGGCAAACGGGGCTAAATGAGATGTTCCTGAAAGAGCTTGTAAATTCTCAAGACTGGTGCCTGGGTTAGTGGTTTCAGGGTTTTATTTTTGTTGGGTTTCTGTTTGTTTTGGTTTTTTGCTTCTCCCTCTAGATTGTGAGGGAGAAGACTTGTCTTAAGGGGGTTTGTATCCCACTCAGAGCCTGCAGACTGCTGCTACAGGGCTCCACGGGACTAGGATCTCCGTGAATATTTATTGAAATTGAAAGAACACAACTGTGAAAAGTGAGATCTCTCATCCTTGACACACAAGATGTAATCACCACGTTTTTCTCTTTCCCCCTCTCCTTTCCTGCATGCCTGTGTTGTGTGACTGTGCACGTGTGTGTGTGTGTGTGTGTTGTGTATGTGTTTCATCCTCACATGACAATTTTTTTCTGAGCTGTGGAATCCCAGCCCTGCAGAGAAGTCCTGGGGCTGATGGACAAAATCAGACAATGACTGTGAAAAGGAGTCTTTTCTCTCCAGGTTCACATTGTCAGTAGGTTTCAGTTTTTGTTTGTTTGGTTTTTGGGTTTTTTGTTTGTTTTTGCATCTGGACCTGCTGTGCCCAGCCCTGAGCCTTTCAAATCATGGCAGATCCAGTTTGGCATGCAGGCCCTGGAGGGCAGTGCAAGTAAGACCCCCCAGGGAGGAGAATCCGGCCCAGCGAGATGGGCAGCTCAGAGCCAGGCTCTGTGAGCCTCAGCATAGCCTGCACGTAAGGCTTCTGTGCCCAAGAGGGAGCGGGGCTCACAAATAAAGCCTAAGCCACTCATTTCTGACACTTCTCTTTGTTTGGAGTGATATGGAGACAGAGTTGGTCCTGTGCAAAGCAGAAAGGTTTCCAATTCAGGACAGATAACCACATCACAAAAAACAATAGCTCCAAAATGGGCAGAGGTATAGATAGTGTATCTCCAGGACACAGTCTGCAGTTTTCTGTGTGGATGATGATTCTTCTCCATCCCACTGATACAAATTCATGGTGAGACTAAATGGAAGCTACTGAGACAGCTCTGGAGTCTAATATTAGCTCCATAACGTGTGTTCTCAGCTGAGTTAAGTTCTTGCATCTTCCATCCCGTTTCATAAATGTTGATGAAGTACCTTCCACAGACAGAGTAACGGCTGCGCTCGACACTAGGGAAAGACTGGAATAAAACACAGTTCCAACCTGAAGGTACCCACTGCCTAGTGAATGGCTGGTATGAAAGTGTCCAGCCAGACACTGAGCAGGTGCTTGTTCTATGACACTTCTTTCTCTATATTATTCTCCCCTTTATTGTAGTCCCAAGCTGAGATCAGATTAACACTGCTATTAAATCTTCATAAATTCGGGAGTCCAAACTTTCAAACTGATTTTTAATTATTATTCAAACTGATTTTTAATCTCCTCCAAGAATCATATCTCTGATGGATTTTTGAATAACAAATATTTGGTATTTATAAATTATTCTTCAGCACATGTTAACTCAAATTACCACACTAAGTTGATAAAATTAAAGTTCAGAGAAGGAAAGTTGATTTATCTGCTAGATGACTGTCTCATGGGTAAGCATCTTTTAAATGTTGAAAATAGGTCAAAGCTATCTCCTTTTCTATCTACACAGAATCTTGAGGTCCAGGTATCCCAGGCTGGAAGCCACCATTACCTTGGTAATATACATCCACCCCTATAAAAAGCATCTTTCCTCCTAATACTCGCCTACATCTTGGTGTGATTCAGTTTATGATTCTTGGCTGAGAGCAAATGTTGATGGGGCAAGGGAGATCATCTGAGGTTAGGAGTAGGCGATAACTTCAGAGGTCTCAAGCTGGAGGCAAAAACAAAGAACTGCTGGTATAATCCCAGTAAAAATAAATTTTTTAGATTTTAGTTTTGCCCATGGCTGGTTCTAAGAATTTAGTAAAGAGATATTGCTACTGAGATGATTTGCTTAGGCTTATCCAAAAAGTAACCATAATCAAATATCCCACTCAGCATTGCCCATTACAAAAAATTCTCCAAGACAAAAGCTTATATGTACATAACAGAAAATACACATGTATCTGTGTTCTAAGGATTAGCAGGGCGCATGTAATGTTAAGATTGACGGTCTTGCTTGCCTAAGATTTCATCACCCCATCATGCTACCAAAGGCATGGCGAACATGGATACTCCCTGGAGGAAGTTCCTTTGAAGGTTAATGGACTAGTGAATACAATTTGAAGTGAGGTGAGAAAAGTTGGATAGAGACCCCATGATGGTTTCACCTTCTTTAAGATGACTTTATTTAGAAAGTTATTTCCCCCAGGTCACAATTCAGTAAAGACTGTCCTCTCCAGTGAAAGGTCTAGAGTTGCATGCCCCAGGCAGAAAAAGAAAATTAGGGTTTGTTGTTAATCATAGAGTTGACTTCCCAACTTTTAATGCTTTTGTAATGTCTTCTGGTTGGAACAGCAAGAAAGCCTCAGTTAGGTACGCATTTGTACAAACTAGCACCTGCTGCTTTCTGCTTGTGCCCATTAGGGGAAAGTGGCAGAGCTGATCTTTTTACAAGGACAAGGTGACCAACTCTAGGTATCTGTACAGTCCAATGTGAAGCTCAAATGAAACTGAGAAAAGACAACAGGAGACAGGTCACCTCATAATGTACCATCAGGGTCAATATTTGAAGCCCAAACTCTGAATCCTCTTTTTGTGGGATGCTTAGAATAAATTATGCTATTGAAAAATATGAATTAATTTGTAATGTTTATTTTAGTCATTTCATTTTAAAAGATACTTCCATTTTAGTTTCTATTGCAAAATAAAAGTATTCTATACCTATCAGGTTTCTTTTCCTTTGTTCTCCTTTATGGAAATAATACTGTACCTGAGAGTAGACTGGGGGCACAGTCTTAATACTTTAAACTCTATTTCCATGGGAGGCATTTTCAACAAAACTATTTTCAATAGCATTCTACTAATCTTTTTTTTTTTCTAATTTCTCTTCCTTTATAAAACGTTTTCCTTTATGTTTAAGCCAAAATGTTTGTGAAGGTCCTTTCAAATTCAAAAAACATGAAGTCAGGCATTTTTGGTGCAGAGAGCAATTCCAGACCCAGTAGGGGAGCGCTTATGACTGAACAAAAACTCTTCTCTCATACAAAATGTGAGCTCCCTGCCTAGGGTTCACACATTAATGACTGTGTGACTCATTATTATATATGCCTCTAAAACTGAGGTTCTCTCCTGTGCTAACCCGCTCTGTACAGCAGGTGTCAAAATGTTAACCTTGGGACAGCAGGTGTGGCTGGAGTTGTTTTTCTCCAGGTCTTCTCTCCAATCACTCTTCCAAGCTCTGTGATCCAGCCAACACCAAGTTAAAAGGCTTTAACTGATATCTGGCATAAACTCCACTTCCATTAACTAAATCATGATTCTTCCCAAGAGTGCATCTTTCCACTGCCATACCGGGGAGGCTTTGGTGGTAGCTTTTCAAATGTCATCTGGCTTACAACTTCTGGTTCTGTCTCTTTCTCCAATGAGCATTACGTGTTCATAGGTGCCAAGCAATCAAGGGGTCGGGGAAAGAAACTTAATTTGCAGTAGAGTCAGAAAAGTATAGCCTTCTGGTTAGAGAGAGACCTAGTTTGAAATCCCATTTAAATTCTGTAAAAGGTGTTTGATAGTGAGTAAGTCACCAAGAATTCCTCAGTCTCAGTTCCCTCACTATGAAAGAGGAGGAAATCTATTTTGTACAAGTGTTGAAGGAAATTGAAGATACGAACAATCTGTGGGAAGGATTCAGCAAAGTATCTGCATTCAATAAACACTTTGGGGTAGATTGAGGTTTTAGCTCTAATTTTTTGCTCCCTCCCTGATTCCATGCTTTCTAATGTGGTTCTGCCACCCCATCTACCAGAAGTGGAATAGATTTCTTTGTACCTTGAATTTAGACTCAATCATCAGGCTTGCTTTGGCCAAATGAAATTGGGTCCTGGTGACAGTGCACCAGTTTCACACCTAGGCATTAAAAGGAAACACATGGTTCTAGTATCTCTTTGCACTTCTTACACCACCATGAAGTGAGCTTTTCCGATACCTCAGCCTGTGTTCTACAATGAACAGACAAAGAGCAGACCTGAGCCCAATTTGCAGTGAGGAACGAAGCCCAGAAAGACTGACAAGTTAAAGCAGCATTTCCCAGTCAGACCCAGCCTAGACTATTCTATGCTCTGCCAAACCACAAACAAGCAAGAATAAACTTCGTCTTGTTGTTGTTGGCGTTTGGAGGTGGTTTATTATACAATAATAGCTTACAGATACAATATTGAAAAAAATGAGTTTTCTGGTTTAAGATGATTTTTGACTAGCAATTCCAATACATGTTTTCCTACCTATCATCTCACTGAAATACCAATGGAAACAGAGCAAAAGGTGAAAAATTGTACTATTCCAAAAACTTAGGCTGAAAGGCAATCCATGAATCTGGAAAGAAGAGATATATTCCAGAGAAGACTACATCTAAAAACTAACAACAACAGAACTGAAAATTGAACAGCAGTCCCTCTCTCCTGCCTGTCTCTGCTCCCAACTCTTTGTAATAAAAACAGAATGGTAACCCCCTCCTCTATCCACTCCCCAAATGGTCCATAACCAAGAGCCACTTTTTTTTTTTTTTTTTAACATCCAGGATAAGATTGCAATACGAAGAAATTACCTAAACAGTAGGTTTAAGGCAATATGTGTTTGAGGACATCGTATATCTGGGGCAGTAGGAGTTCCATGAGAAAAGGTACACAGACAGGAGCAGAAGCAAAAAGACCCTACCTGGTAGCAGTGTGTTCCAGGAATTGTAGATTTTCATATACAGTATTCCAAACCCAACAGTATGGGCAAGAGGGAAAGACACCACCCCAATAAAGTGAAAGCCTGCAAGAAATAAGAACTGGAACCATCAGCTGTGCAGATTTACCTGCCCTTGAACTGAATGTCTGTGATAAATTCAACCACAACACAAGTGGACAGAGACTATAACCGAGCCTGGCTGTTGAAAAATGCTGAAGTCTGGTCTGAAAGAAAATACAGCAGAAAAAATAGATACTACATTAGGACAGCAATAGCTAACAAAATTGCATAAGCATTTTCCCTTTGATCCACCAATCTCATATCTGAGAACCTACCCTGAAGACACTTTTGCACAAATACCAGACAACAGGTGCTCAAGATTATTCAGAGAGCTGGTTAAACAGACCAAGGCTCTGCTACCAGACAAAAAGCACGAGGAAAGGCTCTATGTACCAATGGAGAGTGATCTCCAAGACACACTGTTACGTGACAAAAGCAGGATTCAAAACAGCGTACAGAATATGATACTTTTTGTGCAAGAAACAACAAGAAATACACACACACACACAATTCCTTTTGTTAAAAGAAATAATGGAAGGATAACCTACAACTAGTATGAATGGTTACCTATGGAAGTCAGAGGAAATGGGAAGAGTAATAGAATGAAGGGAGGATATGGAAGCAAGGATTTTCTGAGGATTCACTCTTACATCCTTCAGTCGCTTGAACCATGGAGATGTTTTGCACATTCCAAAAATAAATAAGTAAAGTTCAATCCAAAGGGGAAAAAGAGCAAACCCTATAGTCAAAAATAGGGAAAACAAACATTTCAACTGACATTTACAATCAGTGTTCAGATGGCACATCCCAAAGAATAATATAACCACAAAATGAAATGTGTAGGCCTTTGTTAAGATCCTGATTCAGGCAACCCAAATTCAAAAGAAGAGTCGAGACCATAAGGTCAGTGTGAACATGGACAGGAAATAGGCTAAGACTGAGAACTTGTTATTTTTCTTAAATGTGGTAACGGCATGGTGGTTATATATGGAAAAGTTCTTATCAGCTAGAGATACATAATGAATTACTTTAGGATGAATTGATATAATATCCAGGAATTGCTTTGAAAGCTGTCAACAAGGAAAAAGCCAGTGTTTAGGGTGTGAAGAGGGATGAACAGAGCAAATAAGTTTGGCAAAATGCTGACAGCTGTTAGAACTAAGTAGCAGGTACATGCAAGTTCACTAATTAATCCAGGTTCTTTTATGTATGTGTGCAAATATCTGTAAGAAAAAGTCATATAAAAGGGTCATTAAACATGAGAGGATATTCTTCTTGAAAGAGAAGATTAAAATATATAATAAAATGCAATATGGAATCTGTGACCCTCGATCCAACCCTCTTTTGAAAAAACAGCTATAAATAAGACATTTGGGGATAACCAGGAAAACATGAGTGTGGGCTAGATCATAGTAGGAAATTATTTTAAATTTTCTTAACTGAGATAATGATACTGAGCTTTAGTAAGAGAATATTCCTATTCTTAGGAGAAATAGGCCAAAGTATTGAGAGATGAAATGTGTATTTCATGATGTATACAATTTAATTTCAGATGGTTCAGAAAACATAACATGTAGCACCTTTTTTTATATGGCTGAAAATGTCCATAATAAACACTTGAGGAAAATATTAATGTTTAACAAGAAATTGAAGATAATTTTACAACTCACAGGAACATAAATGAAGTCTTGAATAAATGGAAAATATCCATTGTACTAGGATCAAAAGATGCAACACTGTTAAAAATACTAATTCTCCCTAAATAAATTTAATGTGGTTTTAAATATAACTACAATAATAAGTAATAATAAAAACAACAACAGTGGTTGTTTTTGTTGCTATAGAGGTGGCCATTTGGGGAGCCAGGGAAGGGGGAACCTGAAAAAAGTATGCTTTTGTAACCTGCTGGTATGATTATAAATTAGTTCAACCATTTAAGAACTAATAGTTAACAAGGCTGAAGATATGCATGCCTGATACCCAGCAATTCTGCTCCCTGAGAAATTTTACATATTCAAGAATGTTCATAGCAATCATGTGAACAATGAAACATTTTTTAAAAAGACTTGGAAACAATCCAAACACCCATCAATAAAATGCATAAATAAACTGTGGCATACTAATGTAACAGAATGTAAATAGCAGTAAAAAAATTAACATAGCTAGGTGAGTACCATAAACTTAATACTCAGCAAAAACAAAAACACCAAGTCAGGAAGAGATCATTCAGTATAACTGATTTATGCACAGTTCAAAAACAAGTAAAACTAAACAATCCATTGTAATATATGGAAATATGTAAATGCTCATTCAGAATAGTGTTTACATCCAGAGATTAGATTGGGAAGGGGCATGTAGAAGCCTTCTAAGTGCTACTTCTGAGTAATGTTGTCTCTCTGGCTAGTGAGGACACATGTTTCTTTAGCATTACTACTTATTATTTGTGATAAAATATCCATTTCTGTATTTAGCCTTTAATTAAAATCATTTAATATTATATTAAAATTTACTAATAAATCAATGTATATATTTAACCTAGAAAATAGTAAAAGTATGAGTAATGAAAGGGGATATAACTACCATATTTAGTAAAATACTTATAAGCTATGCAATTAAAAGTAATTTGATTCAGGAAGAGAAGTTAGACAGAAAAATCAATAGAGGAATCCAGAGAGTCCATAAATGACCTTAATTATGTAGGAATTTAGGATATGATAAAATCAGCATATTTTCTCAGAAATGAAAATAGGACTGGGATATATGACTTACCATTTGGAAATAAAATGAAATTGGAGCAATACTCCAAATTATAGGAAACTATATTTCAGATAAATTGACGATTTAAAAGTAAAAAACATAGACCTAAATTAGGAAAATTCATCATTGATTTCTCAGAAATAATCTTGAACTAACAATTCCTTTAAAATTGAAGACAAATTAAAAATCTGGAAAATTAATATTACAGTGCATGTGATAGACAGTAGGCCAGTATTTTAAATATCTTTTTATTATTATTAACACCTACTTCGCACTAACTATGAATTAGGTACTACAGTAAGTACTTTATATGAATTATCTATTTTAATTCTCACAACAAACCTAAATGGTAGCTATTTCTATTGTTCACATTTTACAAATAATGGAACTAAGATACTGAAAGATTAAGGAACTTGTACCAGGTCAAACTGCTGATAGATGATGAAGTCAGGTAATGAAGCATGAAGACTAACACAAGAGGCCCTGCCTCAAAGCACCATTTTATACCAATTATGAACAAGTTCTTAAAAGTCAAGAAGAAAATGATGGACAACCTGTTTAATTAAAAGGAGAGGATGAAGGATATGAGCAAGCGATTAGCACAACAATATATATAAATGGCCAATGATCATATAAAGATGCCAGGAAAATAACACTGAGATACCAATACCTATCACATTGGCAATCTTAAGCAAACAATAAAACCAGATATTTTTATAAAAAAGTGGGGTCATTCATTTTGGTTAAATTGGGGATAGGTGCCACTTTTTCAAAAGCAATTTTCCAATGTCTACCAAAATGTAAAATACATGTGATCTTTCCTAGAAACTTCTTTCCTAGAAATGTATCTAAGATATATATACACATATATAAAAAGACAAAATGCTATTCACTGCAAGAGTTATGTAACAAAAATATCATGCTAACAACACCTGAAAAAGACTTAAGTCTTTGACAGCGAGAGAGTAAGTAGATACATTCTGATTAATCCATGTAACAATTCTATTGAGTTGTTAAAAACAAATGCAGTAATTCTGTATGTATTGACATAGGAACATCTTCAAAATATATTATTAAGTGAAAAGACAAAAAGATGCTGAACAATGTGAAAACATTAGCTTATTTGAGTGAAATGTGTGGGTGTGCCCTATGTAAAAAAATATATATATTTCTGGTGGATGCCATGAAACTGTTGCTAGTGGTTACCACCAGCAAGGGGTTAGGTTGTGGAGGAAGAGACTTACTTTTTATTTTACATCATTATTTGCTGCTTGATGTTTTAACATGTGAATATATCACTTTAATAATACAGTTTTAACATTTGTCTTTTAAAAAATTTTTTAACTGATCCTAGATAAATCTTGATTTTCTGATTATGAATGAGAAAAATAAATATAAAATTATTTTAATATTTATAAAATAAACAAACAAAAAGAATACTCAGAGGTTGCACAATGTTCCTGGAAATAACCAGACAGTCCAGAATAAAACTTCCTGAACAGGAAAGAGGGTTTGTGTATATTTTTCAATAAATTTTTTTAAATTGGTGAGGTGAGAAAGATTTTTTAAAGGATTGTGTCAAAAATTTTATATAATATAGTTGACAGATTTGCTACAATGGCAACAAGTATCCCTTTTGTTACTAAGTTCCTCTTTGCAACATGACTGCAGCATCTCCCATCAAAAGGTAGTCTATTTCCCCACCCAATCAATAGGAGCTGGTGGTCTCAGTAGCTTGCTTTGGACAAAAGAATATATTAGAACTCATGCTGTGCCACTACCAAGCCTAAGCTTTAAGGGGCTTTGCATGCATGCTTCTGTGCTCTCTCAGAATCCAACCCAGCTGCCATGCCTATAGCCTTCTATAGGATGAGGGTCCACACAGGACCAAGCCATTCCAAATGAGACCAACCGCTAGCCAACCTAGCAGCTGAAACACAGACACATGAGTGAGACTATTCTAGGCCAGAAGAACTTTCTAGCACAACTCGGCCCAAACTGGCAAACTGCAGAACTGTGAGCTAAATAAAAGATTGTTGTTTCAGGTCACTAATTTTTGATGTGGTTTTTGAGGCAAAAATTGCTAGCTGATGCATTCATATTCACCCTACCTGTCATGTACGTGAGAAGGCAAAGAAAGACAATCACAGGGATAAAAGGGAGCTGAAAATACATTGCCTTTCAAAAATTATTTGAAGATGGATGTGAAACAATGAAAAAGATCAAGCAAAATCAAGAGGCCAAGAAAGGAGATGTCACAATATGAAATTATAGAGTACTGATATCAATTAATATAAGTTGGCTAAATTCTTATAAATATGACTGAAAACAATGGAAAAAATAATATACTCACTCATAAGATCTACAATATAAAAATAATTATAGAATTGCACAAAACTGAATTAAAATGTAAGTTGCATAAATAAACAGAAGAGGAAAACAGAGTAACTAAAAATTCAAAATCCTATTTTAAAATATAAAGGGGACTTAAAAGATACCAATTGTAATATGAAATACATATGCATTAGAATGTATTTGGGAAAACTTTTAAAGGATTAAAAATATGGTTTTAAAATAGACTGCAATAAAAATATACAAACCATTGATGAAGAGAAAAGTAATGAATATATATCCATATAGCAGAAGACAGAAACAACAAAAAAGAAAACCATGAATATCAACAACCAAATAAAAACAAAATGATAGAAGTAGAAACAAATATATCAGTTATTGCAATGAGCATAAAAGGAATAAAATTCCTTATTAAACATGCTTGATATAAAAAGAATCCAATTAAGCAAGAAACCCAAAGTTGAAAAAATATGTCAGCAAACACAAACAGAAAACTACAATTGGGATAATAAAATCAGATAAAGTTGAATTCAAGGCAAACATATTAAAAGCAATTTTTAATGATTTTATAATTATCATTTTATACTGATAAAGAAGAAAGTTCACAGCAATGTCATAAATTTCCATGAATCTTTATGCATCAACCAACATTGTTTCAATATATAAAATGAAAATAAGCAGAAAAACAAGACAAAATTGTAAAAGCACAGTTACAGTGTTATTGACAGATCAAATAGATACAAACATAAAACAAAACTCAAGATCTTGTGGTTGTTCATCTTTTAAGACTCTTGCATCCCTAGGAGAGTCACATGAAAGCTCTCTCCTTGCTCAGAAGCATGTGCATATTGCCTATATGTCAGGGGAATTGCAAATCCCCAGAAGCCCATTCACAAACTTCTTTGTGGCTTCCCCGGGGTTAACAATACTAGATTAAAGCATTTGAGTTAAATAATTAATAAAGGTTGGTTTAATAATTAGCAAACTTTATGGAGAATAGCTTTCCAGTGCCCAGGACACGTTCACATAAATCCATCATATTTTAGACCATAAAGACAATTCAGAGTTCTAAAAAGTATTTTATAGGCCATGTTCTCAAATCAAAATGTAGTAAAACTAGAAACTAATAAGAACATGCTAACTCTAAAAAATAAAGCCACTTGAAATTGTTGAAAATCACTCTCCAAAAAAGCTCTTTGGCAGAAGAGGAAAAGGGACCACTAAACAAATTAACAAAAATATAAATACTATGTACCATTTCTTAGAAATGAAAAAGCATGATTAAGTTTATTTATGAATTAGTTATTAAAAGCTAGTTCTTTGAATAAGTTGTTCTGGGACAACAGGCTAATAAACTGAATAAACAAGGAAAACTGAAGATCTAAGTCAGTTTTGAAACAGAAAAAAAAAGATAGGGACAGGGAGAGGGTTACATACATGATATTGAGATACAGGAAAAGGCTTCTGTATACAAACAATATGGACTAGTATACAAAGGGATAAATAGAACAAATGTGGAACACAAGTAGAGACCTCAGAAACGGATCCCATTTTTTATGTGACTTTGACACATAGTAAAGGTGACTCTTCAAAGTAATGAGGAAAGGATGGTTTGGCTAGTATATAGTGTTGACAAAACTGATTCTCAAGGACATGAAGGGATAATGCAGGGAAGGAATTCCTGAAAGGTTAACACATAAATATCCTCTCACACACAAGAAAGCAGAGAAATAAAAATTAAAATGACAATGAGATACTTCACATCTATTAAAATACAAAAAGTAGAAAGATGGTGAAGATGTCAAAAACAGGTTCCTCATCCAGTACTGGTGGGTTTATTAACTGGCACTGCTCTTCTGGAAAGCCACTTAACTGTCTTTTGTAAAATCAAGTATGCACACACCCTATTACCCATCAGTCCTCTCCTGAGCATTCATCTCAGAGAAATTTTCCATCAGGTTAGTAAACTAGCACTTTAGGAGATGTTTTTAATGCATATTTTTTGATATTGGAAACAACCTGAGTATGCAACAACTGAGAATGGGTAAGTTAAAGGAAGATAATACTTACAACATAATACTATTTATCCTTAAAGTAATGTGAATGAGATTATTTTCAGCACCATGGACAGTCATTTAAAACAGTGTTGGGCAAAAGGTTAAAAAATATTTGAGTACCATTTGCATAAACTTTACACACACATATACACAAAAAACATTATATTTTCCAAAGATAAATGAATTTAAGAATATGTGTAAAGTACATGAGAAAGGATACCTATAGAATGAAACCACAGAATAGGATACAGAGGAAATAATTAGGTAAGTAATAGATAGGGGCCTTACATGGTCTTATGACTACAATGTGCTAGATTGACTCAACTTTCTGAGTTGTATTTACTTTTAAAATTCTGATTTTAAAAGCTAGCCTCCTTATCCTTTAGATTCAGTTAGTATTTGCAGAGCAGCTACTAGCATCAAGTACTTTCACACTCTTTCACATAATGCTCACAAAGAAACATGGATGTTTGCTATGATTATCTATGTTTTGCAAAAAGGAAACAGTTCCTGCATTTAATGAACTTTCTCAAGATCACAAAGTTAGTAAGTTGGAAAGAAGAGGTTGAGACCTGGGTCTCTCTGATACACTGAAATCTCTCCAGCACCCTCCACAGTTTCTGTGTGGTATTAGGGCTCTTGAAGCATCACCCAAATTCATGCAGCATAAATCATGTTACTGGATCCTATACACACTAGACTGGATACAGTATCCTAAGAATAATGAACAAAGATTCGGATGCTGCTGTGATGGTATCGATCATAACACAACAACGTAAGAATGCATAAATCCTGCCATGAAAGTGCCTCCCTAAGGGGTCCCAAAGGAACTATACATAAGAAAGTAGAAGTGCTTTAAAAATGCAGTTGAATACTATGGCTCAGCCTTCATGCTTTCTCCTTCCTCTCCCTCAAATAAGTATGACCAAGCTCTGAGTCTACTCAACCAGCATCTTACCCTCTTTGGATGCAGATGGGAGCAAACAGAGTCACCAGAGCATCAGGTAGAGACAGTCTTTATCACAAGGCATAGCAGGATTATATATAGTACTACTGTCTGTGCAGGAGTTTCAGCTGAGGTTCTAAAGCAGAGAGACATGGTAAGCGTTCAGGACAGAGACCCACCAACATCTACGTCCCCCTCTCCTGGATGTACTACCAGGCTACATTTTATAGTATCTCTTGTATGTGGTTAGGGGCCTATAAATAGATTTCAATAATGGAATGTAAGTGGAAGAAACCATCTCACCACCTCGCCAAGTCAGTTAAAAGTGGGGCCATCTTATTTGCATCAGTAGTTATTTCTATGAAACAACCCACCTCAAACTTAATGGTTTAAAACAATCATTTATTTAGAACACAATCTGGCAGATCGGTAACTTAGGGTGGACTACATTGGGAGGTACTTCTGGTCTCACTGAAGCTCCCTTATATGTTTGCAGAGTGATGCAGGTCAGCTGGCCTCTCTGCTTCTGGTATTTGGCTGGCAGTTGGCTGAAGTGACAGGGCAGCTGACCACATGTCTCTCATTATCCAGGCGAAGATCCAGATTGTTCATATGGGAGTGTCAGGATTCCAAGAAAAAACAGCAGAAGTGTGCAGTTTCCTGAGGCCCAGGATCAGAACCGGGACAATGTCATTTCTATCACATTCTGTTGGCCAAAGAAAGCCACACAGGCAGCCCGGGGTGAGAGGGCAGGAATCTAGACTTCATCTTTTGATGGGAAAAGCTACAAAGCCAAATTGCCAAGAGTGTGGACAGAGGGAAGGGTAGAGAACTATGGTTAATTTTGCCATCTACCAACTCTACCATGTCTTTTCTTATAATACTGGTCAAATCTTGTAAAGGACTCCATAAAACTTACAGAGGCTCTATGCAGATTTTTAAGTCACAGTCTACAGATCTTCAAAGGATTCATTTCAGGAAATCCATGAAGTTTTATGAGGAAAAAAAAATTGTTATATGAACTAACTTATAACTGATGTTACCATTTCCTTCAATTTATTAATGAGACAAAAACTACATAGGATTAGCAGTACCAGTGACACTGTCCCCAATAGAAGTCACAGATGTTTCCTAGTATATTACAGTTGTTAGACATATCTCAAAATACTGTTTTGTTCAAGACTACTTCAGAGTTAGAAGTAGTCATTAGATCTGCCACCTCAATCTTATTAATGTGTGATAAAGAAGCACATCTATTACTTTCAATGCATTTTATTAATATTTTGATACGATATTCTATTCACTTAAAAACACTGTTCTGAGAAAGGGTCCCTAAGTTCCACCAGGTATCAAAGGAAGCCATGGCACAAAATAAGACTCTCCACAAAGAAAACAGCTAAGATGCTAGAAAAAGCCTGGATACCGAGCAACGAGTAACAGCACAGAGCAGAGCTCCCCTCACAACCGTCAACCCACTTTGGTCAATAACATGACGAAGTAAGACTCCTTTGTTTGAAGCCACTGGGATTCGCAGTTGTTGTTGTAGCACTTAGCCTACGGTGGCTGAGTCAGAGCCTGACACATCCGTGCAGTTTGGACCACTAGTGACCAAAATCATTCAGCCCATCTTTGACACCCAGCCTACATAAAATAAGATGGGTTAATTAGAGAGCATTTTTATCCCTTCTATTACCCCTTAAACAAGTGAGGGTGTCCCCAAAACTCATTTTTAGAGATTGGTATTATCTGATAGGAGAAACAAGTAGAAACTTCCACCCTGGCTGATGGTATATATAGAGCCCAAGAAACTTGTGATGAGATCTGAATGTGAGATAGTGGTTGAGAGAAACTGACACGGGTTTCCTAGAACCTGGAGAGATATGAAGGCGAGGGACTAGCTGGAGCATCACCTCAGAGCAGAATAGAAATGAACTTCACTTTGAGAATTTGGTGGATCAAGGAAACCAAGTTTCCGTTTGGACCCTGTTAAGTTTAGCCCATGCTTAAGCTAGCTTGCAAGGCCCCTATCTAAGAGGACTGCCCACAGGGGCAAAGCATTCCCAGTGATGTGCCTTGGCCTGCTGGATAGGGGAGGAGCTATAAGAAGTCAGCAGACAGCATGTGCATTGCCCAGAAAATAGTGAGGCACAGTGGTCCTCGGGCACAGCTGGAGGTCTCTGAGAATAATCTTCTGTAAATCCTCCACTTCATATTCTCTGGCTCTGAAGAAGCCAAATTCTGCAGTTAATTGGGAAGGAGGTGGGACAAGGAAACAGAAAGGATGGATCGCAACCTCCCCCTCTCTCCTGCCAATGCTCAAGCCACAAGTTAAGCCTGACTTTGGAAGAAAGGAGTTTTGAACTGGAGAGTCTGAAGTTTTGATGTTAGATTAGGTTAGATTTTTTATTCTTGAAAATAAAACCTTCCCAATACTTCAAAATGACTAGAAAAGCAATGGAACCTTCCTGCAACATCATCCAAGAAGTAGGGAAGGAAATTTTCACAAAAATCATTATGGGGAAAGAATGATTCCTATTTATACTCCATTAAGCTCAGAGACAAGAGGAATCCAAACCAACCCACAAAAATCCACCAGAAGATGGAGTCCACATTCTTCGGCACAGAGTCTCCCCCACACAGGTGACCTGGCCGGAAGGAACTGAAACACAGCAGGGCTCCCCACAGACTCGGCAGGTGCGCCGTGGCTGTGCCCCGAGAACTGGAAGGAGCTAGAGCCTGCACTCTTCCCAAGCTGTTCTGAAGCTCACAAGATCAATGCGTTCTTTTTCACCCCAACTCAACCCTTCTCAATAGAATCTCAGACACCTTCTCTACTGAAACCTATCATACTTACATAAGTATCAAAATTCTGCAGTCTTTTCTACGGAAACATGTTTGTGACTCCAAATGTCTTGTTTCCCAACATGTGTTTTACTTCTCAACAAGTACATCCACTATGTTCTGAAGTATCATACAAAATAATCCAGATGCGTGCTCACAAGCAAAAGGTAAGTTTTCCATAAACATTGCTTAACCTAACAATTTTCCTGTTTTAATGTGAATGACTACTCTTTTAATCAGCATTACCAACAGTAGCCAGAATGATCTGCCAGATTTGCCATAGGAAAAGGGACCCAAGGATGATCTGAGTTTGATGTTGATCTTTAAGCTACATGTAACAGACACTGTAAGCGCCCCATCGATAATCCTCAGATCTTCCCATTTTTGTGTGTGAGGCAGACTCCCAACTCCTAGTACCTGCATCTCTTCACATAAGGGCTTTTTCTAAAGCTCCCAGAAGTCTTGGAAATGCCAGGGAATTAGTATTTCCCAGAGCAGCCTTCAAATAGCGATTGGTGGAAGTTGGTGTGTAAATACTCCAGCTCCCTCACCACAGAGTGAGATATGCTTGAGTCCCGGGTTCTCTTCTTTCCCAGAGTGTCCCAATGGGATAAAGCTCCAGTTGCCCACAGTGGTAACCGGTTTAACACACCATTTATTAACTGATTTCCCTTCCCTGTCCCAACTCTCCACCCTCATCCTTATTTCCTTTCACACCTTTCAAATAAAGGTGTCTTGGGGTCTGCTTCCTTCAAACTAAGACAGCACAGTAGCCCTGCCTGTTGGTTAAATGTGGTCCCAAAGAATATCCTAGCCTCCAGTCTGACTAGCTTCTCCTCCCAGGAAAGAAGGTAAATGGAGAGGCAAAAATGTGAGGTCAGAGATCAGGAAGTCTTCCACAAGCCCACTCACTGCCACGAGAAGCCAGCTCAGTTTTCAGTTTGCTTATTCTTCATGGAGATATCTCTGAAACTGCCTACAATTGTGCTTTTCTGCCCCTCTTCCCAGGCACAGGCATCTTCATGCTTTGTTTTAATGGAAGCAGACACATCAGAGAAGAGGGGAGATTTTGAAACCAGATGGGTTTGGTCAAGCATTCTTCTGCACTTTGCATCTTTCTGAAAGCATTCCTTTGAAAATGGTTGGTGCTGAGTGATCATTATTCCAGAGGAATATTTTCAGAGAGGGAGAACAGATGTAGGCCTGTGTCTCTTAACTGGACCATAGTGCCTTATGAAGCCAAAGGCAAGCTGGACACCCAGATTCAGAATAGACTATGACAGAGACGGCTCCTGAGCATCCCCTCTGGGGGGACCCAGACTCTGTCCCACTTGCTCATGGAGGGCTTGCAGTCATCTTTCCTCCCCACAGAGGGAGGGTTTCTCTTCCAACAAACTCCTCACCATCTGCCTTCTTCACTGGTTTCCCCTTCTCAATAACCATGATTCTGTAATCCACACACTTCCTCTTGGGCTCCCATTCCCCTACAGAGCCAACTAAACTTCCATTTCTGTGCCTCATCTCATCTCTGGAAAATGTGGCTTCATATTTCAGCCTTATCTGAATAGGGCACCAAGAACAGGTACACTTTATAGGTCTTAAAGAGTCTTGAATCCAAATAATGACATCAGAGTTGCCAGGCTTTCAGATTTAGAAGATTATAACAGGTCTTCAGTCATTTTAAGATAACCTTCCACTTGGCAGTTTGCAACTAACAACTTAAAATGTTCATACCCATTGACAATAATAGTATTATAATAATAAATAATAATAGCAAACATACATAGCAACTGCTATGTCCTAGGCCTGCTCTAAGGGTTTTATATATATTAACTCACTTAATTATCACCAAAACCATAGGAGGTGAGCACTATTTTCTCTACTTTATAGATGCAGAAACTGAGACAACAGAGCTGAAAAAAAAAAAAAAAAACTTGCAAAAGTTCACACAGTAAGTACGTGGCAGAGCCAGGATTCAGGGCTGCCATGTATGGATGTGCAGGTTGTTCACTGCACTCCACCAGAAGGAAGCATTGGCATCAGCTGATGTGCCACCTGCTCAACCCTGCACACCAGGATCTGAGCCCAGGAAGACTCTCCAAAGTTCTGATAGGTTCTATAGTCAAGAGAGTTAAAGCACAGGACAAGATTTATGTATAAAGACACTGATCACAGAATTCTTGAGTTTAAAAAAGCAACAACAGACAAATGGCCGAGCCAAATTCATAAAAACCACTTCATAATTATTTTAAGACAATTTAAAATAATGCTTAAAAAAGATATGATATATTTAAAGTTGCCTTAAATTATAGTAAGAGGTGAAAAGAAACAAAATTTAAAAATCTAAACCTAAGTCAGTAGGGTAAAAACAGAAACACATCACCCACCGTGAATTCCTGATATGATATATCCTGGGACCAGCCAGATGCCTATGGCAAGTCTATTATATATTACTCTTGTCATCGTGTACTGGGCAGCAGCTAGACTCAACGGGATAAAAATATTTCTAGCTTTAAGTTTTCTTTCCCTGACATCATGCTTATTCTAGTACATCCCTGATGCCCAATCAGGGTTTTTCAAACATTACTGACAAAGGAACTCATTTCAGAGTAAAAGAAGGCAGGTAATGACTCATACCTACAGAATTTACCAGGCTTACCATTACCTCATTACCCAGAAGTAACTGGCCTTAGAGAACCATGGAATGTTTTACTGAAGACCCAACAACTGTTACAAGAGAGATAAATCTTCGGCCTACACAAGTCATTCTTTCAGAGCCTACTATATACTCTAAACTCAGGATAAGTATAAATTGTTCTTTCTTATAACTAGAATATAGAAGTCCAGGATCTAAGGATGAGATGCATGGGTGAAGCCTTTCAAATCCTTTGCAAAAATTTTACCCTTGACCTCTGAGACTCTAGATGGTAGACTCTAGAAGTCCTGGATCTCAGGACGAATTATTTCCTCCAGAAGATACAGAGTTTTGCTTTTTTCTTCCCCACTAAATTGGAACCAGACATGGCCACTTTAAGTTCCCTGTGCTACCAGGCTAAAAAGCAACAGGAAACTGTTTTGTACAATAGCCTTGAGTCTGTTTCTGTTTTGTAAATAAGTTCATTTGTGTCATTTTTAGATTCCATATACAAGTGACATCTTGTGGTATTTTTTTCCTTCTCTCTCTGGCTTACTCCATTTAGAATGACAATCTCCAAGTCCATCCATGTTGCTGTAAATGGCATTATTGTATTCCTTTTTGTGGCTGAGTAGTATTCCATTGTATAAATACGCCACAACTTCTTTATCCAGTCATCTGTTGATGAACATTTAGGTTGTTTCCATGACCCGGCTATTGTGAACAGTGCTGCTGTGAACACTGGGATGCATGTATCTTTTCAAATTAGAGTACCCTCTGGTTATATGCCCAGGAGTGGGATTGCTGGATTATATGATAACAGACTAAGAATTATTTTTAAAAGCAGAATTTGTCAACTTCTGGCCTGAATGAGATAGCATAGTCTTACCTTACCCATTCCTCCCCACCAAGTATAGTAACCATAAATAATCCAAGAGACAACCTAAGGGGACCTCTAGAAAGTGGAAGAGGAAGGTGATCTGCTTTGAGGCCCCAGGACTGTAGGACAACACAGTGGCAAGGGATCACACGACCTCCCAACTTACAGAAGGAGATGATACCAGCCAGGTGTTTCCTGCTGCCCAGCTAGCACGAGAAGGCAGCCCAGGTAGGTTCATTTCTCCCCCTGATTGAACAGGAGTCCACTGCAACACCAGGTGAGCCCAGCAAGTGGGATCAATCAGACACCCACTGTTACTAAAGAGCGGAGGACACTGTCTTCTTTCCCCTCTGGGCCTGGACTATCCCCCCTCCACCCAGAGACACCACACAGATGGGAGGCACCAGAAAGGGAAATATGCCAAAATAAGAGGACATCACATCAAGCTGGATTGTTTTTGCAGGCAATAATGGAAAGGAAGATCAAAAGGTGGGGAAAAGGCAATTTTTCTGAAAGCACTTGCTTTGCTGTCGGATACCGGCAGGAGTGCCTGACTGGTGTGGACCAAATCCATGCAGACATAACTCAAGGCCTTAAGAGCCCCCTGGAATACACAGCTGTAGATAGGCCACATCCTGGCCGCTAGAGACAAAACCAGGTGAGAGGGTCTGATATGCCACACTGCATAGGACAAGGACTCAGGGTTGCATAGCATCCCTGACTTTGTTGAAAATACAACATCTTATATAGGTTTGCAACCATTATACTTTTCAGGGTATTTTTCAGATATTTTATTTTTAAGACCACCTCTCCCCTATTCATCGCCTTACAGAAACAAGTTTTAAGTAGAAATACGTTGTAACGTTGAAGCAAATACTGTGACTGAACTCTGCTACAGAGGCAAACTAAGGAAGCAGTGAAGAATCTGACTAAATACATGAGTCAAGAGGGTAAACCTGTAAAACAGTTTGGTTTCAAATTTTATTTCTAGTTTTGCAAAGTAGCATCATAACTAGGAGATTCTCCTCTGTGATGCTGTAAAAAGTACAAGTCGGCCCAGAAGGTCATCAGGAAACTGTTGGGGTTCAGTTGCCTGCAGGAGGCACTTTCCCCTTCCCAGAGAATGACTTTATAAAGAAGTAACTCTTAGGATATTTACAAAAAGAGAGAAAGAAGCCAGCACTCCACACGTTTCCTGGGTTTGTGGTCCCTCTGCCCTAACCAGCTCCTTCCCCAGGATAAGAAGCTTCTAATGGATGACAAGAGAGAGGTGATGGACAAACTCAACTTTCAAACTGTCGGTTATGGTACATTTCGTTGCAACTCCTCCCAGAGCATCAAAATAAATAATTGCAGAAACGCTAGAGAGAATTTACAAGAATGTTGTAGAAAGCTTTCTAGAGCACTCATTCACTTGTTTACTTAACAAATACTTATTGAACCACTTCTATGTGACAGACACTGTTCTAGGCACTGGAGACATAGCATGAAAAAAAGAAAAAGAAACCCTTCCTCAGGAAGCTTACATAGAGGTGAGAGGAAACAAATAAATAAGCATGTACTATCAGATAGTGATGAGTATTATGAAGAAAAATAAAATAGGTTGAGGGAGGCAGTCAGGAAGACAGGGACTAGGAGCACTATTTTATTTTAAATGCTCAAAGATAAGCTCTCTGAGGAGGTGGTATTTGAGTAGAAACAAAACAGAATGGGTGACCAGTGCCCATGACTGTGAAACAAAAGCATCCCGGCAGAGCCAACCAAAGGTGAGTGGGTCATGATGTTACAAAACAAGATAACACACACCAAATGGAGTTAATTATGCTAAGCTCCACATCACCAAATGGAGATTTAACTTACTTACAGCATCAGCTCTCCCCGAAATGGGATCTTGAAGAGCCAGTCAGGAGTTGCCTGATCAGCACTAGTCGGGCAATCTGCCTGATGGACCCCTGCCATCCCCCACAGGAAGGTAACACTGCAATAACCAACCCACTTTTCTAGTTCAACTTCCTTGTTCCTGCTCCCTTCTGGCTACAGAAGTCTTTCATTTTGTACAGTTCCGTGGAGCTCCTTTCTATATGCTAGGTTGGATACTGCCCAATCCAAGTCTATTTTTGCTCAAATAAACTCTTAAAATATTTAATATGCCTCAATATCTCTTAACAGACCTGGTGTCAGAAGAGGGAATTAAAGGAAATCCCCAGTGGCCCCAGGAGAGTCACAAGAAACCAGGCACAGGTACCTGCTGATTTCCCTGAGCTCTATGCCTTCTCATTCCCTCTGGAGGCCGTGGGTCAGTCCCTCTCAGACCCTCGCTCCGTGGCCTTTGCATTATGAGCTTTCAGAATTTATTTGAGCATTTCTTTTTGTGGACTGGGTCTGGAAACCAGTCAGGGTCAGACTGGGTACAGCTTAAAAATCAGACTGGGTCTGGGGTCAGATTGGGTCCAACTTAAAACCTGGACCAGTTCCAAGATCAGAATGAGTCCAACTTGGAAACTGGACCAGGTATGGGGTTGCACTGGGGTCAACTTAAGCTAGACTGGGTCCAGGGTGATGCCTCAGGTGAATAAAATTTGTGTTAAGGCTGAACAAGCAGGTTAAACTCACCAAAGATAATCTTGAATTACAGTAGCTACAGTGGAAAAAATTTAACCTAGATAAGCTGATTCATTTATGAGGTATCCTAGAGAAAAAAGGGGTCTCAGCAAAGCACTCCCCATAAAAGGTAGAGGAGAAGTTATTTTTCCTCCTCTAGTTTCTGATGACCAGGATGGGACCCGCTGGGACACACTACTCACTCCAGAGCCTGCAGATTGAATCCTGGAAAAACTGGCAAGTTAGGCTGAGAGTCCAAACAAAAGGGGGAATTGTTAAAAAAACAAGACAAGAGGCCCAAGTTGGAGACGCTTTTGTTAACCCTGTGTCACCAAACTGAGACTTAATTAGTTTCAACTCCTTCAGAAATGGAATGTTAAATCATTCAATCAGGAATAGCCTGATCAGCACTAGTTAGGTAATCTGCCTGATAGACCCTTGCCATTCCCTAAAGGAAAGTAACTTCCAAGTAACCAATCTACCCTTTTGTCTAGTGAAAATTTCTTGCTCCCATTCCCTTCTGGCTATGAAAGTTTTTCACTTTACACAGCTCCTTGGAGCTCCTTTATATCTATTAGATTGAATGCTGCCCAATTCAAATGGATTTTTGCTCAAATAAACTCTTAAAATGTTTAACATGACCCAGTCTATCTTTGAACAGGGAACAGGGAGACAAGTGTGGACGAAGATGAGTGTGCTGCGGGGAGCAGGAGGTGGTGGAAGCAGGAGGTGTGCGCATGGCTTTGTGGCCAGTGCGAGGATCTGGCTTTCACTTTGCTTCTCACTTTTACTCAAAAGCCATTGGAGGGTTTTGAACTTAAGAGGGATGCAATCTGACCAAGGTTTCTATGGGATCATGCTGACTGTTGTTGAAAACTATACGGTAAAAGGGGCAAAACTAATTAGGACGGTATTGTAATAATAATGGCAAAAGATGGTGGTGGCTTGATCAGGGTGGGAGTAGCAGAAAAGGCAAATGGTCAGATTCTGAATATACCCTGAAAGTAAAGCAGACAGAATTTGTTGAGGGATTTGGGTGCATGGGCTAGGAGAGGAAAACTGGAATCAAGACTGACTTTATGGGAGGAAGACGGAGAAGATGGCGGAGTAGAAGGACGCTCGCAGGTCACCCTCTCCCACAAATACACCAAGACCCACATCTACAGACCCACTCAGCCAACCAGAGCACCTGTGGAACTCCGACAGAACATCGCCCTCTTCAAAAGATAAAGACGCCAAAAATCTGGTAGGAGAAAAGGAAAAAAGAAAGAACAAAAGGCAAAGCAGCGCGGGACGGGTCCCGCGGGGAGGGAGCGGCAAAGGAGGACTGGCGCTCGCTCGCTGGGTCTCCCCTCTCCAACTGAGAGGCCAGCGGGACGGAGGGGGAGCCTCCGAGGCTCGGATCTGTACAGAGCAGCCCTTGACTAACAGAACTAAGTTAAACGGGCACAGAGCGTCCCCCCGACACCCAGCCTGAGACGCGGGCCGGCAGCGGCGGGCACTGCCAGGCTGCACAAGCCGGGCGGAGGACGGGGGCGGCTGCACGGAGGCAGCCCCGGGGGAACGCAAGGGGCTGCGCGCCGTGGCTGTGGGTGCACAGGGCAGAACAACCTGGGCCCTCCATAAAACAGCAAGGTTGATGTGCTCTCGGGGGAAGGGTGCACACCCCCATCTCTGAAAACCCGCTGAAAGTTCTCGGGGGAAGAGAGGCGGGGCTCAGGCACAGCCGCCATATCCTCCGCGCTTAGCACTCAGGCGGGGGCGGGGGCGAAACCTGCATCCGCACCGAAGGGCTTAGCAGCCTCAAAGGCCAGACTGAGACTGGCCTGCAGCCCGGGGCAGATAGGATCCTTCCATACTGGTCCCTCAGAGAACTTGCTCCACAAAGAAACAAGGAGCTGGGTTTTGGCTCGGAGCAGGGACAGGGCTGTCCCTCGGTCTTGCCCGAGCCCACCCGCGGAGCGCCGACCAGGGCGGAGCGCGCAGCCCCACAGAGAGCGGAGCTACCGGCCGCCTTTCCGGCAGGAACACAGCCCCTGACCGAGGTGCTGGGAGGGGACACGACCCGCCCTCTTACCCGGCCAGTCTGCAACATCTGACTGCGGCATCCGGAGGGGCAGCGACCCGCCCGCCCACAGCAGAGAGCTGCACCTGTCCCAGTGTTAGGAGGAGGCGCGATCTGCTTGCCGACAGGTGCTGGGAGCAGCACAGAAGAGGGCGCCAACGGAGGGCCTCTGGAAACAGCCACCTGAACTTCCAAAACAGGAGGAAGACAGAAAGACTTCACATTAAAAGCACACAGACTCCAGGAGAACACTGACAAACACACCCCCCCCCCTTTATTTTATTTTTATTTTTTTTAAATCTGTTTTTACCTGTTCTATTTTCTATTACTCTCTTAATGTTTACTTCTTAATTCATTTCTATTTCTCTTGGGTTTTGATGTCCTGCTATTGATTAGACACAGGTTTCAAATACATCTATTCATCTCCCCCCCCCTTTTTTTGTAAAGGTTTCAAAAGGACGTCTCAACCCGATTAATACTCTGCTTCAACTCACTCTTCTATTATTCATTATACACTGTTTTCAAGCCCTCTTTCTCCCTTCTTTTAAAATTCTTTCTCTCTCTTATTTTTTCTTTTTTTCCTAAGTTCTATTCCTAAATAGGCATCAGATAGATAAAATCCTTAAGGACCAAAATAAACAACTGATACTCCATAAACCACAGTGCCAAAGAGGTATGAGCAAGATGAAGAAGCAGAAAAACCTTTCCCAATTAAAAGAACAAGAGAAATCCCCTGAAAGAAAGATCAACGAAATAGACATTGATAGCCTACTAGATCAAGATTTCAAAAAAGGAGTGATCGAATTGCTGAAGGAATTAAGAGATAGTGTTTAGAGATATAAAATAGGTCAAAAATGAAATTGAAGCTATAAAGAAGAGCCAAGTAGAATGGGTAAACTCATTGACAGAGATGAGGAATGATCTAATAGCTGTGCAAAGCCGACTAGATAATGCAGAGGAACGAATTAGTGATCTAGAAGACAGGGCAATAGAAAGCACCCATTCAGAAGAACTACAAGAGAAGCAAATAAAAAATAATGAAAATAGCATAAGGGACCTATGGGATAATATAAAGCGTCCCAATCTTCACATAATAGGGGTCCCAGAAGGGGAAGAAAGATCAAAGGGGATTGAAAAGGTTTTTGAAGAAATCATGACTGAAAACTTCCCAAACTTAAAGAAGGAATCAGATATCCAAGTACAGGAAGCTCAGAGGGTCCCAAACAGGAAGAACCCAAATAGACCCACACCAAGACATATCATAATCAAGATGCCAGAGTCAAGGATAAAGAAATGATTCTAAAGGCAGCAAGAGAAAAGCAAAGAGTAAGTTACAAGGGAACCCCCATAAGGCTCTCAGCTGATTTCTCTCCACAAACACTACAGGCCAGAAAGGAGTGGCAAGATATATTCAAAGCCCTGAATGAAAAAAAGATGCAGCCTAGGATCCTTTATCCAGCAAGGCTATCCTTGAGGATAGAAGGAGAAATAAAGTTTCACAGACAAAAAAAAAGCTGCAGGAGTTTAGCAACACTAAACCCATGCTAAAAGAAATATTGAAAGGGCTATTCTAAATAGAAAAGCAGCAGGATGCTACAGAAAGGAGAAACACACAACTGGAAAGGTGATAACTCATGAATTACAAATAAAGTAAACATGAAATTATAAAAGAAGACATACAAATCACTGAGAGTGGGAGAGGGAGGCAGGGAAATATAGAATATTTTTTTCTTTCTTTTTTAAATTTTTTTAACAGTAGGATGGGTTTGAGATCATGTTACTATCAGTTTAATAAAAACAGTTATAGTAATGGGTTGATAGATTTACAAAAAAGGGTAACCACAAGCCAAAAATTTACAAAGGAGTCACAAAAATTAAATAAAATCCATGATAATACAAAGGAAAATTACCAAACCACAAAAGGAAGAAGAAAGGAACAAAGAGGATATACCAATTCAACTGCAAAGATAAGTTCAAAATGGCAATAAACACACATCTATCATTAATTACTGTAAATGTTAATGGACTAAATGCTCCAGTCAAAAGACACAGAGTGGCAGACTGGATAATAAAGCAAGAACCTTCAATATGCTGCATACAAGAGACCCACTTTAGGGAGAAGGACACATATAGATTGAGAGTGAAAGGATGGAAAAGGATATTCCATGCAAATGGAAAAGCCAAAAATGCAGGTGTTGCAGTACTGATTTCAGACAAAATAGACTTTAAAACAAAGGCCATAAAGAAAGATAAAGAAGCACATTTTATAATGATTAAAGGAGTGATACAAGATGAGGATATTACACTCGTTAATATATATGCACCCAATATAGGAGCACCTAAGTACATACAAGAATTACTAACAGAGATAAAGGGGGATATTGATGGGAATACAATCATAGTTGGAGATTTTAACACTGCATTAACATCACTAGACAGATCTTCCAGACAGAAAATAAACAAGGCAACAGAGAAATTAAATACTACAATAGAAAAACTAGATTTGGTGGATATTTTCAGAGCATTACACCCCCCAAAAATAGGATATACATTCTTTTCAAGTGCACATGGAACATTTTCCAGGATCGATCATGTACTTGGGCACAAAAGAAACCTCAACAATTTTAAGAAGATAGAAATTATCTCAAGCATCTTTACTGACCACAATGCCATGAAACTGGAAATCAACAACAGAGAAACAAAGGAGAAAAAAAGGAAAGCATGGAGATTAAACAATATGTGATTGAAAAAACAATGGATCAATGAGGAAATCAAAGCTGAAATTAAAAAATACCTTGAGACAAATGATAATGAAAGCACAACCACTCAAAACCTATGGGACACAGCAAAGGCAGTGCTAAGAGGGAAGTTTATAGCGATACAGGCCTTCCTCAAAAAAGAAGAACAATCTCAAATAAACAATTTAACCCACCACCTGAATGAATTAGAAAAAGAAGAACAAAAAGCCCCAAAAAGCAGCAGAAGGAAGGAAATAATAAAGATCAGAGAGGAATTAAATACAATGGAGATTAACAAGACCATAGAAAAAAAATCAACCAAACCAAAAGCTGTTTTTTTGAAAAAGTAAATAAAATCGACAAACCTCTGGCCAAACTCACAAAGAAGAAAAAAGAGAGAGCACAAATTAGCAAAATAAGAAAGGAAAATGGAGAAATTACAACAAACAAAATAGAAATACAGATTGTCATACTAGAATATTATGAAAAACTATATGGAACCAAACTGGATAACCTAGAGGAGATGGACAAGTTTCTGGAAACATACTGTCCACCAAGACTGAATCAAGAAGAATCTGAACGCTTGAACAATCTGATCACTAGAAAGGAAACAGAAATAGCAATTAAAAACCTCCCTACAAATAAAAGTCCAGGACCGGACGGCTTCACCGGGGAATTCTACCAAACATACAAAAAAGAACTCATAGCAGTCCTTCTCAAACTCTTCCAGACGATTGAAAAGGAGGGAATACTCCCAAACTCATACTATGAAGCCACCATCACCCTGATACCAAAACCAGGCAAAGACACTACAAAAAAAGAGAATTATAGGCCAATATCACTGATGAACATAGACGCCAAAATCCTCACCAAAATTTTAGCAAATAGAATCCAACAACACATAAAAAAGATTATACATCATGACCAAGTGGGGTTCATCCCAGGGACACAAGGCTGGTTCAACATACGCAAATCAATCAGTGTAATACATCACATCAACAAGAGAAAGGACAAAAACCACATGATCATCTCCATCGATGCAGAAAAAGCATTTGATAAAATTCAACACCCATTTATGATAAAAACTCTCGCCAAAGTGGGTATAGAGGGAACATATCTCAACATAATAAAAGCTATATATGACAAACCTACAGCCAGCATAGTACTCAACGGTGAAAAACTCAAAAGCTTCCCACTAAAATCTGGGACAAGACAAGGATGCCCACTATCACCACTCCTATTCAACATAGTCCTGGAAGTCCTAGCCACAGCAGTCAGGCAAGAGAAAGAAATAAAAGGGATCCAAATTGGAAAAGAAGAGGTAAAAGTGTCATTATATGCTGATGACATGTTACTATATATAGAAAACCCTAAAAGGTCCACACAAAAGCTACTAGAGCTGACTGAAGAATTCAGCAAGGTAGCAGGTTACAAAATTAACGTTCAAAAATCAGTTGCATTTCTTTACACTAACGATAAATCAACAGAAGAAGAAAGTAAAGAAACAATCCCCTTTAAAATAGCACCCAAAGTAATAAAATATCTGGGAATAAATCTAACCAAGGAGGTGAAAGAATTATACACAGAAAACTATAAACCATTGATGAAGGAAATTAAAGAAGACTTTAAAACATGGAAAGATATTCCATGCTCTTGGATTGGAAGAATCAATATTGTTAAAATGGTCACACTGCCCAAGGCAATCTACACATTTAATGCAATCCCTATCCAATTACCCAGGACATATTTCACAGAACTAGAAAAAATCATAATAAAATTCATATGGAACCATCAAAGACCTAGAATTGCCAAAGCATTACTGAAGAGAAAGAAAGAGGCTGGAGGAATAACTCTCCCAGACTTCAGACAATACTATAGAGCTACAGTCATCAAGACAGCATGGTATTGGTACCAAAACAGACATATAGACCAATGGAACAGAACAGAGAGCCCAGAAATGAACCCACAAACTTTTGGTCAACTCATCTTTGACAAAGGAGGCAAGAATATACATTGGAATAAAGACAGTCTCTTCAGCAAATGGTGTTGGGAAAACTGGACAGCAGCATGTAAAACAATGAAGCTAGAATACTCCCTTACACCATATACAAAAATCAACTCAAAATGGATTAAAGACTTAAACATAAGACAAGATACAATAAACCTCCTAGAGGAAAACATAGGCAAAACATTATCTGACATACATTTCAAAAATTTTCTCCTAGAAGAAATAAAAGCAAGAATAAACAAATGGGACCTAATGAAACTTACAAGCTTCTGCACAGCAAAGGAAACCAGAAATAAAACAAGAAGAAAACCTACGGAATGGGAGAAAATTTTTGCAAGTGAAACCGACAAAGGCTTGATCTCCAGAATATATAAGCAGCTCATACGACTCAATAAGAAAAAAATAAACAACCCAATCCAAAAATGGGCAGAAGACCTAAACAAGCAATTCTCCAAGGAAGACATACAAATGATCAAAAAGCACATGAAAAAATGCTCAATATCACTAATTATCAGACAAATGCAAATCAAAACTACAATGAGGTATCACCTCACACCAGTCAGAATGGCCGTCATTCAAAAATCCACAAATGACAAATGCTGGAGAGGCTGTGGAGAAAGGGGAACCCTCCTACACTGCTGGTGGGAATGCAGTTTGGTGCAGCCACTATGGAAAACAGTGTGGAGATTCCTCAAAAGACTAGGAATAGACTTACCATATGACCCAGGAATCCCACTCCTGGGCTTGTATCCAGAAGGAAATCTACTTCAGGATGACACCTGCACCCCAATGTTCATAGCAGCACTATTTACAATAGCCAAAACATGGAAACAGCCCAAATGTCCATCAACAGGTGACTGGATAAAGAAGAAGTGGTATATTTATACAATGGAATACTACTCAGCCATAAAAACCGACAACATAATGCCAGTTGCAGCAACATGGATGCTCCTGGAGAATGTCATTCTAAGTGAAGTAAGCCAGAAAGAGAAAGAAAAATACCATATGAGATCGCTCACATGTGGAATCTAAAAAACAAAAACAAAAACAAACAAACAAAAACAAAGCGTAAATAAAGGACAGAAATAGACTCACAGACAAAGAATACAGACTTGTGGTTACCAGGGGGGTGGAGGGTGGGAAGGGATAGACTGGGATTTCAAAATTGTAGAATAGACTACACTGTATAGCACAGGGAAATATACACAAAATGTTATGATAACTCACAGAGAAAACAATGTGACAGTGAGTGTGTGTATGTCCATGAATAACTGAAAAATTGTGCTGAACACTGGAATTTGACACAACATTTAAAATGATTATAAATCAATAAAAAATGTAAAAAAAAAAAAAGACTGACTTTATGACTTCTGATCCAAGAAACGATTGAATTTACTGAAAAGCAGAGAACTGCAACAATTAAATCAAGAATGGGCATGAGCTGAATTAAGAGTTTGATTTGGGATATATTAAGTTTTGAGATACATGTTACATACTCAGGTAGATTTGGCAAATAGGCAGCTGGACTTAACAAGTTTGAAACTCATGGGAAAGGTTAATACTGGAGATATACATTTGAAAGTTATCAACCAAAAAAGCTGAAATTTGAAGCCATGAGCATCTTTTTATTTAAGCCTCCTGAAGTTTACTAATTGACTGGACTTATGCTATAGTAAACAGGATAAAAACAGAACAGTAGAAATCTCTGTCTCTGTCGCTTATATAGTCAAAGTAGAAAAGCCTTCAGACCTTAAAGATTGTAACCAGTTTACGAACTCTGCTGAAGGAATTCCTGGGCACAAAAGTGAACATAAAATATGAGCATGAACAAAGAAGAGATTTCTGACCAAGATTATCAAAAGTGATCACAAAATATATCAAAAGGACATCTGAAACACACACACACACACACACACACACACATACACACACACACAGGAGATGCAAGTTATATATATATATACACACATGCATGTATATAAAGTCATATACACAAACATGCACACATACTTGCTGAGGGCATTTGTGCTTAAGTATTCATAAAGAATAAAACCAATTTCCATCTTATTTTTAATTTTCTATTCCTAGTCCTCCTTCTCTAACTCAAGACTTTCAAATCTCCTCTTTTTCTGCCCCTCTCCTATCAAAATTCCAATTTATGACTCTTGCCACACCAAACACTTAGAATTCGGGGAAAGCTGTATTTTTTACAAGCTAACTTGAGATCTGTTATCATTTAAAGTTGACACTTGATTTCTCACCTGATGTGCTAAAGAATGGCAGAGAGGAGGCCTATAGGGAGAGAATGAGATTTTCATAGTTTAAACGCTAAAAATAACAGCCCCATAACACTGAATCTCATTACTAAGCAGTGAGCACTCTCGCCTCTCTCTTCCAGTGTCGCATTCACAAGATGACTTTCAGAAGCCCACGCATTCACTCCACCCCCATCACACATAAAAACACACACACATACACACATAAACACACACACACACACATACACATACACACACACACACACACACTGGCTATGCTGTTACCTCTGGTAAACTTGGAAAATACGTGTCAGAACTAGAACCTTCTCTTGTCACGTTATCATAATTTACTGCCCGGGAAATGAGTCTGTGGCTGCAGACCGTTCTGCTCCTTATGTGGCAGATTTGGGCAGAGCCAGTGAGAATAATGAATGCAGCTGCACGTCCGAGCGCTGGGAGGATGGACCCACTCAGACCCAGAGTGAATTAGAGAAAGAGAAAACCCAAGCCAGAGGCACGACCCAGCTCACTCTAGCTTCGTCAGTCCCTGTTTACATCATGCTTGCCCATAAAATACATAATGACAATGTTTCCACATATTCCTAAACTGCTCCTCTCTGGGGAAGTCTAAAAGTTCATAGTAGCCTTGTGAAGAAGTTCCAAATCTTTAGCAGACAATGAAAGAAACATGAAATCAACATTTCATCAGTCTCTGGATTAGACCTCCCTGTGCCTCAGGCAAGGAGTTATTTGCAAGGCTACCTAAAAGCGATAAACCAGAGAGAGCTGTTGAGCCCACACAGGCATGCTCTTGCCCTGCTCGCTATTTTGCTCTTAAATCCTGTTGGCAAGTCTCGGGGAAAGCTATATCCCCAGAATCTTGTCCTAGAATGTTCCATGGGGAAAATGTCAGCAAAGCCCACCACACCATAAGACACGCCTCTCTCCCCTTCCTTCCTCACCAAGCCCCTTCTTCATTGCCTTCAGGAGAGCTGCATCCACCACTTTGCCAAGGCCTCGAATTAGCAGAATACAAAATTAACATATTCAATTCCACTGACACTTGATGTGTAAGGGTTTAGAAAACAATTTCAACATCTGTGGGGACACTTTATCCTTTACAAACATCACCCTTCATACCCTTTACCACAGTGAAGGCTTTCAACAGTCCCTGGGAGAAGCAATGTGAGTATTAGTCTCCCATCTTACAATTGAGAAGGAAGGCTCAGAGTTAAGACAACATGGAGGCCAAGGTCAACTGGAAAGTCTGGCCCACAGGACACTAACAGGAAGCCCCTAAATTGAGGTCCACCTGAATGAACTACATTACAGGAAAAAAAAATCCTGGAGTCAGAAGGACCTGACTCTGCCACTCAGGCAAACATTAATTCCTCCAAGTCAACTCACTGATCTCTAAAATTGATTTATTGTCCCTGCAAAGGCTATTATGATTAAGGGAGATGGAGAATTGCAAACACAGGCACAGAGCCTGGCCTCTGTTCTGGGAGTGTTCGCTCCTTTGGTGCCTCTTCTCGCCCTGTCTGCACCAGCCTCGATACCCACAAGGCTAGCATCATCACTACAATTGTTGCTCTGATGGTGATTACCCATCACCTGTTCTTTGAGCTTACTGTGTACCAGGCACTGTGCCAAGTGCATCTTTAATCCTCACCACAATCCTATGAAGTAGCACTGTATTATCTGCCTTGTTGGAAAGCCTAAAAAAGCAACTGCTTTTCAGAAGAGTTATGCAGAGTTGCAATTCCCTTTCTGCTCTGTCTGACTCCACTGCCTCAATCTCAGCAATCTGGTACACTGCCTGAACGCTCAGGCTCCTACTCAGCCCATCGTTCTCTGCCAGCCTCAAAGATCTGCCCTTTCCCCCTCCATTTACATGCTTCAGTCCTCATTTGTCCTGAACCACCTTGTAACTAGATCAATAAATAGCTTCTAGCATCTAGTCCCATTCATAGGGCTCTCACCCAAGGTTGCCAGATCTAGCAAATAAAAATTTAGAATGCTCAATTAAGTTTAAATTTCAGAAAAGAAAAGCAAACTATTTTAGTTAAAGTATATCCCAAATATTGCATGGTATGCTGACTTGCATGGGACATATTTATACTAAAAAATTATTTATTGTTTCTCTGAGATTCAAATTTAACTGGTAGTATCCTGTATTTTATCTGGCAACCCCAGGCACTTCCCAAACCTCAGCAGCCTCTATTCTGTGCGTCCCATATTTGTAAACCCTCTTCCTCAAACCATGCTGCAGTAGTCTGTTATATCAGTGGATCTGGGGGCAACCACACCTCCAATACTCACATCCTTGTAGAGTTCCCCTTTCTTGAATCTGAGCCAACCTATGACACAACAAGAATATAGTGCAGGTGATTCTGTACCTGTTCTGAGCCTAAGGTTTCAGAAACCCTCGAGTTTCTGCTTTTGCACCCTTGGAAGCTCTAAGTGTTTATGTAAGAATTCTCACTATCCTGCTGGAGAGATTATAGAAAGAGGCCTTATGGAGAGAGCAAGGCCCTGAAACCACATGAAGGGAAACCAACAAAAGCAGCCAACAGTAAGAACCAAGGCCAAACCTGTGATCCTAGTCCAGCCATTCCAGCCAGGCCCCAGCCATGCAAACCATCTTTGATCAAGAGTCAGGCATGTGATACACCCCAAAGTTCGTGTATATATAATGGAATACTACTCAGCCATAAAAAAAGAATGAAATAATGCCATTTGCAGCAACATGGATGGGCCTGGAGATTATCATATTGAGTGAGTGAAGTAAGTCAGACAGAGAAAGACAAATACCATATATCACTTACATGCAGAATCTGAAAAAAATGATACAAATTCTATTTACAAACCAAAAACACACTCACAGACATAGAAAACTATGGTTACCAAAGGGGAAAGAGCAGGGAGGGATAAATTAGGGATTGGGGATTAACAGACACACATCACTATATATAAAATAGATAAGCAACAAGGCCCTACTGTATAGCACAGAGAACTACACTCAACTGCTTGTAATAACATATAATGGAAAATAATCTGAAAAGAAAATATATACATGTATGTATATGTATAACTGAATCACTTTGCTGTACACCTGAAATGAAATTGTAAATCAACTACACTTCAATAAAAAATTAAAGAAAAAATAAGAGTCAGGAATGTGAGTGAAGAAGCCATCTTGGACATACCAGCCTGGCAGACACAGATGAAACAGAGACCTTCAATCCCTACTACGCCCTGTCCAAATTACAGACCCTCCCAATCATGAGAAAGTCATGATACTTTCTACTACTAAATTCTGGGGTGGTTTGTTATGTGCAGCAATAGATAACTGAAATACCTGCCAAAACATTATTTTCCATAAATTTTAGGGGTTTAACATTAGCACTCAGTTCAACCTGGTTCAACCATGGATTCTCCCTAATCCAGTCTTATAAACTCTGATTCTAGATACAACCTCCTTCTGCAGTGGTGACTTTAAAGGCTGCTGGAATTCAAGAGCTGGTCCCCGTATTTCTCAGTTACAGCTGGGAACTAAACATGGCAGGGTGCAGCAGGCAGGGATGCTAGTGTACTGTGTGACCCAAGCAGCACCACATCAGCCCACGCCCAGGGAGAGCAAGGCTGAGAGATGTGTCCAGCACCTGCCTGTTCTCAGCTGAGGCTCCCGCCAAGCCTATGAGCTTTGTGATTCCATAATCACCAAGTCCACCTACATATCCTTCAAAAGAAAATTCCAGGAACCATGGGAGATAATATCCACCTGAATTTTTATCTGGATTGGTACACCGAGGGGAGGATTGATAAAAACACAGCAAGGGAAATATGCTACCAGCACTGACAGAAAAATACAAGGGCTTCTAATATTGATTCACAGTTTAAAAGATAATAACGCCATTTTTTGACCACTCCAAATTGGTTCAGTCATATCCTATGCATTACTCATGTTTGATGTCCAATATAATGATTAGGCTTGATTTTAGTGGAAAATTTCTAGATAGAAAATTAAGAGAAGGAATTCATAATTCCACTCCAGAATTAATGTTGAAGTTGCTGGGTCCTTGAAATATGTATATCATCTGAAAATGTATCATGGGTAAAAACCTTTTGACAGAATTTGTTAATGTTGCTGGAAAGGAAACCTCAGAGGAGAGACACTCAACAGAGCACACTGGCAGGAGGTCTCTGCACAAAGTCCTGACATAGGTACTAGAAAGGAAGAAATTAGCACAAAGGATGGCAGTTCTCTTTTAGGACTCAGGAAAAATCCCTTCATTTTGACTTAATTGATTTCTCCAGAGTGGACTTTCCACGAAGAAAACTCTGTCCTGTGGCTGTATCCTTTAATTGAAGGTATATTCATTTAAGTACCTCTTATGTGCCAAGCACCATGATAGGTTCTGCGGATTTCAGGCAATGAGTAGCACATGGTCCTGGTCCTCACTGAGCTTACTGGCTTATGTGGGAACCATATGTGAGTGGAGACTCTTGAAGCAGAGTGTGGGTAAATGAAGGGGGTGGGAAGTACAGCACAGGCTAAGGAGGAAGGAAGACCGACAGCCAAGGTGTCAACACAGACCAATTCTGCACCAGGCCTGAGACTTCAGACTTCCTCAGTTCCTGATTCAACTTAGGAGACAAAACTTCTATGTGACCTTGAGGAAGAGGAGACCACTGGCTAGTTCCATCTACATGTTGATAGGTTTTTCATGGCATTGACTTCACCAGCTTTAGACATCTTACCACCTTTGGAGACTGGGGCTCCTCATCTGCAAAATGGGGATAATAACACTTATGGCATAACGTTCTTGTCCAGTGCAAACACGAGCAGGAGGATTAGATCAGGTTCTTCAGAAGCAGAACTCAAGACTAGGATTCTTGTCCAAGTGACTTACTAAGAAAATGCCCTCAGGGAGACCAGCAAAGCAGTGGATGGAGGGAGTGGGACAGGGAAGAAGAGGACACCCACGTGGAGGACACTGTCTCAGGGAGGGACCTGCAGAGGGTGGCCTCTGCCTGACTCCACAGTGGAGCTCTGGAGCATTTGTCCCCACCAGAGGCCAGAGAGCAGGACTTTCCTATCCCTGCATCTGTCAGTCACCATCTGAGAGCCTCCACTGACAAGCACTGTGAACTGTTTGTGCCCGTGAGGAAAGCAACTCCCACAGCAGAGCACAGCCCCAAAGAACAGACTGAGGCCAGCAACTTGCAAGCAAATGCCCACTGAAACCAGGAGGGGATGCAAAGACAGGGCCAAAGAGACCCAACGGGTTCTGGGCGGAACACCAGTAGCTGCTACTTCAGTCTATACTTCCAGGCTCATTTAATGGACTTTGTCTTTTTGCTTGGCATGGTGAGGTTGGTGGGAATGTGAACACTCTGCCTTTCACATACTGCAGTCAAGACAAGTCCTTGGGCTTTCTCTTATTTGCATCTCAGAACCGTGTTTTATGGCAATAATCTGAGACTCCCAGGTATGCAAGGAAATCCAGCCAGATCCAAGGAAGAAGAGCGAGTGTGAGTCACTAACACACCCTGATGGACAACTCCCCAATAACCCCTCTTCTCCAGCAGCTTTTCCTTAGTCCAGGAGACTCTCTTTCACCCCATTTCACCTGCAGGACAAGAAGTAGCTGATGAGGGGACAGGGTAGGCAGTGCTGGCACAACCCCGTCACTCACTGGCCCCTGGCCCTGGTGAGTGACACTGGGTTGGGGATGGTGCGCTGCAGGGGCTGGGCTTTCACACCGAGGGCTGCCCTTGACCTCCCACTGTGCAGGGCTAGTGGCCAGCTCCACCCATTCCCCTCAGGATGACCCGCCCCTCAAAAGCTAGACCAGAGCTCTCCCAACTCAGGAGGGATTGGTGTCCAAATGAGGAACATCTTTACGATGTCCCTGGCCTCAGCCAACACATGGTTCAAAGGAGCCCTGTGCCCTCGACAAGGAGGGAAGAGAGGGGTCAGCACAAATCTACAGCTTCAACAAAGGGGCCAGAGGAACTCTAATGTCTATTGAGAATCAGGTTTGGGCCAGGATCTCTATTTCTCGGGATTAAAAAAACTCATTTCAATAGCTGAAACCAAGCATCCTCTTAGGAGAAAATGGTTTTGGTTTAGGAAAATACTTTAATGACTGCACTAGTTGGAGAGGTTGAAACCCTAAAAGCTTAGTCCATAAGAAGACAAGGAAGTTAACAGATAATTCAATCACTCTACCAAGTAAGTTAAGTATGTGGAGGCTGAGTGAGTAGAGAAGAGATTGTCATACCAAGTGAAGTGAAGTAAGCCAGAAAGAGAAAGAAAAAACACTTATATGTGGAATCTTAAAAAAAAAAAAAAAAAAAGACACAAATGAACTTATTTTAGAAACAGGAACAGACTCACAGACATAGAAAACAAACTTATGGTTACCAGGGGGGAAAGGGAATGGAAAGGGATGAATTGGAAGTTTGGGATTTACAGATGCAAACTACAATATATAAAATACATAAACAAGGTCTTACTGTGGAGCACAGGGAACTATATTCAATGCCTTGTAATAGTCTATAATGAAAAAGAATATGAAAAGGAATATATATGTAACTTAATCACTATGCTGTACATCAGAAATTAGCACATTGTAAATTGACTATACTTCAATTATAAAAAAATAAAAACACAAGTTTTTTCTAAATCTAAAAAGAAAAAAGAGAGATGGGATGGATTTGGAGGAGAGAGGAGACAGCAAAGCTATAAGTCTAATCCTCTCTGGGGCTCATGTTAATGTATTAGCCACTTTTCTTAAGTTGACTCACTGAGATGGTTCCTACCCCTAACTCTGTGAATATAAGCCCCTCCCAAGAAATTTCTCCCCAGCCCCACCTCTACTTGGAGCTAGAGCCTGGCGCTCCCTATTCACTCCCATTTCAGCTCCTTGAGTCATATGTGAGGCAGGCCAGGCCCTGGGCTTCACCAAGTCTGGCCAGGGTGTCCGGGCTGCCTTGACTCCTAAGCAGCGTCAGGAACCCCACAGTCCAAGCTCTGCAGAGTCAAGTGGCCCCCCTAGTCCTTCCCTGTCACTCCTGACACTCGATGAACTTTCAAAGATACCCCCTGAGCAGAGCTCCTGACTCTTGCTGTGAACATCACACGATGCCAGAGCATCTGTAAAAGCCTGTCTTACCTTCCTGTGACAGCACTTTGAGAGACGACCCAGGACCCTCCTTCCTGTAGGCAAGCCATCTGTGTTTGTCTTCCTGCTGCCTCCCTCGTATTAATTCTTTTTTAAATTCTGTCTTTGCTTTAAAATGAGGAGTTCATAAAATGTTTGTAACCCCAAAGATTCCATGTTACTTAAGAGAATGGACTGTATTTTGATCTCTGCCCTGTCACAGCCCTCATGCCACCAGACATTGCTCACAGGGCAAGCCAGGGTCTCTGCCCCATTCTTTGTAAGTGGAGTCATGGGTCAAATGGACATCTTCTTCAATTGTAATTTCATCTGACGATAAGAATGTGGGGGAGTGGGCATGAGCATACACAACTGGTGTCAAGGAAATCTATTCACCCTCTCTAGAGGTACTGGCAGTAGTTAACAAGAGCCCTAGTGTCCATGCCCTTTGAGCTCGTGATTCCACTTTGGGAAATGTACGTAGAGGAAGGCACAAAATTTCATGTGTAAGGAAATTCTCATAGGGAAATATTTATAATTGTGAAATGTGGAAATAGCCTGTAAGTCAAATGAGAGAGAGGTAGCTAAATAAATTTTATTATACTTAAATGATTAAATACTTTGTAGACATTAAAAACAACATTGAATAATTATTGATATGGGAAAATATTTGTTTTCTATATTTATGTATACATACATATAATTATAATTTTATCTCTATAAAATGACATGAATTTATAAATGTACCAAAATATGAGATTATGAAATTTATCTTTTATTTTCCTTATTTCTTGCAACTATAATAAATATAATATTGTTTCATAATTAGAAAAAAATTAATGTTATAAAATTTTCAATAAAAAAATGTCTTTGGGCCAAGGTCATCAAAAGGCAAATATAACATTTATTTAACAGCCAATTGTTGAGAAACTCCTAGATGGCCAAGCACTTGAAGCTGGAAATTCTAAGGTTGATATAACCCACTTTCTTTTTTCCAGCTTTACTGGAGTATAATTGACAAATAAAGATTATATGTATTTATAGCAGCACTATATAAAACAGTGAAGACATGGAAACAACTTAAATGTCCATCAACAGAAGACTGGATAAAGAAGCTGTGGTGTATTTTTGCAATGGAATACTACTCAGCCATAAAAAAGAATAAAATTATCCCATTTGCAGCAACATGATGGACCTAGAAATCATCATTTTAAGTAAGCCAGAAAGGAAAAAAAATGTCCCAGGGAGTGCGCTAGATGTTGAAATACAATAATGAACAAGCCCAAGGCTCACAAGGACGTCACTATCGAAGTGTAGGACTGAACATCTTGAAGGGTGAATGGGCATTTGCCTCCTTACAAGTTCCTGGCAGATGACCACCTCTGACCCAGTTCTTCCCATCATTTCAGTTTGGTATCCAAGCCTCCCTTCTTGCCGTCCAAACGTCCCCTACATCATATCTTATGTACCTAACTAACAGCTCCTGTCAATGACAGCTGTTTCCTCAGGTCCCATTAAATTCACTGGTCACTAGCTCTGAACAGCACTTTCAGTCTGCACTACAGATGCCAGTCATGCCCTCCCCGGGTCCTCAGTCTACCTCCTGAGAGAGTCACCTCCCACCACCCTGCTGAGCAGGCAGCGGGCCACATGACCCTGCCCCCTGGTTGTATCTGACTGCATTGAAGAGGACATCCCAGATACCAGGTGAGCCATGTGGGTCCTTTCTTCCAGGAGTTTGGAATGGAAGACTCAAACTAGTGGGCAGTGTCCTTTGAGTATTCCTGGACAGCACTATCCAGCCAAGTCTGAAATGGCCTTTTATGGCCTCATAAACCATAGCACTGGAGGAACCAGGTCCAAGGAAGGAGAGAAAACTGTAGTAGAAGCCCAGAGAGCATAACACCCTATAGAGAAGCATGTAGTGAGCTACCATGTTGCCACCTCCTGCCTTTGCATTCTGGAAAATTTATCCCTTGCTCTTCTCTGTTTTAAAGAAGCTTCTTTGAATGAGATTCTCCTTCCTGCAAATAATACTCTTTGATTAAAACAATCTCCAAGAAAAAGCTTCCCGAAACTCTTGTGGGATCCCACAAACTTACTGGAGAGACCCTCTGATTGGACCAAGACTGGGTCAGGCTCTGAGCCTTGCACCAGGCAGAGACTCAATAAATAACTGTTGGCTGAATGAATGAAAAGCTGCCCCCAAAGGGTTTCTCTGGCTGCCTGAGAGTCCTCATTTACCTGTCTGACATCCACAAGCACTACAAGGAAAGCAGTCACATGGGCCCAAGCACAGCTTGGATTCTCTGCCTCAAACTTGTTCCAGTAATCATTGAACACCTGTTTTCTTTGGCAGTCTGGGTTGCACTGAGCCATTCCAAAGGATATTAGAGTTCTTCCCTGTTCCCCACCTCCAGTGAGTGATGGCTTTTGCAACAAGGAGAATGCTCAGTGTTCTCTTGAGTCCCATCAGTAGTCAGGGCTGTAAGGAATGGAGCACAGAATCAAGCACAGACAGCTCACTCGTGAAGATTTAGTTCCTGGTTAACAGGAACAGGCTTCACAAGTAGTTCTGGAAATGAGGTCAAACTCATTTATCTCCAGATGGTCCCAGACAAAAAAAAAATGGAAAGGGTAATGGAAAATTTTCAGGCATCATATGGTCATTTATCACATCTAACCAGCACCTTGATTTCTGAAATGTTAGATATATCTAGCTTGGAATTTATCCAGGTAGCTGTCCTACATTTGTGGACTTTACTATTTGAAGTAAAAAAGCTTTTTGTTCAGAGATCTATATGCCAATCAAAATTCACGCCTCCAATCCAGAATAATCACTCCTTCCCCACTGCTGTCAAACAATTCATTTGTGTATTTTAGCATTATTTTTTTATTCTTTGAATTAGTCATTGAACAATATGTATTAAGCACATACTATTGTCAAACTCTTTTCTGGACACAGGGATGGTGGTAGAGAGCAAAACAAAGTCCCCTACTCTCATGGAACATATATTCCAGTTGGCACAAGGGAAGACAGACTAGCAAACAAATACACAAAAAAATAAATAAATACAGAATGATTCGGGAGAAAAACAATTCACAATTATGGAGATACAGAGTTCTCAGGGTGAAAGAAAATGGCTATCCTATATGGGATACTCAAGAAAGACCTCATTGAGATGGTGACAGGTGAACTCAAGATGGTGTTGACTCAACCTTGCACATGTCTAGGGAAAGAACATTTTGGGCAGAGGAAACTCCAAGTGCAAAGGCCCCAAGGGAAGAGATGCTTCCTTCCTTTTAGGAAAAGGAAGGAGGACAATGTGTCTAGGGGCAGTGAGTGAAGCTAAGAGGACAGGACATGAGATCAGAGAAGTGTGTGTAATTACTTTCAACTAGACCGTGAATTCCAAAAAGCAAGACTTTATCTTATTCATCTTTATATTCTCCCTAGCTCTTAACATAGCTCTCAGCACATGAGTGTTTCAATAAATAGTTGTTGTGTAGTTACAAATTAACACATAGTTTACTAATACTTTAGGTCACTTCTAGTGCTTTATTATAAAGTAAAAAACCTAATTCAGCTTTCATTTCCATTAATATTGACCTAGGTTTAATTCCTGAGTCAGTAGATGCAATTGTATTAAATAAATGAGAGATGGATGGATGGATGGACGGATGGAGACTTAGATATATAAACGTCAGATCTGAGCAAAACCCTAGAAGCTAGCTATGATCATATATCTGTACGTATGTCCATGATCCCATGAGTTTTTCCATTTATCTTTGACTTGACTATTTGCAGTTTTATCCATCAAGTGATGCAGCATGAGGAGTTCCAATCCTTAGCCCACATAGGCGAGATTATGGTTCACTAAAGAACAGCTGTCTATAGGTTCAAGAATGCTGTGCTGTTGTCACTTGAATACAAGCCCTGTTCTGAGCATCTGTATCTCCCTGGCCTTGAAAGGTTGCCATGTACAGCAGTGATTCTAACTTGTCTCCTGCTCGTATCCCTATCTTTTTCTCACTTTCCTGTAGGATTTACAGTTAATTCCAGCCTAACACTAGCAGGTGGGGCTCAGCTGACTTAGTTGTGCTTAGAACCTATGAATGCACCTCAGACCATTGGGATCCACTAGGTTCTTAGCTAAGGTCCTTCCCCTTGTTTCTTTTGCCTGCATGTTAGCCAAGCCCACAGTCTTCTTTAATTAATAGGGGACCAAACAAAAGGCCAAATGAATAAATGAGTGAGGAAGCCTCAGGTCTCACCCAGACCTTGCAAGGAGAAAACAGAGACCATCCGTTAGGTTGAAGTTGAGCAAGTTTTAAGTTAGTTTAAAATTTTTTACTCCAGAATTTCAAGAAGCAACAATTGGCTTTTAACACAAAAGTGAATTTGTTTCCTTCTATGAGGTTGGTAAAAACATCTACCCCTGTAGTTGGTATGACAGACCTAAGAACATTAGTTGATATGTTACACTAGAATGTGCAACTCCAATTCATTCTTCTTTAAAGATACTCTGCAAACACTTCATCTACTTCACATAGAATATAAATTCTAATCTCTGTCTTTCACTGAGCATTCATTCACACCATGCTGTGCTTCATGAAGGTCCTTGTAAACTATGACTGTTGTCCAAATACAAGACTCATGATAAATTTCTCTTGACTTTGAATGCTACCAAGAAACTGTCTTGGGCAAAACTGATCTACCTCTTTTTATCTGACAACAAGAACTAGACAAACCAGATAAACTGTTTTTTTTTTTTTTTTTTTTGTCTTATCTTTTAAGAAGTTCAAAGCTGGAGCATTTAACTCTATTTCATTGCCCTTCAACCCAGTTTCCTGGTATAATTACCTAGTCCCCATTGATACTACATGGTTTCTAACCTTCATTTAGCTTTCTTTCAGCATCCCCAACGTCATAAGCTTTATACTAATGTTCATGGAAGTTTGAGGGAGGTCCCAAAAAAACAGGTAGAATGTATATTGTGGGTAAACAAAGAGGTATGTGACTGACTACATTAAACATGGGATTTTGAATCATATAGGCCTGAATTCAAATATCAGCTTCAACAATTATTAAAAGTGTGATCCTGATTGAGCAAACTGCTTAAATTCTCTGAACTTTAATTTCTTCATCTAATAAATAAGGACAATGATTTTTAAATGTTGTGAGGATTAAATAAGATAATACGTACAAAATGCTTAGAACCCTACCTAGCACTTTTTAAGTGTTCCGTAAACAACATCTCTAGGTCAACAAATAATAACTACTGAGAGGCAACTTTGATTTGATATATAATACGTGAAAGAGTGTCTCCTGAATGCACTTCTTGAGTGGCTAAAAGTTTAGGCCTTGGAACTAGTTTATGTGGGTTTAAACCCCAGTTCCATAATTCACTATCTGTAACCTCAGGCAAATTTCTTTAACTTTTTATGCCTCGTTTTTCAAATATTAAATGAAAGTGAAAACAATATTTACCTCGTAAGGTTATTTTTAAGAAGACAATACAGTATAGATGCATTTTACAAAACATGTCCAACATACACTAAGCACTCAGTAAATGCTACTACTGCTACAGCTAGAAGAAGAAGAAAAAGGAGGAGGAGGAGGAAGAAGAAAAAGGAGGAGGAGGAGGAGGAAGAAAAAAGAAGAGGAAAGGGGAGGGAGAGGGGAGAAGAGGAAGAAATTATAATAGTAGTAGTTGACTCCTAGATTCAAACTAAATTTTCAGAAACGTCAACTACATTTCGGCCCCAATAAAAACTGAAAATAGTAAACACAGTAAACTGAATTGATCTAGGAACACAGGTATTTTTCCTGGGTTTGTTTTCACTTATACATTGGGAGCTATGTTGATAATAACATTAGAGGCAAATATTTTATGGGGGAAAAACTGTGCAGCATAAGCCCAGAAAGGTGTACATTGTAACTTCTCTCCAATAGAAAGGTATCTGGGGGGAAGATGTGTCTCTCTTTGTATCCTTATAGAGTCAAGAACCATATGAATTGACATAGCTCAAACCTCATCATTATTGATTCTTTGTGTATTTATTTCATTTTACTCTTTGCAATATGTTTTCATATTAAACCATTATCTCTTTTGATCCTCAGAGTGAGTCAAAAAAGAGAGCAGGACAAGTACAATTATCAGTACTAAAGTAATATCAGTAATTTAAGTATCATCTATCTAGTAAAGCACTGAACTGGATTCAAAACCAGATTATTTTCTTTCCCCATACTATGCCCACTACAGTGGAGCAGTTTCATATGTAAGAAGGTCATTCTACAGTGACTGTTGGAACATCTAAGGAGAAGATTCCAGGATGCTTTCAGCTCCTCCATAAAAACTGCCTCACACTGCCCCTCTCAGAAGAGGGGTCTCTGGGAGAATAGGGTGCTTCTTTCCTTCTACTTCTTGTGCATCTTGTTTCAGCACACACTCATCCCCAAGCTATACATTGAACTCCCACTACCAGCAACAAAGGAGGTACCTCTTAATCCCTGGCACTTAGAATGGAAAATTGAAGCACATATTCACAGGATTACAGAACAGCTGAATCTAGGGACACTGAAAAACTCTTTAGAACAAGTTGCCAAATAACTTTGCTCTTTGCCAAAAATCTCTTTTCTCTTCATTTAAACCATTCTAGATTATAAGACAACTGTAATGAAAACCATGATTTCTTCTACTTAATGAACAGCTTCTCTGGTCTAAAAAAAAAGAAAGAAAGAAAGAAAGAGAGAGAGAGAGAGAGAAAGAAAAGCCTCAGAAAGATACCTATGACTATTCTAGCCCTTGGGAGGAGGAAGAGACCTCTTGAGTCATTCAGACTCAAGCTGCTTGGAAATTGACCACTTATAGCCTGGGATCTGAGCTAGTTATTAAGCTGTTGTCTCTCGGAACCACCCACCCTCTGTTCTCTGTTTTTAGAATTCCGAGGCGGGACTCCACAGATAAAATTTCTCCTTTGCCACCTGGCTTTCTGTTAGGATCTGCCAGTAAAGGAAATTAAAGGGAAACTGCAAGACAAGAGGAAGGAGAAGGGATCTGCTTTTTGCTGTTTGCTTCCTCTTCCGGTCAACATCTCCTCAGCAGTGGTTCTCCACCCTAGCAGTGGCAGCAGTTGGTCTTTTTTTCCATATTCCCAGAGCCAGACTCATTGGGTTTCCCTCAGGGACACCAGCCTCAGCCAGTTGGCACCTCCTGCTTCATGGTCTGGGTCTCAGCTTTGTGGAGGCCTTCACCTAAGCTTATAGGTTCTAATAACCCCAACCTCTTCCCTTTGTTCTTCCTGTCCTCAGGGTGGTGGACATTTCCTGTGGTTACTACATCTTTCTGCAGTTACAGTTCTCCAAACACCTGTTTCAGCTATTCAATTCTCTGTATTAAATTATCCTTGTTAAAATAACCAGTATGGTTCCTGTTTTCCTGATGAGAGAGACACTGCATTGGGTAATGAAGGCACTTATAGATCAGGTCAGTGAAATCTATTAAAGTACATTCCATAGTACATTACTTCATTCGGGGCATTAATTAGTAGGTAGTTCATGAATAAAGGACTCAGTGGGTAAGTAACTTTGAGAAATGCTGGACTTAACAAAGACAGTTTTACTTCCTGCAAGGTTTCTCAGAGCTTCTAATGTCCTAGTGTTTGCGAATCTCAAAGACAAAGTAATGAATTACAGCTAGCCCTCTAGAGTACATTTGGTTCATCTTTTCATTTGTCAACTATATATATGCCTAGTTAGATATTCACATTCCCTCTGACCTGTTCCTCCCTCTTTCTTCCTCCCCACTGTCATCATCTGAGTCTTAGCCCTCATCACCTTTCTCTGCTGGCCTCCAACCTGACCCCCTTGCCTCAATCCTCATCCCCCAAGTCAGTCCTCCATAGCAGAGGTGAGAAAATTGCAGCCCACAGACCAAACCAACCAGTTTCCTGTTCCTTCATGGCTAATAAACCAAATTTTATTAAAATTTTATATGGCTACATTTAAAATGGTTATATAAATACCTACATAAGAACCTCAATGTTGCCTCTTGGCCTTTAAAGCTTCAAATATTTACTATTTGGCCCTTTAAGAGAAAGTTCACAGACCCCTGCTTGACCCTCCTGTCAGATGTATTTATTCTCAATCACCTACATTTTTTGTAATGTCATCTCACAAGTAGCTTCTACTTGTTTATCCTGAATGTTTAGAAAACTACAAACAAGGAAAATCATCTCATGAAACACTCCTCAACCACCAAATGGGAAGTGAGGTCCTTCTTTTAGGTTTTGGCAGATGACAACTGTCACCTGCTGACTCTGGAGCAGCATCAGGGAATAGTGAAAGTGCACAAAGTCCCTTCCTGGGGATACAACAATGTGCACTAGATAGTAGTCAAACAGAAAGAATGATTAATTTTGTCAGAGCAGAATCACCAGGCAGGAAGGGGTAGGTTTTGCAGGGATATGTGGAATGGGAGGTGACATGCCCTATCCTGTATAATTCACTACATATACCCAGAAGTGGAACTGCTGGATCATATGGTAGTTCTATTTTTAATTTTATGTGGACCCTCCATACTGTTTTCCATATACATTCTGAATTTTTTGTTAGACAGTTCATAGATCTCCATTTCTTTGGGGTCAGTTAGTAAAGCCATTTTAGTTTCCTTTGATGGTGTCGTATTTACCTGATTCTTCGTGATCCTTGACTGCTTGTGTTAGATCTGAGCATTTGAGTGAGTTCTCTCCCCTTTCAGCCTTTACAGTTTGCTTCAGCAGACACAATCCTTCACTGGTCAGTTCAGTATGGGGTACTGGACAGGCCAGCAGCTAGTGTCCATGGGCAGATGGGGACTGCTATCGGGATTTCTAGTTGGGTGAGGCCACTGCCCATGCTCTGAGGCTAGATGGGGGTGCCACTGGCTGGGCTGCAGTTAGGTGAGGCCACTAGCTGGGTTCTACAATCACCTCTGCAAGGTCGCAGCTGTGTTTCCTAGCAGGGTGGTGACATTGGTCGGACTATGCAATTGGGCAGGGCTACAGGTTGAGCTTCACAACTACTTCTGGTCAGATGGGGTCTCAAGCTGTGTTCCCCTATGGGATGGTACTGCTGGCTGCACTCCACGTTCAGGTAGAGCTGCAGGCAGAGCTTCACGGTCAGATGGGGTCACAGACTGTGCCTTGAGTTGGGTAGGAGTGACAGGCTGGGCTTTATGATCAGGCTGATATCTGTGCTCTGCTGTCGGGCAGGGTCTGGCTGAGTTCACTGGTTGGCAGGGGCCTCGAGCTGTAGCCTACAGTTAGGTAGGACTAGAAACTGTACTGCATGGCTGGGCAGTCACTGTCTGGGTTCCCTGACTAGTTAGATTCAGACATATTCTCTAGTCGACATGTTATGATATACAGCAACCACACAAACACACATACACACATACATATCATCACTTAGAAATATCTTATATGGCCTCATCTTAAGCATTCAAGAATATTAAGCATTATGTTAGATACAGGAGATATCTACACTGGAATCTTGGTGGCTAGACTGACATTCATGAGTAAAAGTAACTTTTGATATCACTAAATTAAAAACTGCTTTATAAAGAACTGTAATTGGATACACTTAACTATGAACACAAACTATTCACCAGTCAAACTGGAGCTTCAAAATGACCAGAAATTTGATAAAGAAGAACCCACAGGAAGAGGTCATGCCTGGATGGACTTTTTTAATGGAGGTTTAAAATACAGATTTTAGAAACAGTGCATTTACTGATGATGACAAGGTCCAGAGTTTTCCATGACTATGGTGGTTATGTGTGGTGATAAGCTGCAGTGGAGGAAATGTTGGAAGACATTCAGAAACCCAGAGGATAACATATTTGAAGATTTGTGCAGGTGGATGCTGATTTGTACATATTTGGAGTTAGACGAACTGTTTTCTGGCCCCAGATCTATCACTTATAGGCTGCATAAACTTTTTCCTCAGCCATAAAATGGCAAGGACAATGGTGATGGTGACGGTGATGATGGTGATGTTTGATGATGATGATGATGATAATGGTGGTGATGACAAGGATGATAATTTATTGACTTCTCTATTCACAGTCTCAGCATTTAATAAAGATCATATATGTGAAGGTATTTTTTAAGCAAGAAAGCTCAATATAAATGTAGGGTATTGCTTGCATGATTTGAAAAGGAGTCACTTTGGTCCTGTATCAGTCAGGATTCAACTGGAGGAACAGAACTAGTAGGAATTACATATATTAAGAGATTTATTACAAGGAATTGGCTTATTGAATTGTGGGCACTGCTAGGCATATTCCAAATCCACAGATCAGGACATAGGAAGGGCAGACTGAACCCTCAGGCAGAAGCTGAAGCAACCACAGGTGGAATTTCTTCTTCTGGGAAGCCTCAGTTCTGGTCTTAAAACCATTCAACTGGTTGAATCAAGGCCATCCAGGTTACCTAGACTAATCTCCTTTACTTAAAGTCAACCAGTTATGGACATTAATTACATATGTAAACTATCTTCATATCAGCACCTAGATTAGATTGAATAACTGGGAACTATAGCCTCAACAAGTAGACATATGAAACCAATCAGTCACACATTATTTTATGATCTTGAGCCAGAAATTTATTTAGCTTCATTGAGTCCGAATTCCAACATCTCTGAAATGGGATAGCTGTGTACCTCACATGGCAGTCATGAGGATCCTGTGAAATGCCACAAGTTTAGATGAATGTTAATCTTACAGGGCTGTCAGCACCAGGGAACTGAATTTAGCTAACCCTTCTAGGAATGAAAGCTGGGCCCTGGGCCTCCCTGCCATCATTTCTGAGTTACTAGGGGAAAAATTGCCACCCAGGTATCTCACTAATAATGTATGTAAATTTGTCAGCTCACCTATAAGACTGAGTGTGATGGAAACTAGTGTTATTCACACCATAGTTCTTTAAAAATAAGCCTTATTTAAACATTGTTTTCAAAATGTTTCACCATCTCCAGTCTACCACCCAAGCTGACACCTTCCCAGGTTCTGGACAAGGCTCGATACCCTTGCTATGTCCTTGGGGATCTGAGCAGACAAATGTTTTGAGTCTCTGGATCTCCTGAACCAATTCAGCCTCCTAAAAACAGTATTTAAATCAAACTCACTTTAAATAGATGGCTGAGCTATCTCCTTCATAAAGGAGGAAAAAACCCAGCACATAATCCTATCAAACCCCACATAAACCAAGCAATTTTAAAGACTGAGATTATAGGTGATGAGTAATCTCCAAAATAAAGATTTCTCCTCCATGTGTAATAATGGTGCTTTGAAATTGTTTCAAAATTGCATCTTAAAAGGATGTTCTCTGGGCCAAAAAAATTAATTGTAAATTCATCTCGGTAGATTGAGAGAATTTCAGGGATTTCACCTAAGAAAATACCTTTGCTATTTGTAGAGGATGGCATATGGAAGGCTATTAGGTTCTGCAGTAGCTAATAGCAGAGTCAGGCATGAACAGCCACTTGTGAGCAGAACCAGAATAATGCTAAAATTCTTAGCAGCCAACCAATCAAATATCATGAAATCTCTAAATGTATCACTCACCACGTTCTATAACTTAACTCATATTTTCCTCTTATTTTCCAATACACCTTGTCTCCAAAGAGCAATTTGTCTTAATTATTTAATCAGCGACAGTCTTTGAATGTCTATGTACCAGGTGCTTTTATAATCGGCTGAGATCTCAATAAAATATAAAATAGGATCCTCATGATTTAAGAGACTAGGGCAGGAGATAAAATGAAATGTGAAATAAAAGAGATAAGTGCAAATGCTCTAGGAGCCCAGAGGGGAAAAGACCAAACAGCCCAGCAGGGGATGGAAAGCTTTATGGAAAAGATGATACCTGAAGTGCTCTTTGAAGATGAAGAGGCACCACCCAGACGTACTTAATGTTCAGTGAGTATTTGTTATACGTCCTAAACTAAGGCTAGGTGTTTTATGAGTGTTAGGAAGGAATGCTAATTATCTGCACTTAGGGATTTAGAGAAGATGCATAACTTGCTTTTAACATCTAGTACGGGCTGTCACTAAAATAGTCACGAGAGTCCACCAAAGGCCTCGGTGTGGACCCAGGTGAAAGAAGGGTCTAGGAGCATTGTCCCGGCCAAGCAGACAGCAGCAGCAAAGAAGCATAGCAGGAAAGGGCATGATCAACCGGGAAGCAATGCTCAATATTTTATGAGTCTTGTTCTCTGAAAAATATAGAGTGAAACTTCAGCAAACATTTCAGCCCTTTCAAAAAAATTCAACCTATTTGAGATTCAACTGAGCTAATATTTCCCATCCCTAGGGTTTTTCCCAGAACTTCCAGCAGCCTGCTCATCCTAGAGTAGATGTATCCGTATCACTCACATTAGGTCAGCCTATAGGAAACAATCCTCAAGGAGACAGACCATGTTTTATGGATCTTCTATCTCCTGAGCACCAAGCCCAGAGAGAGAAACAACAGCACTCAGTACAGGCTAGTTAACTGATGAACTTTCTGGCCAAGACTTTGCTGCTGGAATTCAACACCACATCTGACTTCCAAGGGAAGAGTCACCTGGAAAATGTTTCTAGCCAAATCAAGATAATCAGATGTTCATTTCAATGCCTGGAATTAGGATGTGGAAGAACTAGGTTATGATTTTAGACAATTTGCTCTTTTTCAAAAAGCACCCCAATGGCAAAAGCGAAAGTCAAACTATTTATCTGGATTTAAATCCAACCACTAACGAAGTTGATTTTCTATATTCTTATCTCCATTTATTCACTGATTCCTAAGACTAACGAGTCATGATTTGGGGATGGGAGTAGACCACTAAGCTGATGCAAAGACACAAAGGTTAAAGAACATGTTGGAAATACAACAAGAATCAATCTCCTTGGAGAAAAGAAAGGTGGAGGAGGGGTCTAGACAATACTATGTGGAGAGTCTGCAATGAAGCTCACAGCATGACCAGCATAAAAATAATTAAAACATGTTTTCCAAACAGCTTAACCTTGGGCCTTAATAAAGATCAAAAATATTGGAAAATCACATTTGGTTGAAATAGTCTCTAAACAGGATGTCACAAAAATATACCTCCCAGAAAAATTTAGGGAGCTATACTAGTCTGCTAGGGCTGCCATGACAAAGTACTGCAGACTGGGTGACAAATTTATTCCCTCATAGTTCTGGCGGCTGGTAACCCAAGATCAAAGTAGAGGCAGGTTTGGTGCCTCAGGAGGCCTCTCTCTGATTTGCAAGCAGCCACCTTCTCACTGTGTCTTCCCATGGACTTTCCACTGTGTGTGCATGTGCCCCTGGTATCTCCTCATTGTTTGTAATGATACTAGTTCTATAAGCTTATGGCCTCCTTAGGACAGCCTGTATCTGGTGACCAAGAGAGGTGGTGTAAAAGCCTAGCATTCCAGTCTGACGTAGGACATCCGTGGGTCACACTCGGTCCAGAGCACCAGCCATGTTGCTGAGGCTGGTCAGGCCTACATCTCCATGTCACTTCTCATCAGCTCAACCCCACCCTCAGAGGGGTTGATTCTTAATGAACATCTTGCTCTCCAAACTCCATCTCTGCTTCTGGAGAACCTGACCCACAACAAATGGCTTAAAAGCTCTCCTGGAAAATAAACTTGAATACATAAATTTACACCCATCCAAACTGTCACTCAAATGTGAAGGTTAAACATTAGAGTATGAAGACTCACATGTACCCTTATGTATCCTTTCTGGGGGAAAAAAATTACTTGAAGATGCACTTGAGGAGACAAAAAAAAAATTTTCAATCCAAGAAAACAGAAACTAAAGCCAACAACAGAACTGTGTAACAGGCTGTGAAAAATAAAAAGCCCGAAATAAAACATAAAGTTAGAGTTCCAGGACAAAAATTTTCATAAAATGGTAGATTCTCATTTGACAGGTAATGTGACAAAGCAGGAAAATCTTTGTTAAATAGTAAAGAAATCATGTTTCTTTCCAGTAAGAAAATCAGAAACTTTAGACAAGACAAAAATCTGTATTTTAAAAGACTACAAATGTGAAGCAAATTAAAATGTCATGATTTTGAGAGGCTAAAATAAAGTTCATATTTTAATGTCTTGAAAACTTATTTTGAAAAGGCGATGGCCTTCATCTACACATGATTTGTGTCATTTCCTACTCTCAGAAGGGCCACTCTACTTGATTTGGAGTGAATAATATGTAACCATAATATAGCTAATGAGCCATATTGGTGCTCAATTTTTCCATTCAAGCTACAGACAAAGCAGAGAAGGCTTAAGCACGTTTATAAAACAGAATGAAAAATAGTAATAAACCTTGACAATGTTTAATGGTGTAGTTGGAAGATCACGGGAATCGGAAGGAGGAAAAGTGGATGGAAGTTCAGGGCTCCTGATTTCATCTTAGCTCTCAGTGCAGTGAGTCAAATTTGTCTAAATTTGATGGATCACTATGAAGCACCTGAAGTATACTTCTAAAAATTATTTCTGTACCAAAAGAAGAACCCAAACCAAAAAACTCAAATGCAGGATGAGAAGAGAGAAGGTGGGAGAAATGAAATAGTTCTTTTTTATAATGCATAACAGAGAGTCTATAGCTAATGTTTAAAATTAATAACTGGAGAAATAAAGGTTTCCCATATGATTGAGAATTTTGGAGGTAACTATTGGAAAAATCAAAAGCAGAAAGAGCTTATCTGGGGGAAATGAATCAAAGGAAAGTAGGAATGAGATAAGGAACAGGTGACTTTCACTGTCTTCCCTTCTTCACCGTTTGAATGTAACTTTCCTGGCTCATAAACATTTCACCTGGCTACTGCTCTCCCTCTGCCCTCTCAATCAGCCCCTATTTATGGCTGTCTTCCCTAACTCTAATGTTTACTTCACCTTCAGGACACAGTTTCCCCTTTATGTCTACCTCTTCCACAGCAGAACCCCAGGACTCAGAAATAAGGTAAGTCAGTCCTCCATCACCCCCTTCCCTGGACACTGGCCTATGCCTGATAGGAGAGGAGTAGCTAGCAAAATCTTAATCTCCCTACCTGGCTTGTGTGCTTTGATTGGCTTCCTCTGTGTACCTACAATGCCCAGCATAATCCTACCAGTATGGGCCAATTTATACTTCATGATTGCACTGGGCCAGCTACTGGCCACAGGACCATAAGCAGGCTACTTTACCTCTTGAGGTTTCAGTTTCCTCATCTGTAAAATGGACAAATCTAAGGTCCAACCTTCTGTGAGTCAGTGATCAATTTGGTGCATTTGGATAGAAAAGATTCAAGACACACCCCTTGGAAAAGACACGATAGATCTGAAAGATATTTTCATTACTCACCCAGTCACAAGTCAGAGTAGGATTGTAGGGGGAAAAAAACCTTTGGCAACTAGTTAGAAATACCTGAACATTCTTCTATGTCACCTGGAGAGCCCAGCAGAGTAAATTTTGCCTGAACTGAACATCTTAAAGCTATGTGACCTAGGACAAGTCACTGCACTAATCTGAGTCTCAGTCTCCACATCTCCTTTGTGGAAGAAAATGAAATAGACGCTCTTTGGGGTCCCAAACCAAAGCTAGGATTCCAGAAGGCTGCCTGGCCTAGCTCAGCATCCTCACAGCTCCCAAGTCCCTGGTCCAGCAGTGTATCCCCAGTGGTCCAGGAAAGAAACCCCACCTTCCCTATCCCCAGCATCTCCAGGATCCTTCCTAAATCTGATGCTAAAACATAAAATAGTGCTTCTGGCCAGTTCTCACTAGTCTTTACTTCATGTCCATATTTTCTCTTTACCTGCTATCCTTGGACTCTATTTCTCAGGCCATGCCTGCTTCTATGTCTGCCTTTGCCCAGAACAACAGTGCTAGTTCTCTTTTTCCCCATGCCCATTTGCTTTGGGCCAGCTATGGGGTTACTCCACAAGGAAAGTGAAGTACTGAATAGCCTGATGATTACATTAAATCAAATTAAATTAAAGCTATTTTTCAAGCAATGAGAACTGTAGTAAACTGTCCACCCAAAGAAACCAAGAAGTGAAGCACTCAATACGTAATTGGTATTATCATTAAAGGTCAAAAATCAGTCATCAGTGAGGAATAGAACAACTATATGGAACAGAATCTCTACCAGCCAGTAAGGACCAGGAAAAAGTGGCTGGCAAGACTACCGGGAGTCATTTGCCTAGAGAGCTCATTGCCCTGGCAAATGAGAATTAGATTCTAATTATCCCATTGGCAGATTTCAGAAATTTTTAAAATACACTCTCTATATAACTGTCACAGTGTCAAAACAATTATTTGCTTGCTTGAGCAGGTGTCAGGCATTGTAAAGTACATACGTCCTTGCAAAATTAAATAGGAAACTTTTAGAGATTGGAGGTGTTAAGCTGAGGTGCTAATAATAGCATATACAGTTACCTAGAGTCAGGAGGTGAAGAGAGAACGTTGATTTTCCTTTTCCTCTTTTGTTTCCCTGAGGCAGCGAATTCTAAGCACGTAGGAGGTAGAGGTAGAATGTGCCACCTGAACTTCAGAGACAGATTCCAAGCCATCTGGCCTGTCGTCCTTGCCTTTGAATCATCATTGGTCCTTATATGTGTATGAATTTTCTCTGCACAGTCTGTGGACTTCACCTGTATTGTCTCCTTTGGATCCTCCACAACAGCCCTGTAAGTTGAAAGCAGCAGCATCTCTGTACCATTTTACAGATGCAAAAACCAACTAACAAGTGGTGTTCTAAGTCCCTGATTCTAAGAGACCCACTCTTTCTCCTTTGTGACCCCCTCTGTAACTGCCTTTCTTCCTTGTCCAGAAACTAGAATTACCTCAGTTCACCTTCCTGTTGCTGTTTCATGGACTCTGAGACTCTCGGACAGATAGGTAGGAAGTAAAACAGGCGGCCACCAACACAATACCCTTTGAACTATTCACAACTACTAGACAATGAATTAATGCTGAGTGGTTGATCGGCTGAAAAAACACCAGGAAGCCCCCTACCCCATTCAAGGCGCATTCAATTCAACTGTTGATTAGTAGCCTAAGGCATATGGACAGGCAGGTATGTTAAACAAGAAATACAGCAAGACTTCTTCCCTTGAGACGCTCGCACTTGAGGCAAAGAGATAGATATGTTCTCACTTTCTGGATGTAATGGCAGCTCTCAAGAAGGTACAAAATGTTCAAACATCAAAGGAGAGAAGGAAGTATTCACAACTTGGGGTTAAGGGACTCTTCCTCTTCTCAGTGGTTATTAAGTACTTCCTATGCTTTGCATGCTTTCTGCACATTTGCGACAAGCTTCACAATTCTACAAGAATGAAAGCCACCCACCTGGGTCACCCTAACCCCCAGAGTCATCTTTAGGTTCTAAAGGGAAGCCATGTGGATTAGTAATGGATTAGTGGGTGCTGGTGGTGCCCTGCCAGAGCCCCTTTACAGGCTGGTACTATCCCCCAGACACTGTATTGACTGTCATGAGCTCCAACGGGCCCCTCCCTTCAGAGAATTGCTCAGCTGACGAGAGCCTCCTGGCCTGAGGAATCATATCCTTACCCCCCTAGGACAGCCCACAGCAATGACTGATGGGGTGCAGTCAGCCTCCCAGCCTCAAGGTGGGGACTATTCCAGGGTGAAGTTTCCATTCCAGGGCTCCCTGTGAGTCAGGCCAAGGTTGAGCTTCCTAAGACCTCATCCTTGCTCGCCCTTTCCCTCTCCTCTCCTGCGCCCCTCCAGGTTTCTCCTAATAGCACCCCCTTCACAAAACCTAGGCACCCAGATTGCTTTCTCAGGCTCTGCTTCCCAGAGAAAATCACCTACTCTTTCAGAGCCCTATTCCCTCACCTCTAAAACTCCGAGAATGCATCACACGTAGTCCTGACAACTAGATGAGATGATGGAATTCAAGTTCCTTGTACAATTCCAGGGTTCAATTAATCATGGTAATTTTTTTCCTTTTTATTTACATCTTAAGAGAATGTCTGGTCTCTGGGATACTGAACAGAGAGACCTCGGGCAGCAGTATCTGAAGGACCACAAGCATCCACATGTTTATAATAGCAGGAGCCAGTCAGCCCATTGGTACTGAAGACTTGAGCCAACCAAGTGCATTTTGTACCCAATTTACCACAATGGTTGCGGGCAGGGAGCTGGCTGAGGACCTGGTGAGGGGGCCAGGTGGCAGAGACAGCACTGTCATTGGAAGAGTTTCAATTCAGGACATTTGTAGGTTAGCGTGGCTGTTCACCTTTTAAGCAGAAGGGCAAAGAGATCGCCCACGGGATAAAACAGCTTTCTGTGAAATATTGCTTCCTGACTCCACTGTTTCATCTCCAACGGCTCCTGCCTTCCTCTGCCCTTTCCTTTCAGGCTGCCTTCCCACAGTCACTGCGGGGCGAACCCGAGCTGTTGAGGGCACCTGGCTTTTGTGGCAGCTCTTCAAAGCTGGAGGTCAGGTGTGTTTCTAGGATTTAATTAAGCTGGAAATGAAATCCTGCCCTGGAGTGGCTCATCATCTTTATTATCACATTTTTTCCCGCTTGTCAGGCCACAGTGGCTCCAGGTCTTGAAAAGGAGAAGCGGGATGCTTCCCAGGTGGGGCTCGGTTCATCTGCTTCACACAGCATTTCAGGTACCTTCCTCCATTTCAGTGGGATGGGGAAAAACGACAGCTTTCTGGGGCCTTTCAGGGGAAGAGAATTACTTTACAATGAACAAAGGAAAATGTATTTTGAACTAACACACTATTTCAAATAAATTTTCTTGCTATAATATGTGCCCATGGTAAAAATATATAAGATACAAAAACATTAAAAAATCATTTGTAATCTCACCAACTAGAAATCACCACTATTAATATTCTTGTCTCTTTCTGGCCAAGTCCAGGTGTCTATTCCGGGACTTAAAGTGTGGGTAGTGAGACAGAAGGAGTCCCCTCTTTGGGATAGAAGAGTCCTGATCCTGTGAGGATTGTGATTCACTCTATAATCCTTTTTCTTTTAGTTTACATATATATTCATCAACATTATTTCACACAGGACACTATCTCACTAAGATCGATGAGGTTCCCACCCCCCACTTTCAAGCAACCCAGAACGAGGAAAAATCATCAGGACTTGAAAGAATTTCCATGCTCAGTAATACTACAGACTATCACACTACAGTTGTGTTTTCAGTGCCTAATAACATATTCTAGAGTCTCTCAGATTAATCAAATGAGATGAGGGGATTTAGACACTGCTGTGTTCTGAGAAGGGGGCTTAACAGGCTCCCAAAGTAATATCATTTGACATTCGGAGCTATCAGGCTGCAACTGCAGAGGGTATTCATTTTTTAGCCTGATTTGTGTTCAGCAGGTGGCAGTCCCCTTCACGTCCCCGTAGTGCAGCAAGGCTTGGAAGCGACAGGGCACTGACCTTTCTCACTCTGGAGATATGATTGCTTTCACACTGATCACACAGCAACACTTAGCAAATCTCATACTGTTAACTCCATCCCACACCAGCAACACTGGCATTTTATGACTGTCATGTGGCATTAGCCAGCTGAAAACTCACTAAGATGAGGGAGCTATGCCGAATTAATAACTTTGAAGGTAGTAATTTAATCAGTTTTTATGCCACTTGGCCAAAGGCAAAAGTCACAAAATCACAGACTGTAGACGAACTTCTCACGCAGCACCTTTATTTTACAAGTAAAGGAAACTGAGGACCAGAGAAAGGGAGGAATTTTTTTTCCTGGTCTCAGAGTTAGGATGGAATAGTGGTTTTCAACCTAATTGTGAACAGCACCACAGATCTTAAATGGAATCCCACACATATCACTACAATATGCAAAAGACATCTAAGAAAGCAGCATCGTGACTTAAGCAGGGTTGGACTCCAAAGCTTCACCCCTCCTTGTCCATCTCAGCTATGAGACATCTCGGGGAAGTCCTGAGTCTCCAGGAAGCACAAATCCAAACCATCTTCCTATGGAACACTGGCTCCTATAACATGTCTTGCATCTCCAAATATTCTTTATATAAACAAATTATATTTGACCGATAATTTAAATTAAAAGAATGGTATCTCACAGTCTTCTCATTCACAAAAGGAAGACATTAATGGTCCCTGTGACAGCGAGTGAAATATCCATTATAAGTTGGACAAGGAAAATGAGTAGATATTGTGATAGCCTCTCCCAGCATCAGTTCTAGCCCTGGTCCACTGTAGGATGATACGTGGTTTAGGTGGGGCTAACCCCAGCCGCAGCTTCCTGAGTGGTTCAGGACCAGCCTAAGACAGTTAGATCTGGGTAACCATGGAAATTAAAACGTCAAGAGTAGACTCAGATCCACTGAGTAAGGACAAACATCGACCTTGTCTTAGGGAAATCAAATAAGGTTTACTCATCGAAGGATTCAAAAGGAAGTTAGGGTGGTAAAAATACATATATACAGCAGAGAGGTCAACAATATTCTCCAAAGGAATTATAAAATTCTAAACAATAGATCCACAATTCCAAATGATAAATTTTAGAGAGCAAGGTCACATCAGACTTCTGGATACTCAACCCCACTCCATAAATAAGGCTGGGATTCCCTGCAGCTTAGGTAGTCTGAGTAAATTGTGGTACCCCCCCCCATTTGGGTCAGTTACACTTTTAAGATTATATAATATACAATATAACTAAAGGGTACAGCCCAGAGCAATATACTTAAGCACAAATATAGTCCTATTTATTATTCTAAGCCTTCCCAGGCTAACAAAACTGGTCTAATGATTCCCTGAACTTAGGACTGCCAAAGCAAAGGGAAGCTCAGTTACCCTATCCTTAGGAGCCAGGCCAAGAGACCATTAAACTGGCTATGAGGTCTTTCTTGTAATTATAACTTCTTGTAATTATAACTCAGGGCTACAGAGATTGGTTCAAAGATAGATCTGTGACCTAACTGGTCCCTTCAGAGGAATGTTCAGCATTGTTGTTTGACAGCCTAGGTAGAGATATTCTTTCCCAGGGATATTAACAAATAAGCAAGTAGTTGTCTTTCATATTGTCTACCTTCCTAGAGCCGAAAAGGGATCCCACTTTAGGATAAAGATGACACCACAGACTGGATAATGAAAACAAAAAGAAACTAGTTTCTCCTTGGCACATTGAGCTGCTTGATCAATTCTTACCTGAAGTCAGAACTTCTGAAATTTCTATTCCACAAGTCAATACATTCCTTTTATGGAAACCGGAATGACTTGTATTCTTCTATACTTGCCATGGAGGGCTCTCTTATTGATATGAAAACACATGGTGGTTTCCCAAGTTAATGAATGCCTGAGGAGACATTCAAATGCTTCCAATCTCATGAGGAAAATTCACTTTAAGAACTATGCAGTATTAGGCCAGTAAATCCAACCATTCAGTCAACAGTTTAGGTCAACAAACATACATGGAAACCTACTCTGAGCCATAACCTGTGTTGGGCAGTGGGCTCAACAGAGCCCCTGCTCTCCAGGCAGTAACATCTTACCAAATGTTGACAGTAACAATGACATTAGAGGGGTCTGCAAGTTATTTTTCAATAGTTCAAAAAGTCCGAGATTAAAATAATCACATCTTTAATCGGATTAAGACTGGACTGGCTAACTGTGTTCAGGACTTTGGTTATTTCTGAATGCGGTAGCTCTGGTTATTCTAAGGTGATAAGTTCTGGTTGGAAGTTAGAAATGAAAAATGAATTCTAAGCTGATTAATTTTGTTTTCTTTTTATGGCAGGAAATCTTCCAAGGAAGAAAGATTCTATAGAAAAAGAAGAAAAAAAGAGAGGGAGAGAGACAGAGGGGGAGAAAGAAAGGAAGGTGGGCAGGGAGGAAGGAATGAAATCATTAAATCAGTTCCATCTATAATTCAACTGTTTTCACACTTGTTACAGTGTCTTAAATTTCTTTCTTCTGAACTAATTCATTTCCACCTCTGCTGACTTGAGAGAAAAGCCACCTTTGAAAACACCCAGAAACAACACATGAATAAAGGTGAATAAAGGAGTTCCACCTTCCCTCTGCTTCACAACACAAGAGCAGCATGATACAATGAGCCCTCCTAGAGCTGCCATAACAAATTACACAAACTGGCAGCTTGAAACGACAGAAGTTTCCTCTCTCATACTTTAGGAGGCCAGAAATCTGAATGAATCACAGTGTCAGCAGGGCCCCACTCCCACCCTGGTCTCCAGTGATGAGTCCTTTGTGGCCTCCCTCACTGTCCGGTGGCTCCCAGAGTCTCCTGGCCTGTGGCAGCATAACTCCAATCTCTGCCTTCTCTGTATATCTCTGGGAGTCAATCTCCCTCTCTTTGCTCTTACAAGGATACTTATCAGGATATAGTTACTCTAAATCCAGGATGATTTCATCTGGAATCTTTAACTTAGTTCTACCTTCAAAGACACTGGTTCCAAAGAAGGTCACGTCTGCATAGGACTTGGATGTATCTTTTTAAAGGACTCCATTCAAAGTACCGAGTCAGTGAATGCATCCTCCTCATTTTTTGGACACCCGTATTTCTGACTGTCTGAGGAAACCACCACCTAAACCATCATCGGCCCCTTGAAAGCAGTATAATTGAAACTGAACTCATTCCTCTCAAGCATGTTTCTCTTCCTGTATCTCTTACTATTAATGTCCCACATTAAATTAGTTGCTCTGCTCTGCTTTCCATATGAAGTATCTCTTGCATTCACTTCCTTCCCATTTCACAACCACTGTTTCAAGTATTTGTATTTCTTCCCAGGCACCAGCTAAGAAGCTGCCTCCCTGACCTTGGCTTCAACACCCCCAACCTCTAATCCATCCTCCCCACCACTAAATGATTGACTTCTGATTGACTTCCCTAAGATAACAATCTGTTCAAAACCCAACAATGACTTTCCCCTTTTATCTCTTGTCAGACCTCATACTTATTTCAAGGATTATTTCAGCATCCAGATGCCACACACACCAAGAAATTTTCTGAAATCTCCCCAAGGAGACGTTTTCTTTTCTCTGAATCCCCATAGTTTATCTTCCCCACCTCATAGTATTTTAGTAAGTGGTAGTTTTGGTCAGTAATTAATCTACAGTTATTTCCACCAAGGACTTGTCTTTGCCTCTCTAGCAATGGTCACATATTAAGTCACTTAATAATCACTTCTGAGATTTTCTCTTCATCCTTGCTACTGTGAAAACTGATGATCACTCTTAAATTGGGCCCCAGCATGATCCTACCTTCCACCCTACCGTAGCTAACTAGACACAGACAACGGGTGGGACAATCTAACTTTCTTCCTTGGACTTGAACGTTGAAGTCACAGTTCCTTCATGAACTACTTATTTGAACAGAAGAGGGATTTATTGTCATTAATGTTCACACTCATGTGGTCAGTGGACCTGTTATTGGTCCACCACAAAATATGCCTCGAAATCAAGAGTGTGCATTTAGAAACTTTCACAGCAATTTGACAGGGTCATGTTATGTCTGTTGACTCCAATAATTGAAGTGTAAGAATTGTATTTTGTATTCATTTTTACTTTCTTACAATTTGTTCTTAATAACTTTTGTGAAGTTGACTCACAAAAAGTTACAAAAAATAGTACATAGAGTTCTGCTGTACTCTTCACCCAGCTACCCCCAATACATCATCTTACCCAGGGTGCAATGTCCACACAAGGAAACTGACTCTATCTCATTTTTATTGTATTTTACAAAAATATCTACCTGTGACACATTAGGATTTTTTAACTGGTTATCCACTACAGATAATTTGGGAAAAGCTAGTTTGCACAATCTTATTATAAAAGTAATTGAAGGTAGCAATAGAAATTGAGGAAAGGAAAAATGCTATAAGGCTTGAGAGCAGCTGACTTGATCAAGTCCTGGCCCAGCCCCCAAAGGAGCTGTGGGCAAATTCTATAAATGAGGTTAATAATTATTAACTGAAAGGAGATAATAATTATTCTGTATCACAGAACTATAAGGACCAGATGGCATAAAGTTTTCAAAGGCCCTTAAAAAAAAAAAAAAACATAAGCCAGTGTTCTTTCCATACTAATAGAATTATATTTATGTCCAACTTACATACACATTATATTAACACACAGACTCTGTCCCAATACAGCACAATTATAAGAACTCCTTATTTTATAAGTGCTTGACAATTTTCAGGACCCTTCCACATGCGTATAAGCTAAACATAAACCCATTTGATCTTCGTAAGAGTGGTTTTCCCCGATTTTATCCATGAGGCTGCGGAACGTCAAGTGGCCGACCCAGAGTCAAAGAGCAGGGATGAGAGTCAAGATAGGAACTCAGGTCTCTTTCTCTGAACACAGCTCCCCTTCACCTCCTCACATCAATGTACATTTTACAAAAACCTAGCATGATCTCAACTCTGCAGTAATCCAACAACCCAAGAGAAGGAAAAGATAACCTGTGCAGATTCCCCAAGTTACATTGCTAACTTAAAGACCTTGTTGGAAAAAAAAAATACTCAGTGTTTTATGATAGTTGGCCTTTGTCACATATGCTTTCCTCTCATTTATATGTAATTCTGCCCTTTTCTTCCCCCTTTCCCCAGAGTGGCACATAGAGGTTGCTAAGCAATTGTCCCTTACAAGGTCTCAGCACCTGTCAATAAAATGAAATATTCTCCCATTCTCTGTTCCCTTTTAGTACTGAGGAGGGTGTCAATCAAAGAACATCAGTAAACGTGGCTTTTGAGAGAAGACAGAGAGAGCCTGACAGGCAGGGAATAAAAGATGGCTATTTTTAAACTAACAAGTCCTTTCTTAAAGTAAGGCAAGTTGAGTAGGAGACAAGTTTCACTGCTCTGCTTTTCTGCGAGGTGAAAAGGCTCCTTCAGGTCAAGCCACCATCCTGATTTGAGAGGGATGTCTTGTTTGTCCAGAGAGCAATTTTCAGTGTGTGCTATTATTGCCCTTTGTAAATCCAAGAAAAAAAATAGCTCAACAAATAGGTATCTGAAAATATCATTTTCCCAAAGACTCAGGGATTTAGAAGGTTCTCAAAAGCTTGGCTGTCATATTTAACTAAATAAGACCTTCAGAGAATGGAGAATTGGTATGCAGGATGAATGCGATTAAATGGTATCAAACTTATCAACCTATGTTTATATTCAGTAAGTACAACATTAAGTCAGGGTGCATTTACTGCCACAGTGGCTGCCACCTTTGTGCACAGCACTGAGCCACACAAAGATACAGAGATTAAGATAAAGGGACATTTGTGCCCCTACAAATGTACCACTAGTCTGACACAGAATTAATACCTGTATACAGACCTGCCAGGTAGAGCATCTAGTCAAGCCAGAGGAAAACACATCTTGCATTTAAGATTGAAATAATCAATCAAACCACTATTCTACCCCACCCCCTCCCTGAAAGGAATTTTCAAACTGTCTTACCCAAAACTGACCGAGTTCTCAGAACACACAGCTCTGTGATCTTAGAACGTACCATGTTGCTCTCAAGCCCACACCTGGATCAGTTTTCTGAATAGACTCGTTAACCTTTGCTCAAACGTAAGCATATGTTCCTAGCAGGTGGCAGCATTCTTCAGTCCCTGGTAATATCGAGATAATTCTAGCACAAACACAGAAATGTCAGTGTTGCTAAACTTTTTAATTACACAGCAGATTATCTTCACGTGACATGGGAAATGGCTCCATGCAAAGTTCTACTTCAAGTTACTGCCCTGCAGATGAGGAAGGCAGTACAGTGGACTCAAAATCCACGAGGGTAGAGTGGTAAAGTAACCCTGATGTGGTGAGGCCCCAAGAATGGAGGTGAGAGGGAAAAGCCAACCGAGTGACAAGTGTTGAACTCGCCACCAGAGTAGCACAGGAGATCTTCAGGTTTCCCACATCTATGCCAAGCCAGGTGTGGCTTGAGGACCAGCCCCTGAAGAGTGAGAAGCATGGAACATGCTTTTGTCATCTTTCTCTTAAAGAACAGGCAAGAGGCCTACTGGTTTACATATTTTTCAGAGTGAGAAACAATGCATTCTGCGTAATATTTATGTTTGGTTATTAGTTTCAAATCTTCCTGGTATTAGGTGCCCCCAAAGTATTTAATTCCTCAACCCCTACTCCCCTTACACCCCACCCTCCAGTCTCAGACACAGAATTTCAAATAGTATCTCGGGACCCAAGCTTAGAAGGCACCTTAACACGGGTACCTAAATTGGGAACGCTCAGGCTGCCTGGTTTCATTACCAGTCACAGCCCATCCCTCACATGTCAGGGGATGGTACTTGTGCCTGATCCCTCCATGGAAGTGTACTCAGTGTGGTGCACTAGAAGGAGGGTGATCTGTGAGGTCACTGGTCCAAGTCTGGGCTCTACCCCTTCCCTCTGAGTTCCAGATGTCTCCTCCTGAAGATATGGCTAGTAGTCCCCACACACCAGAGTTGTTAAAAGAACCAAGTAAAATGCCTTGCCCAATATTTGCCACATAATAGGTTCTTAATAAATGCTAGCCTACGGTCTTCCATTTGAGGGTGAGGCAGATTCATCTTTGTATCACAAATAGCACAGAACTTAATATACTGTAAAGTTTTCTTTATTTTTAAAGAATCTTTTTCTTATTCATTGTCATCACTACTCAACCTGTCCCCCAACCATTTCTGCCTTATGTGACCAACAATAACCCAGAAAAAGTACAATAGCATTGTTAAGCGGCTAAGTGACTCTGAAAGATAATAATAATAATACATAGATAACCTTGCCCTTGCCCTTCAAAGACGGTGACAGGGATGGTGTAACGTCATGTGAATGGGGGGGGGGGTCCGTGTACTTTATTGATGGCACATGACAAGGCAGGGCTCCCTAAGCCCCTCCCTCCCCTTCTTCACAGGGTCTGGGATAGAAAGCATATACCTTCCCAGTTACCCCAAAACAGATATTGCTCTCCGTGTAGTAACCTAGCCATGCTCTGCAGTGCTCACTGATTCCATTTTACGATTTGTCATTTTTAAAAAGCTCAGTCTATTACCCACAATTATTCCCAAAACTCTACAGCTATGTGAAAGCATGGAGATGATAAAGAAAACTGTGGGGGGCAGAACTATGCGCAAGTACTGGGCCACACAGAATGTCAGAGCACTGCCTCATTGTCCCCAATGTGCCTGCACAATGTGAACAATGTCATCATCATACAGAGATTCAGAAATATATCCCTAGCTGTCTGGTAGACATGCCCAGATTTTGGGTTTGAGAGAATGGAGCCAGAATTAAAAACAAAACTAGAGGTGAAGGGAAGAGGGGTACAGCTCAGTGGTAGGGTGCATGCTTAGTATGCACAAGGTCCTGGGTTCAATTCCCAGTACTTCTGTATGAACAAACAAAGAAACCTAAATTAACTCCCCTCACCATAAAAAAAAAAAATCACAAGTTTCTATTGTATAGCACAGGGAACCATATTTTTTCTTGTAGTAACCTGTAATGAAAAAATATGGAAACCAATATATGTATGTATATCTATGACTGAAACATTATGCTGTACACTAGAAATTTACACAACATTGTAAACTGATTATATGCAAAAAAAGAAAAGAAAAAATAAAGATGAAGATTACAGATCTTGCTCTGGAAAACAGAACACTGACTTCATTGCTTGGGTCATTCTCTCCTCATTATGCTTTAGACCCATGCTATCCAAGAGAATGTTCCTCTATAAAGAAAATTTTCTATGTCTGTACAGTCCATCATGGTAGCCAAGTAGCCACATATGGTTATTAAGCACAGGAAATGTTACTGGTATAACCAAGGGATTGGATTTTTTATTTTATTTAATTTGGATTAATTTGGATGCAGATGTAAATAACCACATGTGGCTAGTGGCTACCATAAGGAACAGTGCAGATCGGGGCTAAGTTACACAATCTGAGAAGTGGAAATAATTTCATTTAGAGTCATTTTCTCTATCTTGGTAGTTCTCTTCTCATTAATGATGATTTGTCCCCTCTTCTGATAGTGACCAGCTCAGCAATGGCAGAGCTTAGCTTCCCTTACTCTCTCTGCTCCTGCCCACACTACAAGAGAGGGACAAATAACATTGAAATGACCAAAGATGGATGTGTTATCAATGAACTAGCCTAGACTAGGTAATCTGCCCCATAGATTTAAATATCTCTCTATGCTTTGCAGTAAATTATATAAGATATTCTCAGGAACATTCTCTCCACAGCGTGAACAAGGTGTTTCCCTAAGGCTATTTCTTACAATGTTCCTCACCATAAGTTCATGACTCACCCAGAGTGCAAGTCTTTGGGAGGCCATTATTACTTAGTCTGGGTTCACAGCTCCCTTGGGTCTAGAAGGAAATATTTGCATTTCAGAAGAAGGAATTAACTGCACATCCTTTATGCAATCATTCTTAATGTTGTTTTTTTCTCAGCTACAATTTGAGTAACTATTGAATAGCTGTAAATTCCAGAATGTGCCCCTGGAAAATACTTTAACATAGACATCTATGCGGCCATTTAAGTGCAGAACTGTTACCCTGAAAAGGTAGCGAAGCTGGAAAAAAGAACAATAACCTCGTAGAAAATTTGAGGACTCTACTAAGGATTCATGCCTGAAGGGAAACATCCAACCTCTTCCACAGGGTAAAGAGCACTGATTAACTCCCCTAAACTTAGTTAATGTTACCTAACACAGCTCTTGTCTTTCAAGATATCATGACAGTCTTTCCCAGTGGTGGGGTATGTCTTCTGCTGGCCACAATGCATATATGACCCTCTGTTGTCACCCTTTCCTATGTGAATATTTTATCACGGAACTTGAAGCAAATGCTCCTTCAAGGAAAAGATTATCCCTTCTGCTTATTCATATTACTCAGCAATCACCTCTTACACAGTGAATGTCATTAGGTATCTTTCAACTATATAAAGGGAAACACCATAATTGGAATAGACAGCTCTTAAATCATGCTATATTACCTACATTACCCATTTGAATGATTCAAAAGAAACTTTTAAAATATGTTTGAAAATAGTAATGCTTAATTTACATGAGCCATTCAAATTATTGCCATCCTTAATGAAAATGATATATCAGAACCACAGCTTCTCTCATGTTTTCTCTTGCCCCAAATAAAGTGCAATATCCATCCCTTCCTATATACTTCATTTCTTTGTTAATTAATTAATTATTATTTACAGAAATCTTGCCTCAAATTCATCTTATATTCATTTTCTTCCCCTACACTCTAATGTCTAACTAGTGATTTTCTTAATTTCATTTTATTGCTAACATCAGGTCAGATTAAATCAGCTCTGTTCAGAGGGGTTTTAAGTGCCCTTAACTGTTGCATAGGGTGGCTATAGGAAGTTAACATCAAACCTTGGAATAAGTGTAACATCTGAAATTTATATTAATGAGGGGGACTAATCTTAGGTTTTCTACTTTCAGTGAATTGCAGGGCTTTGTAGGAATCCAATTAAGGTGACTAGACTATATACTTGTATTACATTTGTTTAAACAGTTGAATTATTGAATCTAAAAAAAAAAGGAATGCAATCTATATGGAATCTAGGAAAAAAAAGACAAGAATGTTACAGTAGTAGTTACCTAACCGATGAGAATGTTCTAGTCACTAAACATAGCATACTCTCATCTGTAGCCTGGAGAAAATACCCACATGGTCATCCAATTCCATTCCTTCTGAGTCTATTCAATATAAATCTTCAGGTTTCAAAGCCTATATACTCATTGTCTTAGTACCAAAAAAAAAAAAAAAAACTGTCCTTGGGTGGTGAGTACCATTATATGGTCACAGACAATGAAATCTTACTTTGTAAACTAATAAATAGTCCCCTCTAAACATGAATTCATTCCCTGAGCCTCGTCATATGTGGGGCACTGACAAGTTTAGTTTCTGGGGTTGCCCACCACAGTTCCATCATTACAAACCCTCTAAGAAGTCAACCAATGTCTCCTTAATTTCCTTAACTTACTATATTTACTCTCAGCGTTTTGTCTGAAACACTTTAACAAGTCCCATTCTTTTTACTATGTTTCACTTGCAAACATATTTTTTGCTTTGTAAGAGGCTAGAGTAGCAATGGAAGATGGACTCCTGCCAACTGCCAATAAATGCAAAGTTGAAACTTTTCATTTCTTGACTTTGTGGATAACCGTTCTACCCACTATGTTGGCTTTGAAGTAAAATTATCTTCTGAATCACATATATTTAACCCTACAGAGAACCAATAGAAAGTGAATACATCTAGGAGCTGAACAGACGGTTTGAGCTCCAGACCCACCATTTGCATTCACTTGCCATATAAGATTAGTCAAATCCTTAACCCCTCTTACCCTCGGTGTCCTTATCTGTAAAAATAATACTTTCATCTCAAAATTCTTAAAAGTATTCAAGGAGACAATATATAAGTATCTGGCACCTTATGGGAATTCAAAAGCATTCATTCTCTTTTCTTCAAGTAATCTTCTCTGGCTAATAGCTTCAGCACTCAGGAGCATTTGTGAGTCTTGTAATATCTTGGAAAGGAGTCTTTCCAATTACTATTCTAGCAGCTTTTTCTGAAATTACAAGCCCTAAGTTTATCATCCTATGTCCAGTATTAGTTGTGTCCTTATTATCAGCTGTAACTTCAAATGCACGGGTTTTATTGTTATTCATAATGAAAAATTTTTCTACAACCCTTTCTGGACCACTTGGATTTATTACAGAAATAGCCTACATTTAGACGTCTAATGCAGGGCTGAGCACAAAGCAAATTCCCTTTCTCTCCAATAATTACCACAATAACGTTGTTAGTATCAAGAGAGGCTGCAATTTGTTGAATACATAAAGTCAAATCCAAGAAGCAGCAAAGGCTTTGACCATCCATCTGTAGTTATTAGACTATTTCCTCTACTGGTTGGCTCCTCCTGAAATCTGTTCTTTAGCTCTGACCCTGGATGGTCTGTGTCTAAGCTTTGGAATCTAACTCTAATTCTTGACTTAAGCATGTGCCCTTAAACAAGAATGATTGTAGGGTGTAAAATATGTAATAATGCAGACATGCAAATAAACAGAAGCCCAAGATCTGGGGGCAGGGGGGAGTCAGAACAGAAAGAAATTATATTCTGGGCAAACAAGTACATTTTTTGCAATAATTTTAGATTTTATCTATCCCTGCTGCCAGCTATGTTATTTCTGAGTAAGACACCAAGATTTGTGAGGAAAGCCACTAAATATTTTACAAGGTAATAAAAATGTGATCACACCAAAGGATTCTTTAAACTACCTGGGAGGCAGAAGAGTCAGACTCAAAGGTTTTATTTCACTGTGATTTGGTTAAATCAGTCTTGCTCCAATATCCAAAAGAGATGTAAACAGAAACATTCATCACATCATCAGAAATCATGCACAACCACAAGACAATAGGTAACCCAGAGGTCAGCCTGCCACTGGGAAACTCAGTTCAACTTGTCCTGACTCCCAATTCTGTTACCTGTAACAGTCAAAAGCCCTCTCTACAATATCGGCACTGTTGAAAGTTTATTTCCTCCTGCTTATGTTGTCTCCAAACCCCTGGTTTTCTTTACATCCACAGCAATCTCAGTTCCTTTACTAGTTTCCAAAATACCACCACTCAGATCAAATGTTTCAGATTTGGGGAGGCTTCCTGAAGACTTGGGGTGACACGTGAAGGTGGGTTACTTTATAGTGCACACATCTTTCCAGAATCTGCTGGTTTCAATCTCAACACCTCTGGAGCAGACAATGAAACAATCTCTTCCACTAACCACACAGAATATATTTAGACCATGCCCTGGCCCCTCGGGACAGAAGAAGAGGCAAGTAACTAGTGCTACCCTAAGCTCTTATAAAAATGCTGTCTCTCAAAGATACCTTTCACTTTCTCAGGAGAATTCCAGCGAATCTTATTTTCTCCAGCTCATGACACTGAGAGGCAAAATGGCATCTTAGGCAGAGATGGAAACTGATGTTTGGGAGTGTTTATTATGTGCCAATTGCTTCATGTTTACCCCTTCCACCCCTCACAAAGACAGACCTGTGTGGTTTGCATCATACAAAATAGGAAAGTTAAGTTCAAAGAGGTTCAATTATGTCCAAGTCTCAACTGCAATGAAACTGAGGTCTCACTTAACAGATTGACAGCAAAATCTAAGCTTACCCCCAATCTCCAGTGGCCTCCAGATATGCTTACTTATCAAAAACCAGTCACTCAACCAGTTCAAGGTTGATGCTTCAAGCTGTGGAATACACTGAGGAGCTGGAAAGGTAACAGAAAACGCCCAAACTCCACTCAATCTCCTTTTCTCCCATTAAGAGTGAAATCCCGAATTCCAAGTATTCCTCTGAGCAACACTGCTATTGTTCTATGAAAAGTGTGCAGGTTACTCGGGCAAAGACTGTCAAGAAAAGCCTCTACTGATTTGCAGCTAACGTAAAACAGGGGAATCCTTGTGTACCTTTTGCTCGAAGGCAAAGGAAAAACAAAACGATGAAGAGCTTAATCCATATAGATGCCATTTAAAATCTCCATTTTATCTCCTCCATTTTTTGTTGTTTATTTTTAGGGGGAGTAATTAGGTTTATTTATTTATTTTTAGAGGAGGTACTGGGGATTGAACCCAGGACCTCATGCATGCTAAGCATGCACTCTGCCACCTGACCTACACCCTGCCCCATTTATCTCCTCCATTTTAGAAAACCTAAACCAAGGGAGGTATTGGGGGTTGAACTCAGGACCTTGTGGATGCTAAGCATGCACTCTACCACTGAACTATGCTCCCCCTGACCAGACCATTTTCATTTCACATTTATGCTGACATTTCCCATGTGTGGAAGCCATAGGGGAGATATTTACAAATATAACAGTGAGGGGAAAAAAAACCTTTCATGTTTGGTCTAACCCACTTTCCACAGCATCTTTATGTCTTTCTTTGGAAGAGTAGGCGTTTGTAGCAACCCTGCACAAAGTCTGAGAACGAAATTGCCTGCTCTCTTTTGAAAGTGTCTAATCTCAAGCTCCCATAGCCATCTTCTGTGAAATTTCCCTGTGTGTGTGTGTGTGTGTGTGTGTGTGTGTGTGTGTGTGTGTGTAGATGCGTTATGCATTGGGATAGGGTGGGCAGTAGTGAGGACAGACCTAGGGGATAAGGTAAACATTTCCTAGTAGAAATGTTCCTGGGATGTACAAAAGACAAGAAACAGCCTCTACCGACAGTCAGCCTGAATCACTTAAGCACTATCTTTAGAAGGTGATACAGTATGATTTGTACAAGAAAAATATGGGAAAAGTGTAAACATCCATTACCAGGAAAAGCAATAAAATTACAGTGTAATCATGCAATGTGTCTTATGCAATCAGTACAAATAAATTAAATTAGAATTTTATATGCAGACATGAAACAATATCAACTGTATCTTGGTAAAACAAAAATAGTTATAGGATAGTATGATCTTACATGTTAAAAGGTATATATAAAATGTTCTTAGGTTTTAGTATAATAATCATGCACTACATTGTATTATATACAAACAGGTCATGTGATTTATGCCCAGGAAAGGAGATTTGAGAGGTGGCAACAGCACTTGCCTCTGGTTGGGACTACAGACGTCTTTTGCTTTCTTCTTTTGGCTTGCCTGTATTTTCAAGTCCTGCTATAATGAATATGCATTGCTCCTTTCAAAATACACTTTAAGATTATTTTTAAATTAAAACATATGCATATGTGAAGAATCCTTTTGCATTCCAGCAGCATCCCAACCAATTGAGAGCACCCTCTCTAAGAGATATTTCTGATAAACCTGAGCGTCTGCAGATTGAGATACCCACACAGGTAGAAACCCTCCTCAGGCTTCTCAGAGCATCAAGCCAATTAGGGCTGGGGTCACCTTGACACACCTGACTAACGCTCCTGTGAGGTCAAAGGCAAGCACGAGTTACCATGGGCAGGGACTCAGACGACCCGGGGATGCCTATCTCAGTTTTGTAACTGAGAACAAAGCCTCACTTCCTAGACAAGAAGTACACGTTCTCTCCACATTGTTTCAGGGACTTAACTGCCTGCCAAATAACAAACCACTGTAAATTCAGTGGGTTAAAACAACACTCATTTTATTATGCACACAAATGCTGTGGGTCAGGAATTTGAGCAGAACAAAGCAGGGATGGTTTGATTCTGCTCCACAGTGTCCAGAGTCTCAGCTGGGGAGATTCACATGGCTGGGGGCTCCTTCACTCCATGTCTCGTGCCTGGGCTACAGTGACTCAAAGTCTAGGCTCCCCGTATTGACCTGGGCTTCTCACTGCATGGCAACTGGGCTGCTCAGGAGAGTGACACCAGAATTACCATTCCAAGAGAACAAGGCAAAAACTGCATGGTCTGTTATGAGTTACCCTTGGGTTCATGTAGTGTCACCTTCATTGGCCAAGAGAGTCACAAGACTGCCTGATTCAAGAGGTAAGGATGTAGACTCGATGTCTTGATGGGAAGAGTGTCAACACATTTGTGGCCATTTTTCAAAAACCACCATAGACATTTATCAAGTTTTTGCTCTCTGACAGCCACAGGAGCTGGAGCAACAAAGAAGAAAAACAAAGAGCACTATATTGGGGATCAGAAGGGCTCTCTGCCCTGTCTTTCCAATAACTCACTGTCTCAGGAATAAATTCCCTTTCTCTTTTAGCAAGATAGAAACAGTCATGTTAGGTTGAACCATATAAAATTGCCAACTTTTAACCACTTCTGACCTACAAAATGGTATTGGTTCAACCTAATACTTGACCTAATGCTACAAAGAAATGTAAGGCTAAAAAGTGATAAAATACATACAAGTTTTACCGTATAGTACAGGGAACTATATTCAATATCTTGTAGTAATCTATAATAAAAAGAATATGAAAATGAATGTATGTATGTATATGGATGACTGAAACATTATCCTGTACACCAGAAATTGACACAACATTGTCTATTGTCAAGAGTGTATGTTCTGTGACTATGGTTCTACTCTAATACATCTTGCCAAACATCTTTTCTAAAACCTTCTTGGGGTTTAATTTATAGTACTATAACCATGCTTTCTTTTTATTAACCAAATTTTGGATCCTTGCTAATTTTACATTATATTTGAATAATGTGTCAAATATTACAGAATATTAATGTGTCATGTCTTCAGTATCCAATAGGTTACTTCCTCATTAAACCATATTGGAGGGTATTAAATACCATCTGCATTTATAATCAACCCCATTTTCTACTGTTATAGATACATGACCACTAAAACAAGCTGTATAAGGATATAATAACATATAGTATAATAGAGAGGGGTAGGCAAGAAAATATTTTCTGGCCAAAACTAGAGAGGTGAAACAAGAGGAGAATTACTGAAAGGTAATTTTGCCAGAAAACACAACTGCAAAGTAATAAGACTCTGTCTCCTGAATGGACCCTAAAAATTCGGCCTAGTGATAAATTGCAAGATTTGGAATCTCCAAATACGTTTTGAGCAATAGATGAATATGCAACCCCTCAAAGGCCATGTTTCAAAAGGAACAAGATAGGACTGTTAACATTTGGCGTTTTCTTTCTCCTGCACAGCTTTGGTATCAGCCATATTACTTCACTGGTAAGGCAGTTAGTACCATGTGCAAAATAAGAAAAGCCTAAATAAAACCAGTTAACACTGCAATTAATACAGTGCCCATCTCAGAGGCAGCTGTGAGGAAAAAGAAAGAATCCCATCCTTGGATTTGATGACCCAGAATTGAACTTACTAAGGTGACCAACTCATCCCATTTTGTCTAGGACTCACTTCATTTTAAAACTGAAAGTCCAGGGTCCCAGGAACTCCCTCAGTACGTCCAAATTAGGAACTGTTCATCGGTCTACTTACTAGACAACTTTGGGTGAACCATTTTTCCTTTATAAAATTCAATGTCTCCAACGTAAAATGATTTAAAAAAATAATAATAACTTGTACACTTGCTATGAGAACAATGGAAATGACGTTTCAAAGCACACTTTCTATGTCTACAAGCCTTTGTTACCTGACCCAAGGGCACCTGGACAGCTGCCTGGCCTGCCAGGACCTTTGATCTTGGCCACTAGCCTTTGTTTTAAAAATTCCTTAAGTAATTCAATAAGGAAGAGACACTGCTGCCCCTCCTTCTCCAAAACGGTCCAGGATGCTGCCCAAAGTCAAAGGAACTGTAAGACCCACATCCCAGGGAGGGTGACCAGGAAAGTACTTGGGGGAGCCCCACATTTGAAGCACACTCTCCGTGACGACTAGCTTTGCATTTCTCTCATCAAGTGAGAGTCTCCTAGGCCATCCTTCATGTGTAGAATTGAATTCCCCTTCCCCCCACCCCAAACAGTCGCAGAAGGGGCAGAGGGAAAAAGTATAAAAGCTCCGTTTTCGGCAAATTTTGAAAATCTTTTCTTTCCAAGAGCTATCAGACACATTTCCTTTGCCTAATGCAAATTAGCAATCGGAGAAAAAAGAAAATGCTATCCGACTATTACACTAATAAAGACAACATTAAATCACTCCAGTCAGAAAGCTGAGCAGTAATAATCATGGAATTTTTTCAGCCTATCGTTTAATTAAAAGTTGCCAGAATTAGCATCAGTGCCCCTCTCTGGCTCAGTAGTAGTTGAGCCCCGCCCACACTCTTCCCTGGCTCCCATTCTCTGCCCTGGTCCTACCCACCCCTGCTGTGCCCCTCTCCTTCCTCGCTACACACACTCCCTCATCTCTCCCTGCGCCTCTCTCACACCTGGAGACAATAACGATATGCGGCTCCAAATGAACTGAGAAAAGGAAAATTACCTTCCCAGAGGAAGGAAAGTGCATTTGACATCCACCTTGTTCTAGAACTTGAGAGGCTCTGAGATAATTACCTCAGAGAGGCTGCAGGCAGATGGCAAACTCGGCAGCCCATGTCCTCAGTCAGCAAGACACTGCCGAGATGCTCTCGGTGACAGTTTGTTCAGGATGTTTCCAGCACACAAAGCCGAGAGCTGGCAATCTGCAACAGGGCCCGAGGAGCGTTCGTTAGCCTGAAATGATGGCCAACTCACCCTTGTGCTCTGCAGGTCCGCGCCTCCATCCCTCAACCCAGCCCCATAGGCAGAGACTGGGGATGAGGTCGATAGTGATGCACCTTCTGGGGAGAGCTGGAGAGTGAGCCATGGGCAGGATGAGGGCACAGCTGACGAGCTGGTGAGGAGCGTGCTGTGCCCGACACTGGCCCTCCTAGGGCACCATAGTCCTCCACTTTTCATTTCTGAGTCACATGAGGAAGTCAACGCAAGCTGCTAACTCCTAGACAGATGTTAGGGATGATTGTGAAGGAGAATAACGGAGGACTGACGAGAGACAGAGCAGAAGTGTGACCCCACCAAGTGTGAAATATCTCTCCCCCTTGAATTCTCATCTCATCAACATCCCACTTTCCAGGAATTTTTCTGTCAGTATCCATAGCAGTCAGGGTAATGCACTAGCTGCTGTAACAAACAACCCCAAGTCTCAGTGGCCTAAGCTAATGAGGTTTATTTCTCTCCTGGCACAGTCCCATGTGGTGGTCCGCTCTCCCTGGTGCCTTTCTTCCAAGAGGATCCAGGGTCCTTCTACCTCACACACATGGCTTCTGAAAATGCTGTTCTAGGGAACAGCAAGAGCACAGCTGATTGCATAGGACTGACAGCCAGGCCTGGAAATATCCTTTGGATGTGACAATACGAGGAAGTGTTTGGCTTTGATAAGAGTAAATGAATCGGGGCATTCGAAGCCAGATGTGCTAAGTGTACTAAATCTTGGTAATTTCCACTTTAAAAAGACAACTAAGAGTTCATTAATTTGTTCCCTACTAATGAGGAATTTCCAATAACTGAGACATAACTGAGCTCACCTTTGTCAGCACATCCATCTCCTCCTAAATGCAAGTTAGAGTATAAACCATACAGAACAGGGGCATGCTGGACTATCTAAGAGACCACGCCATTTTTAGCCAACTTCAGGATTCCTCAAACAGGAGATCCTCCAAGCCCAGGTCCAAGTCACAGTGGATGATGTGAGTATGTGGGAAGAGTTAAGTAAAAGAGAGGGCCTGGGCTCAGGGAGGGCCTTGAAGGAGCAGACAGTCCCTGCAGAAGAGCTGCAGTCACAATGGAGAGGAGGTGGGCTGACAGCCATAATGGCGGGCATTCATGGGCCGCTTCACATGTGTTCGTCTGTTTTAATGCCCATAGTCCAGAGACCTCCTTCTCCCCCACCAGTTGTTTCCATAGGTCCCTACTCAGTTCTGGAGGGAGCTGACGGTAGTGGGGACATCAGAGTCTGAGGGTGGCAGCGAAATGGGGCAAAGGCATTGACTCTGACTCCAGGCAGTTCAGAACCTTAAGTGCCAGAAATTAATAATTTTACTTAAAAATTCTACTTAATAATTCTACTTAAAATCTCTTCTAGCTATAATTATATAAAGCAATCTCCTTCAATATCTTTACTCATTCAATCAATGTTCATTAAGTACAAACCAACCATGTGCCAAGCTCTGTAGTGGGTGCTGGAGTGAATATTCACTTGGTTTCTCCCAAGAGTTTATAGCCTGGAACCTTATTATAGGCTACATTGTGTTATTTCATTAAACTAAAAGGGGAGTGGAACAGGAAAATACATGCTGCCTCTCCTTGCAACAGGAGAATAAAGCACTATTCATCACTGTGCTCAGGGAGGCAAAGCAAATTTCTCAAATCACACAGTTACAAAACAGCAGATGCAAAATTCAAAACTGAAAGTTGCAAAGAACTTCCTTAAGTCTATTTTGTTTTAGATTGTACCTCATCAGACACGTCTCTCCACCATGTGTCTCCCCACTATTTACTTGGCTGCACTTTGGTTTTGGTTTCTGGAATTCTTTATTACCTCCCCTTCAGTCCACACTTACTCCAACATGTGGGGCCATGATTTGAAACCTGCACTCCCTCTGCCAGAATGTCAGGAAAGCTAACCAGAACGTATCTTTCAATGCTTTGATCATACAGAAGACAAATTCAAATAGAAGTTCATATTGTTATAGTGATTATAGTGATTATAATTAATACTAGACAACATAATGATCAGAACATGATGTATTTAGAATGCCTAATTAGAACAATTTTATCATTATTTTCTTCCAAAGCCTAATGATCATGATCATCATTATTAATAATGATCATAACCACAAGAAGACAATGACAACAATGATGACAAATGGCCCAGAGCCAATTTGGTGTTCTCCGGGAAGCATACTCCTCCAACAGTCTCTTGCTGGTCAGAATGACTTTGTTAGTTGTGAAGTGACTGATACAATGTAATTATTATATTTAATAATAAATGACAAGTGGCATTACACTGCAGAAGGGAAAAAAAAGGCACCCAGGCCACCAACACATCACTGGGACAGTGACTCTCCACGTCCAGCACAATGGATATGCAAATATGTACACAGCCATCACCACCAGCCCACCCTCCCAGCAGGCATCACGGTCATCCCCTGAAGCTTTGCAGGGCAGCCTGGGTCTGAGGTCCCTGATCCTGGGACCACTAACATGCTGTTCTACTTCCATCTGGACTTGTAGCAAGACCCAGTTTGACGGTTAATTTTTAGTTTTGATGGTCAAGTGTGAAGCTGACCGGGCTAAGGGATGCCCAGGTAGCTGGCAAACCACCATATATGTATTATACACACACACAATATTGGTTCTGTTTCCCTGGAGAATTCTGACTATAATACCTAATGTATCTCAGATACCCACTGCAAGAGATCCTTTAGGTTTCAATCCACATATAGCTGAGATGTATCCAACAATATTAGGGCCAGGGAAATGCTAATCAAGGCTTGGGTATATTCACTGAGTCATACTTGAATCCTGCAACAGAGGTGTCCCAGGGCACCTCAAGAGAGGAGGATCATGCTTCTTTTACTGGTAGATGCTACAACTAGTGTTTGATCTGAGCCAGCACTAAGGTTATGGTGCCCCAGCTGAAGAGCTCCCTAGCCTTCATCACATTTGAAATGTGGGCATCCCCTCTGTTCCTGCCTCACCCCTACAGCTACCCAACTTGTGCTGCTAGAAACCCTTCTCTTCTCCTTCACGGAACAGCCATGCATTCTGCACCTCCCACCAAAGAGGCATATCTGGTGTGAACCTCAAAATCATCACCAGCCTCTCGCTCCCCAATGACACAGTTACCCAAAGAAGCAGACTACGGAGAAGGAGGGCAAAACCATCTGTGAAAGGATGGAGGAGCAGAGGGTGGAGAGAGAGAAGATGGCAGCCAAGTCCAGCGAGAGGGGGAGCATAACACAAACATACAGAGAGTGGGTAGTCCTGTAGCGACATCCTGAACACAGACCAGCAACCTTACAAATACTAGAAAGTACCTGGACTGTAAACAATACATATACATAGACTCAGCAAAGTATCTTATACCTCTACAATATAATAGGTTGCCTTTGCCACATAATATAACATGGTCCTGAGTGTGAGTCTATTAAAAGCAAGCCCCAGGTTCTGCCCACAGTCACGCAGAAGGAATTTATAGGACACAGCGCTATGGGGAGGAGACGTGGAGGCCATGCTGGAATTCTGCCCGTCACAGCTTTCCTCCATCTTCCCCCAGAACAGACTCTGTTGCCGCAAATAGAATTCAAGCTCAAGTCTGGGACAGTCTAGCATAACCTTGTCTCCTTCAGGGAACTCAATTTTCAAGTTAAGGTGCCTTCTAAATTATTGATTCTATCACCTAGATACTAAGTTTCCCTTACTGTAACCATCAAGACACATACAAAAAAAAAAATGTTTATTTGGAGTTCTTATTTTCTTCTCCCTTTACTTTTCTTTTTAGATGTTCCCATTAGGTCTCAACAATGATTCAGGTCAGACTCTAGATTTCCTCTCCCTCCCTCCCGTTGTTTCTAACACAATAACAGTAATGACAATGACAGCACTGGTGATGACACTGTCAGGCAGTTCTGACAGAAGGGAATCGCTCGCCCACCCCCTTTAAAGACTTACACAATTGCACATCTGTCCGGGGCTGATGAGAAAACAAACCAAATTAAGTTTAATGTCAAGTTGCATTACCTCCTATTTGTGAACTCTCTCTATTTCTTTGTCTCAGAATCTGTGGAATGTGATGGACAGCAGCAAACCTCTCATTAGCATATTTCCCATTGCCATTTCAGGTAAATGAATCTTCCTTCACCAAGATTTGAGATTCCAGTCAGCTTCTCAATTCCATCTGGCTAGTCATTCTCATTATTATGCAAATGCCAGCTTTACCTGGAGGCAAGAGCTTCCTTCTTAATATTTAAATTCCATCTCCTTTTCCTTGATCTCTAAACAAAAGCCCATCTTTGAACTTTCCTTGGAGAACTTTTTAGGGATGAAAGGTCCCCAGAGATTGTTTGGTTCCCTCTTTAAAAACAGATCGGGATGATCTGGAGAGATTCAGAGAAGGGACGGGGAGGAATTGCCCCACCTCTGCTTCCGGAACAGGATTTTTGAGTGACTTTGGCTGAAGTCTGATACAGGGTGCCCGGTGCTATGGCAAGGCACTCAAGGGAGTAATCGACTGGCAAAGAAGAGACAGTCATCATGCCAGGCAAGCCTGTTTTGAAGAGGGCATGGGAACCAACAAGAGGACCAACTGCCAAGGCAAACAGTCCAATGAAACAACTAAAAGGGACTAGGTGGCTGGCAGCACCCTGGGAATCCAGGCCAGTAAGTAGATGGGCAGCCTCAGGGACTAGGCAGGGCTACAGTTGCTGGTTTCCCCAATCACTGAGTCTGGAGTACAGAATGCATTGCCGTGTCAGGGTCCCAGTCAGCAGACTGACATGGCAATTTAGTGTCTAATAAGAGATGCACATCATTCTCTCCACCAATCATTTCCTCCTCTGCCAAAGTCCCTCTTCTTGGAGGGCCTACCCCTCAGCAGGTATGTCATCCACCTGGACACCTTGGATTGTACCCACATGGATATCTGACTTAAGCCAAACCAATCAGATTGTCCTGCAGAAAATGTGGAATTAGGATTTGGAGTCTAGTAGGCCTCCCTCTACCTAGTTATCTCTCCTTTCCTCCCCTCTCTCTTCTCTTTCCTTCTCAGAGTTTGAAAGGAAAGTCTGTACAAAATCGGACCAAAAAGTCCATCTTCCAGCCTATGCCTTTTTCTCCTCTAACAAAAATCTGCAGACAGAGAGTGAAGCAAACACATGGAGGAAAACATGAAGGATGGGGAGAATGACTTACAACCACTGGTCACTAACTTCCCACTTTATGACCTATTTTATACGTGGAACCCAGAGCCAGAGACCATTATGGGGTAAGTAGACAGCACTTACTATTTAGAGGACAGTGTGGACACTCAACACTGCTCTTGACCTTCCCCCTTTCACTTACAAAAACTGGTTCCAAAGGATCAAAGATGCAGTGCCTCAGAGAGTCTCAGCAGCTTGCTTCCAAAAGTAACTAGTGATAAGTTCCTTCCCTTCTACCCCAGCCCTACCTCCTGAAGACATTAAGATATGTTTGAAAACCGGCACAAAGAATGAAAGATAAAGTTTCCTTATCATTTCCTACTTTATCTCCAAAACAAAGGTCAGCCAGTTAAACTTCAGAAGAAGGAAGTGTTTTTAAATGCTTGGGACAGTTTTGCACATTTTTGTCAAACAAAATTATGTCAAACCATCATTTTCCTCTATCTTATCACTAAAGGGTATGAACACAGGAAGAAGAAGAAGGGAAGGATGAGCAATAGGAAGAGAAGGGGTAGGAAGGAAGAGGAGAAACCTCTTACTTACCATGTGCAGTTCAGGTGCTTGATGTACATTATCATTTCGACCCTCTCAACAGCCCTGTGAGGTCGGGACTGCACAACAGAGGAATTACTGCAGAGTGGACAACACAGGCTCTGGAACCAATGCTCTAGATCTGAATCCCAGCTCTGCCATTTATATAACCTTTTGCTTCAGTTTCCTCATCTATAAAATGGGAATGACAATAGGTGAGACTTACATGAGTTAATACATGCAACAATCTTCTAACAGTGCCTCTCACAATAAAACCTTGGTTATTACTATCATTACATGAAGAAAACTGAGGCCCAGAAGATTTCCGTTACTTGTTCAGGGTCAAATGGCTATTAGTGATGGGATCAGAAGTCCACTACATAACCATCCAATTCTTTGACTTCCATGTAGTTGGACTCTCTCACTGCTCCAATTTATATCTTAGGAAACTGGAAGGCTGTCAATCCAGTCAAAAAGAAAAAGGGATGGAGAAGTGAAGTCAATACAGCCACTTCGACTCCCACTATAAAGGTCCTGCCTCCTTTTGCTCTAGGAAGTCACCCCAACATCAAAGAGAATGAGAAACAGGAGCCCAGATTTCACCTTCAACAAACTAAAATAGACTGCTGAAACTCTGAACTGTGCTAAAAGAGAGAGGGCTGTGACACCCAGTGAAGGAATTCATGAGGACATCAGCAGGTACAGGTCTCAGACAACTGTCAGAGCACAGTTGTCCAAACAAGATGGTGTATGCTAGGGAGAAAAACAATGTCTCATCTGGAGCAACATGAGGGCATCAGTGGGCTGACTGAGGGAGTTTCCTAGGATCCTACTCAGCACCAAGTGTTGCAGGGGAAAGGAGCTCAATGAGGAAACACAGACTTTGCAGGAAGCTAACTGTGACTGCTGTAGATTGAAGATAAACTCTCAATTGCAAACAATCATGCGTTGGTTCTCTTGTCAGGGGATAACTAAGATCTAAAATGATTCATTCACTCTCAGGTGCATCCAACCCTGTATCTACAGGCTTTTCCTCACCCAAACCTGATGGAAAAGGTGGATGCATGAAGAACTTGTTTCATTCAAAGATGACCTAACAAAAAAAAATTAACACAAATTTATATATAAAGATCATATGAAAATAAAATAAAGATAGAAATAGAAACAGAAACACTGACCAGAAAAAAAATACAAAAATTCTTGACAAAGAACAGGAAAAAATGACTAATAATATCACTAAGCATTTAAAAGTTCAAAAAATAAACTTAAAGTAGAAAACAAAAGGGGAAGTCTTCACGACATTAGATTTGAAAACGATTTTTGAATGACGATTTCTTGAATGTGACACCAAAAGCACAGGCAACAAAGGGAAAGTACCTAAATTGGACTACATCAAAATTTAAAACTTAAAACTTCTGTGCATCAAAGAACTGAATCAACAGTCAAAAGACAATCCATGAAATGAGAGAAAATATTTTCAAATCGTGTACCTGGTAATATGTTCATATCCAGAATATATAAAGAACTCCTACAACACAACAACCAAAAATAAAAACCCAATTAAAAAATGGCTAAGACTTGAATAGACATTTCTACAAAGAAGAAACACAAATGGCCAATGAGCACATGAAAGATGCTCAACATCACTAATCATAAGGCAAAAGCAACTAAAAAAAACAATGAGACAGCATTTTGCACTAATCAAAATAGCTGATGTCAACAATCAAATAAACAGATAATAACAAGGATTGACAAGGATGTGGAAACAACAGAATCCTGTGCACTGTTGATGGGGATGTAAAATGGTACAAATGCTATAAAAAACAATATAATATCTCCTCAAAAAACTAAAAATCAAATTGTCATATGATCCAGCAGTTCCATTTCTGGATATACCCAAAAGAAATGAAAGCAATGTCTCGAAGACATACACCCATGTTCACAGCAGAATAATTCACAATAGCCAAAAGGTAGAAGCAACCCAAGTGGCCATCTATGGATGAATGGATACACAAGATGTGGCAGATACAATCAATGGAATATTATTCATCCTTAAAAAGTAAGGAAAGTCTGACATATATTACAATACGGATGACCCTTGAGGACATTATGCTAAGTGAAGTCTAGTCACAAAAGGACAAACACTGTATGATTCTACTTGTACGAGGTTCCTAGAGTAGTCAAATCCAGAGACACAAAGAAGAATGGTGGCTGCCAAGGCCTGGGAGGAAAAAGGAATGGGGAGTTGTTTAAATCGATACAGATACTCAGTTTGCAAGATAAAAGGAGTTTTTTAAATTGGTTGCACAATAATGTGAATGTACTTAACTACTACTGAAGTGTACCTTTAAATATGATTAAAATGGTAAATTCTGTACATGTATTTTATCATAACTGAAAATAATAATTTCTTAATTGTTTAAAATAAATTCATTTTTAAAAGAAGAGCTCAAAGCAGGTTTACAAGGAATGAACTCCATGAGCCTTTCTTGGAGAAACTACTAGAGATCAAACTTCAACCAGCCACGAGATGACAAGAGGGAACTGTTGTAAAAAGACAGACAATGAGCATTGATCCATGTCACTGATAACCAAGACTAAAAACTATGGAGATTACATCTGGAGAATAGAATACACATGTTATATACAACAATAATGTAGAGACAGTATTACTAACAGCATTTGGGAGGAAATGGGGAAGAAAAGGTGGAAGGTGGTATAAAGATGTTGAGTTTGTCATCTTTTCTAGGCTGAGGATAAAATACATCATTTAAATCTGATAATTAACTAGGAGTAATATAAATACATTGGAAGTTATAAATATGAAGCCGAAAAATTTGACCAAAAAAAGAGAACTGACAAAAATTGGGGACAGTATGGGGAAAGATAAACAGAGACAATATGGAAGCAAGAGTGACTACGGCAAAGTCAGCCAAGCTCAAATGAGAAGTGTAAAACTGCCAATGTAACCACCAGCAGAAATTAAAACAGGTCACAAACTTTTCAAATCATCAGAAAGTGTGTTCACTTCCTGATGACCACTACATACACACAAAGGAGGCTGATCATATAATGAAAGATTACAAAAAGGAAAAAACAGAAGGTACAACATCAAATACGATGACAGAATTAATATCCAACTCATTTGTTTAAATAATAAATGCAAAGTACATAAATATCTAGTTAAGACACCATATTCTTACATTGGATCATGGAGAAAAAACCAACTATATGTATACAAGAGACATAGATCTAAGACAGTCTAACTCAGAAAGCTTGAAAATGAGAGCCTGCACTATGGTACACAGGCAAATGCAAATCAAAAGAAAATAGAAGCTCTGAATCTCACTCTCAGACAGGGTTGAATTCACAGCAAAAAGCACCAAACAAGTCATAAGATGAAGCATCGAAAATAAGGAAAATTAAACAGACGCACCTTAATAGAAGACTTTCATTCAGTTCTCTCAACCTATGACTTACTGTGAAAAAAAATACAGATAGAATATAAAAAAACCTAAATACACAAATTAATCACATAGGACTAACTGATACATCCTAAAAGATTAAAATACACAAATTTTGCAGGGGTTTTGGTTGGTTTAAACCAAAAGATTTGAGAACAACTATCTTTGCAGATTTGGAACAGACTAAGGCATTAGGTCTGAAAGACGTCTGGCAGGGACAACTGAATCCCACTTCTGGGTGTCCAGGCAAAGAGAAATGGAGTTAAAGAATTACCACTAGGGTCATGTGCCCTCCATCCTTTAGCCTGCTTCTATTCTGTCTGACAATAGTAGCCTCTCAACCCCATGGACATTACCAGCTCCCCCATAGCCTGGGGTCACTGCCAGGTACCGTCCAACTCTAGAAGGGATACCAGTGCCCTTCCAAAAATGGTTCATCCCGCTGATGACCACCACACTCTACTGCCAATATGAATTCAGGGCAGAGCCAGATATATGCTGGAGGCAGGGTTCTACACTCAAGTTTGTTGATTAGGGCTCTTTGGGGGGCGGGGGCGGCAGAAGTGTTGGGGGACAGACCACAGATTTTGGATTCAGACTATGAGTGTTTGAAATGTAACTCAGCCACTATAAGCTCTGTGAGCTTGAGCAAGTCATCTAACCTCTCTGGACCTCAGTTTTGTAAGTCTCCAGGCAAAGAGAGACGTCACAGATGGAGGTACTTTGCAGGGTTGCTATCAGGATTAGACAAAATGAAGCTAAGGTATCTAGTAGACACTGACAAGTAGCCCCTGGTCGGTAAATGGTGGCTACTTAGCCATCACTATTATCCTCAAAGCATGACCTGGGAGCTCTCCTGCTGGATGGAGGAAGTAAACCTCACTTCCTCTCGGATCACAACCATGCCAGTTGGGCATCAGAGAAAGTGCAGAGTAATGGAATAGCAAGTCTGCTGTGCTCCTCCATGGTTCATCTCACAGCCCAAACAATGCATGCCATTAACATAGGCTCCACACACATGAGCACATGTGCATGCAGGCGCACACACACCCTCCTAGGATGCTTTGGTGTAGGATTACTGAGGTCTTTCTTTGTTCATTTAACGTACGTAGCCAGGGACAACATGGCTTCATCCTTAAGGGTGGCTTTCTCTTGGTAGTGTCTCATCAATAAATCCCTCCCCCTTCATCTCTTTTGCTTTTTATCAGCCCAGCTCCACCAGGTGTCATTATCTCCACCTGCCCTTGAAAACGTTTATTTCAAGCCATCTCTCCCCAGTGGCTAGTCAGCCAGCTTGGATGATGACCCTGCAAATAAACATGAGCAGAAAAATTTACCCAACCAACTCAGGGTTATTCAAATGCTTTTAGTCTGCAAAAGTCAATTATCTTTTCTGACAGTTTCTTGGTCTGTTTGCAAAGGAATAAATATATGGGTGGAAAGGATGTTGTCTTTGGAAAGTGGATAATAAGAATAATTTAACAATAACATTTATTGATCACTTACTAAAAGTTAATTGCTTTGCATAATTTATCTCAGCAACTCCTCCCAATAACCTTGTAGAATGTAGGAAACTCATCCCAACTCGTCCAGATGGGAAAACTGAGGCTCAGAAAGGCTACATAACATGCCCAGTTAACACTCAGGCAGTGAGTGGCAGAGTATGGGTTCTGCTGACCCATGCTCTGGGTCAGTTTCTCAATTCCAGGCTATTAATACAACAGTCATTAGTCTGAGTCTGTCACTACCTCTTAAACCAAGGCGTAGATGTTATTATGTACTACATGTATGTGTCCCCTCAAAATTCATATTAAAATCTTAACCTCCACTGGGATGGTATTAGGAGGTGAGGCATGTGGGCAGTGATTAGGTTAAGAAGAAGTCACAAGAGTGGAATCCTCATGATGAGAAAGAGACGAGAGCTCCATCTCTCCTGGCCATGTGAGGACACAGCAAGAAGGCAGACATCTACAAGCCAGGAAGCAAGTTCTCACCAGGACCCATCCATGCTGGTACCCTGATCTCAGACTTACTTCCCAGCCTCTAGAACTGTGAGAAATAAATTCCTGCTCTATAAACCACCCAGTCTATGGGATTTTGTTAAGACAGCCAAGACAAAAATCTACTTAAAAGTCTGCCTGAAGATTCTCAACATGTCCAGGCACTGAGTATAAGCTGTGTACCTGGTCACTGGCAAGATTTGGGACAGGTTGTGAATAAACTCTAGGACAAAGATGGGCATGCTCCTTCTAACTAGAGACAGTTATTCCAAAACAGAGGAAGAAGAAACAAGGCAACACCCAAGAAATGATAAAAGTCCTCTGAGAAATGTCAGGGGATTGGTACAAATGCCAAAGTGAATTTATGATGAAAGTTTCCTTCTCCCCACCCCCTCTTCAGAGGCCATTGTTTCCTCTCATTTCCACCTAAATTAACTTGTGTCTCACATGCTGATCTCCCCATCCTCATTTCCAGCATATGATCTTCTTTTTAAAAATGCTGTTCAGGGAGTCCTTTGCTGGCGCCCCTCTTCCTACATTCACTTTAATGCAGCTACATAAGCTACAAAGCTTGATTCCACCTTGCTCACAGCTTGAGGGGAAGGTAGGCAGCCATCTGCTGTAACTGGTGCTCGAATTCCGATCTGGCTTGGCAGCTGAGGCCCTAGCACGGCACAGCCTGGCCCCTCCCTCTGACCCTCCGGTCCTCAGGTCAAGGGCTCTTCCCACTCCAGCTTGCTATACTGCAGTTATCTTTTCAAAAGCACGGTGGTACAACAGCATAGAGTTTTCCGTCTTCTTCTCCACCAGCCTCCCTGGGGATTTCCTCCTCCGAAGCACGGTTTGAGGGCTCCCTTCTCCCTCTCATCTTCACTGCCCTACAGCTTCCAAGCCATTCTCTGGATCCCTGTGGTCACTCACTGCTCATCAGACATCATAGCAGGGGAAGGGAACAGTAGCTGATGAAAACAAAATATCAAAGACATAATGGACAAACAGAGTGGGAAGGGAGAATTTCAACAAGATCTATAGGAGGAGAAAGCCAAATCCATCCAGACTTCATCTGGATCCTGAAGACAAGGTTTCTCCTCTGGGTCTCAGCAGCAAAAACTTCCTGTGGAACAGAGGCTGGGGAACTCAGTGTCGGAAGACCAATGTGTTTCTAATCCTCTATGCCTATCATTGAAGAGAGATGTCAAGTCCCATCTTTACTACTTAGAGCAGGGAATTCTGAGACGTCTCAAAGGCTCATAAGCTAAGATGAGAATTAGCTCATGAGGTCAGAGATATTTCTAGAGTAAATGGATCAAAAAGAGCTCTGCTTCATGAGGGTTACCCCAGAATCTGTTTAAAGAGAAAAAAAAAGAGTAGACTGAAATGATTGGTACTTTGTTTCTTCTTCAAATGAACTTTCCCGTCTTTAAAATCCCCATCAGTTTATATAGACCGACAGGTCTACTCCAACCCCCTTGACTACAAATAAAACTGATCCCCCAAGGAATCACGTCACCTCCTCACGACCATATGGCTCAACTGAGCTCTCAGGTGAGGCTGGATCCAGGCCTCCTGCTTCTCAACCCCATGCCCCTTGCAATGTGCTGCAATGTGCTGGAGTAGAAATTAATCAATCATCTGGAGAGAGGGACTGTGCAGGGTCCCTAAGCAAAGCTTTGCCTCTCCACCCTAGGCCCATCTGCCACTTCCCTTTGCCAGGGCAGCTCCTGGACTGCTGGGTGTCCTTCTGCTCAGGACACTGAGAAAACTAGGTCAAATGTAGTATTCAGCAACCTTTCATAAGCATTGAAGGTCATCTCAGTGCTCAGCATTTTTGCATCTTTTCAAATAAATAATGCAAGTGGAGATTTCTCAATATGGCATAGCTGGGCTGACTCCCTGGGAGCTGCATTCACCACATGTTGCCAGCATATGTTTCTCCTTGTAGAGTGGATGCCAAATTAAGATTACATTAGGGAATAAATTTTCATAAAGAATTAAGGACATCAAGCAATAACTTGTTCGAAAAATGGACTAGGAAGGAATCTGGGCAAAGGGAAGTCCTGTTCACCATAGCAACACACAAAAGGGAAGTTTACAGAGCACAATGAAGGAGATAGGGTGTCTAAAACTACTAGAGTAATCCTCAAAATGTCACCAGGTGATCACTATGAAGACTGAACTATACCTCACTGATGGATGCACACATGAAATACTGCACAAATGCCAATTCTGTCAAGATCATTTAACATATATTTAACAGAATCCCAAACAAAATTCTGATGCTACTTGTTGTTGTCAAACTTATGGCCCCCCAAATATGTCTGCATCCTAATCCCAGTACCTTTGAATGCGTTACCTTACATGGTAGACTTTACCTATGTGATTAAGGGTGAAGACTGTGTAACGGGGGGAATTATCCTGGATTATCCAGAGCCCAGTCTAATCATATAGGTCCTTTAAATTGGAGAATATTTTCTGGCTGTGCTCAGAATGAGAAACAGTCAGAGAGATGCGCCATTTTCACCTCTGAAGACAGAGAAAAAGGCATAAGGGCAGCCTCTAGGAGCTGGAAAGGGCCAGAAAACCAACTGTCCCCTAGAGTCTGCAGAAAGGAATGCAGCCCTGCCAACACCTTGACTCAAACCAAGTGAGACTTCCAGTCTATGGAACCATAAGGTAATAAATCTGTGTTGTTTTAAGCTGTGAAGTTTGTGGTATTATTTTGTTACAGCAGCAAAAGAAAACCAAACACTATTTTTAAACCTGACCAAATTATGAAATTGTTAAGTATTATGAAATTAGTCTAAGAAGAAAAAATTAGGGACAAAACTAGGGAGGGAAATATTTAAGACAGTCTCAATGTGAAAATCATCAGAGGAGACCATCCTGTTAGGTATTAAAATACATCTGGCACCATAAAAAAAAAAATTGGAGCCAAATAAATGCTCCAGAAATGACACTATCACATTAAACATTTTTTACATTCTTAGAGGAAACATCACTATATGATGGGAAAAAAGAAGACTGATTTAAGAAATAGTTTGGGGATATCTGAGTAGCTAATTTAAAATAAAATTAGTTTATATCTTCAGCTTACATGTAAATGAAAATAAAATTTAGGCCACAAGAAGAGTAAATATTTTTAAACCTTGTAAGATGTGGCAAAGAATAAAATTCAGTATGTTTAAATATATACCAGAATTCAAATTTTCCAAGCTTTCACTAATGGGAAAAATTCAGATTTAATGCTATAAAATATTTATTTTGTAGCCTCTAAAATAATGTAATGAAAACTAAGGGAAAAACAAGAGATTAAAATACTTTTAAAAGAAAGATAAAGGGTAAATATCTATACTATATAAAATGCACAATTATAAAAATAAGATGCTCAACAGATGAATGAACAAAAAATACGATCTGATCATCTATGCAGTAGGAATTAAAATTAGTAAATAAACATGCAAAAATGCTCCACCTTGCTGTGATCAAAGAAAAACAAATTAAAATATTCATTAAGTACCATTTTACACCTATTATATTATCGAAAATAATGATAATACTCAAGGCTAATCAGGTTCTGATGAAGCTAGGACATTTATACACTGTTCATTGCAATTTAAATAGATTTTGTTTGTAAAGCAATTTAACTATACATTATCAAAAAACATAAAATATTAATTTTCTTGGATCCAGTAATTCCATCACTAGGAATTTGTCCCAAGGAAATGACCCAAAGGAGAGAGAAATGTCTTTGTATGAAGATATTCATTTACAATAGTAAAAAACAAAGGTCAACAAGACAAAGAATGTTTAAGTAAACTTTTACTTGATGGAATATTGGGCAGTCATTGAAGTGACAACTATGAAGGCTACCTAGCAACATGAAAAATGTTAATACAAAGTACCACATTTAAAGCTGAAAAATATTAGCCTGAACCATATAAAATTATTTTTTTAAGGAAAAAAATGGTCAAATATTGAAAATTCCACATGGTTCACTATAGCTTTAACATGGATAAAGGTAAATAAAACTAGTATCTTCCTATGGACCAAACCTATGAGGAAACACAAAGAGAACTATAGTTGAAGGGTGGTAGTATCAAGGATTAACTTTTTAGTCTCTGTCACTTTTCATCTTCTTGTAATATTATTTGTAAAACCAATTTTAATGTTAAAATATTAAAGGCATGATTGCTACACAGATAAAGACATCTCATGAAATCACTTAAAGGATACAATTTTGTTATATTTTCCCATTTCAAATCCTTTAATTCACCATATAAGAATCAATGAAGTAAGTTTCCAACTAGAGAAAGAACTAGTTTTGAAAAGATCTAATTTAAAAAATGTCAACTTTAGTAATAAGGCAACATAGCAGGGGCATTAAGCACCAGGTTTTAGAGTTAAATCTCATTTATTACTTGTAAGATATTGGAAAAATTACTTTATTTCACTTAACCTCAGTTCCCCTATCTGTAAAATGGGGACACTAATGGTACTTATGTTAGGGTTGTTGTAAAGACTGATGATGATTATCAACTGCTTATTTGAGTGTCTGGCAAATAGTAAGTATTCAACAAGTATGAGCAAGAATATCATTATTAATAAAGAAACATAAACCTTTAGATAAATAATGGACGAAGTTAGAGAACAATATTCACAGAAGAGTACTTCTGTGTACATTAGGTTGGAAATTATTCCAATTTATGTAACTTTTTACCTTGTCTTTTCTAAAAACATTTTTAATTAAAAGAGACCAGCCCACACAATGATATATGTAGAGTTATCTTCAAAATTAAAATGTATAATAAAGACTTAGTAGTAAGTGCAAATGTAAATTAGAAACAATTTTCTTTCTCCATCTTAACCAATAAACAAGACTAAGTGGCCCCAGGTCATACTTTTTAGAAGTACCTGCCATAAAACCTTTTGCACTATTACTGATCATTGTGAACATGCCCTCTCATTCACTGGTACAGTAAGATTTGGAAGGCTATAGTTGACATTGGTTCCCTTTTTTGTCTATGCAGTAAGTGTACCTTTTGGGGTTTGCCCCTCCCTCATATGATGGATCAACCACATGACCTCCACCTCCTCCATCACAGGGGCAGTAAGAACCTAGAGGCTGGATAATGAAATTCCCTTTCCACAAAATTCACCTGAAAAGAAAGTCTCTCTCTGAAATAGTAAGAAAGTTCAGGCTTGAGCTGGCAGCACCACATTGGCTGACTTTATAGTGGACCCATGTGCTCTGCCCAGCTACCCCTTTTCAGGCCAAGCCACTTATCTCCCCAACTGCAAGAGTGTTGGTTCCTGACGGCTCAGAGCTGTGTCTGTCACCAGGAATTGCTATCTGCCACCGAGAAACACTTCATCGAAGTTTGCTCCCTCCCAGAGAGTGGCCCATAACCAATGATCTGCTAATAGAGGGATACAATGGCATAGACTCTTTGCGTCAACTTGGAGACAACTCTGAAGTGTTCTAGAGCTTCTTGTGGAATTAGCCAAGGCACCAGCTGTAACCTCTTCAGGGGTCAGCGTCTTCCTCTGCCCAGTCATAGCTTTCTCACTTCCTTACAGCTATAATTCCCAAGAGCTCTGCCCAATAAATCTTTATGCCACTCTCTATTCAAGAGTGTTTCCTGGGAACACAGCTTAAGGCAGTTGGTGCATGAATAGAGCCTGTCTCATAGTGATACCAAGAAGAGACAAGAAATACAGAAATCCAACTATGTCATCTGAACACCTTGATCATGCTACACCTAAAGCCAGACCACTCCTTGGTCTTCCAAGTTCCATGAGTCAATATATTCCATTTTTTACTTAATCTAGCTAAAATTAATCATCTTAATCTCTTACAGTGGAAGGAGTACTGACTAGTACACAAAGGCTGTCTCCACCTCCTATAATACTTAACAGTGCTGTGTACATGAACAATGCTCAACAGTATTTACTGAACTCAATTGTTACACAGTTGTATCTGTGTTTCATATAATGACAGCCGCAATAGATGTTCTACTAAAATCCAAGAGAGGAAAAGGCTGTTATCACAAAACAAACTTGGTAAGTACCACATATTATACACACCTCCAGATTTAATATGTATTATTACCATATTAAAATTTCTGAGCTATATTGCAGGAAATTTATTTAATTACAAATAAAACCTGCTTAAATTCCTTTTGCTTAACTCCTAGGTAGAGTTTAGTCTACCTGTACGGCCACAGAACATTGTGAGTACAGGTGTAGCACCCAAATAGGCTTAGTTTTTGCCTACAATTTGGAGATCATCAAATTTCAAACTTCTACGTCAGAGTGTTCACCAGCCCTCTGGGGTCCTGGGAATCAGCACATCTTGTACCACATTTACTACCAGGGACAGTCAGAGGAACAGCAGCAGCCTTTACCTTCTTCAACCAACTATTTACTACAACTACCATGTCCAAAACATACTCCTTATGGTCCACAGTTCATAAAGATACTGAGCCTGGGAGGTTTCATAATTTTCCCTGAAAAGTTTTCTTTTCAGCCTGATTCTCCTGCCCCTAGATGTCTAAATAATATCCAAGAAGCAATTTCTTTAACTGAATTTCAAGTACTACATCCAAACGTCCAAATAGGACTTGGCAACATCAATCTCGCCACATCCAGACCTCACAAACAAACCAATTTTTTTCTTATCTGATGGCCCAGAGATTCAAGATGCCCTAAGTTAAAAAACACACTAATTTGCTGGTGGGAGGCAATAAAAGAGGTAGCCCGGGACTTGTTTGCTTCATAAGCACAAAATGGGCCTAGAAAACTCAGCTCTCTAAATGTGTTCCCTAGGAAGTTGCTCTGAATAATCAGCGAAGGGAAAGTAGAAGCATGCAAAGACTGTAGATAAATATGAAATAGTACCCTCTCTGACTTCCCAGCTGTGGTCTTTCTACTCTAAGCCACTTCTTGATACTTTCAAATCCGTGAAAGTAATTCCCTGGGGAAGAGCTGGAGAATGGAAGGCTCAGCCTGAGTCTAAAGCCCATCTCTCTCGTAGCTGCAGTTAGAGCTACTCCCTCCAGAAATGACAGTTCAGGACAAAGCATGCTATTTGCTCAGAATCACTTTTGTGCAAGTAAACCTGGATCAAACAAGCACCTGAAAGCTGAGTTCTACCCTTGCTGAGTTACCAGTTGGTTTCTATTTGATGTCTTATGTGTGAGGCTCTTTGGCTGGGCTGAAAGACACTGAGGCTGGAGATGCAATGAAGGAGCTGGGGTTAGTAGAGGGCCATGGTCGACATCAGACTCTCCGGGACACTGAAGGCTTGGAGAACTGACTGTTCATGGCTTCAGCCATTCACATCCCTCCCAGCTGCAGTGGTCCTGATAAGCAAACCACAAAACTATGATTTTGTTCCAGCTTTAGCAGTCAATCCATCTTTGTGCCTCTTCCACGTCCTTTCTCGGAGACTCCACTCCAATCAATAGCTTCAAGCCAAGTGACTTTTCCCTTTAGCAACAGTGAATAGAACTGCTTCAAAGCTAGCCACCCCACTGGCTGGCCAAGAACCAAGAACTTTCCCAGATAATTTGTACTGAGACATAGGGGCTGTTGAAGGTCAGATGTTGGCACTGCAGCATGTGTCAAGGGCAGACACATGACCCAAGCTGGGTGTAGGCCAAAGTCATGGAGCTTCAGAGATGGAGAGCTTTGCAGAGAAAGTGGTACCCAAGAGGAGATGAGAGAAGATGTGCAGAGAGGAGCAGACAGCAAAGAATGAAGCTCCAGAGAAAGAGAAATAAAGAGAGAAGCTATGTAACAAATTCTAATACTGTGTAAAGCCCAGCTTAACTGCCTACAATTGGGTTTCATGAGATTTCCCAGGAACCTTCCCATAAATCCTGTTTACATAAATTAGTCTTAAGCAGGTGGATTCCTGTGCCTGATAACCAATTACCTCATTTGATGAAAACATATATATATATATATTCAAAGATCATTTATTGAGTGCCAGCCAGGCATGACTGTGCTAAGCATTACAGATACTCTTCTACTGGGAATCCAAACTCAGAAATAGGTACTTATTTTTACAACAGAGGTATAAAAAGTGTTTGAGGGAATCTAAAAGAAGTAGTGTGCGATATGCCTAACAGAGGGGCCAGGGGGTGGGGGCGAGTGGAGCGCAAGAAAGGCTTTTCCAGGGAGAGATGATGTCAGGCAGCTGAGCTAGAAGGACAGGAAAACATCTGCTAGGAGGACAAGGAGGTCAGACCAGAAAGAATGAAGAACATGAACAGAACACATTCTTGCCAGCAAGCCTGGCAACATCTGAGGACCACAGGAAGAACATCCTTGTGCCAGGAACAAAGGGAGGGAGGACAGGAGGGGAAAAGAGGAAGAGGAGCCTCTGGACTTGTTGGCAACAATCATCATGAGAGGAAGGCTAAGGGTTTAGATTTTATCTTTCACCCAAATAGAAGACCACTGAAACTTTAGAAAGGAAACATTATGCATATTAGTATTTTAGAAAGTGGAAGGCAGATGAGGTCAAACACAAATTAGAAACTGTTACAATACTTCAAGGAAAAGAACTGCTTAACTAAGACAGGAAGGGCGGGGTTCAGGAGGAGGGCACACATACAAGAGCTACTAAGGAGCTGGAATCTCTAGGACTTTAGTGACTACATGTGATGGTACATGGAGGAATCAAGGATGAGCCAGAAATTTCTAGTAGAGTGACTGGGTGAATGGCTAGGCCACTCACTTAAATGGGGAAATCCAGGGTAAGAAGGGAGGGGCACAGGTTAAGGGAGAAATACTAAGTTCAGGTGGAGACATGGCTTCAAGATATTCGTTCATGTGAAAATGACCAACATCCAGGTGTATATATTTCACACTCAACAAATATCTGTCAAGTGCCTGTTATATATCAGGCAGTCTGCTAGGTCTTGGGATCCAATGTAAGTCAAAACAGTCACCAGTCCTTCCCCTCATGGATCATGCAGTCAACTGCAGAGGACCATTAGTAATCGAACAATCACATACATACACAACTGCAAACTGTGCAAAGGGCTCCACGGAGAACAAAACCAGAACTATGAAGGCATATGAACGGAAGGCTATTACCAAATAGGTCAAATGGACCCACGCCAGGGTCCTAGCCCACCTGAGACCCCCTGTCTAGGCCATGGAGGTTCTTTTTCATATTGGATTTGTACAGCCAATGATGAAACCAATGCTGATACTGGAACAGCACAAGTTTTATTCAATGGCCAAAGAATGGAGAAGAAGGAACCTAGTGTGCAAATCAACTTCTCAACCCAATTCAGATGGAGACACCAAATATATAGGAGGGTGGAGGTAAAAGTGAGAGAATTATAAAGAGTACTCATGAGTTATCCAAGAACAGGGGTGTGATTTGGACTCAGAAATGATGCAACTCTCCTTTTCAGGCCTTGTATGGGCTTTTCCAGTTCTTGTCATGGCAACTGCCAACAGTCATGGTGCTGGTGGGTGTGTCATTTAGCAGCTAATGTGTTACAATGAGTGTATAATGAAGCTGAAGGTCTTCTGGAAGTCAAATCTTCCACCATCTTTGACCTAGCTGGTTCTAACCAGTTCTTGTTTTCTTCTCTTTACAGATCCCTCCTGAAACTTAAATAAGAGTAACTGGTTTCTATTTGAGGGAGGGGCAGGGGTATGATTCTGGGGCAAAGGCCTTGGCAACAAGACCACGTATAGATCAGGGACACTTCTCTGTGAAGCAACCTCTAAGCTGCGTTTGCAAAGACAAGGGAGAGTTAAATAAGTGAGGAGTGGGGACAGAATTCTATGTGAAGGGGGAAAGCATGCAGAACCCTTGAGGTGAGAAGGAGCTAGAGTGGAAAGAATGAAAAGAACAGAGTGAGAGGAGGCTACAGAGGCAGGCAAGACACAAATAATGCAGGAGAGCCATGTTAAGGACTTTTACTTATTCAAAGAGTACTTTGAAATACTGAAGTGCTTTCAGCAGAGAATTTGATGATCAAAGGTTACTTCAGTTTAGTGTAGAAATGAATTGAGGGTACAAAAGTGAACTGTTAGAAGATTTTTCCATAATCAGGCAAGAGACAACAACTTGGTGGCTGCAGTGGAAATCAGGCAAAGTAGGTGGGTTTTAGAGCTATATGGAAGGTAATGGGATGGCTGGAATGGGATGTGCGGTGCAAGGCAGGCATAGTCAAGGAAGACATGTAGAGATTTTTGACTCAGATTTACTGAAAGTCCATTTACTGAGAATCCATTCACTGGGATGGGGAACACTAGAGGAGCACCATATTGGAAATGAATACTTATGAGTTCACTTTTGTACATGTTATGGTTGAGGACCCTTGAAGCCATCCAAGGACAAATGTGGATGGGAAATGAAAAATGGAGACAGCCAGTACACAATATGCTCTAGAAAAGCTTGTATGTGAAGGAGAGAGGAGAAATAGGGCTACAGTTGCAGAGGGAAGTACATTCAAAGAAAATGTGGGGAGGAGGTCTTTTGCTTTAATTTCTTAGTGGGAGAAATTTGAGCATTTTAAATATTTATGGGAAGGATTCACTCAAATTGGAATTCAGGAGAGAAAGAATAAAGGATAGTATATGATTCCTGAGACAAAGAGGAAGGGTGAGATTTATAAGTCAAGAGAATGTCCTTGAATGGATCTTGATCTTGAGTGATGGGTCCAGCTGGGGATGGGAATTTAGAATGGATGCTAAAGTCACGGTGGATATGGCACTATACATGGGAAGTGAGTGAGAAGAGAAGAGAGACAGTAGCAAACACTGGGAGATGATGATACTTAAAGACGGAGCAAAAGAAAGGGTGCCAGAGAGGAGGCTGAGAAACAGTGCCCAGAGGGTCATGAGAGAGAGTGTGAAACTGAGCAGGACCCTCTGGGGCCCTTCTAAATACAAAGCCCTTCCATGTCCCCCATTTCTTGTTTGTAGGAAATAAGCTTCATACAGCCTCCCAGACCTTCCCTGAGTTCCAAAGGGCAAATTCAAATAGTTAATTACCAGGGAAGGAAGGGAATGCAGAAACAAAGGAGTAGTCAAGAAACAATAGTGCAGTGGTAAAGCAGGATCCTGATTCCTCCTCAAGGGATATACATAACAATATATCTGAGTTCTCCTGCAGGAGAACCCAAGTCCCCACCCAAGTGGAGGATGGTACCTTCAGGCTAAACACAAGAACTCTGGAACACCACCCTGTTCCCTTACCACCAACCAATCAGAAGAAAGTCTGCACACAGTGGAAGATAAGACTCAGACCCTCTCTCCAAATGATTAACTGTAATTAACTCTCTCTTTCTCCCCTTAAAAACTTTCATGATTGAGTAGAATCTTTGGAGTGGGTTCTTAGGCAGGAAGCCCACCTTCTCCCCAGGATGCCAGCCTCTTGAATAAAGCAACCTTTCCTTTCCAACCAACACATGTCTCTTGAGTATTGGCTTTCAAGTGGTAAGCTGCTGAAGCTGACTGAGTTTGGTAACAAACAAAGGTCCAGAATCGTGTAGTCCCTTCTCACCTCATGTCTTGCTCATGAAAAAAGCCTTTTAACTAGCCTTCTCAACTACTCAATCTCTAATGCAGCACCTACCAGTCCCCTACCAGGACAGGGGTGAAGGGAGCAGTAAATACCAAACAGATGTTTGATGGATGGCATAACATCCTGAATCTCCATTTACCTGCCATGTAACTTCAGGCAAGCCCTCTTTTTCTTCCTATTTCATCTCCGTCACATGTAAAATAAGGACGACATTTACTTTAACAACCTCATAGGGTTGTCCTAAAAATTATGTGAGTTACTGGCTGTGAGAGCGTTCTAAGCACTTGTAAATCACAACACAGGCATGAGGAATTATTATTCATCTTGAATCACTGTTTGCTTCATGGTTCATCCTTCCTCAAATAGTTCCATTGGCTCCCTTTCTTGACACCCAGTAAGGTAATGGATGGTGCTGTCACCACCCAAACACTATTGCCCTTTCCTTTTCAGGTCGTTCCAAATCTGAGTCACAGTTAAGCAAATGTAATGCATTTTGCAGGTAGAGTTGGCAAGATGTGCTCCATTTGCTTTTTGGCCCAGTCCTTTAATTGCACTTGGAAGTAAACAGCACACTATAGAGTGAAGATGAGAGTGTGATTTGGAAACAGAGAGAAAAGGAAACTGAGAATGATTCCAGGGGTAGGGGAAGGTACATCATGCAAATTTAAAATAATTGGGAAGATAATGCAGGTTCCTAAGGGCATTCAGAGCTTAAGTCTCCTTGCTAAGGATACTACTTCCTGTGTCTGGGTTTCATGGTCCCTCCATAAGACTCCAACACTAGTCACCATTTTGTTCACGCAAATCATTTATGGTCCCCACTGCCCACCAACGTGCCTAGTTCTGCCTCCATGCCTTCCCTCCTAAGATGCCTTCTGACAACAGCTTGCTTGCCCCTAATATGCCCAGCTCAAGCTTCTCCATATTTAGGAAGCTGACCTCCTTTTCTGAATTTCTTCACAACTTGAAGTCCAAACCACCAGGTAGCACATCACTAGAGCGTCTCCCTGACTCCGCCACTGCTTCACGTGCACTGGCTTTTTCTAATATCACCAACATTAAACCGCTGCTATGTTCCAGATGCTTGATACCCATTGTCTTACTCAAGGTACACAGTCTCCCCATTTTACATATGAGGAGATGAAGTCTCACAGCGCTGACTGTGATTTTTCACAACATTTTAAACAGAATGATACTTCCTGTAACTACCCGTTAGAAGTGTTATTTATGTTACAGCTTTTATCAGTTTCACAGAGGGAAAATGTCTGCCCAAAGCTGGCAGGTGTCAAGGCCTCCTGGGTACAGTGGTAAAGTTCAGGTTGGTATTTTTCCTGACAGGTAGGGTCCGCCTCTGTCTTCCCTGTAGTTCCTCCCACGGTGCCAGTTACTGAGGAGGTGTCTCAGCATCTGGGAAAGAGGATGCCAGCTTAAAAAGAGCTGCTGAGAAGGAGATATAAGGACCCCAAAGATCCATGCTCTGTTTCAAATTTCTCTCGAGTACACAGCCTATCAACCCTTCGCACCATAGTCCTAAACCAGATTCTCAAACAGCTTTGGGGAAAAAATGATTTTCTTTTCCTCTTCACCAGTGAACAATATTTAATTTGCTAATATTTTTAATGTTCTTTTAATAAGAGCAGACTGTGATTTTCAAAACATTTTAAACAGAACAATACTTTCTGTATCTTAGCACTTTAGTCTACCAGAGTGTTATTTGTGTTACTGTGAACAAATATATGTGGATTCACCACAATTAGCCATCACCATGGTAACTGCATGCCTTTTGTTTTCTGTCTTTGTTGCATATGCTCATCAAGGAGATTGAAGCTTTACTGATGAAGCAAAATTCATTACTTGCCTTTGAATTCAGGTGCATCAAATTTAAAGAAATGTTTCCAAATCCTGATGGCATTCCATTTCTAGCCTCCTCAGAGGTAAATAAAATGTGCTGTCTAGAACCAAGCATGTAGCTTTTACTTGCTCTTCCTTGAGCCAGGACTGGCAGATTTTCTGGCAAAAAAAAAAAAAAAAAGTCATGGCTTTCAGTGGGAACATAGCCCCTGAGAGCTGGCAGTGCCTTCAAACCCTCTGTGGGCCCCTTCCGTTTTCTTGAGTGACCTCAGCCACGACAGGGTTCAACTGAACCTTGCTTTCCACATCGACCACGAGGATAAGTGTGCAGCTGCGGTAGATCTCCTGCCATGATCCATGGCAGCCAGCAATCCACCCATCTCAAGATACTATGGTACTCCTCTCATCAGGAGGTGGAATCTGTTTCCCTTAAACTTGAAACTGGCCCTGAGACTTCTTCCAATCAATATAATATTGCAAAAGTGATGTTACCTAAATTCTGGAGTCTAGACCTTAAAAGACCTGATGGTTTCCATTTTCACTCTTTTAGATCCAGCAGCTACGTGAAGAAATGATGAGTGACCACCTGAAGAGGGAGGCCTCGCCAGCTGCCAGCCATCCTCGACACCCGACCTCAGGCACCAGACACGTCAGTGAATCCCTCTTGGACGTTCTGGCCCCAGCTAAAGTCCCAGCTGAATGAAGACACATGGGTGATCCCAGCCAACACCATGCAAAGCAGAAGGACCTCCCAGATAAGCTCAGCTAACTCAAAATACTGTAAGAAAATAAATGGTTAAATAGAATGGTGTTTGCCAGAGGACAGAGGATATAAAGTTACAGTTATACAAGATGAATAAGTCCTAGAGATCTGCTGTACAACATAGTGCCTATAGTTAACAATACAGTGCTGTAAACTTAAAATTTTGTTAAGAGGGCAGATTGCATGTTAAGTGTGCTTACAACAACAACAACAACAAAAAGCAAAAAAACACAAGGAAACACAAGAAAACTGACTTTTTAAACATATTTATTACTCTTGTTGTGGTAGTAACGGTATCACAAGTGTATGATATGTCCAAACTTGTCACACTGTATACATTAAGTATGTGCAGGTTTTTATGTATCAAGTATATTTCAATAAAGAAGGAAGGAAGAGAGGGAGAAAGAGAGAGAGAGACAAAGGAAGGAAGGAAGAAAGGAAGGAAAGAGAAAGAGAGGAAGGAAGGAGGGAAGGAAGGGAGGAAAAAGGAAAAAAATGCTTGGTGTTTTAAGCCACTTAATTTGGGGGTAGTTTGTTACACAGCAACAGCTAACTGATATAGCAGCTAAGGGAAAGGAAAATGGGACAAGATCCCTGATCATCGTTATTGGGCAGAGCGTTACAGCCCCTGCTTCTTCCTTGCACAAAACTTTACCCTCCAATCAGACCTCATCCACTGCCTCCATAATCTTCTCTGTTCAATCTTCAAGACATATCTCAGATCCTACTTACATGGTTTCACTTTGTTTTTATGATTTTTCACCCATTTCCTCCCACCCTGCTCTGTCCAGTAGGACTGACCCCTCCACTCCTTTAGGCTACTTCCAGATTCTCTATCTACCTTAATTATTTCTTGGATCATTGTATAGCTAAGCTATTGTTCATCCATCTGTCTCCCTCATTTGCCCACCCTGTCAGTTCCATGCCTTCCATTAAAGAGCTACCATAGAGTCAGCTACCAATTCATGTTTGTTGAATGAATGCATCCTACCTAGGCACCTTTTTCCTACCTGGCATCCCTCTGACTTTCAGTATCTTATATTTGATTTTCTGCATGAGATCTTTCTTGGCCCCTCTGACCATGGTAACCTCTTATCCTGTAGTTTATTTTATGTGTAAAGCCCTTTAAAAAGTAAATATTAAATGATGTTTAATACGAACCCTCCCATTCAGCCATCATGACCACCACTGTACAAGGCTCAGCTCCCCTTCCACAAGGCAACCTCTGTTCAATTCACTGCTGGCAACCCTGCCATGGTGGGGAGTTGCTGATCTAATTGTCAGAGCCCACAGGATTCATTTGGCTAATTAGTGTGTCACAAATGGGAAATCCCAGGCTCCATCCTTTCCTCCTGCCTTAGGCCTGACCAGTGAGGCAGACCTTCCATGTCTACCTTTTCCTTCCACCAAATATGTGTGAGATAGACAAGGGCACCACCTGGAGGCTTGCACCCACCTCTACAGCTACACCTCAGGGAATGGGTCCCAAGGTTTAGATTTTACAAGGTGGAGTAAAGAAAGGATATATGGGAATCCTCACTGCAGACCCAGGTCCCAGCCACATGCTCTACCCAGCTTTTATCAAAGAGCCCTATTATGATGAGCAGCTTCTAAAATGGCCTATATGATCACCACCTCTCAGTAGTTTCACACTTGTGTAACCCCCTCCCACTGAGGATGGGCTGCCCTAATGGCATGCCTCTAACCAACAGTAAATGGCAAAGGTGCTGAGATGCTACTTCCATGATTAGGCTTCATGAGATTGTTACTTCCATCTTGCTAACAGACTCTTCCCTTTGCTTGCTGTGATGAAGCAAGCTGCCACACTGGAGAGGTCCATGTGACAAGGAACTGACGGTGGACTCTGGCCAACTGCCCACAAGGAACTGAGGCTCTCAGTCTAACAGCCTACAAGGAACTGAATCCTGCCATCACCCATAAAAGTGAGCCCAAGCAGATCCTTCCAGGTCAGGCCTTCAAATGAGAACACAGCCTTGCTTAGCCCTTTGATTGTAGCCTCATGAAAGATCATGAAAGAGGAAATCCAGCAAAACCATGCCCAAATTTCTGACCCACAGAAACTGTGAGATAGTAAGTGTGTGCTGTATTATGCCACTACACAATAGATAATTAACACAACTACTCTGGGGGGTGGGAGTACCTGCTTAAATATCAACGTACTACTCTGAATCCTATTCTGTTTTTGTGGGTATAACTTCCTTGAGAACCCACTGGACATGAGAAGTGATAGAAAAGGTAGGATTTGGCCATTTTCAAACACACCCCAATCTATGACAGTAAGTATTATGATGCCCACTTTAGAGAGAAGAAAACTGAAGATTAGACAGGTGGTTATTTGCTGAAGTGAAGTTTCGCACTTCCACCAGTCTTCGAACTCCAAATACAGGGCTCCTTCCACTCCAACAGGACTACAGGATCATACTGCTTCTACAGAATCTCTAAGGAAAGCCCCTGGATTCACTCAGTGTGAGAGCAGGGACGATCTCAGGAGTGTTCCTGTTCTCCATGGCACCAGGTAGGTGGTGCTGGATGGTACTAAGCAGATGCCTGAAGTGGCCTTCCTAGTACTCCCACAGCCTCCATCTTTCAGGCAAACCTCTCCACTGCCACTCGCAGTATCATTTACGGGAATACTTTAGCCCGATCCAAATAAAGCAGTTCAAATTGGAGATGTCTTCTGAATGTGAAATGATCCAGCTATTTAATGTAGACTGTTTTACAGTATTAATAAAATTGAGTGTTCTGGGAAGTGCCTTTTAAATGGGCCAGGCCTAAGTCCAAGGTTCTCAAGGTTCTCAAAAGCTTTGAGTTTAAATGCAAACCCACTGGAAATGTGAGCTATACCAGCATTAAGGAGATGTCTAGGAGAATAGGTAGGATCCAGACAGCCTGGTTCCCTCAGTCCATGCATCCCTGTGGGCCATTTTATACAGTAAAGCTATATAAAGTTCAATAGCTTAGGGGATGGAGAGCTGGGGAGACCAGGTGGGAAGGGAAAAAAAAAAAAAAAAGAAGGTAATTACTGCTTGCCTGCAAATGAATTCAACAAAAGAAAGGCTGCAAGGAAAAAAGAGGAAGAACTGGGTTTGTTTTTTTTTAATTCATTTGAAACTCAGTTATCTGTGACTAGTGATGAGCGTGGGCAAATCACTGTCCTTCTCTGAAGTCACTGGAGATGACAGTACTTAGCCCACAGAGCTGTTGTGAAGCAACAAGCAAGGAAAGGTGGCCGGCAGTGTTTTGTGAACTGTGAGATGCTGGACACAGGTGAGGTATTGTTATCACCCAGAGCAGCAGCTGCTGCTTTAGTCATAGTGATCAAAATAGCAGCAATAAAACAAGCTAATACTCCTTAGTGGAACACTCTGGATTTTCCCCACAAGTGATAGATGCTCCCTGATTTAGCATCACTTCACAAGAGTTCCATGTGAGGATGCGCCAAGTTCTTGTCAGGAGATGGAGATCACACCAGTATTTTAACAGAGAAATTTTATCGTAAGAATTATCTTGATATAAAATTGTTGAGGTGGTAACTAAGTGACCTTCCTAATTGGCCTAGGACTGGGCAGGTTGCTAGGATATGGGACTTTCAGTCCTCACAAGGTTCTGCTCTCTCAGCTCCTCTCCTCTGACCCAAATGATGGGTCGGACCACTTCTCTGCCCTCCCCTGCACTGTGACACGGCCCAGGAACCACTGCAGGCGTGGCTGTCACATCCACAGACCTGACACTCAGTTATGTCTCGTGGCCAGCTACCTGCTTTGCAAACTTCTAGACAGCTGGGCTGAGAGGAGCATTAGGCAGTTTAAAAATTGATGTGGGTGATTATTCTTTCATGAGCCACCACAAATCCAACAGCATGAGGACAAAGGCAGGCACGTGGCAGCCGCTGCATCCCTCTGGTCTGTTCCCTGCAGATTTGAGTCCCTAAACGAGGTCATGAAGAGGGCCCAGCACACACTACACACCACTTGCCACCGAAGGAGATGCCACCAGACAACAGCAGCAAATGTGTCCCCAGGAGTCTGTCTCAGGATGGCCAGCCGCAGCCCCTCTCCCCCTCACCCAGCAACATCCCTCTGGGCACCTCCACCTGCGGACCAGAAAAGAGGAAGGAGGCAGCACCCCAGCCCCGACCTCTACTGTCCTGAGAGGTGGGAAACCTCTCTCCAGGGGTTTTAGTCACAACTTTCCCTCGTATTATTTGACCTTATTTTCTCCTTTCCTCCTCCATCTTCCAGTTTTCCCTTTTTCTGTCTTTCCTTTGTCCTTCCCTCCATTCTTTCTGCCTGTCAGTCCATTTTTCCCTTTCTCGGGGGCCCAATCCGTCTCAATTTGTCTGTTGAGCTCCCTGTGTGTGTGTATGTGTTTGGATCTCTCGGTCCACATTGCCCTGCATGCGTGTGTGTGTGTGTGTGTGTGCGCGCGCGCAAGCACACATGTGCGTTTCCCTGATGCTTTCTGTATCCTCCAGCTTTTGTGCCTCTCCTTGGTTACCACTTTCAGCTCTAATCTCTCTGGGTAGAAGGGTGAAATGCCTCTGTGCCCTGGGGTAGGGGAGGGCTCAATTTTATTCCCTTGCTGCCTCTGCCAACAAAAAGAGGAAGTGGGGCAAACATTAGTTCAATTCAGAACTCGAATATCAAGGCCTGTGCTAAACCATGTGCTAAACCACTAACGCAGATCAACAGTTCAATCCAACACGTTATTTAGTCAGTGCCTACTATGTACCACATCTCATGTTCACTCATTACCAGAGACTCAAAGAGGAATCAGATGGGGTGTCTGTGCCACAGATCCCATGGTCTGGTGAGGGAAGTAGATCTGTGAAAGATGCTGCAAAAAGGGCATCCAAATCAGTGTGAGAGAGGAGTTACTCAAGAAGGGCTTTCTGGAGGAGATGATGATGAATCTGCAAAAATACGTAGTTGTTAACCAGATGGGGAAGTGAAAGAAGGGCATCCAAAGCAGAAGACATATCAACGAGCAACAGCATAAAGGCAAAAAATAGCCGGGCTCTGCAGGGACCCACAGTAGCACCGGGCTACATGAGCACAAGGAAGGTGCAGGTAGAAGACCTACAGAGTTGGGAAATGGTTGCATCACATGAAGCCTTACAAACCAGGCTGTGAGGGATCCTGTCGGCATCCCTCCCACTGCCCTCAGCACCCACTGTTTCAGAAACACCTTCTTCCTGCAGGTACCTGTGCTCTCTGCCTACAGGCACCCTCAGGCCAGGGAAGACTGCTGGGTCTCTGCATGGGGCAGACCACAGCAGCACGTAATTAACACCCCTGGGAGCAACTTAGCCAATGACCAATGGGAGTTTCTGGAGAAAACCTGCACTTATAACCCCTTTAGTAACAATTTTGGGGCATGTTATACAGTCTTGCAAGCACCCTGCAGGATTAACTCCCATCATCCACAGCAGTCATCTGCTCACTGGCTCACCCTATGCATATTGCCTGTCTCCCCTTCCCTTCCCGTCTCAGGTCTCCACCCTTTCTCGTGTTCCCTTCATCCCCCAATAAACTACTGACATTTGGTTCTTTGTCTTAGGGTCTGCCTCTGGTGCACCCCAACCTGCCTCAGGCTGATGCAGCCTCCTATGGGCAGGAGGGAGCCCACGAAAGCTAAGAAGAGCAGTAGTCACATCTGCGTTCTGGAAGGAGACTCTGGTGGTTGGTTTGGAAAGTGGACAAGAGGTTCCTACAACAGCCTATCTAGAGATGAGGAGGATCTCAGTGTGATGACCACAACAGGGGAGAAGAGTAAAGGTCAGGTTCAGAGAAGACAGGGCTCCAACTGACAACTTGAAAGCCCTTCCTTTAAGGAGTCAACAGACTCCCATAATGTGGTATGATGAAAATCCAGAAAAGGTGGGAGCCGGCACCAAGTAATCTCAGAGCAAGCTACCTAATCTAGGCAAGGGGTCAGGAAGGAGGTAGCAAAGGTATCCCTGAGATGGTAAGGCCCAGATGAGCAGTGAAGAATAAGGAGCAAGAGAGTAGGGGGAAATGGGGGCTGGGTGATGTGTGACTGCTCAGGAACCACCAGCTGTCAAGACAGTTGGGGTGCAGAATAAAGGGTAGGGGCCACCAGTAAGCACAGGAGGCACACACCACAGAACCCCCATCCCCACTGTTCCTGCTCCGCCTGAGTCCAAGCCTGCACTGGACTCTACCAGGACACAGGCCCTATCCTGAGGGTCTAGTGCCAGGAAGCCACAGCCCAGACTCCCAGAGATGCCTAAGAGACACCCTCAGCCTTGTGTGGGGATATGTGTGCGTGGCTGGGGTGCTGAATCCCCATGTCAGAGTTAGCAATCTAACCAGTGGAGTGAGCTCCAGCCGCTGTTTTGTTGGGACAAGGATGTCAGGGAGATTCACAGATTCCAAAATACTCAGGCAAACATCTAAAACTCCTGTCCACCAACACCAAACCTTCCCTTTGGCCAAAATAGAGCAACATTGCTTTATTGATTTATCTCTCTTTTCTGCTCAGCCTCTGTGAAGGTGGCATAATGGACTAAAAAGACGGCCAGGAAAAAGGAAAGCAAAGAGAAGGCTGGATGTGGATGAGTCAAGAGTGGGGAAATCATCACCTAAGGGGAGCTTGGTGGGGAGCACTCATCTTCTACCCCAATTGGTGCTCTACCTAATGGCTCTTCACCTTGACCAGTACCAGAAGACTTGCTTCTGAGAAGCAAGGAATTCTGAGAAAGAAAGGAATTAGCATCTGTTGATAACTTACTGCACCAAACAATTGCCAACTCTGCAAAGTGGGGGTTATTATTCCCATTTTCCAGATGAGGAAACAGCCTCAGAGAGGCTTAGGAACTGGTCTTAGGCTACTCAACTTGTCAGATATGGTCAGAATTAGCACCCCCTCTGGATGATTCAATGATTCTGTATTGTTTTTACCAAGAAGAATAAATTTGACTTGTTCTGGGTTTGGAACATTCTTAACTATCCTTACCCCTCTCTGTTTAAAATTGTTTGTGTAAAGCAGCTCATTGTTGTGAGGAGGATATAACTCAGTGGCAGAGCACATGCTTAGCATGCATGAGGTCCTGGGTTCAATCTCCTATACCTCCATTAAAAAAAAAAAAAGCACCCATTGCTTATAGGACATTTACACATTTTGTTAAAAGTCTTTTGTTTTTAAAAATAAATTTTAAGAAGCATTTCAAGGAGTATTTTTCACTTTAAAAAGATAGAAAAATTCACAGAGATATATTTCAGTATATACACACCTCCTAATGTTCTCCAATGGTAGGAATCCTCAAGGAATTTGTTCTAAACCCTTCATTCTCTTCCCTGTAGTATTCTGGGAAAGGTGGGCTCTGGAGTCAGACTTGGTTAAGATATTGGCTCTGCCACTTAATAACTGTGTGGGACACAGACAGTCTCTCACTTGTGTAAGTCTAGTCCTTCGTAGGACTTAATGAAGATTAAATATAATGGTATAAGTATGGCACACAGATGACAACCTATTAATACCTCCCCATCCTTCCCCCTTTCTCCCACATAACTGTCCCCTCCATGAACAATGTTACCATCTCCATGAACCAGCGAACTCAAAACAAAGATTACACAATTCTTGGCTGGCTTGTCCATGAATCCTCTATTTCACTATGTGCCTAAATGCATCTACAGGGTATTCCTTTAACTTCTATTTGAACGACCTAACTTTGGTTGAGGGTCAGAAAAGAAAAGCAGATGTCAGCCTTTGGGACACGGGCTGGATTCCTGGTTGCAGAGAATGTTGTGTATCCCTAGGAGACCACACTAAAGTACAGGGATTGGGTAATAAGCATGCTTTGGCTTAAAATGGAAAATGAATCACATAATTTAGTACCAAACAGTAAAAGCTAATAAAGAAAGTTGTAAGTCATTGGTCAAATCCTGCTTGATTAAGTAATATAAACAAGTTGGATCAAAGGAAATGTTCCCCACAGAGGTGCATTGGCCTTGCCCTGGTGAACCAGAGGGTCAGGGGTGCACTCAAAGAGGGCCATGCCCCTGTCAGGAGTAGAGGTGCTGTTGGGCACAGCAAACTTGTGCAAAAAAAAAAAAAAAAGGCCTGGAAACCCAGCTGAATCCAGATAACAGCCCCAAAAAGCTGCTCAAAAATTAGGAATCTAGCACCTTACAGTCCATGCTCCAAAAGAGTCACCATGCCATCACATCTGCATGGGACAGTGCTAGCCATCCCACTTTATCAGATCTTGAGAACTCCCAAACTGAGCCAACATTTGGAAACCAGGAAGAGCAGAGGCTGGAAATACTTCTATCACTCCCTTTTCATCAGCAATACCTAAATAAATAGGCCTTTTCTCTCGTCTCAGCGTAAGTCTGCTGGACCATGCAGGCAGGCTGAGAGTGGGGGCACATCCAAGGCTGTCTGCAAATTAAGGAAACCTCAAGGCTGGGCCCATCAGCTTCTGCCTTAGCAAAGCTCTGGCATGCATGTCCCTCAGAGCATCTTCTACAGCATTTCGAACTGATCCCTATGAAAAGTCAACCTCAGAGAGCCAGGGAAACAGCACTTTGGGAACCACAGAGACTTTAGTTCGCACCTCAGCCCTGGAACTTCCTGGCTTGCAACCTGAAGCAATCACTTAGCCTTTGGATAACAACTGTCCCTGTCTGCCCAGGACTAACGGGATTCCCAGGATGCAGGACTGTGAGTGCTTAAACCAAAAAAGTCCTAAGAAAACCAGGATGAGCGCATCCCCCTACTTAAAGTCAGAGTTTCCATTTGCCCATCTGTAAACATGGAATGAGGAGACCTAATCTGCATGAAGATCATGAAGATGAGAGGCCTTGGTGCAAGAGACACTCTTTAAATCTTCACTCCTCCAGCCAAGAGATGCTGCCTTGCTTTTTTAAAAAATCAAGAATGAGAGTAAGGAAAAATAAGCAGGGAAGCAATAGATAGGGTGGGAGAAATGAGGAATAATGAGGTCAAAGGAAAAGCAGAGGCAGCAACTACAGCCAGCAGTCATCTCCACTGGGCCCTCCTGAATCCTGCAGGAATCCACACCAGCATGGTGATGATTTGTGAGGCACTTACGGAACAAAAACTACTCCTTCTCTGGGCACTCAGCTCAGAAATCACCAGGAACGATACTCTGGACACTGGGCTGTTCTGAGGCCTTCTTTTCATCCTTCTCCCTGGAAACTAGCAGCTCCCCACCCCTCAACTAGCACCTGTTCCTGAGAGCTGGCAGGAAGGTGAGGGCTGCATCCCATTATGGTTGCCAAGCCTCCTGGAGTGGGCACCATCACACTGACAACATCTACGTCCAGGTGTTCTTACAGGTGACAGCCACCACTGCATGTTCTTGCTCTCTGCTGGTACCTGACAGCCATCAGCTTTTGCTACAACTGCTCAGTCACCAGGTACTGTCAACTGGGGGTTTCAGCTGCTTCCTTTCAAAAGAGGCTTAATTGTTGTTGCTACCCGACTATCAAGTGCATCTCTCCATGCTGCAGGGCTACTGGGGAAACTGCATTTGTTCAAACAGGAAGCAGGTTCCAGCTAAATGAGGGGCCTCAGCAGAGTCTCAGCAACCAGGAAGGCAGCTGCTGTCATCACCCAGGGAGAAAAGAGGTCCCCTAACTTGATCCTCTGAATGCCAAGAATTTCAGGGGCACTTTGAACAGGAATCTAGGAAAGATCACTGGACCAGCAGTCAAGAGATCTGAATTCTAGTCTCTATATGACTCTGTCCCTACATAGCTTTGTGACCTTGGATGAGTCCCTGAATTTCCCCATGAAGGCTCCTCATCTATAAAATGAAGATAAAATGAAGATAAGGGTACAAATCCCCATTCAGACTATTGTGCAGGTTTCTTGTGGGGAGAGGGGTAACACATCAGTTTATAGACACTAAAATAATTTGGATAATAGTAAGGTAGCCAAAAACTAGAAGCAATCCAATAAGAGTATAATGGATAAATAACTGTGGTACATTCATACAATGAAGTTCTATGCAGAAATTTTAGAAGAATTACTACAACATACAACTATATGCATGAATTTTACCAACAAAATAATGGATCTAAGAAGCCAGATATAAATGACTAGATTTCACTTATGTGAAGTCCGAGAATGGGAAAACTAATCTACAGTGATAGAAATCGAAAGAATGTTACTTAGATTAGGGGAAAGGACTGACTGGGAAGAGGCACAAGAGAATCTTCCGGGATGTTGGAGATGTTCCATATCTTGATCTAGGTGGTGGGTACATAGGCATTCACATATGTGAAAATACGTACAATTTTATACTTAATATCTGGGCACTTTAGTGTATGTATGCAACACTTCAATTTAAAAGAAAAGGACAGTCTCTTTAATAAATGGTGCTAGAAACTGGACAGCCATATTCAGAAGAATGAAACTGGACCACTATCTTAACCGAATGCACCAAAATTAACTCAAAATGGATTAAAGACTTGAACATAAGACCTGAAACCATAAAACCTAGAAGAAAACAAAAGCAATAAGCTCCCAGACATAGGTCTTGGTGGTAATTTTGTTAATCTGACACCAAAGCAAAAGCAACAACAGCAAAAATAAACAAGTGGGACTATATCAAATTAAAAAGCTTCTGCACAGCAAAGGAAATCATCAACAAAATGAAAAGGCAACCTACTGAGTGGGAGAAAATATTTGCAAATCATGTATCTAACAAGGGGTTAATATCCAAAATATATAAACAACTCACATAACTCAATAGCAAAAAAACAAACAATTCAATTTTAAAATGGGCAAAAAATGTGAATAGACATTTTTCCAAAGAAGACATACAGATGACCAACAGGTACATGAAAAGATGCTTTACATCATTAATCATCAGGGAAATGCAAACCAAAACCACAGTGAGATATCACTTCACACCTGTTATAATGGTTATTATTTTAAAAAGACAAGAAATAACAAGTGTTGGCAAGGATGTAGAGAATCAAAAAATTAAAAATAGAACTACCATATGATCCAGCAATTCCACTTCTAGGTATTTTTCCAAAGAAAATGAAAACACTAATTCAAAAAGATAGATGCACCCCCATGTTCATTGCAGCACTATTTATAATAGCCAAGACATGGAAACAATCTAAGTTTCTACCAATGAATGAATGAATAAAGAAATTGTGAGATATATACATACACACACACACACACACACACAGTGGATTATTCAGTTATAAAAAAGAATGAAATCTTGCCATTTGCAACAGCATGGATGGACCTCAAGTGCATTGTGCCAAGTGAAACAAGTCAGACAGAGAAAAACAAATACTGTATGATCTCTCTTATACACTGAATCTTAAATATGAAAAACAAAAGTTCATAGATACAGAGAACATTAATAGTCACCCGAGGTAGAAAAGGAGAAAGAAACAGGTGAACTATTTTTTTTCTTTTTAGTGTAAATACATTGAATAAAGATAAACAAATAAAACATAAATAAATAAAAGTATAAAAGACTAGACAGATACCTGACTCACTATGCTGTGTGAGAGTCACAGTTAGGAACTCTGTTCTATGCTGATTTGTCCTTGTCTGTGACCTCAATAATTCTTGAAAATTAAAGTGCAAAATATACAGCATTTCAAAGTGGGAGGTAGTGCCACCTATTATTTAAAAGCAAAATGCACACATGTATTCACACACAAACACCAAAGATGCTGCCAGCCCTTGGCTACTAATAGAGATGAAAATCTCTAAATCATCCACCACCAGGCCTGATCACACTGATATGTTTCTGATCCGAGCGGAAAGAAAGCAGAGACCCTGCAGTAAGATGGAAAGTACTGCTCAGTTTGACAGAGGGAAATATGATTAGAATGCACCGAGGCGGAAATAATGACTCGCCTCCCCCCAGGACCAGTCCGCCCTCCCTCCTATACCCACAACAAGCCTTGCATTGCTAATGACAGAGTGTTGGGAGGCTGGTGGCATCTCAAATTCATCCTGACTCATCATGCAATCAGATAATATACAACCTGAAAAGTCCAGACACTTCCAGAAGAATGGCACACCCAGGTACGTAGTGTTTGTCACTAAGGTAGTGTACATTTTATTTATATTCTTGCATATGGTCTCTTTCTCCCAATTGAATGCGGGCTCCATGAGGGTGGGGATCTTTGGGTTCTTTTTTCTCCCATTGCTATGACTCCAGTGCCTGAAACAGTGCCTGGCACAGAGAAGGCACTCAGTAGATGTTGATCAAGTGAATGCATGAATGAATAAGTGAATGAAAGGTATAAATATACTTATACATACATACATAGATAAAATGTTCAAAGGAACTATACCAATGGAACTATGAATAACTTCTTATCTTCTTAGTCTAACTTTTTCAGGACTTTTGTAAATTTTCCACAATCAACTTTTATTATGGATATAATTTTAATGTTTGTTTATAAGATTTTTAAAAACATCTCTCCCAAGAAAGATTTATCTTCTAGTGCTTCCACTGGTTAACCAGGAAATCCTCATCCCAAAAACAGTCACTCCTGTGACCTGCCAAATATCACCCTCAGCTCTAGGGAACCCAGGGTGATCAGCATGAAACTGATGGGCAGGAGACAGCAGAGAAGAGATGGCACTGAGGCAGAGGGAGTAATTCCTCTCCCAGGTCCTTGCAGGAACCCTATCCTCTAAGATCACTGTTCTCGCCACTGGCCTCACCGAAAAACATGTTAGAAAAGCAAATTCTTGGTCCTCATCCCAGATCTACTGAAGCAAACTCTGGGGAGAGAACCCAGAGGCCAGGGTTTAACAAGGGTTTAACAAGGCAATTCTGATGGCCGCTCTGGTTTGAGATCACCCCATCTAAGCCATTCAAAACAGGATTGCAGGCATGAGCAGGGCAATGGGGAACAACGTGGGGTCAGCATGGGTGGGGGAGGATGAGGAGAGGAAGGAAATGTCTTCCTTGGTGCAGGCAACTGCCAGGAATGTGATAGTTTTGTCAAAAGTATATGAAATATGTGAAAAACGCCTCAAGAATCAGCCCGAGTCGGTGTTCACTCACAGTGTGTACACAGTGCCTGGCTCAGAGCCTGGAGCATATTAAATATTTGTGACTGAATTAAAAGGGAATGGATGAATAAATTAGCCACATAAATTATGTAATGTGACATGGTTTCATTGGTGCTACTATGGGAAAAAAACTGCAGAATTTTCTTCAAGATTGGAAACGACGACCTAGAAAAATCTCTGAGTACCTTCTGAGCCCACCACTGGGACGTCCAAACCCTCAGTGCCTCCTCGAACTCTTTAATCCTGAGATGCCTGTAGATGAGCTTGTCAGATAAAATACAGGGTACCCAGATAATTGTGAATTTCAGATACACAATGAATCATTTTTTAGAGTATGTAAATCCCAAATATTACATAGGACATACTTACTCTAAACAAAAATTATTTGTTGTTCATCTGAAATTCAAATTTAATTGGGCACCCTGTATTTGTATTTGCCAAATGTGGCAACTCTACTGTGGACTCATGTCTCTCCTTGAAACAAGTCAAGAAAGCCGCTCCATACCCCATTACCTGTGGGAACAGTGCAAGGTTACAGGCTCCTACTGCTCCCTTCTTCACCCCTGGGAAATGTGGAGGACATCTCCCAAGGCTCGAGGCTTGGCTCACTTGGATAGCATGTTCATGTTCTCCCAGGCCTGTGACTTTATTCTCTTTGCTTTGACTCTTTATTCCATCCCTACCTCCAGCCTCTGGTCCACCTTTTAACTCCATTTGCCATTGGAGACTCACACACAGATACACACACACAGAGTTTGAGTTCAACTCTTCCCATCATACATACAAGCATCCATCCCAGCAACTGCCACCCTCCGATGGGAAGCACCTAGAGATATACCTGCTACCCCTGTTGGGCATCCTTGGAGCAGGACCATGTTTATTTATCACTCCATTCCCAGCACTCTGTCCAGCACCTGGCTTTCAAAAGATGTTTGATGAACAAGTTAGTGAATCTACTGTAATCTTTTGGGGGAAAAAAGTGCCCAGTTCTTTGGAAAGCAATCAAGAACTAGTGAGACCTGGAGATTGTTATTCTAAGTGAAGGCAGAAAGAGAAAGAACAATACCATATATCACTCATATGTGGAACCTAAAAAAAAAAAAAGATTCAAATGAACTTATTTACAAAACAGAAACAGAATCACAGACATAGAAAACAAACTTACGGTTACCAGAGGGGGGAAGGGGGTGGGAAGGGATAAATTGGGAGTTTGGGAACTATATTCAATATCTTCTGGTAACCTACAGTGAAAATGAAAAAGAATATGAAAAGGAATATATGTATGTGTATGTATGACTGAAACATAATGCTGTACACCAGAAATTGACATATAATTGTAAACTGACTATACTTCCAACTAAAAATAAATAAATAACTCTGAAATTAAAGGGAGAAAAAAAAAAAAAAAAAAGAAGAACTAGTAGGGAGGGAGGAGTCCTCACATATGTCTGGCCTTGGGAATCTCTCCCCATCAGAAAAAGTCAGTGGTCTCTGAGTCAGAGAGACCCGACTCACCAGGAGGGCACACAGGTACATGGCAGCCCAAGGTCTAGCAAAGCACTAGGCAGACCAGATATGCCTGGAATGATTCTCCCTCACCAGTAAGACTAGGAGCCTATGACCTGGCAACCAACCTTGGCCACACCCACTGGCCAGCAGTTTTGCCAGCGCCCCCCTCAAAATCACTGGTCTTGAACCACATACAGTTTTTCTCCCTACCCATCTCATAGGTTCTGCAACTGATTCTACTTAGTTTGGTCTAACTTAGTGCCCATTAAACTAGGAGTCAAGTTATGCTCTTCACCCAGCCTCCTCTCAACTCCCAGCCTGGGAGGGCATCTCTGTTGGATGGTGACTTGGGTTTCCCTCCTAATTGCTGCATGGGTCCTGAACACCTGTACTTTATGTTTTTCCATGAAATATTCCCCAGTTAAAGCCTGGGAGAATAATGAAAAATGGAGCCCATCTGCAAATGTAGGATTACACAATGGACCACAATAGCAATACTAGGTCACAGGATGAGATCATTAAATCACCGAAAACGTATACCCAGTGCAGGAAAAAAGCACACTTCTGAAACATTTATGGCTGAGATTTAAAACTACTGGAATTGAGACATCAGAGGTTAAGTGTCTCAGGAAAGCCTTCAGGCTGGCTCTAAGGTCTCAGCTCAGAACCAGGGAAGGCAGCTTTCATCACTCTCCAGGTGGTACCCTGGAAAGAAATTTGTCTTGAGAGATGATGGAGCAATCTGTGTGACTTCAAGATGAAGCTAGAGAATGCACAGGAAATTTGCTTACTCTTCTAAGCTTTGAATATTAATAAAAGTCTATAGAGAAGAGGAAGGGCCTGGTTATCAGTAAATAAAATTGGGCTTACCCTGTTTTGTATTTACATCAGGTTTAGAATGTGGTATCAGTGAGATGGTTGTGGTTGAGGGTGGCTCCCACTGAATTGAGGGAATTATTCTACATTCTTTTTAAATAAGTTGGCACTGAGATTAAGCAACATGACAGCCACTTCCTAGTCACCCTTTATCACCAAAACCACCCAGTGATGGTCTACCCTCTGCTTCTCCGTGGCACTGCCTGTCTAAGTCTTTTCACTGGTTGACATATGCAAATCATGTTTTAAGTCCAAAATTCACTTACCCTAAGATGTAGGACAAGCGAAGGTGAGTCCAAGCAATACCACTGATGGCAAGATGTCTAGCAAAGCCTTTCAGGCCGAAGACAGATGAGCTCAGGTAGAGGAGACCAAAGGGACCTCAGACCTCTGGCTGCAAGTCAAAAGTTTTTGCCTCTCACAGTCATCCCATAAATTCCCATGGTTGGACACGACCTAAAATTAGTAGGAAACTGATGGAGGAACCAAAAGAAGGATCCTTCCTTTATTCCCCAAGTCTTGGTCAGAATGTGCAGTGGGGGGCCTGGTGAGAGCAGTACATGCCCTGGTTCTTCACATGTGTCAATCACCAGGACAGCCAGAAAGCCCTTTACGATCTTTTAGTTTGATGAGGACTTCCTTTTTTTGCATCCACATGACTTTAAGACCCTCAACAGTCACAGCTTTTAAAGAGGGGTGTAGGTATCACTCATTCTAGCAAGATGGGTCTTGGGAGAGAAATCTCTCAGGCCATGTCCTGCTCTAAAAGTGGAAATCTCCTGCCACTCTGGAATCCAAACCATACACAGCCCAACATCTTCTCGAAAAAGCTTCCTCTTTCAGCAAAAGCAAAGTGGAAGTTCGGTGTACCTTGCTAAGAAATATAAACCTCCAAAAATGACTCAACCCTCAAAAGACAACTCCAGAAGAGGCACTTTTTTCACCCCTCATTAACTCTAAAATTGCTTCAAGTCTCCATTTCACTTTCACTTGGGGATCTGTGCTCCTCTTGTTCCAGATTTTGGGGAGGAAGTGTCAGTCTTCTCACAGAACTAGGCTGTACCTTTTGGCTGTGAGGGTTTCCAGAGAAGAGAAGTGACTTCTGGTCCCTCATCCCCAGACAACCTCCTGCATCCCTAGTCCTCTGTTGAGCAACAGAGTACAACATATGTAGTTCACTCTCCAGCCCACCAGCAAGATATTCCATGGCTCTCAGAAGATAGGAGGGGGAGATAATATGCAGGGAGCCCTGCTGATGTGCCAAGCGTTGTGGTGGTACTATTACTCCTCTACCTCACTAAATACCACAAAATACCAAGAAGTAGGGCTTACTGTCCCATTTTACAGATGAGGAAACCGAGGCAGAGAGGTCCAGCACCCCCAGCTCACAGCAGTCCAGCCAGATGCTGATCTGAGGCTGCCAGCACTGGGGAATGAAGAGACCTCTTCCTGGATAGCTCACAACTTGTTCTGTGATTTTCTAAAACTCACTTAAACTCCCTATTGGAGCTATTAATATTATCAGTTCTCCTAAATTGGAATAATCTTGTCTGTTCATCCTCTTCCTGTTCCCTGTTCCTCGGTCCTGTGGTGCTGCTGAATTAGATGTCTACAGAGCTCTCTGAGTTCCTTGAAGGGAAGTTTCGATAAACACAAGTTATTAACCTTCAAAGCACCCAGAGTTTGGAATGAAGAAGTTATAAAAATTATCATAAAGTCCTGCTGGGGTCTGATAATGAAAGGAAGCTTTATTGAATTTTCAAACACTTCCTTTTCTTCCAGAGAGCAAAGGTGAATTCCTGCAGCTCGAATGGGCACTAATTCCAACACTCATCCCTGGCTCTTCGCTCTTCTCATGTAAGGGAAGGTCAAGTGCCTCTTTCCAGAGCCTTCTGCGGTGGCTCCACAGTGATTCTGAGCAGCAGGTGCCTTAGGCTTCTGAACACCATCATTCTCCATCTCTACCTCCCCAGGTGGAACTGAAATGATGCTGTGACAGTGTGTGACAGGAGAGAAGAGACCACCGCTGAGAAGTCAAGACCCAGAAATTCAGTATTCTAAAGGTGTCTACTCCTCAGCATCCAGCTCACCTCACACTGACAGTGTGGGTCAGAGAAGGACCTAGCATCTTCCACCCAAACCACACAGGCAAGTGGGAACCAAGCTGAGCCTCTCCTCCGAGCTTGTGCTGTGAGAGGGAGAGGGAGAAATAATGGAAGCAGGGGGGCTCACGGAGACAGCCCACTCCTCTGGGGGTCCAGACACAGTACGGCCAGAGCGGATTATGCAAACAGTGAGCCAGGAGCCAGAATGGAGGGAAGAGAGAGATGCTCACCAGCACAGCCCTCATCTCACTGTCAGTGACCTCCTGCCACACCCATACCTTAGCCACGATACTGACTCAGTTCACAATGCACCAATGTGGACCACGGCTACTGAACATCTCCAAGCCCAGTGCTCTGGGCTGTGGTAGCTATGGGAGAGACTGCTATACCTCCCCTACCTTCAACGACCTGCCAAGCCAACCGAGATGATACTCTTGAAGTGAGAGTGAGGAAGAAGACTAATCATCACATCTAATCATCACACCAGACTCGATAGGTCTGACTTCCCACACTAGCTGTCAAAAAACTTCTTTTCACAAAATCTACCTACCCTCCTAGGAAGCATGGCAAAGGGCAACTTGGGGGATTGATGTGTGAACTCCAGATTGAAGATTCTTGAAAATAAGGGAAAGAACAAAGATGTCTCCTGTCCTTAAGAGAAATATAAATAGGAGAAGGGAACTGTCTAGAGGGAGGGGAGAATTGAATTGAGGAGTCTGGGCTTTTTCCTGAAACACTGGTTTAAGTTTGGCAGAGATGGCCATTTTTGAGGGCAGTATTTGGCCCAAGTTCCTTGAGAGAGAGGGAGCCATAAGCAAGTCTAAGGAGCCAGGGCTTTTCCTTTAGAAACCACAACACCTAAGAGGAACAAATCCTCTGCCAATCAGAGTCCAACCAGACCTTCTCTGGTCCCTGCCAAATGGGGTCCCCAGACCCTGACACAGAGTCTGCACCCACAATAGCTATAGGAAAGCTTCCTGGTCTCCAATAAAAGTGCAGGTGCTTTAGAGACAGAGGGGACTGGGGCCCAAGTCATTCTGTCTGGGAAAGGACTCAACCTCAGAGCCAAAGATCATTGTTGCTAAGCCTTATGGCGAGCTAAGCCCATGATCTTGCCACGTGGCTTCAAAAGCAAATAACTTATTTTCATTTCCATTATGATTATCATTCATCCTTGTCCATGCATGGTAAAATCTAAGCATTTGGGAAACAACCTAAATGTCCATCAATAGATCACTGGATAAAAACACAATGGAATATTATTCAGCCATAAAAAAGAAGGAAATAATGCCATTTGCAGCAGCATGGATGGATCAAGAGATTATTATATTGAGTGAAGTAAGTCAGACAGAGAAAGACAAATATCACTTATATGTGGAATCTAAAAAAAAATGATACAAATTCTGTTTACAAACCAAAAACAGACTAACGGATATAGAAAACAAACTATGGTTACCAAAAGGGAAAGGAATGGGAGAGGAGGAATAAATTAGGAGTTTGGGATTAACAGATACACACTACCACATATAAAATAAATAAACAACAAGGGCCTACTAAATAGCACAAGGAACTATATTCAATTACTCGTAATAACATATAATGGAAAAGAATCTGAAAAGAAAATATGTATGTATGTATACGTATAACTGAATCACTCTGATGTACATCTGAAACTAACATTGTAAATCAACTACACTTCAATAAAAATTTTTTTTTAAATCTAAGCATTTGGAAATCACACAGATGTGGATCCAAATGTTTACATGCCCTGGAGCAAGGTGTTTAGCCTCAGTTTCCTTATAGGTAAAATAGGGGTACTAATAGCACCTACTCCATAGTAATGTTGTGAGCTTTGACTTTGTTCATTGCATATGAACCACCCAGCCCAGTGCCTGGCACGGGGACAGTATTAATAAAGGAGAGTTGCTCTAATTAGTAACTAAGGAATAAGCAAGACAGTACTAACAGTGGGAAAGGAATCTAGAGGAAGGAGAAAGATGATGGCTGAGAAAGTCTTCACTTTCTCAGGTGAGGGCAGCTTTTTAAGGTAAGAAGAAAAGGAGGACTAAAAGTCAGAAAATATGGTGACCTGGTTATGTGGAAGACGAGCTAGGCCAGAATAAAGACAGTTAAGAGGCAGGATAAATGAGGCTGCCTTGCAGAAAGGACCCTGAACTCAAGCAGAAGGGTTGAACCAGCTACAGTGGGTCATGGGAGGCCCCTGCTGATGTCCAGGCTTTGGGCCACCCACCTTCACCAATGGACAATGACACACATCCTAGAATGGACTGTGACCCCCACCCCCCATTCTCTCTTCAACCCTCCTGGCAGTAGGTAGAGCCCTTAGAACACTGTGCTACCCAAGCTCTGACTCATCCAGGATCCCCTAGGAAGCTGTGTAGGTCCAAAGCCAGAGCTCCTAGCAGGACTTATTGATTGACTCAAAAATAATTGCCAAGCTGCCTTTTCTACAACCCCAGCCCAGGGAGCGAGCGCGGCATCTTCTTCACTAACTACACAGCTCACCTTAAAATCCCACTCCTGGAGAAAGAGCCCATTTTTCTCCACCTCCAAAGAAAGCCTCCACATATTAAAGAGAAATGTCCTGCAGATGAAGGTGCTCCGGAGGGGGCCACCTTGATTAAAGCAGGTTGTTCTGCCAAGAAGTCTTGAATATGCTCTCTTGGTTTGGGGCTGTTAGTGCAGCACAGAGGCAGCAGGCGACATGAATTGCCTTTTATCTAATTGGAAAACTCCCACCGAGTTTAGAAGCACTCATTTAGACAGGAAGATCAATAAAGGAGATGGGGAGCGGATGGCTGTGGACATGTTGGAGACTAGATGAGCTGGTCCTCTATACATCTGCTTAATAAAGGTTAACTCATCCTGGTTGTAACACAAATCCAGACTACCCTCTTGCTCTAGACTGTTTTCAGTGAGCAGACAATTCTTGGGAGCAATCAGCAAAAGACCCCTTTCCATGTTTTTGCTTTATCTGAATTCAAGAGCTCTGGTGGAAGGGAAGACAGAGGCAGAAAGTGGAGCTTTAGGAACTGGACTAGGATTTTTCTTCCATCTTCCCCCAAAATGGTATTCCCTTGACCCAAACTAAAGTGGAATAGAACGAAAATAAGCGATCCGTAGAAAAAGGATAGAAAAGAGACAAGAGAGAAGATTAAGGAGAGATATCAGGTTTCCATGCTATTTTATATCATTTTATTGTGCCTAAGTCACACTGCACAATAATGAACACATTCTGAGCTTCTGTGTTAAGAATTCTTCAGTTGAAACCCTCTTTTCTCCCTGTGTCTCTCTATAGTCACTGAGTTAGGGGCTCTAAAATTTCTTCCTGATTCCCACATCACCCCTTTTGTGACCTTTTATCCATCTCTGTCCTTGCTGTAGCCCTCCCCACCTCCCCTTCCCCATCACCATCCTATACATAGGAGCCCACCTCTCATCTTAAACACAAGCTTTTGTTCAAGGCCACAACAACAAAGCTGAGTCCCTTCAAAAGGAAAAATGCTCTGTGGTTGAAGGTCCAGAAATAGAAGTGGGGGGGTGCGCGCACATGCGCGCACACTTGTATGTGCTCTGGGTTGCGCACGTTTCACTTACGCTGGAGAAATTTTGAGAAAGCTGGGAACCTGCTTTTGATTCATGTCTCCCTCCTTTGATTCCTGCAGAAGTTCCTCCCAGGGCAAGGGCTGCAGGAGGGAACCTGCTGGCACTCAGCCTTAATAAAGGCCTTTTCTCTTGCACAGTCCTACAGCGAAGGCACAGGCTCATACCTGGGCCATGGGTCGGTTGCCATGGAAATGACTGCAGAGCCACAAATAAGGTGGTATTATGTTCTCTCAGCAGGACCAGACGAGAGCCAGAACCTAAAGAGAGAAAAAAGGAAGAGGAAGACAGCTAGACAGAGAAAGAGAATAAATATACCTTCTATCAATAACAAGCCAGAAGGGAAACACAAACAAAGCAAGGGGGTGATGGGGTGCTGCTTGGGAGAAGGCAGGTTTCAGACAGGGTGGGGCGAGAGTAGGGGAAATGGCATTGTTTCCTTTGAGGGAAGTCTCTCATTTTCAGAGGGAGGGAGGAAAACTCATTCCAAAGGAGCCCATGCACCTCCCTCTCTTCTCCTGGCTTTTCCCACTCCGTGTTCATTGGGTAATTGTGCAACAAGCCTAGAAAGGAAGGATTGGGGCAATACAGAATGAGGCAGGAGGTGAAAGGTAAGTCAAACCATTTCTCTTTTCCACTCTGCCCCATGATGCAGAAAGGCCCTGCTCTGATTCTCAACAGAAAACTTAAGATCTTCTTGGTCCACTGCTCTCAAACAAATTTCATGCCAAACTTCCACCCTTCTAAAGAGCCATATGCCCTCCAGGATCTCAGCACCCTTATTTAAGATTTTTCTCCCAAGCCAAGTATCTCTGGAGGGACAGTGACCACAATGTCCTCGTAAGGTCACTTTGTTGGTTTCCCCACTGTGGACAAAAGTGTGAGAATCAAGACCTAAATATAGGCTCAACAAGCTAATAAAAAGCACCAAGTTTATTTCAGCTAAACCATGAGATTTTCCGTAAGGCAAGGAACTCTAAAATTCTGCCCTTGCCACGTTTTTTTTAATGGATGTGTATGTACAGCTTACAATAAGCACAATCCTTTTAACAAAACATGAAAAGATTCCAAGGATCTCTCAATCCATTATTGAAATAACCAGATTTTCAAGAGTATTACAATCTTACACTCTTTCTCTGAGCCTCATTCTTGTTATGGTGGCCACTGCAGCTAGCTCTGCCTTGGTCTGGAGTCCAAACAAACTGAACAGCTTCTCTGTAATATGATTTGAGTATCACTAAGTCTTGCCAACCTAAAATTTTCTCCCCTATCAACTAGTATCAGGACCTAAAACCCCATATTCATGTTATCCCTTTCTGTCTTTAAAAAATTTGTCTATTCAAAAACAAAGACGTTCTCTTTTCCAGTTTTCGCAGGGCAAGGCATCATGAGCAGCAAGGTCTCCTGCAACACCCTGTACGAGACAGTGCGGCAAGCCCTGCACAGGAACCAGCGCAAGCGCCAGAAGTTTTTGAAGACAGTGGAACTTCAGATCAGCCTGAAGAACTATGACCCTCAGAAGGACAAATGCTTCTCGGGCACCGTCAGGCTGAAGTCCACTCCCTGCCCCAAGCTCTCCGTATGGGTTCTGGGAGACCAGCAGCATTGTGATGAGGCCAATGCTGTGGATATCTCCCACAAGGACATCAAGGCTCTGAAGAAGCTCAACAAGAATAAGAAACTAGTTAAGAAGCTGGCCAAGAAGTATGAAGCCTTTTTGGCTTCAGAGTCTCTGATCAAGCAGATCCCAAGAATCCTGGGCCCAGGTCTGAATAAGGCTGACAAGTTCCCTTCCGTGCTGACCCACAATGAGAATATGGTAGCCAAAGTTGATGAAGTGAAGTTCACAATCAAGTTCCAGATGAAGAAGGTGTTGTGTCTGGCAGTGGCTGTTGGCCATGTGAAAATGACAGATGATGAGCTTGTGTATAACATCCACTTAGCTGTCAATTTCCTGGTGTCATTGCTCAAGAAAAATTGGCAGAATGTCCGGGCTTTGTAAATTAAGATCACCATGAGCAAGCCCCAGCGCCTATACTAAGGTACAGCTTAATAAACCAGCTGCCACCAAAAACAAACAAACAAACAAAAAAACAAAAACAAAGATGTTAGGACGATCTTCCCTAACTTCTCAATAATATCTCAATGTGAATGTGTTTTCAGATTAGCCAAGGAAATGGAACATGGGATGGATAAATTCTGATGAATACAAATGGGAACAGATGTGAGTATTTCTCTCCCCCATTGTATGCATCAGAATCAATCCATCAGCATGTTCGTAACTGTCCCCTTGACAGTCAAGGAAATGATACTATTTGGCCCTAAGGTATAAAGCTGCTTACTTGTGGGCCTTCTCAGGATGGGATCAGGAGCAGCCTCTGTCAACATGGAAGCACCAAGAGTTTCCAAACAGGTGAAAGGGCCTGAAGTTCTTTTCTCATCTCTCTGAAGATTCCCGGGCTGTCACAATGGCTCCAGACTACCCAGGGTCCTCACCCAAATCTACTTCTTTCCCTCCACTGTGGAGTCGGAGGTGGAGGGGTGAGCTTTGAACTAACTCAAGCGGTCAACTACAGAGTCTGTGGAGGATCCCAGACATAGAGCCAGCAGCCAGCCTAAGATCTCCCTAGATCTCTGAGCAAACGAAGAGTAGAGAAACCATTTTTCTGATTGGGACAGGTAATAATTTCATTCATCAAAAATTTAGCTAAAGCAGGGAATCATTAAAAAAAAAGTGATGCATAACACCCTCAATAGTTTATTGAAACAAAATATAAACATGCTTTTTTCTGCTAACTTTTTATGTTGGCCCAAGATGTTTTCTTTGAATATTAGAACATTGGTAAAAGTTCTCCATCATTTTTCTTCAAAAGCCACATTCATAACTCACATCTACAATTTCCAGTTTCCATTTCTTTAAAGCAAAGGAAAATTTTAAGGACCATTATGTGGTAATTTGAACACAAAATCCTTCCAAATTTTTCTGTTCCCCTGCAATCATTTATAATTGTCTCACCCATACCTAATTCAATAGCAATTTTTAGCAACTCACATTTACTGACTCTTTTCAAAGTATGCAATTTTGTTTTCATAGAAATAGCTCTCTTTTCATACCCAATGTTCATTGTTTTACATACTATTTAATTAAATTATATAATTACATCAGTTAATGTAGTCAATTGGTTTAGTAGAGGGTGGTTTAGAGAGGCTCAATGTTATTTTTTCTTTGAAGGCAAACTCTTGTCCTAAGATATTTACCTGGCAAATCAGATATTTATGGCAAATCAGATTTTTAATATCCAGGGTCAATTATTATAGATTGAGAACTCTTTTTAGCTCCTCAGGATACAAAAACAATCGAGGAAAGGAGGGCCCTCTGGCATGAGAAGAGGAGGTCACCAAATCCTCTTCCTGAAAGCAACTAAAATAATGGACAATATTAACAAAATAGCTACATCAGGACCCTGGAAATCAACCAAAAGAATGTAACAAACTGAGAAGATTTGCTCATAAGAAACTAGTGATTTTGGAGAAGAACAGTGGGAACCGCAGCATATTTGCCCGGGGCTGATCCCATCAACCTCCCTCACCCTCTCAGATCAGTTAGCATAGTCATTCTAATAGAGGCAGCAAACTGTATTACCAAGTTTCACTGCCAGAAAGGGATGACTTAACTTGCAGCTAGAGGTGAAAATCTGATACTCAGTGAATTATAAGCAGCAATCTCAGTGATGAGCAAAAAAGGAAGGTCATTCATTACACAGTCTGAGGTGGTGGTCCTATTTGGAGCAAACATCAGACTAGAGGACTAGCCAGAGATTTAATAGGGAAATACAAGAAATGAGCACTCACAGAGGCATCCAACAATCTTCCCACATATCTCTGGCTGATCTGGAGTTGGCATCTATGTACAGGAGAGACCAGAGGGAGCCTTACAAAGAGTAAATGCTAGGACACACTTTAAACTGCCTGAACTTTCGATGCATTCTCAAAACAACACACAGAGTCATCAGCACTGAGTGGGACACTTCCTAGTTAAAGATGTATGAACACAACCTCTGAAGAACCATTGGCTGGTCACTGAGCAATGTAGACATAAGGACAACCCCTAGGAAGCCAGGCTTTAAAATAATATATTGAGATATCAGTTTATATTTATTTTATTTATATTTTTAAGTGAGCAAAGAAAGACATCAGCAGCCACATACCTCAAGGGAGACAGATTTCATAGGAAAGTTACTAAACAAACAAAAACCCTCAGGGGCAAAATCAGAATCCAGATTTGCTACTTTATGTTACCCAAAATTTAAGTTTTCAACAAAAAAAATTATGAGACACAAAAAGAAACAGAAATGCATGACCCACATGCAGGAAAAAAGCAGACAAAGAGAAATTGTCTGAGTTGTCCCCAGATGTTGGACTTAGCAGACAAAAATTACAAAGCAGTTATTATAGGTATATTCAAAGAATGAAAGGAAATTGTGTTTAAGGAATTAAAGAAAAAAATGAGAACAATAATCCAAAGAGACAATCTCAATAGAAGTTTTTTTTTTGGATTGTGGATGTAAAATGTACAGTTAACTAAAATAAAACATTCACTATAAGGCTGAACAGCAGATATGAAATAAAAGAAGAATCAATATACTTGAAGAGAGAGCAACAGAAATTACTCAATCTGGATTCCTCAAAAGACTAGGAATAGACTTACCATATGATCCAATAATCCCACTCCTGGGCATATATCCAGAAGGAACCCTACTTCAAAAAGATACCTGCACCCCAATGTTCATAGCAGCACTATATACAATAGCCAAGACATGGAAAAAGCCTAAATGTCCATCAACAGATGACTGGATAAAGAAGTTGTGGTATATTTATACCATGGAATACTATTCAGCCATAAAAATTGACAACATAACGCCTTTTGCAGCAACATGGATGTTCCTGGAGAATGTCATTCTAAGTGAAGTAAGCCAGAGAGAGAAAGAAAAATATCATATGAGATTGCTCATATGTGGAATCTAAATAAATAAATAAATACATACATACATACATACATACATACATACATACATACATACATACAAAACAAAACAAAACAGAAACAGACTCATAGACATAGAATATAAACTTGTGGTTGCCAAGAGGGTGGGGGGTGGGAAGGGACAGACTGGGGTTTCAAAATTTGTAGATACTGACGGGCATATGCAGAATAGATAAACAAGATTATACTGTACAGCACAGAGAAATATATATAAGATCTTGTGGTAGCTCACAGCAAAAAAAATGTGACAATGAATATATGTAGTTCATGTATAATTGAAAATTTGTGCTCTATATTGGAATTTGACACAACATTGTAAAATAACTATAACCCAATAAAAAATGTTTTTAAAAAAAAGAAATTATTCAATCTGAAGAAAAGGGAGAATAAAGATTAAAGAAAAATTAACAGAGGCAGAGACCCATGGGAAAACATCCAGTACACCAGCATAGCTGTAATAGGAGTTTCTTAAAATTCCTTAAAATGTCGTAAAACTTGCCAAATTTAATTTAAAACATTAACGTACAGATCCAAGAAGCTGAAAAAATTAGGAGAAAATCTTCATGAACTTCAGTTAGGCAATGAGTTCCTAGATATGACACCAGACATGCTTTCATAAAAGAATAAAATGATAAATTAGATTTTATCAAAATTAAAAACCTTTTCCACTTCAAAAGATACCTATAAGTAAGTGAAAAGAAAAGCCACAAACTGGGAGAAAATACTTACAAAGCATGTATCCAGATATATAAGATTCTTAAAGCTCAGTAACAAGAAGACAATCCAATTTAAAAATGGGGATTGCATTTAACATTTGTGCACTGTATGTATGTTATATCTCAATAAAAAGGTTTATAAAAAGAAAAAAGAGAGAAGAAAAAGAAAAATGGGGGAAAGATTTGAATACACTTCACAAAAGATAAACAAATGATTAATAATCATGTGAAAAGATGCTCAACATTTTTACTCATTAGGGAAATGGAAATCAAAACCACAATTAAATACTATTACACACCCACTAGAATTTCTAAAATAAAAATAAAAAATAAAAAAACACCAATTGTTAGTGAGGATATAGAGAGACCAGAACCCTCAGTCTCTTAAAATGTTGAACGTACATTAATTAGCCAAATGAGTCAGCATTTCCACTCTCAGGAGTCCAACCAAGAGAAATGAAAACATATGTCCACACAAAAACTTGTGCACAGTTTGTTCATAACAGCATTTTTCATAATAGCTAAAAGCTGAAAGCATCCCAATTAGTAAATGAATAAATAAATTGTGTTATCTCCATACTCTGGAACTGTATTCAGAAATAAAAAGGACCAACTGCTGATTCTCCCTATAACAATCACAAAATCATCTTATTAAATGAAATAATCCCAATACAAAAAACGTATCACATGAAATGTCCAGAAAAGACAAGTTTATATAGACAAACACACCAGACACATTGGTTGCCTAAGACTGGAGGTGGGAGGAAGATTGACTGCAAACTGGCACAAGGGAATATTTTAGAGTGAAATGTTCTAAAACTGCTCTGTGTAATGGCTGCACAAACTCTATACATTTACTTGAAAGCACTGAATTGTAGACTTACAACAGGTGGCTTTAATGTATGTAAATTATACCTTCAAAACACTATTTTAAAAAATGAGACCTATTTCCCCATCTAATGGTGTAAGGAGAGAAACAGCAATAACCAAGACCACTGTAAGTTTCATAGCAGTGATAGATCAAAGGCCTCTGGGAACACACAGGATGGGGGAGTCAGTGAGCAAGAAGAGGGAGATTAGAAAGGCTTTACGAAAAAAGTGATGTAGGAGCTGAGGCTCTAAAAACACCCTTAGTTTTAAAAAAAAATATTACATGAAGTTTAAGTACAGTTTATCCCAGACGTAAAAGGATAGTTCAACATAAGAAATGCTAGCAATGTACTTGATGTCATTAATAGACTAAAAGGAAAAGAATAATATGCAATTATCTCAGCTGGTGCAGGAAAGGAATTTGATAAAGTTCAGCAACAATTCATGGAGGAGAAAAAAAAACTCTTGGCAAACCAGAAAAGAGAAGAGAACCAGGAAGACAGAAATGCACTTCCTTTAAGATAGGAAAAAGCAAAACCACAAGTTTGCTCACTATCTCTACTGTTGTTTAGCATAGTAGTGGAAGTATTGAAACAATACTAGAAGTCAAGTGTAAAAAAAGAAGAGGTGTTAAGATGAGAAAGAGATAAAGATTTATTATTTGTGGAGGCTATGATCACTTACATAGAAAAAGCAATAATCTTTTAGAAATAACAGTTGACCAATGTTGCTGGATATAAGATCAACTTACAAAAGTCAAAATCATTTCTTTCTGTGAGGGAAGGTATGGCTCAGTGGTAGGGTGTGTGCTTAGCATGCACGATGTCCTGGGTTCAATCCTCAGCACCTCCATTAAATAAATAAATAAATACGTAAATATACCTAACTACCCTCCCTGACCCCAACAAACAAAAAAATCATTTCTAACTCAGTAGCCAACTAGAAAATAAAATAAAAAGTAAGATAACCTTCACAATAGCAACAAAAAGTATAAAGTATCTGGAGAGTTTCACAATTCACTATGAGGGAAGTTTTTTAATTTAAATAAAGGAAAAAGAAAAAAAGTTACAGAAATGGAGTGGCATTCCATGGTCCTGAATAGGATCACATATGCTTGTCACTTCACTATCAAATAATCTACAAATTCTCCGTAATCACAATAAAAACCCCACCTAATTTTTTATAGGTACTTAACCATCTTGATCATCTCTATGAAAGAATAGACAGAAGTCCACCAAAAAACTAAATCAACTTCAAAAAAGTAGAGGAAAAAACAAGATTAAGAATTTACTAAAGCTGTAATTATAAAATACAGTTTAATTTTAGAGCAAAAGTAGACAAACAGATATGGAGCAGGTGTATTTCATGGAGAAATAGATATGTTTACTCAGCATTTAATAAAGGTGACAGCATAAGTCAGTGAGAAAAGGACACTGTTCAGAAAGTAGTATTGGGAAAATTAAATCATAATATTTAGAAAAGAAAACTAGGACTATTTAACACCATGTATAAAGGTGTATTACATACAGATAAGTGCCTAAATGTGAAAAATAAAATTATAATCTTAATAGATGAAAATTAGTAGAATATCTGTCACCTAAAGGTGGATAAGGCCTTCTTAAATAAAACCCAAGTGCATAAACCACAAGGCAAAAAAAAAAAAGTATGCATTTCCTTACTTAAAAATTAATTCTTTCTTGTCAATAAAGAGTACTGTGGACTCACAGACATAGAGAACAAACTTATGGTTACCAGGGGGTAAATGGGATGGGAAGGGATAAATTGGGAGTTCGAATTTTGCATATACTAAGTTACACATATATAAATATATAAATATATTTTATATATATAAATTAGATAACCAATTTCTACTATATAGCACAGGGAACTATATTCAATATCTTGTAGCAACCTATAATGAAAAAGAGTATGAAAATGAATATATGTATATGTATGACAAACATGCTATACACCAGAAATGGATACGACACTGTAAACTGACTGTATTTCAATAAAAAAAAAAAGAACACTGTGGATAAAGTTGACAGACAGTAGATTGGGACAAGAAGCTTGTACTATCCAAGCTGATCAGGAACTAACCTAGAAAATATACAGGGAATATTTGCAAAGAAAAAGAAAAAGATCACAATCCCAGCAGAAAAATGGACAAAAGTATGAACAGGTGATTTGTACAAAAGGAAATTCAAAATACTGTCATTAATAGTGACACTCAAAATCATCAGAGAATAAAAATTAAAACAATAATGAAATATCATTTCACCTCAGATAAGACTGGTAAAAATTAGACATCTGGATGAATTCTCACAAAAGTCCATAAGATCAGAATTCTTTTCAGTGGCAGAGAGCTGGGGGCAGTCTGCCTGTCCCTCACTGCAAAAGTGGGTTCATAATATGAAGGGGAACATCCTATGGAGAAAAATACAGCATTAGCAGCTATGGATGGAATGTAACATAGCGAATATAGACGGACTTTTTTAAAACAGGTTTAGTGAAAAAAGTAAGGAACACAATGAGATCTATTCTAAAATACAATTTACTTAAACGCAGAATACAAGCACATAAGATAACAATATGAAAAACAGCTCAGGAACAGACAAAAGATGTTCTATAAAATCCTAGACTTGTTCTTTATGGAAAGGGAATCAAAGTAGAAAACTGGAATTAAAGAGAGTCAAATAAGTAAAGTAAATAAATGAATGAATGAATGAATGAGAGAGAATGTCTTCAAAGAACCTGGTAATTCCCTACTTTTTCTTCCTATTTTAAGTGACCCTATGGTCTCTTAATAATTTCCAATTTCCAATTAAATCTTTATTTTTAAGGAATTAATTCATGCATTATGTACTGTGATGAGCAAGGTGTCACCAAACAACAAAATATAAAATCTTTACCTGAGATTTAATTTTCAGTTTCATGTGAAATAAAATGGTGTGACCCCTACAGTCTTCAATGGAACGTGGAGAATACTCTGAGCTAGGTATTTGGAACTCTATAAACTTTGCAAGAAAATTAAAATGAAGCCAACACTTTCTTTCCTTGTGAGTTTGTTAATCCAGTTTTTTTTTCCCCAAGTATTTTTATCCCTGTACTTTCAAACTCTAGACCTAGATATTTTTTTATAACCTGACTGCAAGTTGAAGATATACACATACTCCTACAGTGAGCCTCCCTTGGAATATGCAAAAAGATTAAACAGATTGTGAAATTAAAACCCCATGTGTGCCAAACATGTGGGTGTATTCACTTCTTAATTCTGCATAACCAACATGATTTTGTCTAAGACACAACTTCAGTGTGAGGAAAATACAAATGAGACCTTCAAAGATACTCAGTAAATTCTCGGCTGTTTACGAATACTATTTCTCATGCTTTCTGTTGCTTATTATAGGAAGACTTTGATTTTCTTTGTAGTGTATGTTGGTAAAGCAGAGAATATATTCTAACCATGTGTTAGAAGCTTTGTGACCGAAAGTGGACATCCAGATAGCGCTCTGAGGTCTAGAGCAAAGCTCAGGCCAGCCCACCCTGAGAGTCCTGCCAAGAGCCACAGTGGCTGGCCACAGTCTCCAGTCAACTTCTCTTTACCAACAGCCTCACTGCAGGCCTGGCCCCACCCTGTCCATTCCACAGCATCCCTGCAGAGAACTACTCCCTACTCTGGCCAGAGACCTGCACCTTCACACTGGTCCCCAGGCTGACTTCCTCACAAGCCTACCAGACTCATCGTAGCATTCATCTACAATTGCTGATAATTTATGGTAGAGAAAAAGTTTCTCTTCTCTGACTTAAGATGATTGATGAAGAGTGTTCTAAAACACAAAACAGTCGGGCAAACAGTTAAGAACACACTCATTTGTAAGCGGATTAAGAACATCCATTGGAATTCAAAAAGTCAGCGTACCCATGTCCAACGAGTCCCATGGAACCGTTAAAGGAAGCCCTGCAACTCTCTAACATGAATGCTTGCAAGTTGGAAAATTCAAGTTTTAAATAAACGTCTCATAGTTCAGTGTTGACCAAGGTAGGCCCTTCCCACAGCCCTTTGAACCACTCACTCATTCCTCTGCACAGCCGCCAGAGTGGGTGAAGTAACCACCCCTCTGGGCAGAAAGCCACTAGTGCTAATAAATTAACTAATCTTTTGGGTAGACAGCCTTCCCCAGTCTTCTTTGCAAATGCTCAACCCAATGTAGGCTTGCTGACCTCATGGAGCACTTGTGTCCATGAAGCTCTCAGAAGTCTCTTCAGCCCTCGGGAAAGCTGCCAACTCAAAATGAATAAAGCTTGAATATGCAATCTAGATCCATGTTTTATTTAAATTCCAGTGATCTGCTGAGAGGTCTCCTGGCTCCCCTGGGCCCACTAGGGCAACTCTAAACAAACCCCATGGGCAGAGTGCACCAGGCCATTTCATCCACATTCCTACCTCTCTCACAGCTTCCAAAAACCTTTGGGGTAAGCTGAATTTACATGAGCATTTAAAAAAGCAAATTTCTTATATTTTTCAGATGTCATTACAACTCTCATTTCAAATATTCTCTGAGAAGGCTGTTGTCATTCATTTGCAGATGGGAACTGCAAAAAGCTTTACTCCTTTAAGGTTACAGGACTCCCAGGAAGGAAGAGGCAGACTTGGGAGACAAATCAGGCAGGGCTGTCTGCCCATCCCTGGCCTCCGCTACTGTCACAAGACCACTGGCTTCTCTACGCAGGCCTCCATGTCTCCCACAGGCCTCTCTTCCACCTCTCTTGGAGTTGAACTGTGGTCAAATAGTTTTTTGATTTATAAAAATACGCACTGACATTGTTCAAAACTGAAGAAAGAAAAGCTACCAATATGCTAACTATTAACAATAACCATTATTGACATTAATGTTAATAATGATTCATTCAACAAATAATATTAATGTATTTACTATCTCATTCCATATGCTTATATGCATTTCATATACTCCATTATGTAGAAAACCTGCTGTGTAGTGTGTCCTGCTTGGTTTTATGTCAGAATTATTTTCTAACCTTTCATACATTATCAAACATCCTTCTGAATCACAGATTTTAACAGTCACAAAAAATTTCATTCTACAGGTATACTATAATTAACTTCATTTAATTACACAAGCAATATATGAAGTACAGATTTTCCTTAAAAAGACAGAACAATCACCCACTCTGCCAATACCAGCTTAACACAGTAGTGTCTCTCTAGATTTTTAAGAGCACAGAAGTACAAAGACAAATGTGGATTCTACTATATTTCTTTGTCATCTGATTTTTAATTAACAATATATGTTAAACATTTTTAATTCTAATAATTTTTTTTGTTATTATTTAACTATCATATTTCATTCTATGGCTATACCATTATATCCCTTTTTAGATATTTAACTTGCTTCAGTTACTAGCCATTATTAACACTGCTTCATCTTTATACATAAATCTTTATGTACAGACCCCAATTCACTCATAAATAAAAACTCCTAGAACTATGGTGCCAAAGAATACCTTTCATTTGCTAAGGTTCCTTATTCATTTTGCCCAACTGTCCTTCCAAAAAATGACTCTCAGAACTGCCATCAACAGGGTTTAAGAGCTCTCATGAACCGACATCTAAAACCACCCTTAACATTATAATTGTTTTAAATTATTTTTTCAATTCGATAGCCAAAAGAAGGTATTTCATTATTTGAATTTACATTTGTTTTTCCATAAAGATTGAGCTTTTTCAAATCTTTCTTATTATTAAAATCATCCAATTTGTTGTTAGGTTGTTCATCTTTTTCTTGTTGGATTACAGATCTCTTTTTTAATTTAAGAGATTAACATTCTATTATGGATATCACAAATAGTTTCTCTAATTTGTCATTTGTCCTCGAATTTTTCTTAATTTTTTAAATATTTCCATAATAAAAAATAAATTTCCCAACTTTTAGTCCTGGACACATGGTAGTGTGAGCTGACACAGCCTTTCTCCCACTTCCACACAATACAACTACATAGAAATTATAGATGGGAAGAAAAAATTAAGTATATAGTTTAGGTTAAAAGAAAGGAGAAATTTCTTGGTGCCATAAGCAAAGGGGGCAGGATACAACCATGTGTCAATGTCATGACACTCGAAAGGTGTGTCAAACTGAACAGAGACCCTAAGGATCCTGTGTTTTAATAGTTCCATAGGAATGAGAGATATGGCTCTAAATCCACAAAAGGTAGGGAGCAAAAGCCAAAATCACTCCTATCACCAGACCATGGAAAAACTATTATCTTCATAAAAGAGAAGACTGGCTATATCAAATGAAAGCCCACTCTGTAGCAACTCTTTCACAGTCCAAAATCCGTGGAACTCCCATAGGAGAAAAAAAAAAAATAAGAAGCTCTGCTGAAAATGAGTTCACAATTCAAAATTATAAACCACACTCACTACTCACTGTGACTGGGACCCAGTATACATAAAAAATGGACATAGTAGTACTTGTGATGAAGAACAATCTTAAGACTCTTAGATGATTATCTTTTAAATGAAGAAAGATAAAAGAAGAAAAAAAATCATACGGAAAACAGAAAAATATGAAAAAAATAATTAGCAAATTAACTTTTTAGAAATTAAAATTTCACTGTACAAGATCAACATAAGATTAAACATAACTGAAAAGTTAATTAACTGGAAGAGGGAGATGAAGAAATTAATAAAACAAAGAGGTGGAAAATGTGAAATAGAACCTTTTAAAGGAGGACAGAAAAGCAAGGTAATATTCTGAGAGACAATAGATGAGACTCTTCTAGAATTAATGAAAGACATGAATCTTCAGTTAAACTATAATGAGCTCCAAAATGATACATTTTTAAAAACCCTATCCCTAGGCACATGTAGTAAAACCCTTGAACATCAAAGTCAAAATGAAACACCATAAAAGGGACTGGAGGAACAAACAGATTATCTATAAGAACAATTACACTGACAGCAGACTTCTCACTAGTGATAACAGAAGTCAGAACACAACAGGTTAATACCTTTAAATGACCAAGGGAAAATAAATATCATCCCAGAATCCTATATGTACTAACACATGATTCAAGGAGGAGGAGGAAATAGTCATTTTCAGACAAAGGCTGAGGAAGAAGAAAACTTACATGTCATAACAGAAGTACCTATTAAAGGAAGTAATACAGGAAAAAGACAACTGAACTCTAAGACAAGAGCAGGATGCAAGAAGCAAGAGTAAAGCAAGTAAACTGGTAAAAATATGCGTAAAGTTATGCAAGCCCTGAATGAAAAAAGAGAATTAGTGACAACAGTAAGGACTTATTTGGAGGACTTAAAGCAAGTGAAACTAAATTACTATAAAAAAGAAACATGAGGATGGGAAAAGGAAAGATCAGAATTAAAATGTTCTAAAGTCCTTGAATTATTCAGGATAAGGTTATTGTTGTAGTTGTTGTTTTAATTAACTATGCATGTTAAAAATTAAAATGTAACCAATAAAAGAATGGAAATAGAATGAATAAATTTCAAAAACAGCTGAAGCTAAAAATGGCAATAAAGAATATTTTATTAACCTAAAGGAAAGTAGGGAAGAAAAAAAGCAGAGAAAAACCATAATAAATAGAAAACATTAAATAAGATGGTAGGTATAATTTCAAATTGTTCATAATGTTTTAAATTAACTGATTTAATGTATTAATTTAAAGAAAAACAGAAATTCTCTGAATATTTATAATTTGGCCATATGCTATTTACTAAAGACTCATCTGAAACATGACAGATAAATGTTAGAAGTATATGGATAGAAAAAGATATGCTGGGCATATCCAACTTAAAAAAGAGGGTAGGGTATATAGCTCAGTGGTTGAGCATGTGTTTGGCATGCACGAGGTCCTGGGTTCAATTCCCAGTACCTCCATTAAAATAAATAATAAAACAAACCTAATTATCTACCCCCACCCCCCCAAAAAAAAAACATTAAGTAAAAAAAAAAAAAAAAAAAAAAAAAAAAAAACTGGTGTAACAGCATGAGTATTATAAAAGAAGACTAAACAAAAAAATACAGATATAGAGATACATCCATGTAGATACAGATACAGAAACATTACATAAGAATAAAAGAAGCAATTCACCAGTAAGAATAATAACTCACATTTATGGAGCACTTATCATGTGCCAGACACTATTCTAAGTGCTTTTTACATGTATTACTTTATTTAACCCTCACAATGATCCCCAAAGCAAAGCCCATTTTACAGATAAGAATACTGAATTACAAGAAATAAATGATTTTCCCAAGGTCCAGAGATAGTAAATGGTATAGCCATGATTCAAACCCAGCCAGTCTGGCACCAGTGTCCAAACTCTGCATTTTTTGCTAACAGCACAGATTCAAAATATATGAAACACACATTTACAGGACTGCAAAGAAAAATTAGCAAATCCACAATCATAATAGAAAATTTAATATGCATGTCTCGGTATCTAATTAAGCAAATAAAAAATTAATGAGGATACAGAACACAATTAAAATACTTGATCTAATGGCTCTATATAAAACACCATTCCCAACAATTAGAGAATACATATTCTTTTCAAGCAGCATGAAACATTTATAAAAATAGATCACATAAAAGGTTGCAAAGCAGTTCACTCTATAAATCTCAGAGAATGAAAAGCACAGAGTCCATGATCTCTGATTACAGTGTAATTAAATTAGAAATCAGTAACAAAAAGATAACCCCAAATAACCCATATATTTGGAAATTCTAAAACACACTTTAACGCATATTAAGAGTCAAAGGACAAATCATAGTGTATGTAATAAAATCTTTACAGAAAAAATGACAAAAATACTGCATATCAAAAGTTACAGAAGGTAGTGTTAAAGTACTAAGTAAATAGTAATTTTACATTCTTAAAAGTGTATATTAAAAGTGAGGGACAACTACAAATCAGTGAGCTTCAATGCGCAACTAAAGATAGGAAAAAACTCAAGAAAGCATAAAGGGAGAAAATTATAAAGTAAGAGTAACTAATACCAAAAAAAACTCTCATAAGTTGTTTCTAACTAAAATTTGTCCTGAAGAAGAGTACAAACCACCTCAAACACAAAGATGGGAGATCAGAGGTCTCCACTCAACACTGTGTGACCACCAGCAGGTTTCTTAACATCGCTGGGCAGCAGTTTGCACATATGAAAAATTAGTCAGTTAAATCAACTCAGAAACTTTGCTGTTTCAAGACTATACCACCACTACTCCCTTTCAGAAACCATTTACTAAGAAGATTATATATACTTGCAATCAAATGGCAGCTATAGGAGAAGAGTCTTTGGTCTTGATGCAAACAACTCCATGAGAAAGTGAGGAGGCCCATTGTATGGGCAGCTCCTCCCTTATGCCACAAGACTGGGCTGGGGAAATGCTAGAAAATTCCCAACTGAGCAAAGAAACCACCTTTCTTCAAAAGCCTGCTCCTCAGGAATTCACAACTACGAGCTATAGAGGTTCTAAGACTACTGGATGCCATGTGGGTCTGAAGTTTCACATGTATGGCAAGCCCAGGATATACACAGGTCCTAGATAAGAGTAGAGACCCGAAAATATTTTTGAATAAATGAACTAAGATGAAAATGCAAGGTGATGCATGAAAAGTTTAATTAATCACTCAGTTCATTTATTTTTTTTACAAAGTTGGACTAAAGGCCTAAGAGCCTAAATCTTTAAATTAGATTTATGGCTGACAATGACGGATATCCTGACTGACTAAAAAAAATGGATTTCAGCCTTTCTCATGTGCCTGTGGGTATTAGGGCAGGAAGGGGCCATAAAAATCACAAGTAGTGTAAATGTAGCCCAGAAGTTTCTTATGACCGTGCTCTACCTAGAGAACAACAGACTAAACACAGTCCAGGATTTGAAAAAAGACCCTCAGCGTGTGGACTGGTTCCTTGAGAAGTGGAAGTGTGCTCTCTCTAAAATGAGTACACCGTACCATCTAATTTGATCTGTCTGTGTTAAATCAGGTTTGTGATGGGTCTTGTTTTTAAAGGGACAAGGGGGCAAAAGTATGCTAGTAGCACTGAAGGTAACCAGGGCCCCATTACACAGACTGATGTACAAGAGTGTAAAGAGCTCCAAAAAGGTGAATCAATTATCTTAAACTCATAGAGTAATAATAACAAGTGTCAAAAATGTAAGAATCTATAAAGATCCAAAATCGGGTACTCTGCCCTTTTCAAAAACATAAGATGCCCAAGTCAACCCAAAAAATTTCACCTAATGGAGCTCTTCCCTTGCATGACTTAAACATGTGTGTCTTTTCTAGGCAGACCACCCTCCAGCTGTCAAAATTAACCACGGAGGCTTAGAGAAGCCAAGTTCATAGTACCCTTAGTGCCACTTTCCCCATGTCAGCTCTACCCTCATTACAGGGAACTAATGTTATAATGGAACATTTGGGGTAGATCCAGAAGAATAAATCTGACAATTTTCAGTTTCCTGTCTCAGACCAGAACTGGAAAGTCAGGAAAAAAATCTCTCAGGGGAAGAAGGTTGTGTAATTGTTTTGGAAATGGTTATGGCAGCCTCCTGGAGACTTAACTGTTCAAAAGAACATCTCCAACAGGCTTTGGCTTGGCTAAGCTTTCTAGAGGGTTCAGTCTACAAATAGGTCAAGTCGTTTGGAGTATTAAGCAGGGGCCAAAGCCTCGGGCATGCCACCCAGGCTGCACTGCCCTTACCAGGAGGCAAGGACCAGCTGCTTTTTGGTGCATTGGGTCTAGACTGAGAGGCCAATCCCTCCTTTCCTTTATGAGCTTGTCTATCTCTTACTTCCTGCAGTTTTGCCAGCTGCCAAAAAGAAGGACTCCTTCCGTCCACTGGTAAACCATCACCTCGGAAACTCAGCCAAGCTGGCCAAACAAAACAAACTCCAGCATTTCCTCATTCAAGGGAGAGAGAAGAAGACAAGAGCTTTAAAAATTTTTTTCTTCAATAAAAGCCCGTAAGTCACCCTTGGCCTTCAATTCCCTCCAGATCCCTTCAAAACGCTGGAAACTGACTTATAAATCCATCTTTACAAGGCTCTTGCTCTTACACTAAGAAACAATGTAAGTGTGAAAACACAAAAGAAGGCTGCTTCTTTGTATCTCCATTCCCTCCCTTGAGGCTCTCACTCTGCCTTCCTCTCTCCCCCAACCCTTGTTTCCAGATGTGCGCTGGGCAGCCAGCACTGCTCCAAATTCCACAGAGTCATGTATTTTTTAAATGTCGGTCTTTAAAGGGCACCACTGCCAATGGTTCAGTCGCATGGCAGGGATTTAATTACCTAAATAAAGTACGCTCAAAGAAATGCATGTCGGGCTTTTTTCCTTTCCATAACTCCACTTCAATTTGTATTTTCCCCTTCTAATTGAAATAAATTTCCCTTGCTGTTTTGTGTTACAAAACACCTGGATGGGGTTATTATTCTGGAAAGGTAACTATAAAATTAGAAGGCTAACCACGACACGGATTTCCTAAATCGCAGGTGGCAAGGGTAGCAAGTGCCGACGAAAGGGAAAGTATTCACAAACGCAGGCTAAGTTCTCATGCAAAGAAAACCTCACAGGCCTAGCAATGCCCCAAATCAGGTGATGCCTGAAGGCTTCCATTGTGACACACTGTCCCAGTACCCCTGTAGGACTAATAAGAACATTCCCACACGTGTGTGAGAGACTACCTTGCATACCACCCTCAGCTGTCAGCCCCCTTTGGCGATTGTCTTGCCTGAGGTCACATGTACTTCTACAAGCAGCTGGCTTCGTGCACTGATCCTCTGGACCTTCTTACCCCAGCTTACGACAATTTTGAAGAGCCATCCCAGCTTTAGTGCTCCCTGTGGAACCATCCTGAGGACCTCATTGAGACTCCATCACAGCCCAGTTTCTCCCTCTCCCAGTCCTGCTCCTGCTCTTCCCTTCCACAAGTGTGGAACCCAAGAGCACATCCTAGAAAGCCCCCTGTATCCTCCATCAGCCTTAGGGCTGGCTTCCCTGCGGAACCCAACCGGCAAAGAGGGGAGAAGGAGTTGGAATAAAAAAAAAAAAAAAAACAAAAAAAAACCTGATCTTACATTCACCGCATATTCCTATCAAGTGAACATGGACCCACTTATTTCATTGCTGAGAGTTTAAGATCCATTAGTACCAGCTCACTAATGACTGCTCACATTAGTCCCAGCCTGAAGTCCAAGAAAAACCAGATGGCAGCCTTGAGAAGGAATCAGGGAAAGGAAAGTTAATCAGTAGCATGTACTAACAGCCTCAAAAACATTCACATCTTTTGACCCAATAAATCAAATTTTATTTCTGGGATATGCTTAGATCCCATCTAGTTTCCAAAATTACTGCATGTGGCTTATGAAAGTGCTTACTGTTCAGCAGATCAAACTAAATAAACAATGTGTGGCGAAATAAAGACAATATAAAGACAGGGGTTAAGGTGAGTCCACAAAACTGACTATAAGAACAGGCCAGATAAAGGCCTTTAGAGGCCCCCATCCCCATGCTGGCAACTCAAACAAAGGCACTACTTCAGACCAAACACAAAACATACATCTGCACTGAAATGAAAACAGCTCTTTCTCTAGATTTCCTGCTATGAAATTCTCCATGGGTATATTGAAAATGGAAAAGTATAGCAATAAGTGTTTGGGGCACCTCACCATGTGTTTGAACTGGCTGGTGGGTCATCCAGCCTGCTGAGGTTTTGCAGCATGGCTGAGGATGACCTGATAATGAGGCTTTGGGAAGAACTCTGGCTGGTTAAGCAACACCATGCTGTGTCTAATCAATAAAAACAAGATGGTAGCTGACAAGTGGTGAAAATGCTCCTAGGACTGCAGCCTGGGAAGCATAGGGGAGCCACGGAGGGCTGAGAACACATTCTGTCCTGCCAGTTCCCAGAGCACCCTCCTCTCAGGAGGCTGAGAGCAACATTCCAAACACAATTCAGAAACACTCATTTTAAAGGGCCCAGAACAAGCTGGTGTGAGCTCTGGCGGGGTCCCACCAGATGCAAGGACAAAATGGAGACAGTCTAAAGGAGTGGAAGGCCTTAGTCAGGGTAGGCTGCTCTGACAGAACACCAAAGACTGCGTGGCTCAAACAACAGACATTTTATTTCTCACATTTCTGGAGGCTGGGAAGTCTGAGATTTGGTTCTTGCTGAGGGTCGTTTTCCTGGTCTGCAGACTGCCACCTTCTCACTGTATTCTCACATGGAAGGGTGGGGCAGGGGTAGCGGGGCTCTGGTCTCACATCCTCTTCTTATAAGGGCACCAAATCCATCATGGGGACTCCACTCCCATGACCTCATCTAATCATAATCACTTTCCAAAGGCTCCACCTCTAAATACCATCACACTGGGAGCTAGAGCTTCAACATATGAATTTTGGAGGGACACAAACATTGAGTCCATAACAGTATCTTTCAAGTAATCCTAAGTTTTTTGTCACATTCTCTGCCAAATAGCTAGAGAACAAATGCCCTCTGTCTATAGAGCCCTGCACACTGACATCACTGGACACACAGGAGGGCCTGGAGATTTCAAGTAGAAGAGCTGCCTGGCCAAGAAAGGCTCTCCTTTTTTCCAACTTCCCAATACGAGGATGAATGGGCAATCAAAAATCTTGACATATTCTAACACAGAGCTCTAAGTCACAGCAATTCTTAGTCTAAAAACACCTTTTTAAACAACAATTATCAATTCTTAAACAAAAACTTTTTTTAACGTTTGAAGCATCAGTTCAGCACCTGTAACCCATAGAGCACTGAATTTTTAGCTCCAGGAATATACCCTTTAAGAACTCATCCTAAATGTCACAAAGCTGCACACAAAGATATTCATTACAGGCTGTAATACTGATAACTTGGAAACAACTTGAATAACCCTCAACCCTCAGAAGAACACTTAAGTAAGGTACCACCACATAATGACTAATAATCAAGAAGAGTCACTAACAAATATTAATTACTAATTATGTTATGTTTAGGAAAAACCTTACAGTGCAATGAACACTGCATCTACTGTAGAGATATAACTGTTTTAAAAGCTAACAAAACCCACACGCATAAAAATGACTAGAAGGATTTATGTAACAACGATAATGTTTGGTAACAATAGTTGTATTAACTTTACTTTTTTTAATTTTACATTATCTTTCTTAAACTTTTATTGAAAAATATTTATGTCATAAATTTGCAAAGAAAAACAAAACAAGATGTGGAGACTATTCAAAGGCCTGATGGATTCAAAGAATTTTCAAAATGGCATCCAAAATGGAGCACCAGGTGGAGTTCTGGAATGATCTACCAATTCATTAGGGTCAGTCCCAATGCCTCCACAGGCCACCGCCCCAAGGAATGAACCCACACTCAAGTGGGAGTTGGCATACTGACAAAGTGACGAATCTACCTTCCCAAAGAACCCCAGGATTTGACTCGAATTCATCTGGTACCTGAGTCTCAATTCATTTCCTAAGCCAATGTCTGAACTGAACCACTGTGGCATTTCAGTTTCACCAAAGCCTCTGTCTTTAGGGGTTAAAAAAAAAATGCAGTAAGTACAGAAAAAAAATAATAAATAAAAAGGGCAAGTCTCACTTTCCCTGCATGAAATCTCACAGCAATTTCTGGAATGGAAGTGGCACTGCATCTGTTTTCCCCTGGGGAGCCTGAAACAGGGACGAAATCTTTGTCCCTACAAAACACTAACTGCCTTCCAGCTATGGAGATACATCTTCAAAACCAAACTTCAGAACCTATGCATTTGACGGCTGGGACGGAATTTTTGAAGTTGGAGCTGTTCTGAACAACGGGGACTTTGGATTCATGGTAAATGACGATCAGGGCGCTGCCACCTAGAACTACGTATTCAGGAATCCAGGAGCTGTATTTCTCAAAACATTTTCGAACGTAAATGGACAAAATCGTTTTTAATTCCTGCTAGGTATGAGGCAATGAATAAAGTAGGATTCAGATGCCAAAATGGTAGCGCTTCTAACAGTTTGTGTGGAGGATCAAACGATCTCTTCAAGGAGAGCTGTGTTCGGAAAATCCCAGCTGAGGCGCGGTGCTCGTCACCGCCAAGGCTGCGGCGCTGTCGGGGGAGCGCGTGACTCAGAAGAGTCTGGAAATGCCTCCTCAGGGCTGAATTTCTGAGGCAACACGTGTGTTGTAAACAAAACTCATCCCACAGGCCCCCGCATTTTATACCCAGGGTTCTCCCACAAACAAGCAAGCCCCTCAGAATTCTCTCCTAAGCGCTGACTGAGACGCCACGTTCGGGTCGTTCCTGCGACGTCCATTCTGTGGACAGGGTACCAGCGCAAGCTGTCGCGGCCCCTTTTGCCTAAGTTCCAGAAGTTTCCCGATTCTACTTCTGTGGCAGGAAAAGAGGCGGCACAATTGGGACCGGGACTGCCTGAGCGGCTGGTGGGGAGAGAATCACTGAGGAGACGCAGCCGGTTCCCTGGTGGGCAGTCCTGAGCCTCCCCTCCCCCACGCCCGCGTCTTCTCAGTCAAGTGTGAGGACACACGTAAACCTGGGGGGACATAGCTAAGCCGCCAGGTCCCTGGGGGCTGGCAACGTGCTATTCACTCACCTGCTGTATCCGCAGCACCTGACGGGCTGTGGAGAAGTGAGACAGGAGAGAAGCGGGCGGCCACCGCCACGGAAAGAACACTCAGCAGTTAAGCACCAAGATGGCGGCAGACTCAACTCCCAGCAGACCTTGTGTTTCATTATACACTCATTACAATATATTACCATACTAAGTGCCACACCCACCCACGCAGGACAGGTCCCAGGCTGACCGTAAAAAGGCAAAACGTGGGCAATGGCCCAATCCTGGGACTCCCTGCCCCTTCCCCAAAGTAGTTAGAATAGTCCTCTACTTGTTAGCATATGAAATAACCAAGCCCATAAAAACTAGCAACAGCGTGCCTCCCGGCCTCTGGCTCCCTCACCTTCGTAGATGTCCCACACTCTGTCTCTGGAGTGAGTATCTACTTTACTTTAAACTGAATACCCAACCCCACACTTTTGGCGTCTCTGGCCTTCTGAGACAGCTTGCATTCTGTCCATGGAGTGTGCATCTCTCCAAATAAATCTGCCTTCACTCTACCATGGCTCGCTCTTGAATTCTTAACTGTGAGAAGTCAAGGACCCTCACTCAATGGGTCGTGTCCCAGGGACTCACCTGGGACCTGGGACCTGGCCATCCTCTCGCACCTCATCTTCCTGTATCAGAAGAGCCTCTAATGAGTTGTTAGATGAAAAAATAAGCCCTGTTGGTCTTCAGGGTCAGTTATAACTTCTCTATCATCCCTATGGTTCCTGCATATCCTCCAGAAGCTGCTGGTGTTGCAGAAAATAGATGATCTTTGCAGAACACAAGACTGCTTTGTTTCCCCCAAGGAGAGACCAGTCTTCTTTGGGGGCTTACAGAAACTTGAGTAGTGTAATGTGGGGCTACAGGGGTGGGCTGATAGAACAGACACTGCCCCAAGCCCAACACAGGACCTGCAGCCTGCAGAAGAAAGAGGTGGTCCTGCCCTCCACAGCCCACCTCTCAAGGTTGCCCTAAAAATGTCCCAGAGGCTTTGATCTCCCATTGTCTTGAGGGTTGTCGCTGCAGCCATTAACCGACACCCTACCTTTGCTCTGCAAAGTTCACCTAAAAAGACTTTGCCTTTATTGTGTTTTTTCAATGTTTTTTTATAATAGTCCTGCACTGACTTTATAATGGGAAAACCCATTCTATTTTAAATTGTTTAAAATAAATTCAAGTTTCCTAAGGTGAAAGAGAAACTTTGCTCCAGACTTACTGCTCATGGCTGCGAATCCAGGGAGTTTATTTTGGTACCCTGAACACCCACTCCCAAGTCCCATATGGTCTGTGCATAAGTAAACACACTCTACTTTTTTAAAGGGCTCCACACTGTTTCACTCTGCATTTCAAGTAGAAATACAAACTTGTCCGTAGTTGTGAGAAAAAAGAAAAAGAAAAACCTACCCAGGATCCATGGAACCAACCCTTCCTTTCCCCCATATTTCAACCTGGGGACATGGAAATCATTTTTTAAGGATTTGGCTGAGTTATCTGAACTACTTTATTCTTCCTCCTACAGAGCCATTCACAAATTTGTAAAATGCCCAAGATTTGTTCTTAGTGCTCTCCTTCTGCACCTGTCTCCCCTATAATGGCCCCTTCATTCCTGCATTCATGCAACAAATGAGCACATGCAAACCACTTGCCAACCACTGGGCTAGGCTCTGGGGATACAGCAAGGGACAAAGAAACCAAAACCTTCCCCACCCTAAGTGTAGTTTGGTGCAGGCATTAAGGAAAACAGTACGGAGAGTCCTCAAAAAACTAAAAATAGACTTACCCTATAATCCAGCAATCCCACTCCTGGGCATATATCCAGAAGGAACTCTAATTTGAAAAGATTCATGCATCTCAATGTTCATAGCAGTACTATTTACAATAGCCAAGACATGGAAACAACCTAAGTGTCCATCAACAGATGATTGGATAAAGAAGCTGTGGTATATTTATACAATGGAATACTACTCAGTCACAAAAAAAGAATAAAACAATGCCATTTGCAGCAGCATGGACGGACCTGGAGATCATCATTCTAAGTGAAGTAACCCAGAAAGAGAAAGAAAAATACCATATGATATCACTCATATGTAGAATCTAAAAAAAGAAAGAAAAAAAGACACCAATGAACTTATTTACAAAACAGAAACAGACTCACAGACATAGAAAACAAATTTATGGTCTCCCTCCACTCTTAAGTGCACTGACATCCCTGACCCTTCCCTATGTCCCAGTCCAGAGCCCCTTCTAGCTGGAGCTCTGCCCTTAGCCTGGCCTAGGCAGCGACATGTCTTCCGTCCTGAAATGAGGACTGCAAAACCTTCTCCTGCTCAAAGTCCCTTCACAAAGGAGCTTATATCCTGGCTGTTTTCATTTGCATACAAAGCTTAAATAAATAGCTTGCCTAAAATAAACTGGGCCTTTAAAAGACACATAGATTCACACTTTTTCTGTCTCTCTCCCTCACCACTCTTCCTCCTCCAAATACCTTTCTCCTCTTCTCCTTGTCCTTCCTATATGCGTGTCTCCCACTCCCTGCCACCCCACCACTGAGCCATCCCCCTGGGAGAACCATCCTCTGAATGGCCTTGCTGCCCACCCCCTGCTGACTCATAGCTACTCTCCAGTTTCCCTCTGTCCTGCAGTTGAACTTTTCCAGCCCATGTGCTGCCTCTCTGGAGTCACCCCCTACTCACTTCTTTACAACTCCTGCATACTGGCCGCCCCATCTCCACCACAGCCATGAGAATAAAGCCACCACTGTCTCTGTAAAATCACCGGTGGCCTCTCGGTCATTGAATCCAGCACCTTTACTCAATCCCGAATCTCTGATCGTTTTGACACTACCTCTAATAATGACAATAGACACCATCCACTGAGCTCTTAAGGTACGTTCTAGGTGGTATGCTAAGATTTTCATGTTCATTATCTTATTTAATCTTCAACAACTCTATGAATCAGCAGTTAAAGAGGACTGCAAAAAAAGGGACACTCTATTAGAGTGGCAGAGGTCTGTCTACTTCCCCAGAACCTAGAGCTACTTAGGCCAATAGAATTTAGTGGAAAAGCAGCTGTGCCAGCTTCCAGGCCTTGATCTTCACAGACCTCTGCTTTCTGTCCCCTGGAACATGTGTTCTTGGACCTCCGAGCTGCCATGATGGAGAGACCACATAGGCAGGCCCTGAGACTTCACACAGAGAGGGATGTCCAGCCAGCCCATCCCAACACAGGTCCCAGATCTTCTGGAGCAGAGACATGTCCCCACCTGGCCCGGCCCAAATTACAGACTCATAAATACAACAAATGAGTCTTGGTCTTTCAAGACATTAACTTGTGAGTACTATATGCAGCAGTAGATACAGAACATAGAGATGACTATTACTCTCACTTTTACTTTTTATTATTTGACTTTTATCACTATTATTACTTATTTTACACTGAGGAAATGGAGCCTCCAAGAGATTCAGTTAGTTGCCTGAGGTCCTACAGCTACTTTGTTCAGCCATTCAACTCTGTCCCTGCACCAGGATGCTCCACTTTTAGTTTTTATTTTTCATTGAAGTATCATTGGTTTACAATGTAGTGTTAATTTCTGGTGTACAGCATACTGATTCAGTTATATGTATATGTATTCCTTTTCATATTCTTTTTCATCATAGGCTATTACAAGGTATTGAATACAGTTCCCTGTGCTCTACAGAAGGACCCTGCGATTTACCTATTTTACATATAGTAGTATCTGTAAATCCCAGACTCCCAATTTATCCCTCCATGTCCCCTCTTCTCCCACTGGTAACCACAAGTTTGTTTTCCATGACTGTGAGTCTGTTTCTGTTTTGTAAATAAGCCCATTTATTTCATCTTTTTTAAAGATTCCACATGTAAGTGATATCATATGGTATTTTTGTTTCTCTGTCTGACTTACTTCACTTAGTATGATGATCTCCAGGTCTATCTATGTTGCTGCAAATGGCATTATTTGGCATTATGACTGGTAGTATTCCATTTTATATATATATAATTTCATTTTATATATACGTATTTTTATTTATACACACACACACACACACACATATATATATATAAATCTCACTTTGAATTGTGCCCTCATTTCCTTCCTTTGCTGCTGTGCTGCAATGTAAGGTGGTGGTTTGCGTGAGAATTAAGCAAGATCGTGCGTGCAAAGTATTCAGCACTGGGTGGCCCAGAATAAGCAACGAATAAAAGGTTTGCAAATAAATATCATCTTTACCCTTTTTGATTGTATACTGTCACTTAGCAATCTGATTCTAGTGAGAGACAATCCATGTGCCAGTTGGCCTGCCTCTGCTGACCCCTGTCACAGAGTTGCCTCCAGTCCCACTCTCAGCTACATCCCAACCTCTGCTGCCAACTATCCACTGAACAGATCCCCTGAGGATGGGCAGTTCTCAGTGCACAGATGAGAGACTCCTAGTCAGACAGGAGCCCTTCTGTCCAGTCCATTTCTCTCAGTGGCAATACCAAACTTCTCATTCCCATCATAAAAAGAAGGCAAGGCAAGTTGAACTCTTACATCTTTTTCAGCTCTGACATCCAGCCACAAGGTTCCTTTTGTAGTTTCCTTTGCATGGTCATCCTTCCCTGACTTTCCATCTCACAGGTACCACACTTCTCAGGCCATCTTCCTAGGGGTATGCAAGTCTCCATCCTTTTCTCTCTGCCTCGCCAAAATCTAGTCCCTTCACACTGTCACACGACTAGTCTCACAAAAACATAAGGTTCTTATCTTGCAGCTGTCCTCTAAAATCCTTAAGGCCATCCCCATTAACTGCAGGTTCAAGTTCAAAGTCCTCAGCTTGGTGCTGAAGTGACTTCAATATGTGGGCCCACCTTTCCAACCCTGCCCAATGTGGCCCTCACTACGCCTCAGCATGCCCCCTCTGCCCCTCCAGAAGTCCCTCACTCTTTGGCAAGATGCCCTCTCCCACCAATACAAGGTTATAGTAGGGAGAAGGTAGAGACAAGGGTGGAACCGAACATCCAAGACACCTGTTTACCTCTTTCACAAGGCCCGCCACCCGTGCTGCAACACCCTGATTCACCTGCCCTTTGAACCTAAGGAATGTGTTGCACCTAAAGTAACTTGTTTTGCCATTTGGTTTACACTGTCTTGCATTGTTAGCTACCATGCACAAGTCTTAACCCTCAAGACAGACTGTGACTCATTGCTTTTTCAACTTACTATCAGTATCTTGGACAATAGAACTAGGCAGACAGCAGGTGGTCAATAGCAAATGAAATGAGAATTGAAATCGTCCCTCCCTAGCCTTGCCCTCTATTCTTTCTCATTTGGGAATGTGAAATAAGTAAGTGGATGCATATGCACCTGGTCCAGACATAAGTAACTGTGTATCTGGAATATTTATCAAAATTTCTGTTGGAAGTGTCAGGTGGATAATGAAGAATACTTTGAAAAGAAGCATGGTACAGTGCTTTTTTTTTTTAAGCCACTTTATGATCTCTAGGGTACAGTGCTTACCACTGTGAACCAAAATGCATCAACAAAGATAGATGACAGTAACCAAGGGAACTTCAGTAAAATGCACTGTAGGTAAGATCATGAAAGGCACTTTTGGCCAAATCACTCATATCCTAAGAAGTGCTTGGCTTCCAAGAGCTGGCTGCAAGGAACCAGGTGAAATTAATAATGAGATTTTCACCCAGCAGAAAAAAATCATTTTTCATCTGGTCAGGCCTCCAGTCAAAAGGATAAGTGAGGTTTCAGCTAAGGTCAGGAAGTCAGAGGAAGCAGAAAGTAGCTCTAAATTACAGAAGAGGTTGCTGACATCACAGCACATCATAGGTGTCCAACAGACAAGAAATGATTGATGAGCTGGCTAACTGATTGATTTCCGTAACAGATGGTGAAGGACAGAAGTTGTAAGTAGTGCGTAAGAGGTACCCAAACAAATACTCCTTCTGTGGAAAAACGAGAGTGACCATTACATGCTGGATAGTGCTGCAAGACCATTCTGTTATTGGGATATCAACTTTGGGGTACTTGTGGGAACCCTACTTACTCAAAAGGGTATGGGTCTGTACTTATATCCACCTGAGCCTGCCAAAAAGACTTTATCTTTCAAATCATGACTCTCAATATTTGACTTACTGATATTTGACTTAATGATATCAGTGTCTTATTTCTGAAATACTGCCTTTCACAGGACACAGATATGCAGCAAAGGATTTGCTTCCCACTAACTGATATAGTCCTTCCAAGCAAGAAGACTGAAAAACAAAAGAGTAACAAAGTATGATCTCTGGGACCAAAAACAAACCAACAAAAAGAACTAAGTTTTGGTGGCACCAAATGGGCTACTCTGGTGGTTCTCAAAGTGTGTGGTCCTCAGAGCAGCAGCAGCAGCATGACTAGTCACATCTCAGACTTACTGGGAGTGGAGGGGGTAGGAATCCAGCAATCTATGTTCTAACAAGCCCACAAAGTGATTCCTTTGCTCTCTCAAGTTTAAGAACCACTGGTAAAGTCATAACAGCCCAATTAGAAACCTCCTTGTTCTTTCTGTTTATAGGTAGTGCAGGCAATCCTTCCCAGAAACTCATGGAGAAAAACTCCCCTTAACCTTCTAATTGCCTGGGCTGCTGCCACAGGGCCATGGCACAAGCGGCTTCACCTGCAATTCCTCCCCTTTCACCATCCCCACTCCAGCCCAACCTTTGGTGAGCTAACTTCTGTTCAAACATTACATCCTGTCTCAGACTTTGTCATGCTCATTGTCCATCTACAGCACCTAGAATACAGTGCGGGGTGGGAGCTGTCCTTCATGGGCTTGCTCACTGCCAGCACCTCCTCCTAACTCCATGTTCAGTGTCACAACCTTGATCGCTGGAGGTCAGCCATGATGGGAATATTTATACCATAGAAATTGGCAAATGCTCCAAACCAGGGCTATTTTATTCAGAAAGCTGGTCATTAAACAACTCCCTGAAATTTCCCTTAATTGGCTTTTTTGTTCCACGTCTAGGTTCCTTAGCAGACTCTTAGCACCATGAGGGCAGAGTCTGGGTCTTGTTTGATCACCTTGCATCCCTAGGGTCTTGTGCACAGTATGAATCTTAAACTACAGGCTGAGTAAATCAATGAATGGTCACATCATTCTTACTCTGGAATAAGATAAAAGAAAGAATTAATTACAATTCCATCTAAACACAAGTGACAGAAAACACAAAAAAGTGTCTCAAACGACACAGATGTTAATTTCCCCTTCACATAGAAGAAGTCCAAAGATTGGACTTTTCCAAATCCATCCTTCAAATCTTACAACCATAAATATCTATTTCTCATTCACATAATACAAGGTTGGTGCCATGACTCTGCTACATATGTATTCTTCTTCCAAGACCCAGGCTGAAGGATCAGCTCCTATTTGGGACATGTTGTCTTGTGACACAGAGACGGAGCAAGAGAGTTAGGGAAATGTGCAGTGGCTTTTAAAGCTTCTTACTGAGTGTGGCATACATCACTTTGCTCACATCTCATTGAACAAAACCAGTCACATGGCTAAGCCTAAAAATAGAGTGGGGAGGTTTACAGGGAGGCATGCTGATCACATGGCAGTGAGTAAGAATGAAGGATTCTCTCTCCTACAAGGAAGAGGGAGTGAATAATTAAGAACACTGACCACAGAAAGCTTCATAAAGACATCAGGGACCCACGATCCTTAAATCTGCTGCTGGTGTCCCCTTGCCATGTGATTTCTATCCCATTTTCCAGTATGGCTGCACTATAACCAGCCATCACACACTTGCATCCCAACCAGCAGGAATGAATGAAGAAAAGAGCATACCCCCTCCCTTTCTCTTACATCCCATTGGCCGGAACTTAGTCATACAGATATCTGTGATAGAGGCCAGAAAATGTAATCTTTACTGTAGGAAGCCACAGGTCCAACTAAAACCTAAGGGCCTAGAACTCAGAAAGAAGCAGATATTGCTTTTTCAACAATATCTGAGAGCAGATATTGTGGAAAAACTAGCATCTCTGCTGCAGAATCCACTCCTTTCCTACAGAAATCTCATGGTTTGTGAGGGAAATGACCATCCTTCTAGCTATGCCACCCAAAAGACCTCCAACCCAAGAAACCAAATTAATCACATTGTACTCACAAATTTAATAAACATTTAATAATAATTTTGTATCAGCTAGATATTGCTGCATAACAAACCACTCCAAAACTTAGTGGTTTAAAACAATGAGTATTCACTATTGCTCATGAGTCTATAGGTTACATGAGTGATTCTGCAGATCTAAGCCAGGCTTATCTGAACTAACTACACTCACTCATGTATATATAGTCAGCTGCTGAGGAAAGCTTTGTAGATCTTTAGTGGCCTTGTCTGAGATATTCAGACTGATATGGTTCTGGACCATGTTATCTTTCATCCTCCAGCAGGCTAGCTTGGGCTTGATCACATCGGTAAAAGATGGAATCCCAAGAGAGATAGCTGAGTGCACAAAGAACTCTTGAGGCCTGCCTTCAAAAATGGCAACTGTCATTTCCACCACATTGTACGGGCAAAGCAAGTCACAAGGCCAGCGCAGATTCAGAGATGGGGAAATGTACTTCATCTCTTGATGAGAGGAGTTTCAAAGTCACTTTACAAAGGGTGCAGACACAGAGAGAGGTGGATGATAAAGAGCATTTTTGCAATCTACCATGGTACCGTATTTCAGGTCCTCTACCATAATTATGTAATAGAATCAAAAGGCTTGCCTGCCCCTCTAGGAACCAACCCAAAAGCTATTTTTATTTTGTTTTAATCTGTTTTGTCCTGTACATAAGTTACCGGAATTCTCAAGTGACTTGTAAACAGAGAAAGAACAACAACAACAACAACAACAACAACAAAAATTAAGAATCATTGCTGTGTGCAATGTGACCTCCTATGCAGGAACAAAATACACTAGAGTGGAACTAACGATTTCTTTTGGCAGTTACTTAGATATTTCAACCAAGACACTTATGTTCCACCAGGGAACAGTTTTCAAGTTCATATATTTTATGCATGCTTATTAAACATATTTTATTCATGTACATATATATAAGTAACCATATTCAGTATAACAGTACAAATATACAATCAATATAAAAGCCAAAGGAATAAACAGAAAATCAATCTTTTGTGCTTCACCCAAATAACTATTGATAAGATTCTGGAATAAAGAGGAATGCCAGGGTTCAAGATATGTTTTGTTGCTGTATAAATACCATTAAAGTTGGCACCCATGATAAAACATCCATTCCAGTTTCAGCACTATTTCCAGTTTCCTCATTATCCATTCCAGTTATCCAGGGATAATCATTTTTCCAAAGAAAATGATGCCCAACCACTAAGATGAATGGACCCAGCACAATGTCTATATAAGCATTCCAGAGAAAATTCTCTATCCTGCTTCATCCTGGGTCACACTATCATCGCTTTTGATAAACATTCTGTTGATCAGGTGGAGGCAAGATAGTGGAATAGAGAGACTCCCAGCTCGCCCTCTCCCACAAGTACGCCAAGAATTACATCTACAAACCCACTGAATCACACAGAACACCTACTGAACTCTGGCAGAGTGTCTCTCATTTCAAAATACAGGAGGATTTTCATAAAATCCGATACACAACAAGTTCAGACTGTATAGCACAGGGAACTATATTCAATATCTTGTAGTAACTTATGGTGAAAAATATGAAAACAAATACATGTATGTTCCTATATGACTGAAGTATTGTGCTGTACACCAGAAATTGACACAACATTGTAAACTGACTATACTTCAATAAAAATATATTAAAAAGGAAAAAAATACTCTATTGACCATAAAAGAAAAAAGACAATATATAACAATTTAAACCTGGAAAGGATGAAGTCTGCTTAGAGAAGTGACTGGCTTCTGAACACAAGAACTATTAGGAAAATGAATCCTAAGAAGAAGAACCTAGCCCAGAAGGAGTAGAAGGAACAGGAGGATTTGCAGGCTGACCTCCAAAACAGGGCCCAACGTGCCCCAAATCAGGAGACGACTAAACCATAAAGAAGGAGTAGATGTCTGGGGAAAGACTTTGAAGTCACCTCCGATAATCAGAACGAAGCACTTGCTTGGGTCCTTACTCCACTCTCATCAGGAAAGTGGGGAGAAACCACTGCCTCCTAGGTCAGTTCTTCATTGCAAACGTGACTTGAAATGATGGTAGGGTGGATTAGTAGCAATAATGACCCATGTTGTTCCCCTAGCCTTTCGGTGGTACCAACCCCCTCCCGCACTGGTTCTGAGCCCAACCATGTGACTTGCTTCAGCAAATGAGACAGAAGCAAATATGACTCCAGCAGAGACTTGATAAGCACTTTCTCCCTGGAGCTGTTCTCCTGCTGCTCTTGGATTCCTGCCACTGTGTGAAAAGACCCAAGCTAATTTCCTAAGGATGGAAGACATACTATCCAGGCACCCCCACTGCCCCAGGCCATCCTTGGACTGTGCACCATTGCCCCTTGGGTACCCTGTCCACCATGGACAGGGGAGCCCTTCAGCCATGCTCACCATGACCACTGAGCTTACTACAAGGGTCGGAAGATTTGCCAGCCTATCCTGCCATGCTCTGACCTCCAAGACCCATAATGTCACCTAGATGAAGCTACTAATGACCAAAGATACCCAGCCAGGGGCTGAAGTCACCCCAGGTCCTCTGACTGGCTATCTTGAGGGCATTCTTGACACCCACTGAGGCACAGCCAAACTCCCAGGTGGGTCTGCCTGTGGCTGTGATGCCCTTCCGTGGAGCACCACGGGCCAGAGGCCAAAACCTGACAGCCCCAAGTCAAGTTATGGAATACCTCTGAGTCTCCACTTCTTCATCCTGAAGATGGGCTACATGACACCTATCCAGCAACATGGTTGAAAGAATGAATCACTCCAGAGAGAATTGGAGGTGGCAGTTGTGGAGACCAAAGGAGAATATCGTGTTTACTTCTCTGCACATAGTAGACTCTAGGTGTTTACATTTTTCTTCTTCCCGCTTCCCTTAACGTGGGAGCTGTAGGATTTAAACCTTCTCCCTTAACATACTGACGCTACTGAGTTATCAAATTAGCATAGAGGTTAACAGCATAGACAGAGGACAGGTTTTGGTTTCAAATCCTAGCACCACCATTAAATTAGGTACTTGACCTTGGAAAGACTACTTCATCTCTACCCTTAATTTTCACATCTGTACAATCAACTTAATGATAGTGTCTGTGTTTTGAAGACTTAATGAGCTAAATATCATACAGCAATCTGCACAATGCCAGGCATGTGGTAAGGATTCATTAGATAAAAGTTTGCTATTATTGCCTTTTCACTGCTGCTATTACTCTCATTTTTTATTATTTTAATTATTACCAGGACCTTAAGGAGAGAAAGCATAGAATGAGCAACTAAGAGAAGGTGGAAGGAGAGGGGGAAGCCATGTACCCAAGCCCTGGCCCCTTTACTGTTGTCCCCAAGGCCTGCTCTGAGGACAGAGGGTGCTTCTGGGCACAGATCTAAGGGGCTCAGCTGGCCCAAGAAGTCCACAGAGCAGTGACCTCAAATCCTGCTTTGGGGAATGAGGAAAGGTACTGATTATTCAGATCACATCACTCCTCTGCTGAAAAGCCTCCAATTGCTACTCACTGCAATTAAGATAAAATCCAAACTCGTATCTCTGGCCCACAACCCTGCTTTATTTTCCTTACTGGCCTTATCACTATACAAAATTATCTTATTTATTTGTTTCCATATTTAGAGTCTCTCTCCACTAGAATGCAAGTTCTGGGACGGCAGAGACCTTCCTGTCTTACCTGGGGCTGTTTGCCAGCACCCAGAATGGCGTGGCCCATAATAGGCACTCAATACATGAATGTTGAATGAATGAATATTAATTAATATAAACAGTGATCCAGGAAGAGCTCTGGAAATTTACCATTTTCAGGCAGCTTTTGGTGTATGATCTGCAAAGAACTTAACAGGATCCTGTTTAACTTAATGAATGTTTGCTGCATGAATGAATGAATGAATGAATGAATTTGCATGTCCACACCTGAAGGGAAATTGTCAAAGACCATAAAAGCCGAAGTCCAAATGTTTTCTCGTGCCAAGTGCTCGATTTCATCCCCACAGTAATAAAGGACCAAAGAATTTCTGACCAGGACGACCAACCCAGAGGTGGTCTGATCAGTGGCCTCGGCAAATAGTAGTAAGTGAGAACCAGAGAGTTCTGGCTCAAGCTTGGCCACCAGCTACTTCAAAATCTCAGGCAAGTTGCATCTCTCCGTGATTCCTATTTCTCCCTTCAAAACTAGTGCATTTGAACTAGATTATTTCTAAAATCCTCCACACCATTAAAAAGAAATTTGGTGATTCCAAACACTCATAAAATCCCACACTTTGATTGAAAGCTGCTCACTGCCCCAGAAGGACCCCCACACGCGGCCACCTGCACTTCCCACAGCTGGGGTCTTGGAGCTCCAGCCTCACTGCCTAACAGCGCAGCGGGGGCGCCCCAGGTGCGCACAGCCCTCCCCACTCTTGATGCTCCTGTTCCCCTAGCCCAGTCACCTCAGAATTAATTCATGTGTTTGTTTGGCTTTGTATCTCCTTTGTGTGACCCCAAGGAGTCCTTATAAGAATGGAGTCAAACTTGATGGCCAAGTTCTCTTCCTCACAAGTGGAGGAAGCCTGTCTCCTTGTTTTTCAGCTGACCCAGAATTGGTAAATTTTGCTGATTTCCTACTGTAACTGCCTCCTCATTTACCACACAGTGGAGATCTGATTCCTTCCTATTGAGACAACTAGTTTTGGCTGTTCCTTTGGGTTTTCAGTATTCTTCCAAATTATTCTGATTGATATAGACCTCTATCCATGCTAATTATGCATAGCTTCTCTTATAAAGTGTGGTTTCCATGGCAACAGCAAAGGGAGAAAGGGAGAACAGGTGTGCCAAAAGCTGTGATATATTAAATGACACTTACCCTCTGCCTCTCCGATGCAGATTGCTTTTCTCTGCATTTATTTATAGCAGGCAGTAATTAATCTGTGTGAATCTCTTTGCTGGGGGGTGGGGAGAGGGATACAGAAATGATTAACAAGAGTCCTAATTATCCTCATACCTTTGAATCTGAAAATTTTGCCACCATCGGATAATTCCAAAGTGGGATTGTTGAACTCTCACTTGCACAGAGATGCTGCTGTCTCAACTCGAGGCTGTCATCTGTAAAAAAGAAGCTAGCTGTGGTCGTGCTGATGTGGGCACCTGTGTTGTGGCATTTTGCAGAGGGCTCCAAAAGTGGGCCCCCAGGCTCCCTCAGATGACCTGTCAAGGTATAAAATTAGAGCAGGCCAGTGACCCAGACTCCAGGGACAGCCTGGCCCCACACATCCTGCAGCAGAAACAATACCACGAAGCAGAGAGGAAGAGCAGGGCAGCATTGTGCAAGGCTGGCCTCACATGGGGCCCAGAGTGATGCTCAGTACGGGCCAGTGTCCATGGAGTCGGTGAACCTGGGCTCCATATGCCACAACTGACTCTGTCTGACATGGGCTATTTCCTCTGTCAGAGCCTCCCTTTCTCTATCTGGAAAAGGATAGTGTTAAATCAGAGAATCTCTCATAAATAGAGATCTATAGCTCAGACTGAGCTAAGGTTTGCTGCAGTAACAGATAAACCCAAAATTTTAATGGAAGAAAATAAAGCTTTTTTTTTTTCCCTCACTCCCACTTCATGTCCATCACAGGTCACTTGGGGGCTCCTCTGAGTCATAATCTCACTCAAGGACCAAAGTTGATGGAAAGGAGTGCTCTGAGGGGTCAACAAATAATTGATCATTGGCCAGAACTGGTCACATGTCCTCACTTAAACACAGGGAGCTGGGAAGTACAATCCTGCCAGAAAGGCAGAGAGCTGGGAACACTTGGTGAGCAGCATTAATGGCTACAATGCAGCCCTTACTAAGAAACTCTGTGTGCTCTGGGTGGACCACTGGGGTAACAATAACAACTTTATAAAACACCCCTCCAAATAGGGGTGGAGAATCTATGCGAGAATACACCAAAGTAATTGGAACTGTGTGCTGGGATGGTAGATATATGAGTGAGTTTTTTTCCTTTCTTCTATTTTCCTAAACTTAGGACAATGTAATCTGATTGTACTGTAATTTAAAAGATTAATTTCTTTAAACTCAATACATATGCAACAAAGGCCAATTTAACAGGAGCACAGTGCTAGTCACCATGGGAAATGCCAACATGATGAAGTCAGGCTCCCCAAAGACTATTTTCAACATGTGAGTGTGTGGAGCTGGCAGATGGGCAGAGAAAATAGGATGCTGGAAAAGACAGGCAAGGGTGTGGGCTTAGACAGTGGGACGAGAATGATGGAAACGCTGCACAGGTGGACCAAGAGGCAAAACCCTTAAAGAGGACCACTGAAGAGGGAAGTAACAGGAAGAAAAGGTGATTTGGGGAGCAAGAGGACAATCTTGGTTTGAGTCCTACTGATACACCAAGGCCAGAGTGAAACTCTGGGCCTGGAGTTCACATTAGAGCTGGACGCGTGGGTGTGGGGGCTGCCTGTTCACACGCGGTAGATGCGTAAGGTTCCCAGGGAGAGGAGAAGAGGGGAGAGGATACCCTTGGGCAGGACTCAGAGCACAAGCACTGAGAGGCAGGGGTGGGAAGAAGAGTCATTTACATGGTCAGGAGAGGTGGGGCCAGCAGAGTTCTCTGGGGTGGGACTTACAGAAGGGGAGAGTTTCACAAAGGGGGTCACCTTTTCATGCTTGTTTTCATGCTGCAGGAGGGTCCGAGAGGGTGAGGAACAGCAACAGCCTGTGATTGGAGCAATTCCAGGGCTGCTTTAAAAGCAACTGAAGCCGCTTCAGGAGAGTAGAGGGAGGGAGTGTCAGACGGCAAAAGACTGAAACATGAGTGGGTGGCGGGGATGTGGAGACAGTGAATGCAGCCAACTCCTTCCAGAATTTCGGGACTCAAGGGAAGGCAGTGTCAGAAAAGGAAAAGATGTGTTTAGGATACGTAGGGGACCCTCAGGGTGTTAGCAGCAGAAGGGGAGGAACCCAGGAGAGGAACAGATTGAAAATGCTCAAGGGAATAGAAAAGCAGGCATTTGAAATGCTGGGACTCAAGTGATTTTAACTTATGAAAACAGCAATTTCATATGATTCAATCTAATAAAAAAGCAATGAAAGCTAGCTATTCACTTGGAAAAGAGCACATTATCCATGTTTGTCTGGCGCTGGCAATGGGCCAAACGGATATCAGAAATCCTCTTGCCAGACCCTGGAGATGCTAGATGAACAGTATCCAGTCTGTGTTCTAGAGAAGTTTAGGAAACAGATGTGAAACAGATCATTAGGATTTGCCACGGTTAATGTAAATGTCCCACGGGTGTCACTTTAGACCGAGAGTAAGAACTTCCAGGGAACCAAGGAAAAACTAGAAGACTGTCAAGAGAATGCCCAGGTGGGGCATCTGGTCAGTCTGGAGGGACAGAGAACATCGCCAGGTTAAGATGGGGAAGGAGGCCAGCATCCCGAGCAGCTGGAGAGCACAGTGAACTCGGGCAACCACACATTTTTGGACACTGCTTAAGTTAAATGTCCAAGGGGAGACTGTCAAGAAATTAATGCAGCGATCAGACAGGAGCAGACATGGATGTCCTGTGGGTAACAGGAAAGAAGGGCTGTCACACACGTGCTGCAAGACCGTATTCTCCCTCCGAGGATTCTGCCCTCAAAGCTTCTGTAGCACTGGTGACCCACCACGTCTGCAGCTCTGACCAAAGCCACTGAATGGAGCTTCGATTAGTGGCAGAAATACAAACTAGTGGGCAGTGTTTTAACCCATGTGATCCTAGTGGTCAGACACAGATGGCCAAAAGTGTTTGTGGAGACCACACAGCACAATATTTAAGAGGTGAGCTGGCACCCTTCAAATCACATTTCTACAACTGACCAGCTGGGTAAGGAAGACAAAAGAAGCCTATTGCCTCAATTTCCATGTTGGCCAAGTGGGGATAATGATGCTACCTACAGTAAACAGTTGTTTTAAATATTGAGATGATAAATGTGGAGGTTCCTTTCCTGGCCCCTGGTAAGTACTCAACAGATGCTGGTTAACAGTAATAGGTGGCATGATTATAGTTGTAGCAGTAATGAGAGCAAGAGTGTGGGCCACTATGTCCCCTGGACTTCTTGGCACAAATTCTCATCTCCCCCCACATAGTAACCCATGGGCGGGCCAAGGTATCCCAAAGGTGTAAGGAGGATGTGAGGTCCCATCACAGAGCGCATTCCTACCCACATTCGTTTTCTGGAATTCTCCCAGGACGTGTGCTGATGGTGTCGCTCTCCCTCTCTCTAGGCAACTAAACGGAACTATAATTAATTGCCTGATTCCCTCATTCCATACCTCATAGAGTCCATTTGTCACTCATGCTTTGGACTGGGGCCCAAAAAACAGTAGACTGAGCTGTGGAGATGAGTTGTCTCGCCCCAAGACTCACTGAGAGCACCCCTCAGAGGGGTGGATGCCACCTGTGTTGTCAATATGCCAGTCAGAGAATCTGGACCCGAAGGAAAATGAATTTGCAGTTTACTGCTGCTATACGCAAAAAACACATTCAGACCCACACAAAGAGTTTAAAGACTGGAGTTTAAAGGCGGAAGGACAACTTTGACCTCTGCTCTCTCACCTCCCCCTGCAGCCTGGATCTCCTGCTGGTTCTGTGAGACCTGATTCCAACAACCATCAGAGTTGTGCTTTGTTGATAAGTGAGAGGCGGCCAAGACCTCAGTGGTTCTCAGTCCAGAACCCCAGTACCTAAAGTTCATCAAAGAAAGATGTGGGCTCCATGGAGGGGAGAAGACATGTATGATTTTCAGCATTTTCAAAATCTTTACATAAACAGTATTTATTTATGATAAGACCCCACAGAACCCTAAGTAATTCTTAACCTAAGATCTATGAAGTGAACAATGAGAGATTCCTTTCAGGCTGGAAATGAAGATATTTTACAGTAACTTAAGGAAGCAGCTTCATCTTTAAGGTGAAGGGAGCAAGGCCCAGAGAGGTGAAGTGTGTTTTCCAAGGTCACCCAGCGCCTAAGTTGTAGAACTGGGCCTGGTACCCAGATGTCTTCACGCTCCTCCCAAAAATGTTCTACTTCCTTGCGCTGCTTTTGAAAATGAAGTTGGAGCTCCTGTAAATGATAACTGTTACTCCCAAGCTCTTGGGAGTCAATGCAATAGAGCAGATAAAGTTTTGATGACCCAGTAATCAAATAACATCAGTTAAAAAAAGCACTGGCATCCTACTACAGCCTCAAGAGTAATTCTCAGGGGGAGACAATGCTCGGTTGTCTGAATAATCTCTAACTCTAGTGGTTTTATTCCCACATCTTTTTTATTTCTAAAATGACTTGGGAAAAAGTAATAAAGACCACAATAGCAATAAAAACAAAAGAAGAAAATAAGGAACTGATACACGCACTTGACTAAAAAACAAACTTGACTTCAAAGTTAGCCTGCTTTGTGCTCAAGAAAGAAAGAAAGAAAGAAAAGGAGGAAAATAAAATTCATGTATGGTTTTAGCAGAGTTTTAGCACAGAATGGGGAAACACTGAAAATATATATTCTTAGTGGATTTTCTAGTCACCACAAGAAACATTCAAAAATTATTAAATTTCCAATTACTGCCACCCGTATATATGTTTTTCACAGCTGGAAAACAAAGTTGAAAATCAGCCAGGACAAGTGAGCAGAATAGAGATGCGCTTGAAGTCTTTAGCCACCCATGGTCCCCAAAGGGGTCAAGCAATTCAAAAGCTGAGCTAACAAGGGAAGATTTGCCCTGCAGAAGCACCTGCTCATTGGGTGCAGGGAACACTGCTCACCTGCAGTTTCTCAGCAACTTCAGGGAATCAACAGTCTGGTGAGCAGGCTCAAAGCTGCCCTGGACAGCACGTGAGACACCAGATGACCCTTTATTGATGAAGGAGGCTGACCCAGCGTCCCTTACTCCCTGTATACCACTGACACACACAACTGCAGAAACTCACAAGGGTCGTCTCGTTTTTGTTTTTGTTTTTGTTTTTAGTCTGTGGCTCCAGTGCCTCAAATAGAACAGGCTTAATGACGGCTTTGGGGAATCTTAGGATAAAAAACTGAGGTTCTCCTCCTGCCCTGCTGGTGGGAATGTAGTTTGCTGCAGCCATTGTGGAAAACAGTATGAAGATTCCTCAAAAAACTAAAAATAGACTTACCATATGGTCCAGCAATCCCACTTCTGGCTGTACATCCAGAGGGAACGCTAATTTGAAAAGATACATGCACCCCAATGTTCATAGCAGTGTTATTAACAATAGCCAAGACACAGAAGCAACCTAAATGTCATTAACAGATGACTGGATAAAGAGGTTGTAGTATATTTATACAATGGAATACTACTCTGCCATAAAAAAGAATAAAGCAATGCCATTTACAGCAACATGGATGGACCTAGAGATCGTCATTCTTAGTGAAGTAATAAGTCAGAAAGAGAAAGAAAAATACCATATGATATCACTTATATGTGAAATCCAAAAAAAAAAAAGGAAAAAGAGGACACTAATGAACTCATCTACAAAACAGAAACAGACTCACAGACATAGTAAACAATCTTATGGTTACTGGGGAAAGAGGGTGGGAAGGGATACATTTGGGAGTTTGAGATTTGTAAATGTTAGCCACTACATAAAAAATAGATTGAAAAAAAACAAATTTCTTCTGTATAGCACAGGGAACTATATTCAATATCTTGTAATAACCTTTAATGAAAAAGATTATGAAAACAAATATATGTATGTATATGCATGACTGGGACAGTGTGCTGTACACTGGAAATTGACACATTGTAACTGATTGTACTTCATTTAAAAAAAAAAACTGAGGTTCTGACAGTAGGTATTTTGTCCAAGGCCACACAGCGAGTACGTTGTGATTCCTTGTGCTGTGTTCCCTTTGCAGTGGGTGCCTTTCTCTCCTTTCAGCTAACATCATATCACACACCCCAGTCGCCACATTATATTAATCACTTATCTTCCTTGAAGATCCCAGAATGAAAACTAACCCCGTGTAGATCACTTTCAATGACTCTCCTCTCTTCCCAGCTTAATTTTGCAGCTCTGACCAGTGGAAAGTGACAGAAGAGGCTTTGAGACCCAGCTGCTTCCACTCACTGTTGTGGAATCCTCTGCCTGCCATGTGAATAAGCCCAAGTTAGCCTGAGTGCCTACTGCTCCCACCAAACTCAGATTGGGTGACTTAATTTCCAGAATCAGAGAGGCTAAGTGACTTGCCCAAAGGCACACAGCAAGTGTAAATAAAGGTAAATACTCAGGAGAGGAAGCTTTTCTTGACTCCCTTAAGTGCCTCTTCCACTACAACCTATAAAAAATGCCATTTAATCAGGTTAAATAAAGAGTATTTGATTTAAAAATAAAGCTCCAAACAGGAGACTCTCACAGTTAAATCTCTACTCTGCACTTGTCACTCAAGTTCTGGGTCCACATTTCCAGTCATTTCCTGAAAATCACCACTGTCACGACCCTCCATTCCTCAAATCCAAGTCAAATCATATATCCAGAATCAAGTACCTTGGTTTGGGTACTTGTTGTGTTGTCGTTGTTGTTCATTTTCCTTTTATTTCCCTGGAATGTATGGTGACAGAAAGACCCAGGTTCAAATCGCAGTTCAGTCATTTAACAGGCTGTTGGAACATTCCTAAGCCAAGGGCAGAATTTGCTGCAAAGAAATACAAATCTCTTTGACCTTAACTTCCCTGCAATTCATTTGCTACCTAAAAATAGTTTCCACTAAGAGAAAAAAAAGGAAGGTGTTAGCCTAACCAACATCTCTGGAGAAACAGTGCAACTTCACAGAGACAGTTCCTAAAAATGTATCTGCAAGGTACAGGATGTGGCTTTTTCAGATGTGACATGCCACAGGAAAAGCACCAAGAATGGTTGTGTTTCTGCAACTTATTATACTGTTTAATTAGAATTTGTCTGTCAAAGAAGCAGCTTAAGCAGCAGTTATCAAAAGGGCATAATATCTTGGCATCAACACTTCTGCCCCAGAATTTAAACAGAGCTTAAAAAAAAAAAAAAAAGGTGAAGGAAAATGCCAGGGTGCAGTGGTTACCTTATCATATGAGCTGGTGGCACAGGGCAGGGACAGCAGCTGGGCTCACAGACCAGCCAGGGTAGAGGCATGTTCACAGGTGTCTGTCTGGGGAGCGTCACCCCCCCCCCATCACTAGGACAATTAGTTTAATGTTTTATTCTGTCGGCCCCTACTTTTCCTTCAAATTCATTACCTGATATATTCAAATTTACCATAACTTCTCTGGCCCAGAATATCCACAGGGGCCAATAACCAATGATCATTTGCCAACAGTGACAACTTTTTGCCTTTAGAATCTGTAGCGACAGTAAAACCATGGAGCCAGGGATGGTTTGATAATGTTGTGTTGTCAAGGCTATTCCTTAAAGAGGAAAGGGGCTCTCCTTTTCCCACAGTGCATCACTGCCAAGGCTGTCTAACAACATCTTGTTTTCTGAGTAACTTAGAAAAGCTGCCATCTTCCTTAGGTTTGCAAAGCTGGACCCTAAAGACCGAGTTCAAATAAGAAGACTAGGACATTCTAGGTAGGAAGCAACCAAAACCCCAACCTCTGATGCTCCAGATTCAAAGCCAGGACAATTCATTACGATATCGTCAGGGGCTCCAAGACCCACAGGAGGGCAAGTCAGTAAGGCCTGAGATAAAATTCTGTCTGGAAAGCGGGAGGCCATGGCGCTACAGGGGACACCCAGTTCAATCCAATACTGGACACACCTCCCCACACACAGCCATGCTCAGTCATGTGCTTGTTTTCTGTGGATACTTTTGCATTACAAAGACAGAACTGGATAGTTGCAACAGTGACCTTATGGCCTGCAAAGCCTAAAACCTTTACTACCTGGCCCATTCCAGGAAAAGGATGTTGACCCTTTAGGGCATGGTGATTGAGCCTCTGAAGTGATGGGAAAGCTGTAACTTCAGAGTATCATTAGGCACACGCTGGTATCTGGACCACCAAGAACTGACTGCAGAGTGTCCAAAGTTATACAGTTGGTGAGTGCCAGAGCTGGGGCTCAAGCCCATGTCTGGCAGATTCCAAGTCTGTAAACTGAACAGATAGAAACTACCTGTCAGCAGGGAAGGATAGGGTACAAATGACTGCTACCAACCCGGGCTTGCATCCAGGTCTTCCTCCTGGGAGGGCTGCCAACGGAGTCATTCTCTCGGAAGGATTTGCTCTCTGGAACCCTTTGTACAACTTTCCAGCTTTGCAGCCCATGAAGCGTCTTTGGAGCTGGTTGTGAAAGTCAAATATTTTCAATGGTTTTACAAGATAAACCACAACCAAGATGGTGGGCCAGTTATTGACTTATGCTTCTCAGCTCCAAATTCACCCTTCACTACCTGCTCTGGGATAATGGGAGCATTTCTCCTGGATAGGGAGCACAATGCCAAGGTTTGTCAGTAGAGGGCGCTGGCAGGACATGGCAGGAGGCAGGAGGCAAATCTCCCTGATTTGACTTTCTCTGGTTTTGCTTTTCTAGTTCCACCTGCACCTTTTGTCAGCGATGCACGTGGGTGGGGACAACCCAAGGCCCTCTGGCCCAGAATCATGCCCAAAGTATGCAGTCCCCCTGCAACCTGGCAGCCCCACGGAGGCCCAGAGACCACCTCGTGCAGCTGTCTGGTTGTGGACGCTGCATGCTCCTAGCCTCCACCCCACAGTGGTCTCTCCTCCACTCCCTCTGCACTCCTAACTCCCAGCCTCAGCTCATCCAGGCTCCGTAAGGTTGTTGCTGTTTGCAAAGTTACTGTGGACTAGCTCCAGCTCCTACAAACCCAGCAATCTTTCCCAACATGCAGAGCACTGCAACCAGACCTTCTTTGGTGAGGTCCTAACAGCCCCTTCCACACTTGTCACTCCATGGGTCCTTTTCCATCTTTACACATACTATCTTACCATAGCCTTAAAATTCTCTATATTAAATTTCCCCAGTGTTGAAATCACTGAATACAGTGATTGAATGCAGACTAATTCAAAGAGGAAGGTCAGCTAGTGGCAGAGACATTCTACTGCTCTCATGAAATCATCCTGAGAGACCACATGTTTTACTTCTTTGAATATTCCTTAGAATGTGGACACATATGCTACCAAAATCTATGTATTGATGGATGAATGAATGAATGAATAAACAATCTCAATATGACTGAGAAATAAAACACAATGGGAATAAAATGGGTAACCTAGAAAACAGGAAGCCGACTGACACAGAAACCCAGGACATTTTATGGACACCATAAAACACACCACACAACATCTCAAGCCTGTTTCTAAAATGCACTTTTTTTCTAAGTATATATAAGCTATGCCCGTCCGTATTAGAATATTCACTTCAGTTCTCTTCTAATTCAGCACCCTCATGTCGTCATAGCAACCCACAGCCCATATAATAAACAATCAGCTTTTATTAAGAGAATTATTTTAAAAAGGAAGCTTTTGATGTTTTTCTCTAATACTCTTATTTTTCCATTATGTAAATCTGGCCTTGCATTATGCACACCTCCATGAATTAGGCCATGTGAGTTCTAGATGCAGCCAAAACTTCAGTCCAATTACATCCACCCTCCCCCAACATCTGGCAAGTACACAGCAAAGGTCTCGGTCCCATGAAGGCTACACAGCAAATAAGGGAAAGTGAGGAGCGCACCTTGCCCTCACCACATGCTCATTACAGTCCCCAGAGTCCAGTGTAGGAAACTTCTTCCAGGTTTCAGATAAGGAAGTGTGATGTCAAGGAAGAGCAGGTGTCCCTGCCAGGCACAGAGCTGTCACCGGCTAACCAGCCACGTTGCCCATACACACAAAGACTCCACATTGGTAACCAGTGTTTTATGTTCTTCCCTTGAAATGAAGAACACTGACATCAATTGGACTCTGACTAGATCATAGGCACTGTGCTTGGTATTTTACACAATTACTTCTAATCTTCTCAATCGTTCTTCAAAATAGGCTAAGTTATTATTCCCATCTTACAGACAGGCAAAGAGAGATTCGAGAACTCTCCTGATGAGAGACGAATCTGAGCAGCCCTGAGGCTCATTTTCTTTTCTGTTCTTGGTGATTTCACAAGCAGCAGGGTCAGCAGGACTGAGTTATTTCAACTAAAGAACAAGTCACGACCAGCCCAATTCCTGGGCTCCCTAGCCTCCTTCCTAATCACACCAAGAAGCGGTCACTGCCATGTATCTCTCAAGGTCCCAGGATTGTTTCTCTGGCTTTTGAGCTCATCTTCCTTCCACAGTGCTGTGTGCGTGTGTGTGCATATAATTCTCAGAGATTATTATCAGAGTTACCCCTACTATTCACGTCTCTTTGTTCTAAATAAGGCAGGTGGTAGCATCATTACAGGTTTCCACCCAGATGCGAGCTGGACTGAGAAGCACGTGAGAACAGTACCCCATTTCTATTGCTGTGCTGGACAACCCTGTTACTCAGCACTTTTCTAAAGTCCATCCTCCAGATAATATTTTTATTAATCCATTCTACCAATAAAACCAACCATTTTAGATGGGCAAATATTTAGAGATGCTTCATAAAAAGTAAAGGTATATCACAGAGAGCTATATTCAGTATCTTGAATGGCGTATAATAAAAAAGAATTTGAAAAGGAATATATGTATGTATAACTGAATCACTATGCTGTACACCAGAAATTAACACAACATTGTATCTTGACTATACTCAACTTTTTAAAAGCTTTTTAAAAAAGATATATAAGTGGTAGTAAGCATGAGTAGAAATGCTTCAGCTTTATTATTCATCAGGAAAATGCAACTTGAAACTATACTGAGGTGCCACAAGACACTCTCCAGAAGGGCTAAATTTTAAAAGATTGAACATATTAGGCATTAGAACTGTCAGGCAGTTTCTGATAAAGTCAAAGTCATGCTTATCCTATGACTCTACAACCTCATTTCTAAGGATTTACTCAAGAGAAATGAACACTTACGTCTACAAAAAGGTGTGTACAAGAAAGTTATAGACACTATTTACAATAGCCAAGACATGGAAACAACCCAAATGCCTATCAACAGATAATGGCTTAAGAAGATGTAGCACACGCAAACACGCACACCCCCACGCACGCACAAACACACACACTCACACACACACACACACACACAGGAATATTACTCAGCCATAAAAAAGAATGAACTACTGCCATCTGCAGGAACATGGATGGACCTAGAGATGATCATACTAAATGAGGTCAGTAAGACAGAGAAAGACAAATATATGATATCACTTATATGTGGAATCTGAAAATGATACAAATGCACTTACTTACGAAACAGAAAGAGACTCACAGACATAGAAAACAAACTTATGGTTACCAGGGGGAAAGGGAGGGAGGGAGTTTTAGCTTAAGAGATACAAACTACTATACATAAAATAGATAAGCAACAAGGTTTTATTGTATGTCACAGAGAACAATACAATGTCTTGTAATAACCTATGATGGAAAATAATCTGAAAAGAATATACATGTATAACTGAATCATTTTGCTGTACACCTGAAACTAACATAATATTGTTAATCAACCAAACTTCAATAAAAATTTTTTTAATTAAAGTTTTAAAAAAGACTAGCTATAGCAACTGTACTCATATAGCCAAAGTCTGGAAACAGCCCAGGTGTCACTGAACAGGAGAGTGGATAAACAAATTGCAGCATATCCACATAATGGAATATTACTCAGCAATGAAAAGGAGTAAATTACTGCTAACACACCACCATGGATAACTCTCACAGGGATTTTGCTGAGCAAAAGTGCCAGACATAAAAGTGTATGTGTCATATGATTCCTTTTACATGAAATTCTAGAACAGACACAACTAATCTGTAGTGTTGGAAGTCAGAATAATGGTTGCTTTGAGGGGTTACTGATTGAAAAGAGGTACCAAGGGGCCTTCTGGGGATAAGAAAAATGTTCCATGTCTTGATCTGGGTGATGCTCACTTGGAGTATATATTTGTAAATTTTCACAGTCACATTGTACAGTCAAGATAATCCACCTTATTGCATGAATGAACAAAGGTGTAGTCACCAATTACAGGAAGGGCTCTGAAGAACAGGTGAAAAGATAGAACCCACAGCAAGTGGTAGAGATGAGATGGGAGCCCAGATCTTCTGGGCCATCCTCATCCTCTACACACCATGCTGCTTCCGCAGCGGAAAGCAGAGCTTTCTCATCACACAGAGCAAGGCAAGCAGAAAAGCAAACTTGTTTCCCCACTGTTGTCCATAGTCCCTGCTCAGCAGGCTGAGTGGAATTTGGGGTGTTCATTTGGACAGTGAGTCATCACTCAGGGCACTGAGACTCCTCCGGCAGCTCGGGATTTAAATAATGATGTGTCAACATCTGCCTCCGATGACTCAGATTTAATCTTAACAGTGACCTCGTAAGCTTGCAGGATTATTAGAGCCAGCAAACAGACACAAAGAATATTAAAGTTGTTTGTCAAAAACCTCTCTGCTTCTGTCAAGAAAAACTTCCAGAACAGAGGAACACACATGCTCAAAACAGAAGACCCTCCAACTGGAAACAAAGGAATAAGATGCCATTCAAGCCTATTTTGCCAAGAACAATCAACTGGAAGGAGTAAACTTCTTGTGTCTGCAGCTTTGAAAGAATTCAGTATTCTTCATTTTGTTCAAGGAGTCACTGCATTGCAATGCTTTAAGATTGAAATTATATGCCCCTGGAACACTCTCTTATCTTCTCCACCTTGTGCTGGAGTCAAAATTCTAAGTGATTGCCTCAAGTCACATTGGACTTGGTGTCCAGGAAACCGATCTCTTACCTTAGCTCCATTGTTGTTGGCGTTGGTCCTCAGGTAAGCCACATCAGCATCGCTGAGCCTCAGTGTCCCCATCTGTAAAATGGAGATACGTATTAAGGGAATAACATAGCAGTTACAGAGATCTGGCACACGTAGTAGGTACTGAGCAGTCACGAACTGTATTTGAAGCCTTGACACTAGGCAGCCTTTCCCCTCCTCATCCTTAAAGCAGTCCCCAGGGTACATCAACTTCCAGTACTACTGAGAACTAACCCCATCAGGGCTGTAGGACTGACTTGCAGGTGCCCACGGTGCCCCAGACAATAAAGGCCAGACACACTGCCAGCCACTTGTAGTGGGATTGGCTCATTACAGCCTTGCCACACCTCTGGGAGGCCTTCTAAGGAACCTGTATTAGGTCAGAAAGCTGAAGTTCAAAGCATTACATGAACACACAGTTCATAGGTGGCCAAGTCAAGATTCACACAGCAGACCACCTGGGCTGGAAAAGCCCATGCTTTTGTCAATTCAACAGAATTAGTAAGGGCTTGGAGAAAAGAAAACACAAACCTGGAAGACGAACAAGGGCTTGCATAGTCTTCTATTGCTAGGTCACCAACTACCCCCAAAACTGAGTGTCTTAACACAACCATCATTTTTCCCACAATTCAATAGGCTGGGAATTCAGGAATTCAGTTGGGAAGAGGCTGGGGCTGGGAAATCATCTCCAAGATGGCTTCTTCGTGTGGTGACTGGTACACCCTTCTGCTCCTTGGCCTTTCTTTCCCCCCTGGGAGAACATCACCCGGCAGTCTCAAGACTGTCACACCTCTTACATGGCAGCAGGCTCCAAGAGGCAGGAGGCTGACATTGCCAGGCTGGCCCAGGGCTCCACCCACCACTGACACAGTGTCACTCCGCCATGTTGCACTGGCCAAAGCAACCAAATGGGTCGTGGGGTCATCCCACAGCCCAGGGGATGGAGAAAGAGGTCACATGTCTTCACGGGGGAGTGGTAAGGTCACACTGAGAAAGCACATGTGAGGTGGGAGAGTTGTTGTGCCATCTTGGGAAGACATAATCTGCCACAAGCCCCTAAGCATTCTCTGTTTGCAGAAGTGAAGTGAGAATCAAGGACATCATTGCAATGACAACCAAGAGCAGTAATAATTTCAGTGGATTCCTGATTATAAAATAATTTTTTACGCGGCATGGATCATTAAATTCTCATAAAGCCCCGTGAGACCAGCATTGTTTACAGAGGAAGAGGGGAGAAGGGCTTATCTAAAGAGCTACAGCCAGGAAGGTCTTTGGGGCTCCCAGTGGTTGTGTCTGCTGGGATGGGGCTGAGGCCAGTGGGCAGGAGCACGGAGTCCTGGAGGCCTTCCATTTGTCCCCACAGGACGTTTGGGAAAAGCTGTGTCAGCCTCCTGTGCATACAGATTGAGTCATTGTATAATAGACATTGAAGAATAGGTCATGTTTGTCTACTTCCTACCCTACTTCGGACATAAAATGTCCTGCAGGCACAGGGCTCAGGTTTCAAGGCAAGGACCTGGGAATATAATAAAACCACTGACACCAATGAAAGCAAGAGTCACAACCATGGCCACAATTTGCTGTCCCCAGCTGGCCTTTGGTTTTCTAACAGCACAGTCTTGAAGAGCCCCACTGACACGGCATGTTAAATCTGCTCCCTGCCCACCCCCATCACGGACCCCTTGGGTCTCCTTGGTGTTAAGGAAGAGTGGCCAATCAGGGTGCAAAACCTTAACTTGAGATCTGTGTTTGCCAAGGAAGCCCTGCCCCTTCTTGAGAATAAATGAGGAAGGAAACATACACCCTCCTTGTTACACACACGCCCACAAGTATTCTAATACATAATGTGCGTTTCCGCAGCTCACAGCTGAACATACGCATGAAATGTGAGCCAGTGAGGAGAGACACCCGTGTGGACTGGACCACTAAGCATCCTCCAAACTAGGTCATTATATTTTCATTATATTTATGATCTTCTTTCCTTGGCATCTCTCCCCACCCAGATTATAACCTGCACAAAAGCATAGGCAACACCTCCCCTGCTCACCCCTGGATTCCCAATGCCTAGCACAGACTATCGAATAGCAGGCACCACTGGAACATTTATTGAACAAATAAACGAATGAGGAACTTCTCAGCTCCTACCATGTCTACACTGAGTAGATATGGACTATATCAGACTACATCTGTGTATCCCAGCTGGTGCTGAGTAGGTGCTCAATAATTTTTTTTGAGGGGGCATCTATTCTGCACCAGCTGGGGTACCTGAGGAATGAGGAAGGGTGAGGTGGAAGGAACAAAGGACCTTGGACTAAGAAGAAATAATTGCGTTCCCATGTGCAGCAATAATGTTTTGCTGAAGCCATTTATTCACGCTCTTAAATCTCCTAGGTTTTGAGAAGCCCGACAGTCACCACCACGCTGAGCAAGCTGCCCATTGGACACCTTTAGCGGCAATATGGTCACAGCAGCTGAGAAATGGCATTATTGGAGAATTTCGCCTCATTTGCAAGACTCAGCAAGGACAGATATAACCAAGGAAACAATTGGAACCAGAAGTTTGTGAGTTTCAAATAAAATGTGGATTTAAGAAAAAAAGCCACGAAGCTATTTGCATGTGATTTAGACCTTAGTAACTACATCTGTGCCTCCAGGTCCCTCCCCAGGGTCTCATTCTGCTCCTCTCTCCCCTCTGCTCTCTTCTGTCCCCACCCCAACAAGTCCAGTGAAATCTGGATTTTTTTTTTCTCATGACTTATCTTGGAGCTGCCTCTCCTTGCCATTTCTACAAGATCACTGCCGCCCATCCGTGTCACTCACATCCCACCTTTGCTAACTGCCTCCTGGGGGAAGATGCAATGATCCAGCTAAAGCTTCCTGCTCTGCTGAGTGCAGGGCAAAGGCATCCTGTGCACTGAGCCAGCTCTAAGTGAGTCAGCTTTCCCCCCGAGACCCTCCCTGGAGACAGAGGAGGCTGACCGACTCTGAGCAGCTAGTCCGTCTCCCTCCCTGCACAGAGAAGGTCACATGATAACTGTCCACGGTCTGGGTGAGGAGTGGAGACCAGGGTGGAGGGGCCCACATGAAGTCATCCACTGGGGGACGCTACCTAAAACTTGGGGGGGATTCAGTAGGCTTGTAATTCTAGATAATGAACTCTCTGTCCCAGTGAGTACCTTTCATATCTACTTGAATCATTCTCCAAGTTTCAGGGAGACAAAAGGGCCAGACCAGACCAGAGAAGCTATGTGGCTCCGCTAACTTAGGCCAAAAGCCATTAGAGCTCCTAGTAACAGTGCCTGGGCTGGTGTTCCTCACCCCTCCAGAGGCTGGGAATTCTCCCCTGGGTCAGGGAGGTGCCCCATGTCATCATGCCCAGTGTCCCTCGGACAATGGATTGTGTACCTGTCAAAGCCCCACGAGCCCCTCCCAGACCACTTTGATCTCCCCACTGCCATCCTCAGCTGGGGTGACCTGGGAGGGGTGGGGCTGTGCAGATGGAGCCTCCCATTTCTTTTCTAATGACACATACGGACATTGTAAACCCACCAGCAACGAGAGATGCGGAAACATCTCTGGGACGCCCCTGTAACGACCCTGGAACTTTCTGCTTTTGATATCTTGAGTTCAAGGAACAAAAACATAATGCTCATTTCAGAAGACCCAGCTCCCTTCATTCACTCATTCAGAAGATTTTTGTAGGGCACCACTTCCTGCTCTGATGCTCCTCAAACAGAGGGAGAAATGTAAAAGTCCCAGGCTCTTGTGTATTCAAAGAGCCTCCTGCCAGACTGGCTCATCAGGCTCGTCAAAGCTGATTAACTGAGGAAGACAATGTTTCCAGCACCAGACAGGGCAGGGGAGGCCAGCTCTGACTCTCCCAGCTCCCCACAGCCCAGGGTGCAGCCCCACTCCACATGTTTGTGGACTCAACCAAACGTCCTTCCTACAGAAGGTCATGAGAAATACATGTAACAGGATGTAAGAAATGGAGGTTTACCCTGAGGCACATTCCAAAGGAGGTGGTAGGATGCCTGCAGAATTTATAAAGGAGATGGCCAAAAAAAAAAAAAAAAAATTGCAAGACTCATATAAGAAGGCTAGGAGTTGACTATTAGATTTTTGTTTTTTTGGATGATTTCTTCAGAGAGATCTGTGCTGTGACTGTACAGTTTGGGGTCACAGGGGCTGCTGTCTGACTCCTCCTTAAATAATCCCAACCCCAAGGAGCAGGCTGCTGGCAGCTGGCAGACAAGCCCAAGGCGAGGGCACTGCATTCCCAGAGATGCCAGAACAGGAAAGCCATCAGTTGGTGTTTCCCAGGGACCAGGGGGAACTCTACAAGAAAGAGAGAGCAGGCATGGGGCCATCAGATCCTTTGGAGATGGACTCCCAAAGGGAGTAAAGAGACCTCAGTAGGAGACACTGCAGGTTTTGCAGGTGCTTGGGGCTGAGGAATGACGACACTGAGAGCCACGTGAGTGTCCATCACCTGCATCAAGGGAACTGGGAGTGAGAGGTCCTTGGGGAAGAAGGGAGCATGAGAGACACTGTCAGCGCATCACCATAGTCCAGGGACCCCTTTGAGCATTTCTGCTGCCCCTTTCCCTTCTGTGTGCTTTGCTTCGAACAGCCTGCATCTGCAGCTCTCCTTGGAGGACAGCCCTGGAGTCGCTGGGGCTGCTTTGCCCGCAGAAGCAGTTGCATCAGGTGGCTGGGAGCCCGTGTCCAGTGCCTGGATGCCTGCTAGCCAGCGTCTATAGGAGGGAAGTACCAGGTTCAGCTCCCCGACCCTAAGTCAGGAGGACCTGAGGTGTGCTCTACAGACACGGCTCTCTTGGCCTCCTCACCCTCCCCATCCAGCTCCCACTCCCTAACACTCAACCTAAGACAAGGTGTCTCTGCAGAACCCCAACAGAAGAGCCAGAAAGAATGCTGGCAAGTCCACACCAGGACCAGCTGTCGACTGAAACAAAAATGCACAACGTGAGGGCTGTGAGTTTCAGTTTCATTGGGGGACTTACTGAGAACTATAGCCTGGGAGACAGCCTCCCAGATAGCTCTGAGGGCTGCTCCCAAGGGATAGGAAGGGAGGCCAGTCTACATGTGATTTGGAGAAGGGGCACGTGCACTCAAGCACACATTTCAGCAGAAGGTTACCGTTAGTCAAGAGGAACAGATATCTCAGTTAATGACTGTAGTGCTTTTCTAGGTACAGGAAGATGCAAGAACCCAGGTTCATACAAAATTTCTCCTGAACTAGTCTTAATTATCTGCATATTTTCCCAGAGCACCAAGTCCCCCGTCCTGATCTTCACCCTGAATGCCTTTCATGGTGTGTTGTCGGTCGGTGACGGCAGTGACAAATGACTTGATTCTTGTAGAACTGGATGGTGGGCAAGCTTATTACATGCAGCCAAGACACTCCCGTGCCCCTTATCTCTTCTCCCTCCATTACATCCTAGACCCGTGGAGACCTTGATTAACAAGTTGGAGGTAGATGCTGAAGCCACAGGAATCGAGAATCGGAAGGAGAGGCACACCCGACTTCCCGCTTCCTTGCTTCCAGCAGCTCTGAGCTGGCAGAAAGGAAAATGAAAAATGCAAAAGACATCACATGAAACTAAGTTCAAAGCTTTGACTCCTACATGGGAAGTAGGCACTGAATTGCCAACCAGAGGACCCCGTACTACCCAGGAGTGAGCAGAGGAGATGTGGAGCTCACTGTGGTAGCCCTATTTTAGTCGCCAGCACTTCCTTTCCATCTCCTCCACTGACTCTGTTATCAGACTTCCCCAGACAGGACCACACATCAGCTAACTCCTGACTTCCCCACGTTCCAGCTGCTGGAGGCACACCGCAATCTGGATTTGGTTTCCCGTTCTAGATTTCTCTCCTGTAGACCCTCCCCCAGCCACACCCTACTAGGCTCTGACTTCCCTTTAGCTCCTCTGCCTCTGAGCCTTTGTTCTCCTTCACCTGACGCCTCGCCCAGCCTGCCAGTCTCCCAACCAAGTTCCACGGAGCCTTTGTGGAGGTTCTGGTGATATAGATCCTTTCCCCCCCGGGAGTCCCAGTACACCCAGCTTCACTGACAGCTGAAGGGGCTCGACTCAGTTCCTCTGGAAGTAAAAACATGGAGAGCAGGCAGGCTGAGGAGCATCTGGGGTGAGGCCAGCCCAGGCAGCGGGTAATTTCACATATTCTCTAAGCTCCTGCTGTTCTGTTGCTCTTTGCTTCTGTCCAGTTGTTATCAAACTTCACTGAGCATCAGAACATCCTGGAAACTGGTTAAAAATGCAGATGCCCTGATCCCCAGAGGTTTCAAGTCTAGGGCTGAGGCCCATTCTGGTGGACAGATGGCATTCACAGCCCTAGTTCCTCACCCCATCCTTCTGGTACCTTCCGGCATCCTGCCCTTTGCCATGTGACTTTGCAGTCCTCCCCACCAAAGAAGCAGAGTCTGCATCCCGCTCCCCTCTCCCTAAATCTGGGCTCGGTCAAGTGACTTTCTTTGGTCAGTAGAATAGACGGAAATGAGGATGAGCCACTTCTGCACCCAGGACTTGGAAGCCTTGTAGATTTCCCTCTCATCCTTGCGTCTCTGCACTGTCCCAAGAATGACACACCCAGGCGAGCACCTGGAGGATGAGAGACAGTGGGCAGAGCTAAGTCCCTTCAGCCACCCCTTCCAAGGACAACCTACACTGACCAGGAGCAGCTAACCTCAGACAGGAAGGCACACCCGGCTGAGGCCAGAGGAACGCCATCCCCGGCCGAGCCAGGTCTGCCTCACCAACCTCAGCCTCTTAAACTAAAGAAATGCCATCATTTGAAGCCCCTGAGTTTTGGCTTGGTTTGTTACATGGCATTATCACGGCAATAGGTAACTGATACACAGAGGACACTGCATTTGTATCAATGAGCCCACAGTTTATCGTGCGGTTCAGGAGGAACCCCAAGCCTTGACCTTACCAAGCTGGTCATGCGCTGCCTTGAACAGGGGTCACCTGTTGAGGGGCCAGTCTCTACCCTTCCGGCACAGATAGGAGCCCCCAAGGCTGGAGTCCCACCTGGGGGCGTTTATTTGGGTATCCTCCAGAGCTCTGCCAGGCAAGCCCAGAGGCACCATTTGCCAACTTATAGTGAGAGTGTTGGTTTCACAGACTGGAATGAATATGGAGAGAAAGCAGAAGGTGCTAACTTTTTACTGACCCCTGAGCAGTTAGCAACTCTGAACAACGTGCTAGAGAAAAGTGGGGAGGGGGACAGAGACAGAGGGAAATTAAAACAGAAATTTAAAGAGAATTTTCCCCCCTTTATTGGCAGCACAATCAGCCACAGGAACCCCAGCTGATGCTGTTAACGACTACTCTGATAGGAAACTGAAACCGATTAGGGGAGAATCAGACGGAAAACAATAACACTTAGCATTTATATGACTTCTTACATGCAGCACTTTTTGTTCCTTTTGTACCTCGCAAACATTGCCTAATTAATTGCCATGGCACCCCAGAGTAGACGATGGGTTTTCCTCTCTGTATCTTACAAGGAATAAAACCCGGCACTTTCCAAGCAAGGTAGCAGCCAGTGCTAAGCCCCGGGTACCCTTTTTTGCATCCCTGTCTCACAACCCTCAGGGCTCACGCTTTTTTATGTCTCTGAAGAGTTTCAGAGATTCCTATTTATAGACTTAAAATATTAGTATATTTGAACTAGAAGGGATGTTAGGGAAGCACTGATCCAAATCTCTCATCTTACACATGCTGAAAAGAGGCTGCTTTCAGCCAAGGACTGTCTAAGGTCACAAAGCAAGTCAGGGAAGAAGTAAAATCAGATCTGCTTTTAGCTCAACCTGGGTCAACCCTCCACATCCCCAAATTCTGGAAGATACAGTTATTTATGTTAGATCCACCAATGACTTTCGCCTAATCTGTGTTCATAAATGACTTCACGAGTGCTAGTCTGCAGTCCTCGAACCTTTATTAAGCACATGCCATGGGATTCCCAGAGCATAGGGGGCTCAGGAGTGAATATGGCTTGTGTGAAGCCAGATGTGTGGGGAGTCAGTCCTGGCCAAGAGCACGGAGCACAGAAAAGCTCTGTCCCAGGGGAGCTGGGGCACCACGGCATCTCTCAGCCACACATATTGTTCTCAGCACGTAGTAGGTGCTCAGTAAATATACAGTGACCGGTCAAAGTGGGTATAATCCAGTGTGAACTCAGAAGAGCCAAAAGCAGGAGCTAGGGGTAAGCTCCCTCACCAGTGCTTTGACGCCTTGCAATCCCACCATCGGGAGTTTTGAGTCAATGACAACCTCACGGCCAGCAATTACAGTTATAGTTACAGTTACAAATGAGAAACATCACACTAAAGTCTCATCGCACCTTTCACCCCTTCGTATGCTGATCTTCTTAAAGCCTTTTATGGCCGAGTCTCTACCAAGCTCTTCAGCCACATCTTTGACCTCAAGCCAAGTCCATACATCCTGACTTCACTCTCCAGCACTTCAGACTGCTTGAACAGCCCTGAGCCCTGATTGTTGTTTAGACTTCCCAGCCTTTGCACAGGCTGTTCCCTCTACCTAGAAAGCCGTCACCCTACCTGTTTCCCCGTCAAACTCACCTGACTCTACCAAGGGCCCTACTGCAGCAGAGAGCACCTTCCTCCTCGGTATCCTGTGTCATGTGCCCACATCTACTCTTAACAGGTCTGCCTCCTTTACAAAACTGTGATTCCTGAGTCCCTAGCAAGTAGCTAAGGGCCTCGCACATAGCAGTGTTTCACACCTTGGGACTTCATTTTAAAACTGAATCCTATCGGAAGAACAGGATGAAGGGATGGAGTGTAGACAGAAGACACCACAGGCACCGACAAAGGGGGAAGAACAAGGGGGTGTTCAGGAGCTCCTGCAGGATTCATTTTGCCTCCTCCCTACTTTCCCAGAGCGTCAGTTACATAGGATGAATGACACACGGGCCCTGAGGTTCCCCAGACCCTGCTTTGGCTGTTTACTGGGCGTACTCATTCACTTACCACCTGGCAGATGCAGCGCCCTAAGAGGCAGCCAGGAAAAATTATGCAGCTCCCCAAGTTGCTTGTCTTACAGACAAGGAGTGACAGTCACCTGAGGAGGCTGTGATGCAACCATCACTCACTATAGGAAGTGACCACAGCATGTCCCCAAAAGCTGACATACCCTGGGTCTTGCCGGCTCCTCCACAGCTCAGAGGTTACTGGGGAGGGCAAGGGTGTCAGGCTGTGCGTGTCTCTGGGCTCCCCAGCAGCTGCCAATAGACACTGACACCTCTCTCTTCAACATCACCCATTCCCCAGCCTTCGGAGTCTCTGTCACTTCTCTCCTTTCCCTCCATTGACTTCTCTTTCACTCCCTAAGTCCCAAAGTGATCCTCTCAGCATTGAATATTAAACGGTGTTTAAAGGAAATTAAACAGTCAGGCTCTCCCATACCTGCTCAGTTCACACAAAGAGTACTGATTTCCTGCTGATGGAAGTAATTACTCATCTTTCAGATCTCCTTGTTTTTCTCCCTCCCTCTCTCTCTTTCTCCAAGAGAGGCACAGCTAAACTGCCTTCCACGGTGCCACTGAAGGGGAGAAGAAATCTGCCATATAATTTGTTTTAAATAAACTTTTTAAAGGTATATATAACCAAAGAACAAGGCTGAAGACTCTCCCTTTTGACAGACTCTGAGGCTGTCATCATGTGACTGTCGAGAGATCAGCTCAGCCTCCCAACCACTGACCTCACCGGTTTCCAGCAAAAGCTGCTGCGTGAGCCAGAAATCCCAGGGCTGGGTCCCTATTTCCCTCCCCAACCCTCTGGGGACCCTTTCAAATATATTTTATCTGCAGTCTCCAAAGGATGGGAACGAGGTTACTGACTCACTGTTATTAAAAATCAGAATGGGGAGTCACAAGACATTTGGTTCAGTAACATGCCCAGGAAATCTGAGGCAAAAGACGGAATCTTTGAAGGGAATCTAACGTTATTAAATAAATCGCGAATGGGTTCAATCGGAAAAGTTTGAAAATTATTACTTTGGAGTTCCAAGAGTCAATCTCTGGCATTTCTCCTATTAGTAACTCCTGAGTTACTAAGACTTACTTAACTCTTCTAAGAAATTCTGGGCCCCTATATAAGGGAGCCAAGGCCCTGATGGGAACCAACTCTTACCAGAGAGTAGTTAGCAAATAAATGTAAGACCCTTCCTGCTGTGCAGCCAAACACAGAATATTTAGAAATAGTTTTATATAAAGGAATCTGAATTGTTATGTATGCCATGAAACAAATAAGTTAAATTAAAAAACCAAACAAAACAAAGAGCTGAGTAGATTATCACATGCGACACGGACTTTAGGTAAATTAGGTGGAAATGCCTTGCTGAAGAAATGACATTGAAGCTGAGGTGTGTAGGAACAGAAGTAGCCAGCCAAGGAAGGGCTTCCAAGGTAGAAGGAACATGTGCCATAAGGCTAAGAAGATGGCGGGGCCAGAGCGTGCAGGGCTTGTGGGTCGCCAGAGGGGGTCTGGGTTTTACTATATTAGGGACAAAAGCAGAGGGAAGATTTAAAGCAGGAAGAACGTGAGCTACGCTGAATTTTTTTAGAAGCAGTCTGACTGTTGGGTGGAGGGAGAGCAACAAAGGCTTTTTTGCAATCATGCAGGCAAGAGATGTTAGCAATACAGGTCAAGAAGATGGTATTGGACAAGGGAAGAAGACTAGATCCCCGCTGTATTTTGCAGATGGAATCGATAAAACTGCCAAGTGGATCAGAAACAGGGAGTGAGGGAAAGAGGGGACTCAAGAGTGCCACTTTAGTTTCTGGCTTGAGCATCTGGGAGAAAGGCAGCACTGAACAGAGACAGGGACAGCTGGGGGAAGGGCACAGGGCAGGCCAACACACTGGCTTTAGGGAGTTAAATCTAATGCATCGGGGAAAGAGTCCACTGGAGACGTCAGGTGAGCAGTTAGCTATGTGAATCTGGAACACAGAGAGAGACCTGGGCTGGAAATACACGTTTGGGATAACACCAGCCTAAAATGCCATTTGGACCCATGGGAAAGGACGATTTCACGGAATAGACTATAGAGAGAGGAGAAGAAAGCCCAGACCAAGGGGAGCAGAACCACAGCATCTTGTCGTCTAGCAGAAAAGGAAGATAAAAGAGACAAAGAGAAAGACAAAGAGGAACAAGAGCAGGAGAGGGGGTCTGTCAGGAGCTACTCCAGTATGCACCACCATCACCACCAACCACATTGAAAATGACCTGCCAGGACCACCTACGGCCTCCCTGCAGCCCAGTCCCAGGATGACCTTCAGTGCCCATCATGTACGGACTCCATCACTCCCAGCTTCTTAAAACACTCTCCTCTCTTGGCCTCCATTGGGTTTTCAGCTGCAATTAACCATCACAACAAACCAAACAAAGAAAATTATTATCTCACATAACAGGAAGCATCTCTAGAGGTACATCAGCCTTCAGGGCTGGTGGATTCATCCGTTTAAGAGTGTCTTCAGGGACACGGCTCTGTCTGTCTCTCTGCTTTGCTGTTCACGGTACAGGAACCTCTGACAGGAAGGGATAAAAGAGAGCAGAAAAGCAAATGGATCTTACGTTCAAAAAGAAGACAGAATCCTCAAATCTCTCCCCAGTTTCACCTGGCCATTCTCTAAAGCAACGATTCTCAAATGTTTATATTTCTCAGGACAACTATACAGTCTTCAAAATTATTGAGGACCCCAAAAACATTTTGAGGATTACATATGTTGATATTTATCATGTGAGAAATCAAAACCAAGTCATTTAAAAATATTAATTTATTTTTAATAATGGTAATGAACAGTAAATATATATTAACCTAAATAATCTATTTTATTAAAAAATAGCTGTATTTCTAAATCAAATTACTGAGAAGAGTAGCATTGTTTTACATTATTCAAATCTTTTTAATAGCTGGCTTAATATAAGATAGTTGGTCTTCTATGTGCTCCAGCATTCACCCTCTTGTGATTATCACACATCATGTAGCCTCTGGAAAACTTCACTGTACACTCATTAAAAAAAAAAAAAACAAGAGTGAGAAAGGCAAATGAAATCTTGGTATCTTTATGAAAAGAGTTTTAATCTTGCTGATCCCCTGGGAGTGTCTTAGTGACTCCTAAAAGTCCACAGACCATACTATGAAGACCAATGCTATAAAGCGGGTAGAAGTGGGATCCCTGGATTGGGGCAGACCAGGGAAAATTGAAGGACAACACTGTACCGAAACTATAAGCATTAACTGCAAGATCCACACTGACTGCTGAAACTCCACCCTCCTTCCCCAGACTTGTCGACCTGACTCAGCTCTCAGGACACTGCCAGTCTGGATAAATCCTCTAACCAGGAGACTAAAACACCTCTGAGAAATCTAGCCAATCTAATAGAAGAAGAGACCTAAAGATCCTGCTATTAGCAATTCCCCAGTGAAACAGCCCAGTCTTTGCTGAAAGACATGAAGAGCAACACAGAGCTTCAAATGTGCTTTCTGATGTTTCTCTTAATCACCAACAGACAACCAAAAATAACAAGACATTTGAGGAAACCTAAAATGAGTAATAAAAAGTAAACATATTGGCCAGGTGGAGAGGAAAATTAGAGAAACAGAGTGTACGCAGGAAGGTATAAAATTAAACTATCATTAATATCGTCAAAGAAAATACTGTGTCTTTAAACAAGACCAGGATGCATTTAAAAATATTCAGAGAATCAAAAAAAAAAAAAAAAAAAAAAAGAGAGAGAGAGCCTTTTGGAAGATAAAAATATGACAATAGAAATTTAAAACCCCTTATAAGTGTTGTCAGATAAAATTGAGGGAATCTCCCAGGAAGAAGAGCAAAAAGACAAAGATATGGAAAAGATAAGAGGTTCAACTCCAACAGCAGGGACTCTGGAAAGAGAGAACAGAGAACAAGGATGGAAAGAAATCACCAATAAAATAATTCAAGAAAATGTCCCAGCACTGAAAGATTTTTATTTCCAAATTGAGAAGGCTCACAAAGTTCTCAGCACAAGAGATAAAAATAGACCTACACCGAGACCCATAATTTAAAAATTTCAAAACTGGGGGACAAAGAGAAGATGCTAAAGTTCCTGAGCAGGAGAAAAAAAAAATACACATGCAAAGTATCAAGAATCAGTACTGAAATCCTCAACAGCAACAGTGGAGGCTAGAATTCAATAAGAAATGCCCTCAGACTCGGAAGGGAACTGATTTCCAAACAAGAATTTCACATCCAAACTTCTAACTAACTGTGAAGATACTACAGACATTTTCAAACATGGAGCACTCTCAGTAAGATTTATGTCATTTCTCAGAAAGCTACTGGAGGGTGTGCTCCACAAAAACAAGAGAGTATGCCAAGGAAGAGGAAGAGATTAAAACCCCAGAAATGCAAGAAAGAAGGGAAGGAAATCCCCAGGGCGATGGTGAAAGGAGATCTCAGATGATGGCTGCCCAACAGCCATGGAGAGCAACCAGTTCAGAATAGAGCAGGACAAAAATGTGAAGCTATTTCTTTAGGAAGAGAAAATTGAGAGGATGGTGAATGTAGCTGAGCATTCTGAGAATAAAGCCACACACTGTGGGAGAATTTTACACTGAACTGTTGGTAAATACATAGAAAACGGTGCTCTGTTTGTGAATGTGTACACAGGTATAGAATTGGGGAGATCAAACCAGCAGTACTTAGCAAAATTAAACAATGCTTATATTTTATGCCTTAACATTCCCACATTTGGGGACACATCCCACAGAAGCTCTCACCAGGGAGAATATGTACAGTGTTTATTGTGGCAAATAACTTGAACAACTTAGGTAGCTATGAGTTGAGAAAAGGATAATTGAAAGGTGTAGGTACACACGATGGAATATTATGCAGCAAGCAAATGAAATTAACTAGACACATAGAGCAATATGGAGAGATCTCAAGAACCAAAGTTGAACGAAAATGTAAAGAACAGAGCAAGATCGATTGCACAATAACATTCATTAAAATACTTTAAAATACAGCAAACATGGATACACGTGTGTAAATAGATGTGTGAAAAGTAGAATGGAAGCGTATATACAAAAGGTAAGTACAGCAGAATGGAAGCATATGGGAGGTGGAGGAATTGGGTTGGAAATTAGAGATAAAATGGGGAAATAACCTCCCCCCAGCAAAAAAAAAATAAAAATAAAAATAAAAATTTTTTAAAAGGGGAGGGAGGGTAGAGCGTATGCGTAGCATGCATGAGGTCCTGGGTTCAATCCCCAGTACTTCCTCTGAGAATAAATAAATAAGTAAACCTAATCACCTCCCCCCACCACAAAAAATTAAAATTAAAAAATGGGCAAATAATATATTTAAAATTTTAAAAGAGAGCAGCCACAGACCAGCAATGATAGTGTATAATGAACTGAGGAGAAGAATCAACTCAGTTTTGTGCACATAAGATACAAACAGTCAAATCAACAAAGGCGCACACCTCAGTCTCCCAAATTTACCTCATCCAATACCAACCTCTCTACTCACTTATGCCAACTTTCTACCCCTTGAACATTCCATGCTCATTAGCACCCCAAAGACTTTTGGACTACTGGTTTCTTCTTCCTGAATTGTTCCTCCCTGGCTCTCTGCGTGGTGAGCCCCTCAACGTTTCAGCATCTCAGAGAGGACTTCTTTCACCCCCTATGCAAACTAACCCCTTCAATCCATCATTCCTTACCCACAAGAGTCTGTGTATCCCTTTAACAGCAAATGTCAAACGAGATTTTCTTGTTCGCTTCTTGTTCGCTTCTTGTTCGCTTATTGTTCGCACCTCTCCACCCTTTTAATGCAAATTCCCTGAGGGCAGAGGTTTTGTCTATCCCATTATTCTTATTGCCCTGGAATTTAGAAGAGTGTCTGGCAAGTCATCAGCATTCCTTCATTTATTTGCAAAATTAAAGGGTCAGTGAAGATAAGATCAGGAACCGAGAGGCCGTGGTGCTGGATGAGTCATCAGTATGGATGCAGAAGACACTGGGAATGCTGATAGTGTTTAGGAGAGGAATAAGAGACTAAGCCAGGTACCGCATTGTCCCAAGAATGAGGGAGAAAGATGGGGCAGTCAGTGGATGATGCATCAAGGAGGAAGAAAGGATAGCATTACCAGATGCCATGAACTTCAAAGGAGCAGATTTTTGTGGGCAGGATAGAAAATGCCTGTTTCAGTGCAGCAGTGGGGAGCAAGGAGCAAAATTACCTGACTCCTGGTAGGTACTGGAGAAGAAACAGTCCCCATTTGAGACAACCAAGGGATAACCAAGTTTCAAACAGAGAAGGGAGGCAGGAAAATCCAGAAAAGAAGTTAAAGATGAGGTTCCAAAAGATGACATTTCCAGAGGGCACAATGGAAGATGTAGGTTATATTACAGCAGCAGTTTTCAACCAGGTGCACTTTTGCCCCCTAGGAATATTTGGAAATGTCTAGAGACATCTCTGGTTGTCATAACTGAGGGGGAATGACCGGCATCCAGTGGAGAGAGGCCGGGGATGCTAAACGTGCAGAGAACCGCCCTCTGAAACAAAGAGTTATACACCCTAAAATGTCAATAGTGCCAGAAACCCTGGAACAGAGGATGAACAGAACCAGAGGGGATACAAGTCCAGCTGAGGAGAGAATGCCAGGGAACTCAGGCGTTCAGCAATCACTGAGGCAAACCAGGTTGGGAGGCATGGTGAGATTAGTCCTGATGAGCTCTGGGACGGGAATGGGAAACCACACCTGTTACTGAAGTTGAGTCCACATATCTAATGAGACAGCACCCCAAGGAATCTCCAAATAGCAGAGCTGAGATCGTGGGCAGCAGCTCCTCAAGACCAGCTCAGTGCAACAGAACGTGCAGGTGGCATCTCACGGACATTCGTCTTGACCAAGTCCCCAGGACGCTCCAGCCCTGCACACCTGAGTACTGTCTTCTGAGGAACTGAGAAATCCTTGAATTTCATTAACATTCAAGATGCCTTGTGCCCTCTTGTTTGCCATTTTGTCTACTGTAATTTTCTTTGATTACTTCTCTTAACAAAATGGCAAGATAGGAATGTCATGCAAAATGGAAAGCTCCATTTCAAAGTGACTTTCCTTAAAGTTTGCATATCAGTAAATCAGGGACTAGATAAGAAAGAGTGAAACAAGGGAAACAACGAACATTTATAGAACTCTTAGGTACCAGGCACTGTTCCAGGTACATAAAGCCTTATGAGGAAGGGATTTGAGAAATTTAATATATGAGCAACATGAGGCTGCTAAGATTGAATTTTGTACTCTAACTTGAAAAGATACATGCACCCCAATGTTCACAGTAGCGCTATTTATAATAGACAAGATATGGAAGCCACCTAAATTTCCGTTGACAGATGAGTGGATAAAGATGTGGTATGTGTGTATATACATACATATACACAAACACACACATACATACATACAATGGAATACTACTAAGCCATAAAAAAGAATGAAATAATGCCATTTGCAGCAATATGGATGCACCTAGAGATTACCATATTAAGTGAAGTAAGTTAGACAGAGAAAAACAATGATCATATAACATCACTTATATGTGGAATCTTAAAAAGAATGATACAAATAAATTTATTTACAAATTGGAAATAGACTCACAGATATAGAAAACAAACTGTGGTTACCAAAGGGGAAAGGGGTGGGAGGGGAGGGATAAATTAGGATTCGGGGATTAACAGATACTCCATATTTTATAATAGCCTATAATGGACAAAAGAATCTGAAAAAGAATATATATGTGTGTGGGGGCATATATATATGACCGAATCACTTGGCTGTACATCTGAAACTAACGCAACTTTGTAAATTAACTATACTTCAGTAACAATAAATTTTTTAAAAGATTGAGTTTTGTAGGTCACACAACCAGCATAAATTTGTAACTATGATTCTAACTTAGGTCAGTGTGGCATTAAAGATTGTGGGATTTCTACTCTGATACGCAAATCCCAGAATCATGCCTTGCATACGTAGACACACTAAACACTGGGTGGATGGGTGGGTGGATGGATGGATGGATGGATGGATGGATGGATGGACGGACGGACAGACGTATGGATGGATAAAGAGACGGATGATGGACAAAGCAACTATGTGCATTATTCACATTTTTTCCTCCTGCCTTGTCCCCAGTGTGGTTTTTTGTTTACTTTGTCCTGTTTTGGCTTGGTTTTATTGAAAATACAATCAATTTCTGATTACCCATGGTAATAGAAGAGATAGATTATAGAAATAATTGAAAACAGAAGACAATCCAGAAATAACTTCTGTTTAGTCTGGGGATTTTGTTCATGCCCTTTTAAACAGCAGATTTACCAACCTAATTATATTTTACTTTGGCAAATATTAAAATTATTTTTCATTTCTTAAACACACACCAACTGGTGGTGGGTAAGGTAAAGCTAGACACAGCTGGATGGCACAGAAAGGCAAGCGGGGACATAAAACTTCAGAGCAGAAAATTTACAAGCTTTATTACCTTCAAGTGAGTGATGAAGAATTTATTTATAAACCCAGAAAGAGTCCTTTAAACTTAATAAGAAATAATGAGTCATTTCTCTCTGGATGTTTTTCTATAGTATAATCAGTAAAGAGATATCATTCAGAATCTCTTTAGAGAGGTTTTTGACTTGCTTGGTTCCTTCATAGTGGGTTCCAGCCCAGACTTTGAGGGTGCGCATGGAATTATGCAAGAAGCCAAGCTGGTTCAAGCTGTCTTCATGGGGCCTCTGGTCATCCTGACCCCTGGTCATCAAGCCAGTCTCCCTGGTAACACTTTCCACTCCCTCTCCCATCACAGTGTAAGTCAGAAGCCTCCCAGCTTTCCAATCGACGGGCCAGAAGAACACCATTATAGATCCCAGAGCAAAGGCTAGAATAGGTTCCTCTTTGTGGACAAGCTTTCTTGATGGCCATGCAGGGGCCCTGGGGAAAACTGAAGCCGCAATGTGAATGCCAAGCAGTGGTGGAACTGAGATGCTGGAACACAGACACATTAACCACTGAGTGCGGAGGACTCGTGGTTCCCTGGGAAAGCGGCGCAGCACACCCCCTAGAGAAAGGCAGACGAGCATCGTCTGGGTTCTGAAAGCTGCTATGCAGTCCAGTGGGCAGTGTGGTCATCGGTCTATTGCCCACACTGCCCCAGGGAACTTTCCCAACTCCTTCCCCAGTACCTCTGCTCAGGACACTGACAGTTCACATCGCATCACCACCACTAGGCCAGGCATCCATGACTTGTCCTCAGAATCAAGGAGGGAAGAAAAGAACCGGTCCCCTTTGGAGCTGCTCAGGTTCAGGTACAGGGCTTGAGTGCTGACATCACACTTTTATTCCCCCATGGTACCTGCCCAGCCCAAGAGTCTGGCCATGGTACGAGTTCGGTGAAGATTTGCCGAACATCGTTACAAATCTGGGTCTTGGTCTTGCAGAGTTAATTTCACCTTTTGTGGTGGTTGTTTTGAATGTGTGGCACAGCAGGAATGAGCTAGCCGGACCCAGAGCAGGTACGAGATGATGCCTCTCTCTTTGCTCCTTGGAGATGAGATGTGGGCTAACACATTCATTAACTCACTGGCTCTCCTGCTAATGGGAGAGGAGGAGACTTGCCAGGGCCCAAGGCAGGCAACGATGAACACTCCAGTGGAGCAAAACGATGAACACTTCTGGGGTCCAAAGAGGCCATCTATAGGAGGATGGGGGACCCCAAGAAAGCCCCAGGCATGAGTAGAAGTGGAAAGACACAAGAGAGTATACTAGAGGATGCTCTGTCTGAATGGCATACACATCATACCTAATCACATGTTTAAACCATTGATCAAACTCTATCTTTAGATGGAACATGAATCAGGGTGTGTGTCATTGTGGGGGCCACTCCTGCTGGCGTTCCAGACCTCTGGGGTCTGCCTCCTGCCACCTCTAAGTGTTGTTGATGGCGGGACGGCAGCCTCTGTCACTCGGCCAAGCAGCCATTATTGGCGGGGGAGAGATACCCTAGTGAAGAAAAGATGATGGACAAAGATGTGGCCAGTCTAGCCTGGGAACAGAGCTGGAGAGAGGGGCGGGGCATGGCCTCATCCATTTATGCACCTGCATTTCGAGTCTCCCATGTCACTAAATAACTCATTTTCTCTCAAGATGGGAGGAAGAACACAGCACCACCACACTTATGCTTTGCTTGCTTCCTTAAGTTTACCTCTTCTTTATTTGGCCTCTAAGCATCCCCTTTCATCACAGCCCAGCCTCACTCAACAACATAGCACATCCAGACGTGACTGCTTAATAAAAACGATGGTAAAATGGGAGTCCCTGAGTGTGACTCCCCAGGGAACCGGGCATGGGGGCAGGTGTGGGAGTGGAAAGAACCCAGAGTTTGGAGTCAAAAAACCTGCCTCGGGGTCTCCCCTCTTTCCTGCCTGTGTGACCCTGTAAAACCCATGTCCTGACTTCTTAAGCCTTGTTCCCTTATTTATAAACCGCAGATAATACCCATGAGCAGGTGACATCCTGCGGGCATCTGAAAGGCTGGGCTAAATTATAAAACTAATAAATAATGCATGAGGTCAGTTGCAAATGGCACCTCAGAGACAAAAATGTTTCCTCTGCCAGCTGCAAAGAGAGAAACAAATTAGCTCCATTTGTATCTGTGGCATTAATTCAGAACACAAACAGTAACATCGACAAAAGAAGTGTCCCTGGGAAGGGGGAGGGAACTCCACCTGGAATCCGGAAAAGCCAGGGTCAGAGGGGCAACGGTTGACAGTCCACATCTCAAGATGGGGAGACCTTGGCCCTAAGAGTCCACCTACTCAGTGGCTGCCCGACTATTAGCCTGATGCCATTAAGCGCTGGAATTGTGGTCCATTTTAGCAGGGAAATTTATGAGGAATTGATTACCACGTGGTTTCCTCATAGGGAGAGAAGGGGCCAGTTGGGTGATAGGTCTGTCCGGTCTTCTTGACAAGTGCCCTGCAGAGGTTCCTCTGAAGGCACAAATAAGACCTCATGAGAAAGCACTTTATAAACTTCCCAGTGCTGGGTACTACACTGACATCCTCAAAGGCTGAGTGTCCCTGGGCCACTGTAACTACAGGTTTATCCACCAGCCAGGACATCTGGGTCCATCTGACTTGTTCCTGTAGCCCAAACACTTCAAGGAATCCTGAAAGTGAGAACTGCAGAACGGAGCTGTTGAGTCAAGGTCTGTCGGATGCATCTCTCGGTCCCCCGTCCCTGCTTGCCCACATCCCCCTCATCTGTTCCGCCACAGACACACTACCAGTTTATCTCCGGTTCAGCTAGTCATTTGCCTGCCAGCTTTAATCCCATTGTTCTTTCAGAAAAGGAAGTCTGATTCAAAATCCTGCCAACAATCAGCTGCTAATTCCACCTTCCAAACACTGTTCTCACATTCCTCCTGAATTTGTGGCATTCTTACAACTCCATCTTCTTCACCCTGGGTTCTGGCATTCTGATTTCCTGTATATCCTTTGGAAGTTCTCAGTAGTAATGAAATCTGCCTGGTGCCATGTGAGAATAATTTACAAAACCCTCTCTTGGATCCTGCACCTGGAATTCAGAGCTGCCCTTAATTATTAAATATAATTTGGCTTTATTTAACCACATGGTAATTTCTTTATTATTTAGACTGGATCAAGGACTAGGACCAGAGTTTGGGCAAAAGCAGTGACAGTGTGACCCAGGTCTATCCTCGCCCATTCATCCACTTAGCTGTTACTCAGTACCTACTAGGCTCCTACAACCCAGAGCCTGTGCTAAGCTCTAAGAATGAGAAATGAGGAAACTGGCTCCTGTCTCAAGGTTCGGGAGCCTGACCACCAGGGGATCAACCCCTGCCCCTGCCACTTGGCTGTTACTTAACCTTTCTGTGCCACTAGTTGCTTAAACTTTCTGAGCCCCACAATGAAGATGAAAACACTGTCCACTCAAAAGAATCTTTTGGAGGATTGCACAGGAAAGGGCTCAGCACAACACCTCCTGCACAGTACAAACTCCATAAACGTCAACCATAAATACCACATGTGGTCAGCAGCTTCTGACACGCCCCCAGGGATCCCCATCTCCTGGTGTCCATGACCTTGTGTAACCCTCTCCCCTTTGGGATATGCTGATCCTAGTGACTCACTTCTAACCAACAGAAACAGCAGAAGTGATGGGGTGTCGCATCCATGATTAGATTACAAAGCATTGTGAGGCCCATCCTGCTGGTATTCACTCTCTCTCTCTCTCTCACATTCTTTCACCCTCATTGCATATTCTCTTGGATGAGAGACCCCCTTGGCAAAGAATGGAAGGTGATCTCAGGCCAACATCCAACGAAGAGCTAAGTCCAAGAGGAAATGGACCCTGCCAACAATCACGTGAATGAGCTTGGAGATGAGCTGGTCCTGGTCCAGCTGAACCTTGAGGTGATCGCAGTCCCAGCTGATACCTTGACTGCAGCCTTGTGGGAGGGAGAGACCCAGCTAGGCTACGCCCAGATTCCTGACTCACAGTAACCATGATATAACACCTACAGCTTTGGGGTAACTTGTTATGCAGCAAGAGATAACTGATACACTACTGTTCTTAAAGTTTGTGGTGTACTTGAGGGACAAGGTGGAAACAGTGGGTAGCAGAAGCAATAAGATGGGATGTGGAAAAGGAGGTACATTTGCAACCAGATCATCAAGAGCTGAGGACCCCATGCTAAGTATTTGAGGATGTTTATGGAAACCATGAGAAGTCATCAAATGTTCTGTGAGGAAACAGACTCAATGTCTCCTTAAATAAGAAGACAAATATGGAGTCAAAAAGAAAATACCTTTCGAGAGAAAGAGCCACAATGACTTCTTGAACTGGTATATTCCCCAAGATATAAAATTGGAAAACTTCCAGAGAACTGAGATCTCTTGCTTGTAGCCCCTTCTGCTGTTAGACAAATCATTTTAGAATTTACATCACCAAGTTTAACGGTGAAGAAAAAGAAATGGAAGTGAAGTTACTGAAATAAACAATTTCATTAACTTCAAAATCAGTGAGTTCAAAATCAATTAAATTTGTAATACCCTTATTTAGGACACAAGGAGTGAATTAATAACAGTGAAAATTAGTTTTTAGGAATACAAAGGAGTGAGCCTTTTGTAAATAACTTATGACATTGCAGTTTCCTAAATCAATAAAGATACATCATTTTTAACTTGCATACCTCTTTTTAAAGCCTGAATCAAGATTTACATACACCTGCCCTTGGACAAGTCCCATAAATCAGTTTGAAAGTGACCCAGTTTTTTCACGAGCCATAATATCCACATATCTAGGTCTTGTCACTATAAGACAAAGGGACTGAGATAAGAATATAGTTTATAAAATAAATAAAAGGAAAATATCTCTGAGGTATTTACAGAGAGAGGTTCCAAAGAGAAGGCATAGGGGATGAGGATTTGATGTGGAAGAATTATTGCTAAGTTGGAATCCACAAGACAAATCCTAGACTTTCCTATTGAAAGAGCTGGTAACAGTTCTCTTATAGAAACTCACACATTCATTTCTTTGACTCGTTTTTATTGAGCACCTAGTATGTGATGGGCACTGTGCTAAGCCTCACCACAGACAGCCTCCTACTCAGTCCTAGCACTGGAAATCTAGAGAACTTTGATGTTTTTCTCCTTGAAGGCATTAGGCAGCCGACTATAGGAGAAAACTCTCCATGAAAAGTGGCCACTCTGAGCTTAAACATCCATTTGCTAAATTGTTGTCCATGTCATCTCTCTAGCGTTGATCAGAAATATGAAGGCACTGTACTCTTTCTATTATGTATAAAACTGCCTCCAATTCTAAAAGTCTCAAAAATCAGTAGCCCCTTGAATGCTCGAATCAGCTCATTCTCAAACTACAGATTTCCTGACTGAAAAGGAGGCTCTGTCTTGCCATCTTGACAGCCCCCTTCAGGAAACAAGAGCCCCCAGCATTCCCAGAATCATGCCAAGTACGTTTTGTCACCAACGTTTGGCACTGCTCAAGTAATCCCAGAGGATTCTGGCTCAGGATAGCTGTTGATGGAGGAAACAATTGGAAGCAGAGGACTTAGAGCCAAGAAGCAGCCACCTCCTCTTTATTCTAGAGATGAGTCAGGTGTGGTCCAGAGAGGAGCTCTGACCTGCACCAAATCACACAGGACATCTGCCTTCTGTCTGTGCCACCACACCAGCATTAGAGCCGGTCTCCAACTACAGCGTCCCTCTAGATATTGCCACATCTGATGACTACAGTCCTAATTCCTCCAAGACACAGAAATAGCCCAGAACCATGGAGTCCCTGGCTTCCCCAACCTACCCCTGCTGCTCCCATTTCACAGAAATGAAAATCAAGGCCGCAGGACTCGAGTGCTGGGAGGCTGGGCCACAGATCAAGAGCTAGACCTCAGGTCAGCACTCAGGCCATGCTCCATTCTGCACCTGCTCATCACACAGTCTTCTACTGACTGTCCCCTGTGTACCTAGTGCCCTGCCTGGTGCTGTACCCAGACTCAAACCAAGACCCTGAGCTGAAGCCTCTCCTTCCACACAACTGATCTGTCCAGGCAGAACCCAGCATGAGCAAGGCTGGCTCTGAGAGAAGTCCCAGTGGGAGACTGAACAGAGAAAATGATGACAAACCCCCTCAAAAAGGCAAAATCTCTTCCTTAAATATCCCAGATTAGTCCTTCCAAGAGGTGAGGATCCCTCACTCCAGTTTCCATCTTTCTCCTTTCCATATTTTTACAGCAGCAGGTCAGACCTAATCTCGGCAGATTCCTCCAAGGAGAGGAGACTGATATTAGCAGATGAGCTGGCATTAGTTAAACTGACTCCTCGGGTGTGTAATGCACTTTACTAAATCAGAGATAATGAATTCCATAGAGAGCACATGAGGGGAAGGAAAAAATAAGCACACGGTCTAAATGCATTTCATTTCAAGAGACGTGAAGGGACTGTCACAGAAAGTTCACCTTAGAAGGGGCCGGGTCCCAGGCTGCATCAAGGGGAACCCAAGCCTTCCCGATTTGCCTGATGGACAGCAGTCTCTCCTGGCCCTCACCCCGACTCAGGGCTTCTTTGTCCTTTCAAAAACATTTTGATTTGGAGAGCCACCCTTCAGCCTTGTAGGGTCAGCATCAGTGGTGGCCTGTGTGAGCAGAGAACTTTCTTACCCAGGGGAACAAGGACTTGGTTACTGAGAAATCATTCTTCACAGCACTCCCTGGAGTCATTTATCCGGGATGGGACTGTTCCTGCCTCAGAAATGACTGAAAGAAAGGGAAATGTGCTGCATGACCTCAGGAGGAACCCTTGAAATACAGAGACCGTAGTTCTAAAGCATCTGTAAATTCGTTGACACTGCTCCCTTAAGAAGGTGAAGGCTAATCATTCAGGAGTCCACAAACAATAGATGCTGGAGAGGGTGTGGAGGAAAGGGCACCCTTCCACACCGCTGGTGGGAATGTTGTTTGGTGCAGCCATTATAGAAAACAGTAGGGAGATTCCTCAAAAAACTAAAAACAGACTTAGCCTATGATCTAGCAATCCCACTCCTGGGCATATATCTGGAGAAAATTCCAATTCAAAAAGATACATGAACCCCAAAGTTCATAGCAGCACTATTTACAATAGTCAAGACATGGAAGCAACCTAAATGCCCATCAACAGATGACTGCATAAAGAAATTGTGGTATATTTATACAATGAAACACTACGCAGCCATAAAAAAGAATGAAATAAAAGAATGCCATTTGCAGCAACATGGATGGACCTAGAGATGATCATACTAAGCGAAGTAAGCCAGACAAAGACAAATATATGATATCACTCATATGTGGAACCTAAAAACAAATGACACAAATGAACTTATTTACAAAACAGAAACAGACTGACAGACATAGAAAACCAACTTATGGTTACCAAAGGGGAAAGGAGAGGGCAGGAGAGTTAAAGCAGGGGTTTTGGGACTAGCAGATACAAACTACTATATACAGAATAAGTAAGCAACAAGGTCCTACTGTAGAGCACAGGGAACTATATTCAATAGTTTGTAATAACATAATGAAAAAGAGTATGAAAAAGAACATGTATATATGTATTCTGAATCACTATGCCGTACCCTCAAAACTAACACAACATTGTAAATCAACATTACTTCAAAAAAAAAAAAAAAGGTGAAGGCTAATTTTCCTCCACTTAAAAGCAGGCCACAGCTGGGGGTTCACGTCTAATGAACAGAATGGGGCAGAAGTGATGCTGCATGACTTCCAAGTGTGGGTCATAAAAAGGACAGCTTCCACCTGGCCCTCCCTGTCTTGGCTTGCTTGCTCTGGGAGAAACTAAAATAAACAGAACTCTCCTTTCACTCCAAAGATAGAAGACATTTTGTAACAGAACAATAATGGGAAAAGAGGAGAGAAGGATACAACTAATAACAAATATATTCACAACAATCTATATTATGCATATATATGTATATTTATATCTCAGCAGGCCCTGCAGAGATACAGATGAGCTCATTAAAATGCTTATGCTTTTCGCAATGATGTTTATTGAAATCATTTTATAACCATCCAAATTGGGGTTTGTTTTCAGCTACAATGCAATGAATGCTACCTGGCATATTCTGACCTAAATTATTTTATGTGCCTAAAAATAGATTGCTTTCCCCATTAGTGACTTTGTGGATGTATCTCATGATGGGGAAATTTGAGGAGAGCTCAACTGGCTTCTAGGCCTTTCCCTGCATCTTCTGTGCCTAAGACAGGGACTGCACATATTGTAGGAATCCTGTGAAAAGCCAAGAATCCCTGAAATTCCATCATAAGCAAACAGCTTCTTTTTTCATGTCTCTCTTTGTTCCTAAACTTTCTAACAGAAACAGCTTCTAAAAAGGAGCTTTTTGTTGCCACAGGATTCCTTCACCCAAAATAAATAAATAAAACTGCAAAATAGGCAGGTCAAAAACTCAGGAATGGCTTGACACTGTTGAACAGAAGAGTCGAGAAATGCAGCCTTGTGCCCCGTGGGGTGGGAGTCCATGAGCAGAATAATAGATGTCAAGAGGACATGAGGGCAGAAGAGAAATCCTCCCCTTTATTTCCTCAGAGACAGCAGCTCAGAAGCCTGGAATTAAAGGTGACAAGCCCAGGTGTCAGATGGCAGATTAGCTTTGTTCGAGGGATCCAGCAGGACTAAGGGATTTACACAGAGTGACAGCGGCTGGTTCCAAACGCCATCTGGGGCTTTGCTCTCTTAAAAGCAGACCCGAGGGAGAAACTTGCAGTAGGAAGCCTGGACATCCATGATGACCACAGCCACAGATTGCAGTAGGCTTTGTCCTCTGTGAGCCCCTCGGGTTTGGAAAGCTTAGCACTCGTCCAGAATGTGATCAGAAACTCCAATGCCGCTGGCCAGAGATACTTCTCAAACTCATCCCAACAACCTGGGGAGGTTATTTCCCAATGAAGATTTTGTTTGTCAGGTGCAATTCACTGACATCTCTTAGTCGGGGAAGGGTGACAGTCCTGATCAAGTGATCCGTACATCAGAAATAGGGAACTGGCACCAACGGCTTACTTTTTCCCGCAGTCCCTTGCTCGGCCATCCTACTGCAAGGGGGAACAGTCTGTTCTGCTAAGGGGAACCTCACAACTCCCATGAAACCTTCCTATTTGGTAACCTCAGTTGGTCCAGGTTCTGAACTACTCTCTGCCTGAAATCACCTCTGTAATTTTAGATTAGCAACCCCACCTCCCCGGATTGTAACGAATAAAGTGCAGAGCAGGGGATACCGGATACCCTCCAAGGGCCCAGCCGCCTCCATGTTTCCACAGTTCTGTTTCATCAAAGTGTCCCGACCCCCACTCCCTAGGCTCGTCCCCACTCAAAGTATATTCAACTCCTCTCTCTTCTAGAAATGCAAGTCTGACACTTTAAGAAATGTGTTGTAGAAGAAAACCCAGACCCAAATCTGGTTTCCTTCTTAGCTTTGTAAAGTTAACATGAGAAACAGTCCAAGGCAGCAAATTAGGCCACTACTTAATGGCCTGGAATTCCAATTAAAAGAAGGAGTTTTATGAGGCTGCCTGACAGTGGGGAGGAGCGTCTGACCTAATCTTGGATCCCAGAAAGACCACCTTAAGAGGGAGAGCAATTGCCCATCAGATTTGCCGTGGGTGGAAAGCAGCCATAAACTACAGGGAGACTGGGCTCGTTAAAATGGTAATGCTGCTGTCTCCACCCTGAAAGCACTCCCTGGACACCGCCAGGAACGAAATCTGGAACAATCACAGAACCTAGCATTTCCTCCCCTCATCCAATCTCATGATTGTCATTTGATGTATTGACATGCAATGAGGCCATTAAATCTGGACTCATCACTCCTGAGTGCAAGCCACACCTCACAGACAAACAAGAGACCTAGAACCTCAACTCGAGGTTATTACATGGGGATATCAGGGAGCAGTCAACAGATCTCATGCTCACTGACATTGTCTCGTAATTTATTCGGAACACCCTGAACACCAGCCACCTCCAGGAAACCATTCAATGTGTACTTGAGGGTGGGAGAGAAGGCGTAGAATCAGGGCCAAGAAGAAAACACAGAATGAGGCAATAAACATAAATCAGACAACCATATGTATGTTCATGTATAACTGAAAAATTGTGCTCTACACTGGAATTTGACACAACATTGTAAAATGACTATAACACAATAAAAAAATGTTTAACAAATAAATAAATAAATAATAAAAACAAGAGAAAAATCCCTGCATTCCAATTATTGCTATAACTAATCATTTCTCAGTTTTTAGATTTGAATAAAGCCATTGGAAGGAAAAAAAATAAAAATAAATCAGAGAACCTGTAATGTCTAAAGTCATCCTATTCCCCCCAGTGACCCATCATCTGATCAATGTTCAAAGCCAGAATGAAAGTAGTCATCCTTGATTTTGTCACATCCATCATTCAATCATTCATTCATTCACTCAGGCGTTTACTGATTACCCATCATGTACCAGACGCTGTGCTGGCCACTGGGAGTTCAGCAGTGAACACACCCACAGGTTCTGTCCATAGGACCCATTGATACTGCCTTAGGCTGGGCTTTCTCGAATCAGACTCTTAGATAAGGAATTGCATGCAGCTGTTTTACTGGGGAGAACTCTCAGGAGAGACACCTAAAAGGAGGGAAGCTGACACCCAATAAAGTTGCAAGTGAGGCCTCAGCTGATCCTACACAGGGTTCTGGAGCTCAGATGGCTCTTCGATGTTGTCCCAAATTGAAGCCTTTGCAGCCAACATCAGCCAGTCACTAGGCATGACTAGATCCCCAGGAAGGAGCGTTGCCTTGGGCAAAGCAGTTCTCTGTCACAGAGAGTAATGCCCAGAGGACACAGCCCTAGCCGTGAACACCACATATTCCCAGCAGCTGCAACTGCCTGAAGAGGGGACCAGAGTGGAGCATCACAGAAGCCGCTGCAACATCCCGTATCCACCCCCGCCTACCTGCGTGCATCACTGTCGGTCTGCAGGATGCCTTGTCTCTGACTCCTCCTTCTTCTCTGCCGTTAGCCTGGGCCCCTTCCCTGGTCAACCTCCATTCTTATCACCTGAAGGACCCTAAATACCTAAATTATCTTTGGAAGAACACACGAGTTCCCAGCTGGAGAGGGTGGAGGTCTTCAGGCGAATTAAGAAAGGACTTCAAAATCTCTGTTAGAATATGTTTTCTTCCTTTCATGTCAGTGATATTTAAATTTTCTAATACAATGATATTCTGGATCATCTGGATTTCCAGTTTTAAAACCAAGCACTGTCTTGACATTTTAGTGCCCCTGTTTGCATTTGTTAACAAGCCCATGGGCTCCAGGTAGTACTATTTTAATTACCCCAGGCTAATGAGGGAAAGTCCAGAGACAAACATGGAAGAAATGGTGCCTCGGGGACAAATGAAGGTTGAAGTCTTTCCTATCACTCCCCAAATTAAGCTTCCTCCGTGTTGAAATAGAGAACGGTGAACGGTTGAGTCATTTCTAACACACCGTACAAGTAGGTCAGACTCACCACACTCTACTTGAGAGCAGCGTCATTGTCACTTTGAGAGCGGTCATTTTGTTTCCCCAGAACAACTTGATCCGACATGTTGAATTCATTTTTTGTTTTATTTTCTGTTTTAGCTTGCACTTTTATTTGAATACAGTTTACAAATCTACTTTGGTTTCATCATTATGTAAGAGTTATAAATATAATGACCCTTAGCCTGATTTTATAGCTGTATATATTTAGGTAAAATCACAGTTTAGTCCACTGAAGTCAACAAGGGGAGATTCTGATCATGTTTTGATCAAAATCAGAGGGTGCCATAAACTCTTCAGGTGGAACCCATGGATCTAAACCCCTTCACATGGCCCTCATGGTCTGGTCCCAGCTTAGCTACCCAACCTTCTTCTCACACTGCTTCCAGCGGACAGAAGGGTAAGGAAATTGTTCTGTGATGTCTAAACCGACTGTAGCCCCTTTTGCCTTCCAGTGGGAAAGGGAGCTGTTTTTGTTTTTGTTTGTAAAATAAATAATTAGGCATTTATCCTACACCATCTCACTTACAAAAGCTAAGGCTGGAATGAAACAGAAAGACTGAAAGTTCAAAGCCCTGCCTACATCTTTCTGTGTTTCTAAGGGTGAAGCCCTGAGCACACAGCGCACTGGGGTGAGCTCAGTAAGTGGGGTTTCTGTAGCAGACCTCTTCCTCGAGGGCAAGGTTGACAGTACAGCAAGTCTAGGAATAGGGACCCAACAACAACCTGGAGGTTGGATTTTTAAACTGTCTCTCCCCCTCCTTTCTCTGGCCTGTTTTGGGGAGGACTTCTAACACTATGTTGAATAGGAGTGGTGAGAGTGGACACCCTTGTCTTGTTCCTGATCCTAGAGGGTAAACTTTCAACCTTTCACCACTGAGTATGATGTTACCCATAGGCTTATCATCTATGACCTTTATTAAGTTGAGATATGTTTTTTCTGTGTCCAAATTGGTGAGAATTTTTTTTATCATTGGAGGATGTATTTTGTTGAATTCTTTTACTGCATCTATTAAGATCAGATGATTTTTATCTTTCATTCTGTTCATTTGGCATATCCTATTTACTGATGTGTTTATGTTAAATCAGCCTTGATCAGTCTTGTGTATGTTAACACTCACCCCAGGGATGAAGCCCATGTGACCATGGTATATGATCCTTTTGATGTGATCTTGAATTTGGTTTGCTAGGTTTTTAGGGGTGGTTTTTTTTTTTTTTTTTTTGAGAATTTTTGCATCTATATTCACTGGAAATATTTGCCTATAATTTTCCTTTCTTGTTCTATCCTTTTCTGGTTTTGGTATTATAGTAATGCCAGCCTTATAAAATGAATTTGAGAGTCTTCCCTCATCTTCAAGATTTTGGAAGAGTTCGAGAAGGACTGGCATTAATTCTCCTTCAGATGTTTGGGTTAATTCACCAGTTGTCCTGGGTTTTTCTTTGTTGGGAGATTTTTGATTAATGATTCAATCTCCTTACTTATGATTGATCTTTTTAAGTATTCTATTTCTTCATGATTCTGTGTTGGTAGGCTGTATGTTTCAACCTAGAAATTTGTCCATTTCTTCTAAGTTGTCCAAATTGTTGATGTATAATTGTTTATAGTACTCTCTTAAAATTCTGAGTGTTTCTACGATATTAGTTGTAATTCCTCCTCTTTCATTAACAATTTTATTTATTTGGGGCCTCTCTCTTTTCTTCTTGGTTCGTCGAGGTAAAGCTTTGTCAATTTTTTTATCTTTTCAAAAAAACAAATTTACTTTTCTATTGTTTTTCTATTCTCCGTTTCATTTGTTTTGCTCTAATCTCTATTATTTCCTTCATCTGCTAACTCTGGACTTTGTTATTCTTTTTCTAGCTCCTTGAAATGTGAAGTTAGGTTATTTATTTGAGATCTTTCTTTTTTATTAATATAGGCATTTATCACTATCAATCTTCTCTTAAAACAACCTATTAATTATTTTTAGTGTCCCTTTTCACTAGCTAAAGAGTCTCTGTTTGGATGATAAATAATATAGTCACCTTAATTATAAGGAATAAAGAGAGAGATTACATAGTATCAAAAGAGCAATTCACAAGGGAAACTTAATCCCAAAATGGTATGTTCCTGATAACATAGCCTCAAAATATATAAGTAAAATAATTACAGGGAGGATTGAATAAATCCAGTCAGATGGAAGACCTTCACATTCCTCTCTTAGTAATTCATACATTAAGGAGACTTAAAATTAGTGCAGATATATGAGGTTTAAACAACACAACTGACAAACTTGAAATATACACATATATATAGAATCCTACATCCAATAATTACAGGCTAGACATCCATTTAAAACACACATGGAACATTATAAAAATTGACCACAACTTATATGTATAATGGAATGTTACTCAGCCATAAAAAAGAATGAAATAATGCCATTTGCAGCAACATAGGTGGACCTAGAGATGATCATATTAAGTAAAGTGAGTCAGACAGAGAAAGACAAATATATGATCTTGTTCATATGTAGAATTTTTAAAAAACTGAAAAGATAGAAAATTTATTTATAAACCAGACATAGACTTACAGTCATAGAAGACAAATTGTAGTTACCAGTGGGGGAGGGATAGATTAGGAGTTTGGGATTAATAGATACACATTACTATATATAAAACAGATAAACAACAAAGACATGCTGTATAGCACAGGGAATTATATTCAATTTCTTATAATGAGCTATAATGGAAAAGAATCTGAATATATATATATATATGTATGTATAACTGAATCACTTTGCTGTACACCTGAAATTAACATTGTAAACCAACTACACTTAAATAAAAAAAATAAGAATTAAAAAAAAATTGACCACAACTAAGTTATAAAGCAAACCTTAACAAATACCAAATAATCACCATCTTACAAATGATTTCTGACAGCAGTGTTATAAAATTAGAAAGCATAAACCAAAGATGAAAAAAAAAAAGCTTATGGAAATTTGAAGACACACTACTAAACACACTACTGATAAAAGAATTCATGATGGAAATTTAAAATATTTAGAAATGGACAACATGGAAATATTATATATCCAAAGGTTGCCCTTTCAAGCATGGTTCAGCCACCAGTCCACCGGGGCTGCTAAACTTTAAAGAATACATATCGAGGCTCCATGGGGTCTGCTTCAGTTACCTCTCTCATCTTCTCATTTTCCTGCATGGAGACTTAGTGGGGAATTGCCAGAGCACTTCACCACCTTCCTTCAAAGACATTCTCTCACTTAGCCTTTGCAAACTCAATTCTATTTCACCCTCGAGTTAGGGGTTGATTAAGGAGGTAACACTGCTCCCCAGTTACCTCCTTCACAACCTTACATAGGTGGTCTAGCACCTCATTTCAGAAAGTAGGTATAGCGTCTATTGTTTTGTGATTAGATGTTTGTAGCCTCTACTGAAACTAAGAGAGGAAGACTCCTCTTTGAACACCCTGTTAACAGAAGTGTAAATTCTACAAAACCGGGTGGACGTTGAGTCACAGAAGGTCGTCCTCTATAATTAAATAGCAGATGATTTCAGAAGGCTTAATACTCCTTCCTCGAACTCAAGATGAGAAGTCTGTTTCCATAAGGACATGAGACCCTGCCATGAACAGTCCACACAAGGACTTCATCAGATCATCTGGAAAGAGAAAATTATTCTAAAATGATGGTGGGATTAGAAGGAAAGGAGATCATTTGAGCAGAAGGTAATTTCCTGCTGGGCTGAGAAGGAAGCAACAAATACGACACATCGGCAACAAGAGCTCCACAAACCAGCAGCTCTTCGCCACACAAAGCGGCTTCTAACGATGCACAGAACAGAGTAGAAAGAGATTGATGGCCCAGTCTGGGATGACAGAAGACAGAACATGCTTGGAGAAGTATGTTCACAACAGCCCCAAAGAAATGAGTCTGAACAACAGATGTTCTCCTACACAATAAATAAAATAAAATAAAGGAACTGAACTTCACCCAGCCTCTAACACACAGCTACACCCACTGGGATAAACGAGACCCCTGACTTCCCTGAGATAGTCATCTGAGCTGCAAATATGGTCATTAATTAAATGTTTTCAGACTTCCTGGGGACCATTACAGTTTGGGTTTTTTTGAGAGGACAAATTTCTATGCAGTCAGGGTCTAAATTTCAAGAGTTTTACAGCAGAGGCAAAGGACATTTGAGTTTTTAAAAATAATTCTTTTCTTTTTTTCTTCTAGTTTTATTGAGATATAATTTGCATAGAGCACTGTATACTTTTTTGAGGGGGGACTAATTAGATTTTATTTATTTATTTTTAATGGAGGTACTGGGAATTGAACCCAGGACCTTGTGCTTACTAGACACGCACTCTACCACTGAGCTCTGTCCTCTCCCCAAGGACACTTGACTTTATTTGTCCTAATTTTTATTGATTTTTTTTGCCCATTGATGTTACAAAGAACTATTTTTTTTCCTGTAGAAGATGCCTCTGTTCCCCCATTTCTTTGTGTTTCCAAGAAAAGACAAGAGTCTGACTAAATTTTAATGTGGGACCTTCATAAATGAATCAAATAAACTAGAAGTAATCCGAAATTTGCAGCCCAATTCCTATTCTTTTGTAGTCACTTCATCATATCATTTCATAAGTCACAGGGCAACTGACTTATCCAGAGACAGACCACATTTGCTTGCAAAGCATCTTCTGAAAAGAGAGACATGCTTCAAACAGAGATGTCACTTCCACTTATGTCTCCACGACAGCAGCAGCAAGAGAAAGGACACTGGAGAGTCATATGCTGGCTCTGAAAATGTGTGCCTGGAAGTGACACGTGACTCCTCATATTTCATTGGCCAAAACAAGTCACATGGCCACGTCAACTTCAAAGGGAGTGGGAACTTTCAGTGTTACCACCCACCCTTCTTTGCAAGTCTCCTGCAGTGAAGGGGATGTTGAATTTCATCTTATAATTCCCAAGTGTGGTAGTAAATGCTGCTAGCAGAAGGGCTCAAAGTCTTTTCCAGCCTGTCCTTTCCTGAAGTCCTCCATGCATTCTCCTAAGCCCAATTCAAATCCATTCATCAAATTCCTGGCTATATTCAACCCAAAGTGATTTCTGAGGCCTCCAAACTCCTATGCAGTGTATATGCTATGCATACTTTCATTGGTAGTTTCTGCAGACTACCTCATTTGTGGATGCCCCATTGCCCAATTAGACAGCAGGCTCCTTGAGGGAAAGATGCCTTCTTATGCCTAAGAAAGCCATCCAGTGGACAGAGACAGAGAATCACAGTCTGAGATGTCCATGAGAGGTATAAATCCTTGGAAGTATACGATTTACATTTAAGGCAGACGACCATAGGTATTAGACCAAAGTTTCCATCAAGTACATTATGCACAAAATTACTGATCATCAAGACCAGAGAGGCTGCAATGGTCCTCAAGCACACATTCAAACTGAACTTCAGGACCACATGGAATTAATGACAAACCCTTCACTCTGAGAACAAATAACTCCCTACAAGATCTTTCTTTTTTTTCAATATTTTTTTGTAGTTTTTTTTTTTCGGGGTAGGGGGGTGGTAACTAGGTTTATTTAGTTACTTATTTTTTAGAGGTGGTACTGGGGATTGAACCCAGCACCCTACGCATGCTAAGCACATTCTCTGCCACTTGAGCTATACCCTCCCCCTCCCTACAAGAACTTTCAATCCGTTTGAGATGGACCTGGTGAAGTCGGGTTTCCTAAAAGCAGCAGCTTAGACAGGGGTCTGTATCCAAGTGATTTACTGAGTAAGTGCTCTCAGAAGAAACCCAGAAGGGAGTAAGAGAGGACAAAGACGAGGCTGAAACTAAGCAAACATGAGACTTGCAGATGAAGCCTATCCTTAACTCCATCCTACGGGGAGCTCTGAAACAGAAATTGTACCTTGGAGTCTGCCCTACCTTGAGACAAGAGAGATAAGTTTTGTAAACTCCTACCCACCCAACCCCAATAGTTGGTCATTACTATTTGCAGAGTCAGGGAGAGGGTATAACCCCAAGGCATCTCCAAGGTGAGGTGATGTGGTGCTAGTCATCCAAGAGCAATCCTCAGGAGAAGGCTGCTGCTACTGGTTAGCAGCAGCTCCCGCAGTAGCTGGAGATGGGCAAACCCAACTGGTAAAAATGGAACCCGGGGGATCTGGAGAGGACACCATCCCCATCTGCTGCATCCTACAAACCAGACTACACAAAGAGAGGCTTTCCCATTGACCTTCACCGCCAGAAGTACACGAGGTTGAGTCAGGGCCCCAGTTGTAGCCTAAGAGCTTATGCAACAGTGTCACCCTCCTGTAGAAAGATCCCGGAGAAGTTTGTTCATTATGAAGAGATCACTACTTTGAAATCACTGTGTCTGATAGACTCTCCTCTCTGCTCTCTTCATATCCATACGACTACAGCTGGCTAAGGTCATTCTGACCCTCATATTCCATCCTAATTGCTGAGATGACAGCAGAGGGTTTTAGATGGGAAACTCAGTGAAAAGTGGGATGAATTTGCCTTTGGGCAGCCGCAGAGGATTAGCTTCCGTCGCAGGGCTGTGCTGAGTGATGATATTTTGAGAGAATGCCTTGAATTGATACCTCAAAAGGCTTCTTTCGAAGGGATGATTTATACATCACAAGACAGAGAGGATTTGTATTAAAGAAAATGGATTCTTTTTCTGGACTGTTTTGAAAGAGATGGATAGCTTCCTGTAAACTGCAGTTCCGTGTCTATGAGCCAAGTGTTTCCAGAGAATTACTAAGGTAATGCTGCCTCTGGGACCCACTACATCGTCCCTGCCACCACCCAGACTCTGTGTGGGGGGATGTGGGGGTGTGTGTGTGCATATATGTAAACGTGGCTGCACAAACATGTTGCCCTCTACTAAATAGTCCTCTTGGGAAAAATTAATATTATCCAAACTACACTGCATATCAGTTGATGGTAATAATGATAAAGGAAATGTTTAGCTTATTGAGTAGTTGTAGTCGTCACTGTTCTTGTTTACAGATTTGCCCACCAAATCCCTCCTGCAAAAGCACTTCTCTTGTCTACTAAAAATCTCATTGCAAGGGTTATTCTCCATATTTTAAATAGCTCTGACAGAAACAGACTCACAGACATAGTAAACAATCTTATGGTTACCAGAGAAAGCAGGTGGGAAGGGATAAATTTGGGAGTTTGAGATTTATAAATCTTAGCCACTATATATAAAAATAGATTTTTTAAAAGCTTCTTCTGTCTAGCAAAGGAAATTATGTTCAATATTTTGTAATAACATTTAATGAAAATGAATATATGCATGTATATGCATGACTGGGACATTGTGTTATGCACCAGAAACTGGCACATTGTAACCTACTGTACTTCAATTAAAAAAAATTGGAGGATACAAATCAAAATAAAATAAAATAAATAGCTCTGATGGATTCCCACATCATCTTTATCCCAGTTTTCATGGACATGTGATGAAGAAAATCCAAGTCTAAGATTTGTCAAAATGTGGCTGAGGGAAAGGCATACCATTGCTTAGTCTCAGACCCCTGACCACTGAGGTGGCTGGAAGGATTAGAAACAAGACAAATAGGATTACAGTGTTAGTCAGAGAGTTCCACTGAGAAGTAAGAACAACTTCCACTGAGAAATCTACAAAACCGTCTGAGGAGTTTCGGAAGCCACCAGCAACAGCACTGACAAACCAAGAACGACAACTCCCTTTCCTTGAGGAACCAACTACTGGACTCTCAATTGCATTTAATCCTTAGGGCGACTCTCATCCAGTGTTGTTCTGGGAAGCCAGGTCGGGAGAGGAGGAAAAAGCTCTGACTTCTAGTATTTGCTAACTTCTGTGGTGTAAATACTCTCATTGCAGCCAATTAGAAGCTACCAATGTATAGGGGGTGAGGGATAGCTCAGTGGTAGAGCATGTGCTTAGCTCTTCCTTTAAAATTTTTTTTTTAAAGGAAGCTACCAAGGTGATGTGCCCAAACCAGGAGTGGAGAAGAAAAGTACATACTCAGCTCTCACAAGCTGGAACAAGCTGGCTCCAGAGGAGCACAGTGAGAAGCAGGAAAAGATGAAAGGTGGGACTGACACACTGAGCCAACACATCTGCTCCTGCCTCTGTATCTTCCACTTGCAGGTGGAAGATCACCAAACCAAACGCTCTCAAGTCACTTACCCTGAGTACAGAAAAGTCAGATCCCTGCAGGTGTGAAGCTTTGTAAGTTACATGGGACACCCTTTGTCCCATCTTAAGCCCATCTTTGTCCAACGTAGGAAAGCATTCCTTGAGAACGGGGACAGCAAGTCATCCAATGCTGTGTAACTCGCATGCCTAGCACAGCGCTTTGTCCACCATGATTGCTCATTGATGGTTACTGAGGCAATGGTCTCCTGATCCTTTTATCTGATCACCCAAATCCAGCCTTCCCAGACCAAATGATTGCTTTCCCAGAGTTATGTGAACAGTCAAGGACCCTGAAATTTTGAAGGGGTAATAAACTCCTAAACTCCATGGAACACAGTCCTCTATCCAGTTAACAATCTTTTCTTCAGTCCCTCCAATCAGTGGTTATCCAGTCTCTCACTGAATACACCCAACAACAAGAAATTCACATGCTAAAATCACTGCAACACACTGGTCACAGCCAACCATTGTGTTCAGCGCTAGGAACTGCAATGTGCCAAGAGCTTGAACAATGAAGATTTGATCATTAAGGGGACTGATGAGAACACACATCTCTCAGTATGCTTTTGTAGGCTCATCCCTCCCAGCATTCCTAACAACATCCCTGCTGCTTCTACTGAGAGGCCAATTTTTATGCTGATAGTGAAGGAGAGTGAAGGATGAATGGAAAAAAGATGGTGAGACACCTTGGATAAAAGTGTGTTCCCTATTGTAAAATGTTTATAAATCAATAAAATTTTTTTTTTAAAAAATAAAGATTTCAAGAATTTTAAAAAAAAGTGTGTTCCCTAATATACAAAAATCAGTTGTGTTTCAGTATGCAAATAATAAACAACCACAACAGGAAATTTTTTTAAATTTCATTTATAATAGCATCAAAAAATAAGGCCATACTTAGTAATAAATTTAACCAAGGAGGCAAAAGACTTGTATCACTGGAAAATACAAAACTGCCAAAAGGAATTTAAGACATAGATAAATGGAAAAAAATTCCATGTTTATAAATTAGAAGACGGAACATTGTTTAAGATGTTAATGCTACCCAAAGCAATCTACACATTCAATGTAATCCTTGTCAAAATCCTAATGACATTTTTTTTGCAGAAACAGAAAAACCCATTCTGAAATTCATATGGAATCTCAAGGGAACTTGAAGAGCCAAAACAATCTTGAAAAGAAAGAATAGCAAGATGAATGAGCTCTGTTGTACAACACTCTACCTATAGTTGACAAAAACATATTGAACATTTAAAAATTCTTAAGAGGGTAGATGTTATGTTAAGTGCTCCTTCCATAGTAAAAAAAAAAAAAAAAAAAAAAAAGAAGAAGGAGGAGGAACAGAAGAAAAAAACAACAAAGTTGGAGGGCTCACACTTCCTAATTTCAAAACTTACCACAAAGCTATAAAACACAAAGACAGACATAGATTGAGAGGCCGGAAATAAATTCTCACATATATGTTCAAAGGATTTTGGCCAAGGGTGCCAAGATTTCCATGGAGAAAGGATAGGCTTTTCAACAAATGGTGTGAGAAGAACTGGATATCCACATGCCAAAGAATCAATTTGGACCCTTGCCTCACACCATATACAAAAATTAACTCAAATTGGATCAAATGCTTAAAAGTAAAAACTGAAACTATAAAACTCTTAGGAAAAAAAACAGGGGAAAATCTTCATGACATTGGACTTGGCAATTATTTCATGGATATGACACCAAAAGCACAGACGACAAAGAAAAATTAGGTAAGTTGGACCTCATCAAAAGTAAAAACTTTCACGCATCAAAAGGCACTATCAACAGAGGGAAAAGGCAATTCACAGAATGGGAGAAAAATACTTGCAAATTATATATATCCAATAAGGGATTACTATCCAGAATATATAAAGAATTCCTACAATTAAACAATAACAAACAAAAAAATTTTAATGGACAAAGGAATTGAATAGACATTTTTTTTCAAAGAAGATATATAAATGATCAATAAGCACATGAAAACATGTTCAACATCACTAATCATTAAGGAAATGCAAGCCAAAATCATAATGAGATACTACTTATACCCGCTAGGATGGCTATTAAAAAAGAAAAAAGAATAAAATGAAAAACAAAAACTAACAAGTGTTGGTGAGGATGTAGAGAAATTGGAACTCTTGTGCATTGCTGGTGCAGCCACTGTGGAAAACAGTACAGTAGTTCCTCAAAAATGTAAGCACAGAATATGATCTAGCAATTCCACTTCTGGGTATATGGCAAAAAATTTGAAAGCCGGGACTCAAACACATATGTGTACACTAATGTTCATAACAGCAGTATTCACAACAGCCAAAAGGTGGGGGAAAAACTAAATTTCCGTCAATAAGTGAACAGATTAAAAAATGGGGTACATACATACAAGGAAATATTATTTACCCTTAAAGAAGGAAATTTGGACACATTCTGCAACATGGATGAACCTTCAGAACATCATGCTAAGAGAAATAAACCAGTCATAAAAAGACAAATACTATATGATTCTATTTATGTGAAGTACCTAGAGTAGTCAGTTCATAGACGAAGAAGGTAAAATAGTGATTGGCAGTGTCTGGGGGGGCAGAAGGAATGAGAAATTACTGTTTAATGGATATAGAGTTTCCATTTTGCAAGATTAAAAAAAAATCTGGCGGTGCATTACACAGCAATGTAAATGTACTTAATACTATTGAACTGTGCACTTAAAAATAGTAAAGATAGTAAATTTGGTATTATGCATATTTTACCACACTTTTAAGAAAAAAGAAAAGTAAAGGAATGAAATTCTGACACAAACTAAAACATGAAGACACCTTGAAAATAAGCTCAGTAGTATAAGCCAAAAGGACAAACACTGCAGAATTGCACATCTAGGAGACACGTAGAACGTCAAAGCCACGAGACATAAAGTAGGATAGTGGTTACCAGAGGTTAGGAAGGGAGGGAGTGGGGAGTCATTAATGGTGACAGTTTCCGTTTAGGACAATAAAAAAGTTCTGGAAGTGGATAGTGGCGACGGTCACACAGCAATGTGAAGAACCTCAATTGTACCAATACTACTGAATCATATGTTTAAAATGGTAAATTTTACATTATGTATATTTTACCACAAGAAAGTAGTAACAATAAAAAGTCTGTTTCTTGGAAATGGGCTTGAGCCCTCTCAAGTCTTCGCCCATGATAGTTAACACAGCATAAAGTTAACAAGATTCCCTGAGACCCTGTAAGCACCAATCACACACTGAGTACTCAACAAAGGTAACTTCCCTTCCCCAGTGTGATGCACTCTCTATTCTGTTTGATGATAGAGAATAGGACAGATTGTTTTCCATTTAATTCATTTATGTCTGTCACCCCTACTTACATCAAAATTCAGTGCTACTTTATAAAAACTACTTTTGAAAACTCATCAGTCACCATTTTGTTTCAAAACTGCAGTCTGGGCTCTTAACCGTGCCATCCAATACCTCTATGAATCTCTGTCTTTGGTTTTCTTAGGAAGACTAGTAGAAAGCTTGGGTGTGTCCCAGGAAAGGGGAACCAGGGATACATTATCAGACCATCACAGGAGCAAATTTAAAAGATAAAGGTGTCTTACATAAGAGCTCTTTTAAGCAGGAAACCATCTATTTGAGGTCAAGCCAAAAAGAATACTTTCTTTTTAGTTTCTGATAATCCCAAAGTAGGTTGTTGTGGTTTGTTTTTTCTTGTTTGTTTTTTTCATTTTGGCTTGCTATTTTTTAATTTGTTGGTCCCTCACGATACTCAAAATATGTTGGGATAGCCACCTATAAGCAAGCTCACAGCAATTCTAGGAAAATCTAATCTAAGTAAAGTAATTTTTTAAAAGAAAAATCCATTCCAACCTAGTGTCAAATACTTTACTAAAATGTTCTGTTCAATGAATCTGGCTTTTCTCCACCTCTCTTGTGTGTTACCAAAATTTCAAATATAGTCAGTTGATTTTTACCTTCATTCACTAATTTTATAATTCCAACGGTGAGAGGCTATCAGATTTTTTGGCATGATTCTTTGTTTACAGCTCTGAACTGCTTGTTCCTGATAACTCCATCATCTTCCGTATGACTACAGATTTCTTTTCTCCTGGGATTTGCTCCATTATTTTACAAGGAAATGAAAATCTATTCCCAGAGATACTGACTTTCAGTTTTCAGTATCTTTCCCACTTTTCAAAAACTGTCATTACCTCTACCATAATTCCACCTTCCAGCATGTCTTCACTTCATAACGCTTCACCATGGCTGCAGGAGTTGATGAGCTAGACTCAGAAGAACTGAATCTGGTCAGAAATGAACTCAATGCTCCAGTCCATCCTTTCTTGGCTGTATCCACAGAACTTTGGGGGCAAGGTTTTGTTAGTTTTTTCTTCTTTTGTTTTATTGGTTTTTGTTGTTGTTGTTCTTAGGGGAAGGAGTTTTGGATAAATGGTTCAAATTCCCTTTTTATTTTTCTTCACACAATGAACACAATGAAGCTGAGTCCTCGGACATCCTAATATATCCATTTATTTCACTTCCTCCATTTTCACATATCTATTTCTTTTCTTAATTTTTCCTCGAGGAGGAAGAGGAAAACTTACCAGAATTCTGTTTTTCATGGTCTTTGGAATTAGACAGACCTGGGTTCAAATCTCAGCCTTACCACCTACTAAGCTGAATAATCTCTAGTGAGTCACTGACCTCTCAAAGCATTGATCTCGCCAGTAACACAGGGATAGCATCATCACACCTTCAGCATCACATGAGATTAGATGGGCTTGCCTATGTGAGAGCCCTTAGAACTTAGTAGATACTTAACGCTTACCCTCTCTTAATTCTGTGTCATCTTCTGCTCCCTCAATGCACACATCTTCACCTCATCCCCAAATCTTCACTCCAAAGCAGCAAAGGATCCTTCTAGATACCTCCAGAAAACCTTTATCTCGTTGCCACCTCTCCATTCTGTCTGCCTCCCAAACAACAACTCAATGAGACCTCAAACCCACCAACCACCAGACATTTCTCAGTAACCTCATCGATTGCTGAACATGGCGGCAACCTAGGATGGTGTGGAGGGGGGTGGTCCAAGGATTTTGCTAAAGATCATTGTTCTGTCTTCTCAAATCTATAGTCCCCTAATCTAATGGTCCTTGAGTCGCCATTGTCAAATCACCCTGCCCAAGAGAATCCTATTTATTTCTGTTCGGTTTTATTTTGTTTTTTTCCCAAGAAAATTGGGAGCCTTGATTCCTCATTAAAAAGAAATACTTTTGCTTCTTTCTTGACCCTACTCACCATCTTTGAGCAAATACAACCAGGAATCCAGCTTTTCCGTAATTAGTTCCAATAGTTCTGCAGGGACTGTGGTCTTTTTTAAGCTCCATAATGATTCCCACCCTTCCAATTAACTCTTTTATATTTTTTGCAGTAAAGTTCAGACGACTTCCCCTAGGACTGGTTCTTCTCACCTCTGGAACATACACTCGCTGTCTTTAGTGCATGTTATTTATAATCCTCCTCTGCCTCCCTAGTCAATGAGCAATGAAATTACTGTGGAAGGTCTTCCGGCCATGAAATATCTTTAAAAATTCTCATGGGGACCTAAGAATTATGCTTTGAAGGAGTGATCATGATTGTTACAGTGAGGGACCAATTGAGGAGGGCAGCTTAGTTTACTAAATTAGGCAAATGTTACCAGACTCATCCCAGCTGGGAAATAACTGTATCATCTTCCTCTGTCAAATGAGTGCTTACTGTGTCTGGGCACCCTGCTTTGTGTATTACAGGCACTACCTTGTCCTATCCTTACAGAAACTTTATGATCTGACTGTTACCATTACATCACGTTTACAGATAAGGAAACTAAAGCTTTAAGAAGCAAAATAACTTGCCCAGTGTCACACAGCTAGTAAGTGAGGGACCTATGATTCAAGTCCAGATCAGTCTGACTCCAAAACTCAAGCCCAAAGCTCACACATATCCCCAAATAACCCAGACCTTTCCAGAGTGATCTTTAGGAATTTAATGGAAATCTATTTGACATTGAATACCAACAAGTACAAGTCTGTCACCTGTAGAAGAAAAGAATAATTTCTCTTTAGTTTATTAGGTACAAGAGTCTAAGAAGCAACTCTTAGGGGCCTGGAAATGAATTACAGACTGCTCTCAGAAAAGTGATTGCATTATGAAAAGTGAAGACTCCATTTGACACGTCAAAAGTACTGCAAAGAACTAACAGAGCTAATGAAACTTACAAGCTTCTGCACAGCAAAGGAAACCAGAAATAAAACAAGAAGAAAACCTACGGAATGGGAGAAAATTTTTGCAAGTGAAACCGACAAAGGCTTGATCTCCAGAATATATAAGCAGCTCATACGACTCAATAAGAAAAAAATAAACAACCCAATCCAAAAATGGGCAGAAGACCTAAACAAGCAATTCTCCAAGGAAGACATACAAATGATCAAAAAGCACATGAAAAAATGCTCAATATCACTAATTATCAGACAAATGCAAATCAAAACTACAATGAGGTATCACCTCACACCAGTCAGAATGGCCGTCATTCAAAAATCCACAAATGACAAATGCTGGAGAGGCTGTGGAGAAAGGGGAACCCTCCTACACTGCTGGTGGGAATGCAGTTTGGTGCAGCCACTGTGGAAAACAGTGTGGAGATTCCTCAAAAGACTAGGAATAGACTTACCATATGACCCAGGAATCCCACTCCTGGGCTTGTATCCAGAAGGAAATCTACTTCAGGATGACACCTGCACCCCAATGTTCATAGCAGCACTATTTACAATAGCCAAAACATGGAAACAGCCTAAATGTCCATCAACAGGTGACTGGATAAAGAAGAAGTGGTATATTTATACAATGGAATACTACTCAGCCATAAAAACCGACAACATAATGCCATTTGCAGCAACATGGATGCTCCTGGAGAATGTCATTCTAAGTGAAGTAAGCCAGAAAGAGAAAGAAAAATACCATATGAGATCGCTCATATGTGGAATCTAAAAAACAAAAACAAAAACAAACAAACAAACAAAAACAAAGCGTAAATAAAGGACAGAAATAGACTCACAGACAGAGAATACAGACTTGTGGTTACCAGGGGGGTGGAGGGTGGGAAGGGATAGACTGGGATTTCAAAATTGTAGAATAGACTACACTGTATAGCACAGGGAAATATACACAAAATGTTATGATAACTCACAGAGAAAAAAATGTGACAATGAGTGTGTATATGTCTATGAATAACTGAAAAATTGTGTTGAACACTGGAATTTGACACAACATTGTAAAATGATTATAAATCAATAAAAAATGTTAAAAAAAAAAAAAAAGAACTAACAGAGGACACGCTACCTGCTGAATCCAGAAAATTCTGAGCATTACTTTTTTAAATGCTCTCTTCCCCTTACCCCCTCCCCCCAAAAAGAAAACCTATTGGTCGGTAATCCAGACTAAATGAAATGCTAAATGACAAATACGAAATTTCCTGCGGGCAATGAGATGTCCTCAGGCAAAAGAACCCAACTTTTGGCTGAATACACAATATCTTCTATTCATCTGAGGTCAGGTGGGTGTAGGGTCAGGAGGCAGTGGCAAGACTACCAGTATCCATTCTCCACCAGGAATTTCTGAGGACACGAAAAGAGGGCAGAGACAGAGCCACAACAGCGTCCAGATCAAAGGCAGATCACAATCGGCCTGTTGGGAAATCCCTGCCCCCAGTGGACATGGGAGGCACAGAAATAAAGGAGCAATGTCAGCCTCAGACCCATCTTTTTCCATGTCCCTCCAAACCCAACATTCTATTGAAAATGGTCCTAAATATAGGACAGACGTTTCATTGCTCATCTCACAATAAAGTTTCTGCCTTGCAATAAAGTTCCTAAAATGTTCTTTATGGAAAATTTCCTTTTTCTGTTGCTTTTATTTCGTCTTCATCATCTCAGGGGTGACAAGATATGAAAGGGCTGGGTGCACGGCTAATAAAAGCATCTCTGCTCTGGGGTTTGAGTGACTACAGTTGTCTCCAGGCTGCTGGCAGGGTAACTCGGCATGACTCCAACAGCGCCTTGAAAAATAACAATAATGTGATTTAGGTCTGGTGTCATTAAACTTGATTAGCGGAGTGAGCTCACGAAAATCCATAATTAACTAGAACAACAAGAAGATGGATGTTTTTGCCAGGAAACGGAGAGAACGCGGTCTTCTGTTAAACTGCTTTTCTTCCCACCTCAGGGCCCCAGCAACCGCAGAGGCAACGGAGCGTCCCCAGGTATGACTCATCTCTCACCTAATCATCACCACCTTCCACTGGGAGGTGGGAGAAAAGGAAATGCAGTTCCTTCAGAGGTACCGATGCTCGTCAGATAAGTTGGTAACTGTACTGAATATGTGATCATCAGCCCAGCCCTGACCAGCCCCACACTCACACTCTGAAGTCCCCTGGACCCAGTGGTTCTGAACTGCAGGGGGTGGGGGGGTGATTCTGCCCTCATCCTACCCTTTACAGAAACTTTATGATCTATTACTATTATGTCAAGACTTCTGACAATGCCTGAGACATTTTTGGTTGCTACTACTGGGGGGCGTGCTGCTGGCACCTAGTGTGTGGAGACCAGGGATGCTGCTGGGTGCCCTACGATGTACAGGACAGAGAATCTGACCCAGAAGGTCAGTCGTGCTGAGGTCATGAAAATCTGTACGGGCCAAAGGCAAGCCCGAGGTGGACCATGTTCTGACCCAGACCAGCTAAGCTCCCTCCCTGGGAAGCCAGATCCTTGGATCCCCATGTCAGCCCCGAGCTGCCCATTTTGGTGACTCTGAGAGACAAGAAACTTGAGCAGCAATAGCTCAGCAGAGCTTCACACAGACCCGGGAAGAGCCACCGTTTCAGGAGAGCCCACATCGGCTCAAGAAAGCGTGCTTAACGCGAGAACCGCTCCTTCTGATGGTATTTGTCACCGAGGTTGTGACCTCTTCTATTACACGCAGCTCAGCTACTGGGGAAAATGGCTTTTTATCACATTCTTTCTCTGGCTTCTCATTTCCAGCCCAGGCCCACAAAGAGCAGGGCAAGGTCAAGAAACCACAGACTGAGTAATGGGAGAAGGGCTTCCACTCACAGACTTTTATATAACTTGGTACAAGTAACCTTTGAAACCTCAATTTCCCCCAGGCACTAAAATAAGGTGGCTGATAATCTTTCTGTCTCACAGGGACAATTCAGAGAAGTGAGGAAAGACTTCCCAGAACCTCTTATTAATATATGAGGTTGAACCATATGAAATGGCCTTTTTTATAGAACAAAATTGGTGGAGTATTAGCATTTTATTTTGGTTCAACCTAATTAAGTCAGTCAGGGTTCTCCAGAGAAACAGACCCAAAAGGACATATAGAGAAAGAGATTTATTGTGAGGAACTGGCTTATGCAATTATGGAGGCTAAGAAGTTCCACCATCTGCCATCTGCAAGCCGAAGGCCCAAGAAAGCTGGCAGTGTAGTTGCAGTCCAAGCCCAAAGGCTCGAGAACCAGGGGAGCCAATGGTGTAAGTCCAGTCCTAGTCTCAAGGCCTGAGAACCAGGAGCATTGATGTCCAAGGGCAGGAGAAGATGGCTGTCCCAGCTCCAGTAGAGAGAGTGGAGTGGTCCTTCCTCCACTATTTTGTTCTGTTGGAGCCTTTACCAGGTTGAATGATGCCCACCCACACTGGTGAAGGTGATCTTCACTCTGTCCACCAATTCAAAGGCTAATCATATCTGGAAATACCCTCACAGACATACCCAGAAAGAATGTTTTACCAGCTCTCTGGGCATCTGTCAGCCTAGCCAAGTTGACACATAAAATTAACTACCACACTAATACTACAGATGTTTAGGAAATACTCTGGCTATTTATATTTCCCCACTCTGTTCTGTCCCATCTAAGTTTGCAACCATGTGTATAAGCAGTATTAATTTAAGATTCTTATAAATGGGGAAACTGAGGCTAGGGGAGGTTCAGTAACTAGTCCAATATAGCATAGTTAAGATGCAGGATCCATTGACAGATGACTGGATAAATAATATGTGAAATATAGATAATAGATATAGATAATGGAATATTACTCAGCCACAAAAAAGAATAAAGCAATGCTATTTGCAGCAACATGGATGGACCTGGAGAGTATCATTCTAAGTGAAATAAGCCAGAAAGAGAAAGAAAAATACCATATGATATCACTTATATGTGGAATCTAAAAAAAGGACACAAATGAACTTATTTATAAAACAGAAACAGACTCACAGACATGGAAGACAAACTTACGGTTACCAGGGCAGAAAGTGGGTGGGAAGGAATAAAATGGGAGTTCGAGATTTGCAGATACTATTATATATAAAGTAGATAAACAACCAGTTTCTACTGTATAGTACAGGGAACTATATTCAATATCTTACAGTAAACTATAATGAAAATATGAAAATGAATATATGTATGTATATGTATGACTGAAACACTGTGCTGTGCACCAGAAATTGACACAACATTGTAAAATGACTATACTTCAATTTAAAAAAAAGATGCAGTAGAAGTAGGCCTCAAACAGAGAAGGTAAGACTTCAGATCCTAAATTCTTCCCGCCAGCTGCTCAGCCTGAAGCAAGTACAACACACTGCCATCTACAAGTTGATGAGACCATTACACTCGGTGCAAGAAAAAAATTTACGCGGTGCTTAGGATAAAAGTCAAGGTAAGGGTTGGCTTTATTCTCAGCTAAGAACCCTCGCCAAGAGGGAAGACAGGCCCAGTCCAGGCTCACACAAGAGCTGCATTAATTCAGAAAAAGTGGGAGCCCCAGGTTGGTAAGAAAAGACCCAGGCAACAGCATCCTCACTTCCACAGGCCCCCGGGCCTGACGCCCTCCCCTCTCCTACCTCTCAAACCCACAGATGCACAAACAACCTTAATGAGCTTGGTGTCAAACCTCCAGCATCATGGGAGCAGGGCCCAGCTTTCTGATCAATGTGAGCAATATTTAGCCTTCCCCAGGCCCTGCCGGTTGCCCTCACCCGTTCAGCAGTTCTGCAGAGCTATTTTTAGTGTGCGAAGTTAATAGAGATCCCTGGAGTGATGTGGAAGGAGGGAAGGAGAGCTGCTAAATCTGTAACCTGACAGGGGCCTGCAGCTGGAGTTTCAGGATGGGGGAGGTGGGGGAACGGGCTGAGCAGCGTGCCCTGGGCTCATGTCTTAACCCAGAGATGCTGTTTCAGCCTGCCCCGGGCCTGGGCAGGGGTGGAGAGACCAGCACAATTCCCCTTCTGCCTCAATGATAAAATAAATGATGAAATAAAATAAAATTACTAGTATTCAGGAGGGAGGAAAAATCAGCTCATATGAGCTTCTGTTACATTAAAACATATGTTAGGAAATAAAAGCCATTCCCTCTCAACCAATGTCAAAACCTTTGGTTTCCTATTTAAATAACCTCTACCCTAGCTTTCCCTCTGGAAAGCTGTCAGGGTAATTAGAGCTGTAACAAAGGACACGCAGACTTACCCAGGGAAGAAAATTACAACGGGCTGGATCAAAATGACCCTATAAATATCCCTTTGCTATTTTAACTACCATGTTTTAGTTGGAGGGTCATGAAAATGAGTCATATGCTACCAAAACCAGGCATGAAATTTGATTCATTCCTTTTACAGCAGCCACGCGTACAGACGTGCCCCCTGAGAGCCTCAGCCTGTGACTGAGGCACCCAAGGTCCCTGGTGGGCGGGTCCGTCAGTGTGAAAGCCATACTGAGAGGAAGCTGAGGGAATAAACACAGGAATCAAGAACTTTTCTTCCCTCTTCGGTCGCTAACCCGTGAACATCCCAGGTGAGGTTTCCCTTGCCACGAGGATGGCAAAGGATGGAGGAACTGAACTCTCGGCCAAGGAAGGTGCGTTTGGTGCCACCAAACTGCTCAGCTTTGCACCATGTCCTGGTGTTTTCTTCCTTGACAGCTTTGGAAGGTGATGGGTCTTCACCAAATTTGGAAACTGCACCAAGAAACACAAAGGCAATTTGGCGGGGCGAGGAGGAAAAAAAAGGAAGAGAAAGAGAAAAATATCATTCCATCTGCCTTCTTGGAACAATAGGTTGACTAATGAACATTTTCCAGTGATGATTTTTTTTTCCTGTCACATATGATGTCTTTTATTGAACTTCGCTATGAAGGTTGAAGTGACAAAGGGAAGTGTCTTATGAAGGGGAGAAAAGCGACTTATTCCTGTCATAAAACAAAATGAAGAAAGCATCCCTACCCTTGTCTCCGCTGTTTCACATAAACACGAGTTGTTTTACCTTGTTTCGGAATAAGGACAGAGCCCTAAACCGCTTCCTCCAGAAGTGGGAATCAGAGGCTCTGAAGCCTGTTCATGGATTTAGGATTTGATTCTAACTAACTTGCCAGAGGGAAACATGAAATTTTTATCTCTCTGGGCCCACAGAGAGGGAAAAAAGGCAAGGCTCTCTTTCCATAAAGGCTTTTGTTTAAAATATTAAATATTAATAACTAAATTGATTAAGAGGATTATTAAAAGAAAGACTGAGAGTGTCCAGACCCACTGGTTCAAAACATGCAGAACATCTGAAAGGTTGTTCTAAGTAGCTTACTTTTAAACAATACCTCCCAGGTCTGTTCTGTTTCTACAGAGACCCACTGGCCATCCGCTCAGTTCCCCTTTGGGATGCTAGAGGGAGAAGGTGAGAACATGTCCCAGAATGCACTTGTGTCATCAGCTCCATCATCTTGGGGGGGGGGTGTTGGGGGGAGGTCAGCTGCTCTTCCCAATGGCTGCTGTGAGGAGCCTCGACCGAAGGGACAAGAGGGCATGAGACGGGGATACACGAGCACTTTCCCAGGGGCAGAAAGGCCATCAAGGCAGGCTGAGCAGGTCTTGCCCAAACCCATCCCGGAAACACGAGGTAGTGTTTGCCGCCAGCGTGCCACCGTCTGCTGGAACAACCTTCATGCGTAGCCTTATCAGCACAGAGCAACCTGCTGTTTTCCAAGCGTCATCCAGGACTGCTGTCGATCTGCCCTCCCGGGGAGCTGCTGGTTTTGCCACCAGACTGTCTATCTGTTTTCCATCATCAATTGCCATTTTGGATCTAATAGCTAATGAATACCAAACATCAATTTTCTAAGCCATTTTTTTAATCCTATCCTACTCTTCACATCCACCAGCAGAGATTTCAGACCTGGGTCCTAGCCCTGTAAAGAGAAGGTTCTTTGTAACAGATGGTTTGAATTCCCTCTAGTCCTCTCCCACTCAGGCACCAACCACAAAACTGGGGACTATGGCCTGAACTGGCCACACTGTCATCTGACCTTTGGCATTTCATTTTCACATGTGTCTGAATCTCAGCTCTGAGAGTGGGGGAGAAACAAGCACTGGATTAATAAGATTCACAGGGAAATAATGATCACCTAATTTAGCACTGAAGAGAGAATGGGAACAACCTTCAAATGTCATCATCCGAGGCAGCGCTGAGACGCCTCCTGTTTCTGACACAATTCTGTCAATTAGCTGAACAGAGCAATTACCATTCCTTTCTCTTTTTCATTTGCAAAGAACCAAAACTTTGTAAGGATGATAAATGACTCCCTGGAAAATTCAATGCTGGTTCTGCTAAATTTGCACTTTCCATATTGTAAGGGTTTTGGTGGATTTTTTTTTCCAGTTATTTCTCATAATCAATAGAGTGAGCAGCTGAAAAAAAAAAAAGAAAGAAAAAGAAAGAAAAACCCATCCTGGGCAGAATTCAGAGATGAGGCCCTTACAAGAAATCAGACACACTCAGATCTGTCCAAATGACCAGCAAATGAACACACATCTGTGTCATTACTACAGTCGAGGACGTTGTTAGCCAAATGACGAAATGAATTTCACTTTAATTGTTCTGAATTCTATCCCCTTTCCCCTAAAAAGAAGAAAAGGAAATGTATTCAGATTATGACCTTTGAGAATTCTGGACTCATTAGTGTGTCATACAACACAGCCCAGAATTAAAGCGGGAGCGAACCTGTGACGCTCCCCCCACTGCCACGCGTACATCATTAACGGCACATAATTAAGGAGGTGTCAGTGTTGGTCCCCGGTCTCTGCTGACAATGGTGCACAAACAGCATCTTCAGTCCAATATAATAGCTGGCTTACAGCAGTTAAACCTGTTCATTAAAAAAAGACAAAGAAGACCTAATTTTGCTCCGGAGCTAGGACAGGGGACAGACAGAATAGGGAGGTGGGCGCTGATGCATTTCCTGAACCAGCTTTCAGGAGTCTCTGTAGCCGTGGGGGCTCCCCAGAGCAGCAGAAGAGGAGGCAGCAGGAAGGCAGTGAGGAAAACCAGGCACAGATACAGACCACGGACGGGATGGGGAAGGGAAAATTGGAGAGAACAGGGACAGGAGAGCGCGGCCATTGCACCCGGAACTGCCCCCGGTGCCACCCACACCCCCGAGACAGGCTGCCCTCCACAGCCTCGAACCAAAGTCAAAGTAAAGGAAGAGAGAACAGAAGAACCCTGGCCGGCAGAGCAGCCTAGAGATGTCTGTCTTGGAGACTCTCCACGCAGGAGAGCCCAGCAGCAGCCCGACCCCTACACCATCTGTCCGGAGGGGTCTGTTCCAGTGATCCGTTGCTGTATCACCAGCCAGGCAACACCTGGTGGCTTAGAACAACACCCATCTATTCTTCTTCCAGATTCTTGTTGAGGGGTAGGACGCTGCATTCTGCTTCAGGTGGGGTAGCTGTGGTGTCCTGTGGCTGCATTCAAGGCGGGTGCTCTGCTGGGGCCAGGACTTCCAAGACGGTCTCTCATCCCTGCGGGGTGTCTGTTCACGTGGCATCTCGTCACTTGAAGTCTCCCAGAGCCTCTTGACAGCACAGTGGCCGACTTCCAAGAGAGGCTTCTGGGAGGACAAGGCCCCGAGTGCCAGCTCCTGCCTAGCCTCTGCTTGCTTCTGTCAACCAGGGTCCCATCCGCCAAAGCAAGTCACACAGCCAAGCCCCTAGTTAGGGCGGGAGGGGCCCCCCAGTGGTGAGCATGCCAAGGTCCATGGTTCACGGGAGAACACCAACCTGCTAACCTACCACCGGGGCACAAGCCTGCTCGGAATTTCCATTAAGGGTGCTGGAAGGCACCTAACAGCACAGTGCTGCAGAAACTGCCAAGGATTTGAGGTTTGCTCACACACACACACACACACACACACACACACACACACACACGCACGCACACACCTCTCAAGCGCTCCTTCACTCTGTAGATGGTACCATGATGCAGTCCATTGTGCACGTCAGAAACCTGAAGTCTTACCCTTGGTCTTACCCTCTCCTCCTCCCACCCTAACCGCAGCCCACGACCAAATCCTGTCCATTTTGACTCCTGAATAGCTCTTCAATCTGCCCTCTTATCACCATCCCCAGGCAGCTCCCCAGACAGCTCCCCAGACAACTGTAACCACCTTTTAAGTGATCACTCCAAGGCATCGCCCTGCTGGGACGGGAATGAAGTTTACCAAACACAAATCAGATCATGTCATGCCCTCCAGCCCCTTCCTCTCCCATCCCTCTCAGTCTCTCCATTACTCAAGATCAGGACCAGGGTCCTTTCGTGGACCACCAGGCCCTGAATGTTCTGGCTCTCCACCTGGCTCTCACTTTCCCACACCAGCCTTCTCACTTTCTCAAACACAGCCAGATGGCCTCCCACCCTAGGGCCTTTGCACACCTCCTGCCCGGTCAACTCCAACTCCCCCATCAAGCATCCCTCGCTCAGGAAACCTTTCCGTGGAAACCAGGTGAAATCTCCCCTGACCCCTAGTTGTTCCTCACATTTCTGTGTGTCAGTCACTAGCATATATGAGCCCCAAGAGTATGGGAACTAGATTTGGTTCTGGTGACCTAGCACAAGGGAATTTTAACAATAAATATTTATTGAGCACTTACTACTTGCCAAGTAGTACTATTGAGGAATACAGCAGCAAACAAGACAGTGCCTGCCCTCAGAGAGCTTACCGTCTGGCTGGGGAACAGGGGGAAAAAATAGATGCACATACACACATGATGGCACATGCTAGGAAGAAAATTAAAGCAGAGTAAGGGGACAGAGTGACAGAGGAGATGCTGTTCTGGATAAGACATCCAGAGTCGGTCTCTCTGAAGAGGTGACATTTGAGCAGAGAACTGAGTAAAGCATGGGAGTAATGTTCAGGCAGAGGGGACAGCACGTGCAAAGGCCCTGAAGAACAAGTCTGTTCAACAAGTGTGATGAAAAAAAAAAAAACAAGTGTGATGAGCAGTCAGGAGGCAAGAGAGTGAGGGAGAATGGAAAGCAGTGAGGTTGGAGACGCAGCCAGGAGCCGTGTACGCTGTGGTGAGGGTTTTCTTTACTCTCCCAGGGCTGCCGTATTAAGTACCACAAACTAGGTGGCTCAGAAAAAGTCATACTTTCACAGTTGAGGAGGCCAGAAGTCCAAAATCAAGGGCTGGTTCCTTCTGGGGGCTGTGCGGGAGGGCGTGCTGCACCCTCGCCTCTCTCCCGGCGTCTGGGGTTGGGCAGCGATCCTGGGTGTTGCCTGGTTGTAGACGCATCGCTCCAGTCCCTCCTCTGCCACCGCACAGTCCTTCTTCCTCTGTGCCTGTGTCTCTCTCTGGGTCTCTTCTCCTCTCCCCGTAAGAACATGGGTCACACTGGATGAAGGGCCCACCCTACTCCAGGACGACCGTATCTTCACTTTACCAATGACGTCAGCAATGACCCCATTTCCAAAGAAGGTCAGAGTCTGAGGTTCATCAATGTGGGGATGACACTGTTCCACCCAGTGCAATCGGCACTAAGAGTGCGGTGAATGAACAGATGGGCAAACAGGCAGACAAACGACGGAGTGTTTGGTCCACCAGGTAAAACCAGCCACCGTCGCTCACCAAGACCACCAGGTGGGCCTGTGCAAGTCACCAGCGGACACTGCTCTGTGAAGGGGAAAGGCTTTGCCGCCTTGAACCTCTGGCCTCGTTTTCAGGATGGATGCTCAAAATACAGTGTTTTTCGAAGCTTTCCATGAAGATGCCTCTCAAAGTGAAAAGCCAGCGATGCTCAGAGTCGCGGGCTTTCAGGCTCGGGGAGGTGGATTTTCAGAGCACACACTGTTTCGGACAGGGGACCACCCCCCTGTTCTCACTAAACTCAGTTCTCCCAGACAATCGTTTTTCTTAATTAGGCCTGAATTTGGGTTCATCGAACATCATGGCAAGTGCCCAGAGAGGCCCAATCTCTTCCCCAGCTCAGCCCTCATTATAAGTCTGAGCTGAGAGGCTGCTGAGCCCTGACACTGCACATTTATTTAGGATTGCAAACACCTGTGCACTAGAAAAACCAGGGCAGCAGAACATCTTGTCTCCTCACCACCACCCCTGTCCAACCCCAGCAGCGGCTCTTCTCAGGGGCAGCCTGTCCTCCTGCGCCCCCACTTGCAGCCCAGCCAGAAGCCAGAAGTCACAGGGATTCATGTACTTCATGAAGGCAAAGCTCCCCCATGCCCACCTGAGCACCCGGGGCAGCGGGACAGCCTCAGAGTACAGTTCCACACCATGCTACGGTGTTTCCCACCAAGGGTTAAAAAAATCCTCATGGTGGGGCTGGGAGCCTTGGTAAATAATATTAGCCTGAGGAGGAAGCAGATTTCCTGCGCCCAGCTGAGAGATACAATTAAGTCATAAGATTTTGTCAAGGCTTGTCCTCCTCCTGACTGGTTTATCAGCGTTAAGAGACAATTTATATTTTGCAGTTCTCTCGGATGGTGAGTATACCCCACAGCAGGCAGGTGAGATTAAACGGTTGGTCACAAGGCGCTGGCTACATCCACACAGCCCGGGGGACGCCCGCCCCTGGCACCTGGTGCGCCTGCTGACTTGGCGCTCTGCGATCGTGCATGGGGTGCACCGCCTCCCCCTCGACCTCAGCTGCTGCCCAGAAACTGGAATCCGGACCAACAGGAAATTTCAAGACACTTTGTGGGGGTGGGGGTCCCTCTTCAACACACAAAATGAGACCTCTTAGCTTTCCTTTCCAAGGGTCTCTGGTTCCCCAAGAAGTCAAACGTGGGGTCCTTTGGGGGCCTCCCTTCCTGCAGGGAGCACTGTGACTAAGCTGACGGCACCCTGATCATTTCCTCACACAACTTCACATGATGGACACACTCCAATGAGCTCATGCATCTCCAAGGGGACACATTTAGCCTGCCTTGAAATCCAGTCAGCCTTGGATTTCTCTGTTATAAAAGTTTTCAGCACATTGTATAACTAAACATCTTTTGACTCTCCTTATCTTCCTATGTTTTATTCACTTTAAAATGAGTGCTCATGTCCACAAAAAGACTTGTACATGAATGTGCATCGCGGCTTTATCCAAAAGAGCCCCAAACTAGAAACAACCCAAGTGTCCGTCAGCAAGAGAAGGGATAAACAGACTGGGGCATATTCGAACGATGAAATACTCCTCATCAATGAAATATGACAAGCTGCTAACACATGCAACAGCATGCGCGAGCCTCCCAGACATTATGTTGAGTGGAAGAAGCCAGACCCAAAAAAGCACAGGCTGTGTGATACCACTTCGAGGAAGTACAAGATGAGGAAAAACTGACTTTGGTAACACGTCAGAATTGTGGTTCTCTCTGGAGGTGGGTACCAATTGGAAGGGTATTTTCTGGGGTGACGGAAATGTTCTCGTGGTCACACGGGTGTATATCTTGTAAAAAGTCATCAAGCTGGACACTTAAGATGTGCTCATTTTACTGTATGTAAATTAAACCCCATTTTAAAAAAAAATTCAAAAATTCACTCATTAAATGGTATCATTTAACTTTGATTATATCCTCCCCTTCAACCCACCAGTCTGCCCCAACCTTCCAGCAGTTTGTTGAAAATAAACTTCTCAACACTCTGGGACTGTTGGCTCTTCCACTAGACTCCTAGCTCTTTACAGGGCCCTCAGATGTTTTCTGGGTAAGTGGGTGGATGAATGGATGGATGGATGGATGGATGGTTGATGGATGCATGGATGGATGGACAGATGGATGGACAAACGGATGCCAACAACACACAGCTGGAAGATGACTAGTCAAAGTTAGGCTAAGTGATCAGATGACAGACTTAGGTTCATGGGTTCACAAGGCGATGAAACCATAACTTATTCCATCCATCTGAGTTACTAGAAACCATGTTTATAAACTGTGAGGGAGGGAAAGCTCTAACTTGGATAATCCAAACTTAGTCCTAAAATGACCTGTATATGTCTAGAAAATTGTTACTGCTGCCTAATTGTTTAGTTCAAGATTTTCTTCCTTGCTAAATGGCTACAATAGGCAGGAAGGAAACCAAATTAGCTAAGGAGATGGCAGGCTGGGGGAAATCTTTTATAAGCAATTCACATCTTGAGAATCCAGTTCCAGTGCAAATGCAGTTAATCTCTGGGTTTCCATTACTGGGATTATCTTGTTTGGACTGAACACTGTCCATCAGGATCCACGCTTCTGCTTTGTACTAGATTTCAGAGTCTTTATCCTTTTAACTGTGAATGTATACAAAGGATTCTTTTCTCAGAGGGACAAGAAAAAAAATCTTGGCTATAAAATGCATTCTCAATTACTTTACAGAGGCAGAGAGAGAGAGAGAGAGAGGGAGAGAGTCAGATCCCAAGGGAAGGGATGAAGGGAAAAGAGGGGCACTGTCTTGCTTGAACGAGGGGTTCTTTTAACCCTTTGGGGTGGTGTTGATGCAAACACCCTAGCAGGAGCCAAGGTTACACATGAACAAATGTCAAAAGATTGACAGTTGATTGTTTAAAGTGCTGAAATCATATAGGGCATTTGTTTGTTTTTTCAATTTGAACTAAACTTGCCACTGTTTCTCTCTGAGTGCTATGTCCGTGATACTCGGATACCACTGGTTAGACTTTCAAAAATGAAGACAACGTTGTTCTTTAAACCAACAGAGTGTGCAGCCGTCGTGGACTAGAAAACTACCAGAAACCTGGTCCTGGCAAGCCACTGCCTGTGTTTACAAAGCCACCCGCTGCAGGGCACTGTCCTCCAACAGCCTGGCAGCCCGTGGGAAGCGAAGTCAGTCAGGTCACTAACTTTATCATCCCCTTAGACAAGCACACACACACACACACACACACACTCACACTCACAAGCCACCCAGCCCTGCCAGCATCCCCTCACCAGGATCCAGAGAGCATCACCTCTAGCAGGTCCCCTTGGCCTGGAGCAGAGTTTAGGTGAAGACCTCTGAAGCTTGTGCCCATAGCTCCAATCCACAAACCCAGTTTCCCACAAAGCCTTCCTCCCCTGGTCCTGGAGAAGCCCCACATCTGGTTTGTCCTGACCGCACCCTGGGGCTGTTGGTGGGAGGGTGGCAGCGAGTTCTTTTTCCAGGTTTTACAAGTTTCTGCTGAGCACAGCTGCAGAATGCCGGCACAGCGGGCTTCACACTTGTCTCCCTAAAAAGAACCCCACCCTCTCCCACATGTCGTCTTCCCCTGGGGATCTGAGCACGTGACTCACAAATGTGGCTGGTGCATCCACGATTCTGCCTCCTGAGCTGGTGCGATGAAGGGACTGAGGCAAACTGAAATCTGGGGACAGCCAATCTGGTCTGAGAAGAGGTGCTCACCTCCGGAGTGAACTGAGGAATCAGGGGACTCAGAGCAGGGATGACAGGAAAGAGGGAAAAAACGGAGACTCCCCCCACCATGACACCTGCAGTCTTGACCCTCAGCCTTCATCCTGGCGTTCTACCTGAGGCCCAGCCCCAGCTTCAAAAAAAACGGGGATGGTGGTGAGAGTGATTCTACATCACGGCCAGGAAGCTGGAATCTCTGCTCTGACACTCACCAGCCGGGTAACAGGAGACAGCACAGCTCTGGGCCTCAGTTTACCCATCTATAAAGTACAGGTGATTGTTGTCTCCACCACAGGCATGTCTTGAGGATCCCCCAAATGGCCAGAATGATCATACCTTGGAGTGCACAGGCTTACTCTCCACACATTCCAGGGAGTGACAGACTCCACACATTCCAGGGAGTGACAGACACCCCACACAGAGGGTGCTGGAAGGTGCTGGAATTTGCTCAAAGATGGGAGGAGTCCCTGCTGAGTGCAAGACACCAAGAGTTTCTGAAGGACCCTCAAACTTACCGCTTTCCATCTTCATGACCTAACTTCAACTCACAGACGTGGTAAACAATCATATGGTTACCAAGGGAAAGGAGGTGGGAAGGGATAAGTTTGGGAGTTTGAGATTTGCAAAGGTTAACCACTATATATAAAAATAGACAAAAAACAAATTTCTTCTGTACAGCACAGGGAACTATATTCAATATCTTGTAACAGCTTTTAATGAAAAAGAATGTGAAAATGAATATATGTATATATATGCATCACTGGGATATTATGCTGTGCACCAGAAAATGACACATTGTAACTAACTATACTTCAATAAAAAAAATAAAATAAAAATAAATGACCCCACTTATTGAACTACCCTACCACACCCCCAGCTGCTTAAACCTTGTCTGCACCTTTGTCCTCAAAGCCTGTCACTGGGGACACACCTCTGAGCTCAGAGAGTCTCATGCACTGTTTTTGGGGGGTTCAGGGATTCAATTTCACACACACAAATAGGCTTCTGATGTAACAGGTGTGGTTATCTGGTCTACCCAGCAACCTTCATTTCCCCTCTATGTCATGCACGCAGAATTGCTGCAAAAAGCAGCAAAAGTGAGCAAACAAGTAATCTAAAAAGACAGCAAACAGGGAGTGAAGAGTGGGAGAAAACAACCATTTGGAGGCATTTGGTGAAAAACTGGGTGCAATTCCTCAAAATGGCTCCTGAGCAAAGCCACAGGAATTGGTGCTGAACCTCAAAATAACACAAGCTCTACCACATTCAGGCGACAAATGATGTATCGAGTGTACTGGGAATTCCTCATTTGTGTCTCAAAAATCTTTCTCAAAAGTGAATATTTTTCCATTTCTTCGCATCTATGAATAATGACTCCATTTTCCAAGAAAAGAGCACTAAGACAGCACACTCCTCCTGTTAAGAGATGAAAAGTCCTAAACCTCAAACTTCCAGAAACAGCCTGTGAACGTTCAGGATAAACCCAGTACTAAAATCCAGGCAGCAAAGGCTCTCTCGAACCCTGCGTGCTCTTACTTAACACAGAATTTTAACTACCTTTGCTGTATTCCTTTCCAGACTAGATTATAGGAGATAAGCTAGAGACATTCCTTGAAAGGCAAGGATCCAGATTTGAGAAATACACTGAAGGGAATGTATACTGCATGGATCACACAAAGGCTGTCATAATCATGACCTTAGTTCAGCAACAACAGGGTGAATTTAAACAATCTGGGGTAGAGGGAAGCGGGAGATACAGACAAAACAAAGGTTGGTCATGAATTGATCATTGTTGCAGCTGGCTGTTGGGTACACAGGGTTTATATATGATTCTCTCACTTTTGTACATGCTTGAATTTTTCCATAGTAACAAAAAAGACATTTTTAAGGCTGAATTGATCATTAGGTATTCTACCTTAAAAAGGTAGAAATCACATCATATATTCTAAAACCACTCCTTTCAAAAAAACAACCAACAACCTACGAAGTTACCTTGAAGGTTACACTTTAGAAAATGCACATTTATCTGAAAAGACCTCATGTCCTGGCAGTGATTTCTTTACATGGGGGGAGGGAAGTGTGTGTATGTCAAACTCCCTCGCCTCTGCCAGGACCCAGATCTGTTCTTTCTCACTGATAACCTGTCTTTCCACATAGACCAGCCAGCCCTGAAATGGGCAGCCCAAGGCATGGGTAGCTATGGCCCTGGGAGGTGAAGATGCTTGGCCTTCTGATGGATCCTGCCTGGTGAGAGGTACCCTCCCGGGCTGCACACAGGGGCCTGGAACCAAGATCTCCATCTGCTAGTGGTGCTGGGGTCACCTGCTCAGGGCTGAGCTGGATTCAGGTTCTGAATTTGGGCTCAAGTGTCACCCCTGGTCTCTTCCTGGAGCCCGAAGAGGGTCACCTCACCCCCTGGGCATCTGCCATTGAAGAAGACTGGTGCTGCACAGCAATGCCTTCTCTCAGACCAAAAATACACTGAGCTTTCAGGAAACACAAGCAATTGAGTCTGAGGGCTATCCAGTCACTCATTCCAAAGCAAGTTAATTTATTCCTCATTCGTTCGCATCAAGAATGTCTCAATTGTTTGAGCTTGAGGGCCCAGGGCAGGGGACAGCAGCCAGCCTTGGCATTCCAGGGGGCTTCCTTTGGAGATTCCAAATTATTTCCTGATGGTGAACACTTAGAGCTGCCAGCCTTCTCTGGTCCTGTCAAGGACCGTCTGATGTGATTATTCTTGAGGAAACAGTGCATCGAGATAGTTAATGATACAGGCGGTCATTCAAGGCAGCAGTGGCCACCCACTCCTTTTACAGAAGCCCTCATTTCACAAGACAGCACTGTCACCCGTCTTATTACTCAAAACAAATCTGGGCAGGAGCCCAGAAAGGACCCTCTCTACCTCCCCCTTCTCCAATACAGTCCATTTTCATTCCTAAATGTCTCTCAAATCCACCCGACTACATCCCCACTGCCAATACCCTCATCCACTCTAACTTCCTTGAGTTTATTGATATCTGTGAGGAAGTTCAAAATGAGGCCAAGGAAGGGAGGAAGTCCTCCTGCACTGCAGGAAGGAGGCCGTGCCAGCCCTGTAGGGGGAAAATCAGCGTGGTGGAATACCAAATCCCCCGTGTCGCACCATCTGTCTCAACCCATCAACAAATCGGGAGTCCAGCATCCATGAGGGAGATTTGTTTGAGGGGTTGTCCCTGAAAACCAAGCCAAGCAGGGAGCAGAAAATCCCCAGGAGAACGAGAAAGGAGTTTGGGGACCTAGTTAAGAATTTCGCATGCGGTTACGAGGATAAAAAGTTGATGGCTGCATCTTCCAGCAAGTCTAGCTGGTTTCATGTGAAAGTCATTCTAACTCTTGAGGGACTCAAAGAGGTAGCCTGTTGACATGATCAAAAGCAGATTTGGCTCAAGGTGTCTAATATCGGACAGAGAGGTCTTTAGCTGGAATATACCATCTCCATTTCGCCCCAGGCTGCACCATACCTGACAGTACGACCCCTGGCCTAGTTCATGTATTTCTGAAAACTTCTGAGCCCTCAAGGAATATGTTTCACCCCCATAACATGAGCATAAATGGCAACAGAAAACCCCAAAGGAGTACACCGCTCAGTCTGTGACATTTGTCTGCCAGACCCTGTGTCCTTGGAGAAGAAGGGAGCCTGGAAGCTGGCCCAGGACCCCACACCAAATCCAGAGGGAGGTAAGCCAAGTGTCCATGGGGTATTCATGCACCGCTAAGCCAGAGGGAAAGCAGAGAGTCCTGGAAGCAGACAGGTGAGACGTGGGCTGGGGAGTGAGATTCCATTGTCGGGAAGCGGGGAAGCAGGGGGTCAGAGCCGAGGCCTGTCTCTGGGGCTGGCTGGTGCATGAACAGCTGGGACCGGGTCACCCCTACACAGGCCATCATGTGGACGGTTGCAGGCTCCTCCACCGACCTGCTCCGGCCTGTGCCTTCTTGGCAAGAGCAAAGCAGCCTGGGGTGAAAGGGCAGCTGGAGTTTTGGGCTACAGCTGACCATCCTCCTGTGCTCACTTCTAAGGAGACACCACTACCTGTGGGCCTCACGGAGCAGGAGGCCACAGTCAAGTCCTCCCCATCCTCAGTGGACCTCCTCGTGCCCAGCAAGGCCCTGGCATTTCCATTTCCTGCCCTTACAAAGAGTGGAGTTCAATCCAACTCCTTTTTTTTTGTTTGTTTGAAGCCCTTGCTAGAAATTTGAATTATCCAGAAGCCCAGATAGGGCAAACCTATTACAGGGTGGCCCTGGAGGAGATAATGACTTGCTTCCCCAGGCAGACATCTCTCCTAGGCAGACATGGTGTTTCCAGAAAGCCCAGAGGAACCATCCTAGAACCAGAAGGAAGCTCTTTACTAAACCTAAAGAAATTGAAGCTCAGAAAAGTTAAGTGACTTGCCCAGGGTCATGCTTCTGTTTTACAGCCATGCAGAACCAGAGGGTATGTTTCCTTAGGGACTATCCGTGGAGCTCTCTGCTCAAGCATTGTATTCTCTTCCTAACTTTGAACAACACCCTCATCTCTCCAAGAGGTACATAATTTTACATCATAGGTATTGTCTGAGACTGAAATTAAATATGAATTTAACTAATGATAGCAGAACCATTTTAGGTGAATGATGTTCTGCTGAGCTGTTAAACGGGTAGAAAAATTATTTGGCAAGTTATAAACGACCATCATGTGTTTTCATACTTTCCAAGGAAAGTTGTTTCCAAAAATACCCACTGATAATTTCAATTATATGTGTAGATAAATCATAAAGCTTTATGCCAGCCTCAGGAATTAGCATAGGCCCCCTGGCCTGGAAGAAATTAAATAAGTTTTTAAAAATCACTTTCTCAAAAGAAAGTGTTTGGGTGAAAAAAAAAAAAAAGATACACTCTTTCCATCACACTCTGCAATAAATTGTATGCAAATATAGTCACAAATTCAAATTGCTATTGATTTCACAGCTCCTCCCATCAAGAGGTGGAGTCTACATGGACATAAAAAACAAATTGTGGTTATTGGGGTGTAGGCAAAGGATGGGAGGGACAGATAGATTAGGAGTTTGGGATTAACAGATACACACTACTATATACAAAATAGGTAAACAAGGTCCTATTGTATAGCACACGGAACTATATTCAATGTCTTGTCATGAGCTGTAATGAAAAAGAATCTGAAAATATATATATATGTATGTATATGCATAACTGAATCGCTTTGCTGTACACCTGAAACTAACACTGTAAATCAACTATACTTCAATAAAAAGTAAGAATTAAAGGGGAAAAAAAAAAAAGAGGTAGAGTCTATTTCCCCACTCCTTGAATCTGGCCTCGGGACTTGCTTTGGCTACAGGGACGTTCACAACAAGCTTAAGGTAAGCAGAGCCTTGAAAAGCATTTGCATATTGGAGTTTGCCCTCCCTGACTGCACAAGGAGCCGTGCACACACACCCACCATGTGAACGAGCCCCAACTAACCTCCTGGATAAGAACCCACGTGCAGAACTGAGGTGCCCCAGCTGACAGCCTGCCCACCAAAGGCCCATTCTGGATCAGTCTCAAGCCACCTGCTAAATGCTTACAGACTGTGTAAAAGCCTGGCTGAGATCGTTCAAGTCATCCCAGGTCAGGAGAATCACGAACCATTACGTTTTTGAGTAGGTTTGTTTTGCTGCAAAAGCTCCCCGATCCCTTCCCCAGCATTGCAGGTGCCTTCCCATCATCGACGTCCAGCCACGTCAGGAGTCTTTCACCTCGCTGAGGAAGGGCAAGCACGCTGCGGAGTGGGCCAGCAGCGATCTGGAGCTGGAGCTGGGGCTGATCGTTATTTCTCTGAGTTTTCTTCCACAGCAGCCCAAGGAGCTCCAAAGGGTGAGCCTCTTATTCCTTTTGTTTGCATCTAATCAGCGCCTTGCTGGGGTTGAACCCTCTGTGTGGGTCTCAGAAATCAATAATCCATATCAGAGCAAATCTGATGTCCACTGAAGATCTCAAACCAGGAAAGAAAGCAATGGAGATCAGGTTACATTAAGCCCAGGGCTTGGTCTTTGTTCTCTAGCTCCGTTCCCTGGGAGCTGAGCCTGCCACAGAACGGTTTGGGTTTGGCACTTCTAGGAGTTTCAAATCCTAAATGACATGTCCAGGGCAAGAATAACGGCTGTTTATTCCACCTGTTAGGAACCGTGCACTTTCCTGTTCCCTATCTGGCCATTCACTCCTACGTTCCTCTCTGTTTGTTTACTCATTTGCTCATTCGTTGCTATCACTCACTGAGACTACAACTCAAAGCCCTCCTTACAGCTTACAAAGCTCCTGGTCACTTCGCCAGTCTCATTCCTTAACCACTCTCCCCTCAGCCTGGCCTCCTGACTGCTCTCCATCCACAGCAAGCATCCTCGGTGCCCAGGTCCTTTGCACCTGCTACATGACTCATCACTTCCTGTATCCCTTGCCTTCCAGCGGGCTAACCTGCTTACATGGTAACTCAACAAGTTACTAAGAGAAAAAGAGGGAGCACACAAGGCCCCTCAAGGCCCAGTTGGGACCTGGCCCTTGGTCACATTTGCCACATTCTCCCAGCCAAAGCAGGTCACAGGGCAAGCCCAACTCCAGGGATGGGGAAAGATGCTCCACCTCTTAACAGAACCTTCAAGGTCGCAGAACAAAAAGGTGTAGCTAGAGAGAAGGAAAGGAACTATAAGCATGTTTTAGTCCACCATATTAGCACTGCTTTCCTATAACAAGGCCTGGGAGAATCTCCTAGGGGTCGGAGACGGACTTCATTTTTTAATTCTTATTTTTTATTGAAGTATAATCAATTTACAATGCACAGCACAGCAAAGCGATTCAATTATATGCGTACATGTATTTTTTTTTTAGATTCTTTTCCATTACAGCTCATTACAAGAAATTGAATATAGTTCCCTGTGCCATTACAGTAGGTCCTTATTGTTTATCGAGATGGACTTCTTTTCTTTATATGCCTTCTTATCCCTTTTAGATTTTGAACCCATTAAAACAATAAATAAATAATTTCAACTGGATCGTCTTTGAAAACCTTTTTTTAAAAATGTCTAGTAAGGAAGGAGATGGAAACGTTTAGCTAAAGAAAACATGGCTTCACGATTCTTGCACAAGTTAAGATGGATAATCACATATTGGCTGGTCTAGCATTCCAGGGCATTAATTTCTTTGTATTTTGGTTCTTTCTAAAATTCTGTCTGTCCTTAAAGAATGAGGTGGCTCAAGTGTCATTTTTGGAGGGCTGGTGACATGTGATGTTAGGCACGTGTGCTCTAAGGTCACACCTTCCCAGGTTTGAAAGCTAGTCGGGACATTTCCTGTCTGGAATCTCTGGCAACTCACCCTATTTAAGTCCCAGTTTCCACTGTAAGATGGAGATAATAACGTCTGTTCTACAGGATTTGGGTAAGAATTAGAGGAACTATACACAGAACACCTAGAGAAATGTCTAGCACATAATAGATGCAACAAATGGTAAGTATTATGCAGAAAGTCGAAACTTGCATTTTTTTCCCCCACAAATCATTTCCTATGTTACTTTAAAAATAAACGCTTTCAGATCGGGTAACTGGCTATGCTCCCACAGGAAGCCTTGCTAGTCAACCCTTTAAAAAGAAGTAGCAATCCTCTTACTGGTTATGATTTTCAAACTCCAGGTCTCCTTCAGGTAAACAATACCAGTGTTCATCACTGTTACATAGAAAGCAAATCTATCCCCCAGTCTATTAAATACACCATCAAAAGACATGGGCATTTCTGATACCCATAGATAGATGAGTCAGGTCTCCAGGAACATGGAGGCTGGGGCTAGCTTAGAGAGAAGTAACCTCTTTCCAAATAAGGTGTGGGGTTTGGAGAAAATTAGACTCTAATTCAGAATTTAGATGGCTAATAAGAGAATGGTATGATGCTGTCCGCTCCAGGAGGTGCTCTTGTAAACCCCCGAGAAATGAGACTCAGGTTGACAAAATGCCTCCTGGGATTTGGCTGGATAACTGGAATGGATCAAGTGGATTAGCAAGGCTTTAACTAGGCTGATTGCATCCTTGCCAGCTTAATCACAAAGACACTTCTCTGGAGGGGCAGGCCTCCACCCTTGCATGGAGCTTAGAAACAGAAAGCTTCTGGCATCCAACTGATGGGCTCAACCCTGCTGGGCAGCTAAAACTTGGTGTGGCGGCATGGGGTGCCTGCTGGGTGGCTGAATCTGAAGACAATTGCTTTCCAAAGACAAGCTCCAGCTCTCACTTGCTCACACATGCAGATTTATTACCCAAACACTGTCTGAGAAGCAAAATTTTATGTCTTTGACAAAGAAGGAGCATTTTGAACTAGGGATTTACAACGCCCGAGAAACAGCAGAAAGATACAGTCCTTTGCCTCCATCCGAGCAGTGCAGCAGTCTGAGAAATGATCGCCACTGCGTTCCTTGAGGGCATTCATCAGAATCACAATGAGAAACTGGAAACTTCCACTGTGGAAAGGCCAGGGCTGGCAGAAGCGGGAACAGGGTCGAAGGAGTCTTCCAGACTTCCCAACTGTCCTCCTCTAGCTAGCCCCCACCCCCACCGCCCAATGACTCACCCCAGTACCCTCTTCTGCAACTCGCTCCCCATAACATCAAAGGTTAACCCTACTGCATGATCTATCTAATCCAGGGGCCAGCTAACTTTTTCTGTAAATTTTTTCAGCTTTACAGCCCATGAGTCTCGGTTGCAACGACTCAGCTCAGCCACCATGGTACCAAAGTAGCTGAAAACAAAAGGAGATAATCGTGTTCTGACAATATTTTTATTTATGGACCCAGGAATTTGGATTTCGTATCATTTTCACGTGTCATGAAATAGTCTTCTTATTTTGATTTTTTCCAATCCATTTAAAGAGACAGAAATCATTCTTAGCTCATGTGCCACCAAAAACAGGTTGGCTGGGAGCTTGTGGCCCTGGGGCAGTAGTCTGGTCCAGTGGAGTCGCACACACTGGGGGGGTTAATGACTCCCCCCTGGGGTTGAAAGTACTACGTCTCCCACAGTGACCTGTACATAAGGAAGTCAACAGAATCCATCCTTCCGATACCTAGTTACTGAGCACTTTCTAAATGCCAAGCACCATGCTGGACACTGGAGATACCCTGGGAGACCCAAAAAAGTCCTGGTCCCTGAATTCCTGTAGCTGATGGGTTAGCAGAGAATTTCCCTGGTTGTATTATATGAAAGCATATCTGAGCAGGAAGCGAGGATATCTTAGAATGACCAGAAGGCTCCCCTGAATACTGAATCTGATGCCCAGATTCGACCTTTGACAAGCCCAAAAGCTGAGCCCGCCACAACACAGCCCAACCACTCCAGACGGGTGTCTTCTGGCTCCAGAATGCCCTGAGGAAGCTGTAGCTGCTTGTTCCTGACAAGCTGTCCCTGGACGGCTTTAATGATAAGCACCTTGGAGAGCTGGATGGTTTTTTGGGGGGACTGGAGTGCAGGACAGAGGTGAGAGGACCAAGTCAGGGAGATAACTGAATGATATTAAAACTCAAACCACAGACTTGTGATGGGGTTAACATCTGTTCCCAGGCAAATTTACCAATGATAATTCAGAACTTCACATTTTCTGGGCAATGAGATTCATTTAGGCAGAGCATTTGAAAATTCTGTTGTTCTGCCTCCCCAGCCTGTGAAGGGCGCAGAATGCAATCTGCACTTGCTTATTTTGTATCTAAGCAACTGTCAGATTCCATATCTACTAATAAGAAAGGGTATAATTATACCCTGATACTTTAATTAGTAGCAGATGCCTGTGTTTGTGAATAAAATGTAAGATTTTTAGAGACCCGGAAGCTCAATTATATGCAAGCTTCAGGTGCTTGATATTCAGGACTCTTAATTCTTCCTCTTGGCCGGCGAGGACACAGATGCCCAGACAGTGGTCTTTACCAGATCTGGCCACAGTGAGGAAGGCGAGGGGCCTATTTGCATGCAATTTTCATATCACTGAACATCACTGTGTAACATGTACAGACTTTCTCTAGCACTTTTCCAGTTACGGTTGGTAACATCTTTATTTTTAATTCACCACTCCTTTCTACCCACAAAACCTATTCAAGTAATAAACCCTAAAAGAAAAGGAGAAGTAAGTATCTGGAAAATTCAGGCAGGCTACCATGAACTGTGATTGGATTACAGTTTAGACAGCATCACCCAGAACGGTAATTTTGAGTTTATCTGTTGCAGATGGTGTATTTCCTCTGGCAAAAAAAAAAAAGTCTTCAAGTTTACTAGTTTGGTTTATTTTCCCCCTCTCAGAATTCAAGGTGAGTTCCTACAAGTGAAAAAATAAAACTAGGGAAACAGGCCAAGATGGCAGAGTAGAAGGAGCCAGAGCTCACCTCCTCCTCAGGGCACACCAAAATCACAACTAACTGCTGGACAACCATCGATGAAAAAGACTGGAACCTAACAGAAAAGATCTTCTACTAAAAACATAAAGAAGGAACCATGGTAGATGGTGGGAGGGGCGATCTCACGATATAATCAAATCCTATACCCCGGGGCGGGGGAGGCGGCCCACAAACTGAAGAATAATTATATTGCTGAGGTTCTCCCACAGGAGTGAGAGCTCCGAGCTCCAGCCCAGGGGGTCCAACCTCAGGAAGGGGAGCCCCCGGAGCATGCAGCTTTGAAGGCCAGCAGGGCTTAATTGCAGGAGCCCCAGGGGACTGGGGGAAAGAGAGCCCTGTGCTCTTAAAGGACACACAGAATCTCACGTGCACCAGGACCAAGGAAATAAGTAATATTTCATAGGATCCTGGGCCAGACCTGCCTGCTGGTCTTGGCAGGTGTCCTGTGGAGGTGGGGGGGGGGAGGTGTGGCTGTGGTTCACCCTGGGGACATAGATCCTGGTGTCAGACATATCTGGGGGTATTTATATGCATGAACTCTCCTGGAGGCTGGTATCTTGCTTGGGTCATTAGCACCAAGACCGGGCCCCACCCAACAGCCTGGAGGCTCCAGTGGTGGGAGGCCTCAGGCCAAACAGCTAACTGGGCAGGGACACAGACCCCCCACCACCAGGAAGACTGCACAAGCCTCTAGACTAGCCTCACCCACCAGGGAGTAGACACCAGAACCAAGAAAGCCACGACCCCGCGGCCTGCAGAGTCAAGTCCACAGCGCAGGCCAGCCCTACCCTGGGACCAGCTGGCCCCTGGGCCTTGGGTGAAGAGAGGGGAGGGCACTGCTGGGGCACAGAGGTCATCTTCTACAGAGGGCCACTTCTCCAAGGTCAAGAAATATAATTAACCTACCACACATAAAAATACAAACAGAAATTTAGACAAAATGAGGCAGCAGAGGAATACGTTCCAGACGAAGAAATAAGACAAAACACCAGAAGAACAACTAAGTGAAGTGGAGACAGGCAATCTGCCCAAATAAGAGTTCAGAGTCACGATTCGTAAAGATGATCCAAGAACTCGGGAGAAGAACGGGATGCACAGAGAGAAAAGTTAGAAGTTTTTAACAAAGAGTTAGAAAATATAAAGAAAAAACAGAGTCAAAGAATAAACTAACTGACATGAAAAATACACTAGAAGGAATCAACAGTAGAATAAAGGAGGGAAAAACTGAAATAAACAAGTAAATAAATAAAATTTGCTTCCTCAGTCCTGAAAGCTGTGTGTCTTGTATTGAGGCCTTTGGGGAGGACAGAAGGGGTGAAATGCGTCCTTGGAGTTGCTAATGCTGTGGCCTCCTCACTTCCACCAGGTAAATACAAAGCCCTTGAGGGCTTAAAAAATCAAAATTCAAAAAAAAAAAAAAAAAAAAGATAGAAAGGGAGAGGGAAGCTAATATACTAAAAAGAAAAGAAGGAGGGAGGCAGGAATTCACTCCCCTGCTCCCGTGTTCACCACTCCCGCTCAGGGCACCTGGGCTGTAAGTTGACCCATACGCTGGTAGACACTGTGTTTCATGCTCTTTGTTCGGCCTTGGTCCCTGGCACAGAGCGGGCCCTCATTCAATGTTTGCTAAATTAAACCAAATGGAACACTCTGGGCCTTTGTTTGCACATCTGAACAAGACAAGACAGGGACAGGACAATCTCTAACATCCATTCTGTAATTCTACAACCCTATATCCAATAGGCTCGGGGACTTCTGCAGGGGTCAGCTGTCCAGCAGAGCCTAAATTTTGGTTAGAGATAGAGAATAACTTGAAAAAGTCCGGACCCTGAGCTTAAACACTGAAATCTCTAAGGACAACATGCCTCCACCCACCTGATGCAACTTCAAGATGTTTTCAGAGAGCACTCCCAGCAAATAGTCAGGAAAACATGACTGTCTCTTGAATGGGATTTCCCCCAAATGAGAGAGTCCTTCTGGAACCAACCACGACAGGATTAAAGAAGCTGGGCTCTATACAGCGACCTCACAATCTGGGGAATTTCAAGAAACCTTCCGTTGCCCTTGTTTTCTTAGAAGCTAGCTTCCTCAAGTCCAAAGATGGACTCCAGCCTCTCGAACATGGGTGTCACAGGGATCCACCCTAGAGTTCAGTCCCCAGGAACCTATGAAGGATGAAGAAGAGAGAGCCTTAGGAGCCACGATAAGCCTGCATAGTCTTTTCCCCAGAACGGGTTCAGCCAAACAGCTGGACACAGGAGGGAAGCAGACTGCGCTCTGTCCCTTCAGAGCTGGAGGGTGTCAGCAGTGCACAGTGGGAAAGGATGCTCTCCTTCACTGCCGGCCTGCTCTGACTAACCCACGCTGCAGTCTGGCTACCGCCGCCTCCCCTGACCTCAGGGAGCAGAACAAAGTGGATTGGGAACTTTTTCTCACTCTTAATTCCCTTCAGCTTCACCGTACCCAGCTGCTGACATCCCTCCCCTGTGGGAAGATTGTGTGTGTTTAACATAGCTCGAGGCAAAAAAGAAGCAATTACTCTTGCCCAAATCCCTCATTCCACAACACAGCCTTCCCAGACTCCCTGGTGAAGTCTCAGTGTCTTTAATATCATCCCGACAATCTCCTTTCACGACCCAACAGTGCTCGGCCACCCCCACCCACGCCTTCATCATTTTGTCTTGACCCTTAGCAGGGACAGCCTGTCACACGTTTTCTGCCAATGCCTGTCCATACATTGCCACCTAGCGTCCGCAGGCTGTCAGATCCGCCTAACTCTCAGGCGAGTCGTCGAGAGCATTTCCTTGAGCGATGCTGTTCGTTCCCCTGGAAGTAAATACTAGGAGTGGGTTTGGCCTTGTCCACCCCTCGCAGGGGAGTTTCTGACACGGAGCGTGCTGGTGTTAATAGCTGTCCTAGACCTCCTTCCGAAAGAAGCCCCTCGGGCATCTCAAGAGCAGGGCTTCTCAAATTCTCACGTGCATCCCAAACACGAGAGGATCTTGTTAAAGTGTGGATTCTGATGCAGCAGGTCTGGAGTGGGGCCCGAGACTGCTTTTCTAACAAGGTCCCAGGCGATGCTGGTGCTGTTGGTCCAGAGACACGGAGGGTAGAGGGGCAGGAGAGGCTCAGCGCATCAGCATTAGTTAGCAGTTGAGCACATACTCGGAGGGAGCTTCAGCCCTGCCTCTGAATCGCCCAGCACCGCCGCTCACACCCTGGCCCCCTGGCTCCAGCCTGCTCAGAGCTGAGGGACACCTGCCCCGGGGGGCAGTACAGAGAGTCGTTCCAGGCCTGAGCTGGAGGTTTAAAACCTGACTCTACCACTTAAGAGTGTGGCCTCAGGAAAGACACTGACCTCTCTCATCCTCAGTTTTCTCCTCTGTGAAATGAGGACCACGACAGTACTCAGGGATAACACGCACAAAACAATGATTAGCTCTAGCTGCTGCTGAGTGGCTCAATCTTATTCGCATTCATTGTCAGGAAAGCACCAAGTTCCCAGTCCAGGACTGTTATTTGTTCTCTAGGAGATGATGGGGATTTGAAGAGGCAGGGGCTTCTGGAGGCCAACAGAGCAGACCCTGGTATTAAGACGAGCTGGGAGGCCGGCAGGAGGGGCGTGGGAAGCAGACGAGGTAATAATTGCTACTGCCTTTTGATTTCCGCTGAAGCCTCTGGAACCTGCCTTGGTGGTGGTAAATGGCTCCCCAGGGACCGCGACAACAGGGAGCCCAGCTCAGGGGCTGTCATCAGGCCGCGCACACACGCCCCCTCTCCACCCTCCTCCTTGGTCCCGATGGCTTTTATTTTTGCACAACCAGCCTGGATCCCACCCTGTGTGTAGAGGCAGCCAGCCAGCCCCTGCCCTGGGGACCTTGTGCAGGTTGGCCCCACGGGGAGTGGATGCACCAGGACAGAGGTGGGCAGGGGGCAATACCACTCGGTTCCCAGGCTGCGGTCCCCAAGGGCTGACCATGTGAAGTGTGAGGGAGGACAGGAATTATTCTGCTCGTTCAGGATAGTCACTTTGACCAGACTAACCTGGATCAGAATTCCCATGTAAAAGAAGAAAAATCACAAACTTTTCTCAACTCAAGTATATTTCCAATTCTAGCTTCCTCAGTCTGACAGCTAAAAAGTGTTTTCTGTCAATTCAACCCCTTTGTTATTTGAAGCCATAATCGGCCCTGAGAAACAGCACAAACTGAGGTGTTAGAAGCAGGAGAGGTAAACACATTTGCATTGTTCTGATTCTTCCCGAGGCCCTTTCCATTCTATGTTTCTATATTTGAATGGCAATTCTAGATAAAATAATTTTTTTTTAAAAAATCAGCAAAGCTTTGGAGCATTTTGTAATAAATCTCCAGAAAAGCCTTAGGAAAAATGACTTCGGGGTGATAGAGGGGACACTGAGGCAAGTCCTCCAAAGCCCTGGGGTCAGAACTCTTGGATGTGAATTCAGAGCAGGCCAGTCTTCCCTGCCTTCGAGAAGATGCCAGTGGGTGGTCCCCAGCTGATGATCTTCAGAAATACCCAGAGCTACACCTGCATTTCCTTCCTACCCATTTTTCTGTTATCGAACTTAAACCATGTTCCGACTAACTCCAAGACACCCTCCTTCATCCTCACCATGGACAAACTTCCAAAGACGCTGCCCTAAAGGACACTGCCCACTGTCCCTCCAGAAGTGGCCCCATCCTGAGTCCTGAGGGGCAAGACCCAGCTCAAACTCCAAGCCAGGAAGGGGCTGGGTCAGAGGAGCCCCACCCACCTTGACGCCCTTCTGGTGAGAAGGGATGAAAAGAGCTTGCAAATGTGCACTCCCTCCCATGTGCAGGAGGCCAGAGTGGCTGGTGTGCGGAGAAGGAGGTGAGTGGTGGAGAGATGAGGTCACAGAGACCAGAAGCCAGATCATCTATCCAGGGCATGCTAGTACAGAGCTGGGATGACTGAACATACCAGGCATGACTCTGCCGCAGGGCCTTTGCACATGCTGTGTGCTCTGGTCTCAAAGCTCTTCCTTCAGAGATGTATAAGACTCTCTCCTTCACGTTCTTGGTCCTCACTTAGAAGTCTCTCTGATCACCCACCAACACCCTATGTCCACCTTTCCTCCTGTATTGTCCCTTCCTAGCACTTATCATTACCTGCTATACAACATATTTTCTGAATGTGCTTTGTTTGTTGTCTGTCTCCTCTGCCTTAATTTCAGCTCTGCAAGGGCAGAGACTACTGAATCCCATGTGCCTAGATCAGTGCTCAGCACATTGCAGAGGCTCAATAAATTTGTGTGGAATGAATGAATGAATGAATGAATCAATCAATCAATCAGTGAGCCTGGGTTCATGACTAACCTTAAACCCTCAAATCATATCAAGGAGTCATGGCGCGCTCACTGTGGGCAAAGCACAGTGTCTTGTGCTGCGAGGAAGTCAGTGAGCAATAATGCATTGTCCCTGCTCAAAGATGCACAGTCTTATTTGGACGACAAATCATAAATGTCAGAAAAGTTAAACAGTAACAAAGGATTTCACCCTTTTCAACGTATAGAGATATTTCAGTCTCTAAGGCAAAATCCCTATGGTCAGGGGCGCTGGGCTTTGGGGTTATGGAATTAGTGATTCCCTACTCACTGAAGAGTCCTCCATCCTCCTCAGATGACACAGTCCTGTTAATAGGTATCTGAGGCAGTCCTCCAGATACAAAGGAGCCCAAAAGTTCAGAGTATTAAGAGTTGAACAAGAATTTTAAATCATCATAAAAGATACACCATGAGCAGACATGTTTAACATATCCTGTGGCCTCTAGGGAAGATTATTCCAAGAGAATCGGGGGCCGCAGGGGTCACTTGGTGTCACTCCAGGCAGGACAGGTCAGAGAGGATGGAAGTTCAAGCGCCAGTCCCAGTTTACCAAGCCCACTTGAACGTGGCCTGTCGAGAGACCTGGGCTCCCTCAGAAGAAATGGAAGATTTCCCAGAGAGAAAAGCAACCCCCTTGCCCATGAAGGACATCGCCTAACCCCAGAACACCATGCTCTCGAAGTTTCCTTTGAAGCCCCCTCTCTCAAGAGCATCCTCAGAATGTCAACACTTGGAACACCCAGGTGGTGCTTGGTTTCAGGGGAGCAGCCTTCACTTCCCGGACGGTTTCCCTCTTGTCCTCGTGTCTGGGAAAAGCTGAGCCTCAGGGTGACAGTAGGGCTGACTTACAGCTCCCGGCTAGGGGCGGGGGCAGGCTGGTCTCCTCCCTCTTTCATTCATAATTACCCTCACCCCCACTACCAGGCGCAGTGAGCCGCCACCTGGCAAGGCGCTGTGGTTCTGGAAGTCCCCAAATGTGAGCAGGTGTCATGCTCAGGGGGAGGGGGAAGACAATTAACTCCTGAAATGTACAGCCACTGAAATAGCAAAGTGGTGAGTCACCGAAAACCGCCAACCATGAGGATTATGAGAGTGATGCCATCACAAAGAGGGGGAAATGGGGAGGAACAGGAAGAAATATTCTCCAATGCATCTTCTTAAAAGAGGTGGACTAGGAAATGGGGGTGAGAGGGCAAGAAATTGCTCTCAGCAATGAACACGACGCCTCCCCACTTTCTACCGGCCCTTCGACACCCTCTCCCGGAAAAGGAGGATAAATCTTGAGATGATTCATTCAGCAGACACTGTCTGAGCACCTATTGCGTGTTCCGATGAATCAAGTGAGCACCTAAAATCGAGAGGTTCAGCCTTTGCAAGGCCCTCAAGTCTGATTTAAATATTCCTACTCACAATCTCATCTCCTGATCGTTTTTATCTTAAACCCACCTGAGAAAGACCCGCCATCTAAAAATCAACCCTCCTCAACTCGGTTTCCAGAGAAAACAGCCTCACTCGCCTCTGGGAAGAATGTGTTGCATCCCGGACAGAACACAGCTGTGAGGGAAAGGCAGTGCTTCTTTAAAATTTAACCCCAGAAAAGCTGGGCTCTGGCAGCTCTCTGCACCCTGGAGAGGTGAGGATTCCTTCTCCATCCAGCTGTCCCCTCCACGGGGGTCAAGACAGCAAAAGACAAATGCTGTGGCCACACTGTGGGGCCTCACAGAGCCAAGGAAGTTCCTTCCCGGGGAAGAGTTAGACCTCAAGGTCATCACCCTCTCTGGGGAAGAGCCTTAACATCTTACCAATCCTCTCATTAATTCATGAGTTCAGTAAGTCTGTGTGCCACGTTTTCTCCTTTAGGTGGGAAGTTTCCAGCCGTGATTTCTTCAGATACGTTTTCAATCCTGTTTTCTCTTTTGTCTCCTTCTGTGCCCCCTATTATACATAGACTGGCATGTTTTATGTTACCCCATGGGTCTCTGACATTGCTTTCATTTTCGTTCGTTTGTTTTTCTGTCTGCTCTTCTGATTGGGTGCTTATTCTATCTTGCAGATCATCTCTGACACGTTTTCATTCTCTTTGTGAGTGGTATTTTTTAACATTTGGAAAATTATATTTTGACAAGTCCAACAGCATCAAACAGCATATAAGTTCTAGTTTGGGGCTGAACTCATTCACATGAAGGTTTGGGGATATTTCTTGGTGGAGGAGGAGGTGGTGGTGATGCAGCAGAAATGCACGGGGGCCGGGGTGGGGAGAGAGGTAACTTGACTGTAGCAGCTACTTATAGTTTGGGATTCACTTGTCAGGCCCCACCGAGCTCCTTTTATTTACAACCCTCCTTTAATTCCGTCTGACCCTCCAACCATCTCAATCCACCCTCTTTCACAAAGAAACTTATCATAAAGTCCTTCCCTCTTTTCACTGAGGAGAAAGGGAAAATAATATTATTTGCTGCTTGGAGGTTTATCGGGAAATCCTAAAAGACAAAATTAAATCCACCATCAGTCAAAACCTCACACAAAGAAAGAAGAACCAGATTGTAGGGCTAAAGCGTGGAGGGAGCCCTACCTCCCGTCTTGGGGAGCAGAGGGAGCTCAAAGGCCAGGAAGCCCCACCAGGCGCCCCATCCCCAGCTCTGGAGGGACGCGCCCAGGCCGCGCTTTCTGTCCAGGGCCAGCTCTCCATGGTAACTTTCATTTTCTTAAACTTGCTGTGAGCCATGATTCCTGACGTGTTTTCGTGGTCTTTTCTCACCACCTTTCCCGCAGCAGTGATGTCAGTGAGATAAGCGAGGAGTTGAGAATGTGATTATTTTAAAGAAGCTGAGGATGATCCTCGTGGGTGGTCAAAGAATGACAATTAGCAGCTAAGTGTCGTGTCCTTCCTCTGTCATTTCCCTTAACTCAGTTAAGGAATAAGTCACGTGGATTTGGGATTTTCTTTTCCCATTTTCAATCGCAAGTAGCTGAAGCTGAAAATGTCGCAAATACAAAAATAACGTCTCTTTACATTCTGCAGCTTAAAGGCATTTTACAGGGAGAACTCTGTGTTCTATTTCTCTACATTTGTTTAGCTTACATCATTCTTTCCCAGGTCTTGCTGGTAAAATCACCGATTTCTTTCCCGTCCTTCCGGTTTTGCTTGCTGTTCCATCTTCTGCAGGATTTTTCTTCTCTCAGCGTCCCTCTCTCCTCTGGTCCTAAACCGCCCATCAGAGTCTCCCCAACAGCACAGGAGACCCTGCCATCTTGTACCGAGATTCCAGTTTCCTGAGACTCTGAGGTCTTTCTTCCTGCTGTCAGACCTGCCCTGTCAATCACTGGGCTATGCCTGGTGCACAGTGACTGCACCTGGGGCTCAGGTGACTGCAGAGCTGGGCCAGCTCGAATGCCATCATTTATCAATGAGGTGACAGGAGCAGATCAGTGTCTTTGATCCTGCTGCCTTGTCTAGGCAACTTGAGGGCTCATCTCAGGGGTGGTGGGGACCGAAGCAATGATTTGTGAGAAAGCAGGTCAAAGGGTCTAGAAAGCACCAAACAGAAGCTAACGCTGGTTTTCTTTCACCAAATGTCTGGTCATGACTTTTCTCACACAGAGACTTCCTGCAAGGTTTTCCCAGGACAATCCAACAGGACACCTGCTTCTAGAATAAGGAAGACTTGGTTGATGCCTAGAAGACTTGATCCCAGCCTCTCAGTAGCTGTGTGGACTTGGAGCAAAAGCTGAGTTTCTCAGGGCCTGAGCTTCCCCATCCGTGAAGTATGGAGAACAAACATCTCCCAGTCTTTCTTGCAAGCTATCAGGAGGCCTAAATGAACATTTTTTTTTTGAAATCACAAATTTTATAGAAATGAAAGGCATTATTGTTTCTTAATTTGGAAAATAGAAGCAGTGCTTGGCTTCTGTTCAAAAATTTTTGTCACAACCCATTCCTCCTGATGGAAAATCTGACTCTTAGAAGATTTCTCCTAAGAAATCTCATTCCTCGATTCACTCGTTTATTGAATCAATCCATCAGCAAAAATGTCCTGAACACCTGCAGTGGGCCAAGATCCTCTGCCGGGTGCTGGGCACAAATGCTGGATGAGACAGGGTCCCTGCTATGAAACTGAGTGGGAGACAGACAGATCCCAGCTGAGATGGGCAGTAATGGGGCAGGATGAGAGTTCCAGAAGCACAGAGGAAGGGGGCCAGCTCCGTAAGCCCCTGCCCACTTCCTTGGCTGTGTGATGCACGGCCAGTTACCTTCCCTCTCTGGTCCACACAGGGCCCCTCATATGAAAAATGAGGAGCTTGGATGAGACAAGCCCTAGGCTCATAAATGAGTCCACCATGTTTTGCTACCCCAAACCCTATTACCAAAAAATTATAGAAGATTAAAAAAGAAAAGGTTCTAAGCCTCAGGAGGCCTACATGTGCTAGACAAAATGAAACCACACACACACTGAAATTCTCTCTCTCTCTCTCTCTCACACACACACACAGGCACAGCCCCCACGCCGTTCACTGAAAGGGGATTTGGCACCTACTTCATAACCAGGCCCCTTCCGTCTACCTCCTCCCACTCTTTTGATCATGGCTGAGGGCAGGAGTTTTCTGGATGCAGCTGGAATCAATCCAGGTTGTGCCCAGCCCAGCACAAAGCCCCTGAAGTGAATACGGAGGACATCATGACTTCAGGAGACGGTTGGGGACCTGGAGCTATTTATAGACTTTTCAATATGCAGAGCTGTTACTTCACAATTTCCATTAACTCCTCCGAGGTTTTAGCTGTCAGATTCATTTCCCGGGTCCCCAAAGAATGCCGACCTTTATTAACCCTGTTAGACCATTCATTTTCTTTGGGGGTTCTTTTCTCTGCGTGTGGAAAACACTCAACATCTTCATAGATCTGCCTTATGCTTCTTCAGCCAGAAAAGTCAAAAAGAGTTTCCAGATTTTAAGAATCCTAAGCACCCTTCCCTAGACACCTTTCAGAGCAAACAAACCTACCATGGGTGGAAGGAGGGTGCAGCTCATGTGATAGAGCACATGCTTCGCATGCACGAGGTCAAGGGTTCAATTCCCCAGGACCTCCTCCAAAAATAAATAAATAAATCTAATTGTCTCCCCTCTCCAAAATAAAAAATTTTAAGTCACCATGAGGACATGCAATTAGAAGAAATTATCCATGATTCACGTATAAGCATGGTGTCCTACATACACAAGTAAACAGTAATACGCATGATTCATAAGTATTCATGTCATCAAATCACAAGAAAGACTATATATGTGACCTGAGTTCTAGTTCAAGCTCTGCTACCAACTATCTCCATGACCTTGAGCACAGATTTCTACCTCTTTGGGCTTAAGTTGCCTTTTGGGTAAAATAAGGGAGTTGGACTAAATCAGTGTTTTTCAAAAATTCGAGCACCAGAATTCTTTCTTAAGACAAATGGTAATGCAGAGGTGCTCAGTGTATAAAGGAGATGCTCCAATAGATGAGGGAGGGCCTCCCTGTCCTGCATCCCACCTGACTGACCTCTCTTCTCCCTGTCCTGGCGCCCTTTGGGATGGCTGGGACACAGCTTGAAACCCCTTGACCTGAGTGAGTTTTAAATCCTCACCAGCTCCCAAGCTGTATTTCTCTCGTTGCCAAGTTCTTGCCACCAGTAGCCCAACTACCATCCTGGGACGCTCTGCTGCTTTAAATAGTCCAGATCTACAAGAGAGAAACCTTCATGACAAAAACCCACAATGGTCACTTCACTTAAGGTGACCACACATGACTCCAGGAGGTCCCCTCACCCCCCGGCACTGGGGCGTGGGTAAGAGACAACCCACAGAGACGATCCATTTTGTGGGAAGATACCGTCGAGCGGGGAGACTGGACAAATGACGTGAGGTCTGCAGTGACAACCCAGACCTCCCAGCACACCCAGAGCGCTTCTCAAATACAGGGCTCCTGCCCCTGCTGCCAGGCACTGGCAGAGAGACTGCAGAGACGAAGATGGGTCCTCAGAGGAAGTCACTCCACCGGGAGGCACTCAGTGCCAAGCGTGAGTGACTTCGTTGGAGAACCCAGTGGCTGCAGGCAGGGCAGACTGAGCTCCATCCTGAGGCCCAGAGCCTCAAACCCACCCCTCCTGGGTGGGGAGGGGCCCCTTTAATGTCCATCCCAAGGTCATGGCACACAGACAAGTGCTTCCAAACTCTGGGGGGTTCATGAATCCCTGCAGAGTCCCCACAGATTCCAGAGCCCTCGGTCAGGAAACCAGTTTCAGGAAGGGTCTGCTGGCTCCGCAGACTGTTCCACCAGGCAGACCAGTTCCCACAGGGTCTGGTGAGGAGAGGTGGTAACTCGTCCCTTCCATCAACAGGCACTGAGTGCCCGCCATGTGTCCTGAAATGCACCAGGAATTAAGCAACAAACATGACGAATGGTCCCTGCAAAGCCAAGAAGTCCAACAGACACTTATCAGCCCTCATGTCAGGGAACTTTTCAGCATTTGACACAACTGACCACCCCGTTCATGGATCTCTGGTTTCCCATGGGTTTTACAGAAAAAAACTCATTTTCCCACCTGCCTCCCAGGCCCCGCTTCTGGCCCCTTTCAGCCTTATCCTCCTCTGCTTGGCTCAAGATTCCATCCTAGCATCCTGAGCACTCTCTTCCTCTTCACCTGGGGTCCCCAGGCCCCTTGGTGGTCAGTGAACTTGGCCTCTTTATTTTCACTCTCCTCTTCCTGAAACTTTGCAATCTCTTCAATTAGGAATGCAAACAACAAACCACAGCAGTATTAGCAGGATCTGTGACATTGTCCTCAATAAAAATCCCAGGGACCTCCATCCTACTCAACACTTAGTGCAGAGGTCTCAAAATCTACATTCAGCATGACTTTGAAATGATAGCAATTGTTAGAACTGCCACTGGGTATTGCTATTTAGTGAGTTAATAAAGAAGCATACACACTTCAATATCACAAATTCCTTTTTAGTATTTTGATCACTGTATTCCAACGTAATTGGTTTCCGCTGTTATTGTATGCAGTTTATCTCACACATTTAAAAATCACAGGCATTCCCACATGGCCAAAGGAATCCAAGGCAAACAAAAAACGAAGAGCTGTCGCCCGAGGGGGTCTTCCGTATGACGGTGGCTTCAATTATCACCAAATCACATATATCTTCAACTCAGACCCCTCCTCTGAACTCTAGACCTAGAAACCTGTCTACTCAAGAACAACCTTTGAGTATCTCCAAGTTTCTCCAAACTCAACATGTTCAAGGCCAAATTCATGGTAGCTCCCAACCCAGCAGAGAACTCCCTAGCTCCCTAGCCTTGTGCTGTACTGGCATCTGGCCCCTCTCTCTCTGCCCTCCAGCCCCTGTTTTCAGTCCTTGGTACCCCACGTTCTCCCTCCTGCCAGAAATCTGGTCACAGCTGCCTCACTCCACCACCTCCACCATCAGCCTCTGCCTAGTCAACATTTACTTTCCACATCTCAGCTCTCAGCAAAGCCCTCCCTGACCTCCTACTTGTCACACTGCCCCACTAGAGGGGCTCACAGCACAACGTCACCCTCCTTTGTAGAAGTATCTCTGCTGTAATTTTATTTTTCTTTTGGTAATTATGTCCTAATGTCAGTGTCCCACCTGATTATAAATTCCCTGAGGAGAGGAACTGGGTTTATTTTTATCACCACCGTATCCCCAGCACCTTAGCACAATGCCTAGCACATAACTGGCATCTGATAAACATTTGTTAGATGAATGAGTTAATTAATTCATTAAAGTCCACGGAGTCCACAGTCTAGGAGACAGATATTACACAAACATTCAAAGTAATAATTATTTAATTCCAACTCTTCTAAGAGCTACTGAGAAAAGAATGACATGCACTGGGAAATTAGAACTAGAGAATCTGACATCGTTAGCCCAGTTTTGTCAATGAAGATTTTCCCAAAGAAGCCACATTTGAGCTGAGACCTGAAAGATGAGGACAAGCTGTCCAGCTGAATGAAGGAACAGAATTTAGGCAAAAGGATCAGCATGTGCATAGTCTCTGGTGTGGAAAGAATTTGACAGAGGTAGGGGACTGAAAGGAGGACTTTGGGGCTGGAATGCCAAGAAGGAGAGGAAAAGGAGTAGGTAAGACTGGAGACGAAGCCAGGGACCAAATCACAAAGAACTATATAGGCCAGGGTAAGGGTTTGGGGCTGTTGGTTGGTTGCGAAAATGACTATAATTATTCTCCTACCTGGATTTAGCCCCTTTGCAATGTGATTTTGCAGCTCCTCCCATCAAGAAGTGGAATCCAGTTCCCCATCCTTTGAAGTTGAGCTGGATTTTTCTCTTGTATGAGCCCAAAGAATGCAGAGGAAGTGGTGTCCCCATTCTGAGCCTGGGCTTCTAAGTGCCTTTCAGCTTCTCCTCTCTCTTTCTCTTAGAAAATATATATTCCCATATATATTCCCTTTCCATAAATACTGGAGAGGGTGTGGAGAAAAAGGAACCCTCCTACAGTGTTGGTGGGAATGTAGTTTAGTGCAGCCACTATGGAGAACAGTGTGGAGGTTCCTTAAAAAGCTAAAATTTCCACTCCTGTACACACATCTAGAGAAAATGGATAATTTGAAAAGATATATGCACCCTAATGTTCATAGCAGTGCTATTTACAATACCTAAGATATGGAAGCAACCTAAATATACATCCAAAGATGATTAAAGAAAATGTGGTACATACACACAATGGAATACTACTCAGCTATAAACAAGAATGAAACAATGCCATTTGCAGCAACACAGATAGACCTAGAAATGATCATACTAAATGAAGTAAGTCAGATAAAGACAAATCTCATACATCACTTATATGTGGAATCTGAAAAAATGATACAAATGAACTTATCTACAAACTGGAAATAGACTCACAGACATAGAAGATGAACTCTGATTACCAAAGGGGGAAAGGGGGAAAGGTAGGGACAAATTAGGAATTTGGGGTTAACATATACACACTACTATATATAAAATAGATAAACAACAAGGACCTACTGTACAGTACAGGGAACTATATTCAATATCTTGCAATAACCCATAATGGAAAAGAATCTGGAAAAAAAAATATATATATATACTGAATCACTATGCTGTACACCAGAAACTAACACAACATTGTAAATCAACCATACATCAATAAAATAAATAAAGTTTTTAAAAAATAACACTTCCCAGATCCTGGAGCATGAGAGAGTATGTGGAGCAAAGTACAGCCATCCAAGCTGTCCCTCCCTCCTAGCCCAGCCAGCTCCCGGCTGCCCCGCCAGCTGACCCCAGATTCACAGGTGAGCCCAGACAAGCCCAGAAGAACCATCCAGGTGAGCCCAGACCAGGTCACCAAGCGTAAGCCACAAATGGCTGTCAGTTTTGGCCACTGTGTTTGGCATAATTTGTTAGACAGCAAAGTCAGCTGATACCACAGCCTTATCCCGAGACCCATGGGAAATCTTTGAGGGGATTTAATAGCTGAGTGACAGGGTGAGACATGCCTTTGCAAAAAACCCCCTCTGGCTGCTGTGTAAACACTGTGGGGAGAAGGGGCAGGACTAGCTCAGAGACCAGTTGGTGGGTACTGCTGTCACCCAGGGGGAGGTGATGCCTGCCTGGAGGAGGAGGTGGCAGTGATGTGATGAGAAGTGGATGCACATGAAAGCTCTTCAGGAAGTGATAGCAACAGGGCTTGGTGACTGACTGAGATCCAGTGCCAGAGGGAATGAGGCTCCTTTTCCTCCATTTCTGCTTGAGCAACTGGGAAGACAACTGTATTAGTCTAGCTGCTCAAGAGAAACAGAATTAATGGGATGTGTATATGTGTGTATATATATATATATACATATATACACACACACATCCACACACACGTATATATATAAATACACACATATATAAGGAATTGACTCATGCAATTATGAAGACTACAGTACAAATCTGCAGTGTGAGCAGGCAAGCTTGAGACCCAGGAGAGCCCATGGTGCAGATTAAGTCCAAAAACAAACTGCTGGAGAATTTTCTTTCACTTGGGGAAGGGTCCATCCTTTTGTTCTACTCAGACCTTCAGCTTGCTCAGTGGGGCCCACCTACAGGGAGGGCAATCTGTGTTACTCTACCAATTAAAATGTTAGTCTCATCCAAAAACACCCTTGCAGAAACATCTGGGATGTTTAAACAAACATCTGGACAGCCTGTGGCCCAGTCACATTGGCACATAAAATTAACCATCACACTGATCGCACTGGTGCTGCCGGTGATGGAGACACAGAGACAGGGAGGAGCAGGCTCGTGGGCTGAGGTGCCAGCTCAGAAGCACAAGGCTCAGTGGACAGAGGGCGCTGGGGACCAAGCCGTCCAGGGGCAACCTGAGCAGTGAGGGTGGTTCCTTCCACCAGGGCAGTCATCCGATCATTACATCGTGATGTGATCATGATGTGACCACACAGCCACTGAATAGACCACAGAGAAGTAAATGGCACCGCCCCAACCCCGAAAGATCTTGCCAGTCCAATGAGAGAAAAAATATAAAATTCAAGGCGCCTGGACTCCAGCTGGACTGATGGAGGAGACCCTGGGGCTGTCCTTCCAAAGCAGGCTCCCACTGCAGCCGTGGGGCCTTGCAGCCGGCAGTCCCCTCTCCCCGACTGCCCCACCGCATGGCCCGCCGGCCTGTGTGCTGTGCACAAGGTGCTCCAGGGTCCGGGGCCCATCTGCCTGCCTCTGCAGATGCCCCTCTCCTCCCTCCGCCCTCCCAGGAAAAGGACAGTGGTTAAGAGCACAGGCTTCACCTTAGGGCTGCAGGGGAGCAAATCTTCCCCCTCTGGTTAGCGGCTTCTCTCCAGAGGGCAAGTTACTTAACCATCCCCCGGAGTCCTCATCTGGGAGGTGGGGATAAAACACGGTGGACCTGCATGTGTTGAGAATTAACTGAAATAATGCTTAGCGCAGCGCCTGGCACGTGGTGAGAACACGATGAGTGTTAACTAGTGTCCCAAGATGCTTGCTGTCGTCGTCATCATCACTACGGGCTTTAAGTCCAACCAGCCTGGTCCACCCCTTATTAACTACTGATCAGCAGTGAATCTTGGCTGTATCACTTAACCTTCCTGGCCCCAGTTCCTGAACTGTGAGATGGGACCATGGTTCTTCCCTCTCAGAGATACTGTGAGGACGGAAAGAGCAGAGAAAACACTTCAAATGTTCCCTGGCACTTGGCGAGCAAGCAGTACCCCTTCACCCGGAGAAGCACGGCCATATGGTAGATCTCAAAGTGTGCCATGCTGTTTGGAGCCTCTGTGACTTTTCTGTTTGGAATGCCCTTGTCCACCTGCCAAGCATTATTCCCCTAGGAGCTTCCCAGATACCTGCCCCAGCCCAACCACCCTCTCCTGGATACACCTGCTGTCAGGGACATGCCTCTATCATTGCCCGTGTGTCTTCACATTGAAGGTACCTGCCTACCTGTCTGATCTCCACAAGTGTGCTGCACACGCCTCCAGAGCCCAGCACAGGGCCTGGAATGCAGCAGAAATCCCGTAAATGCTGGTCACACTGAACCAACCCAGTGCAAGGACATCCCGGACTCAGAGGAGGTCTACAGCTGCAGGAACACAGACCCTCAGACCCAGGGTCTCTGAGAAAGGCGGGGAGACACTGAGACTTCAGGGAGGCAGCCTCTGTCCCCTGTCCTCTCCCTCCCACCCCACCTACCCTCTTTCCTCCAGCCTCCCCAGGAGCTCTCCCCAAGAGAGCAAGAGGGATTCCATAAAGAAGTGAGAGTCCCTGCAGACAAGGAAATGCCTGTGGGCCTTCTCTCCTGCTAAGTGGCCTGAGTTTGCAGGTTTCCCGAGGCTCCAGCCCAGTCCTTAATAAGCTGGCAAGAAAAGATTCCTCAGCCCAGTTTGCTGCTCCTGCCAGAGTCCAAAAATGCTAAATGGCGTCTCTCTGCTCCAAAAGGCAGGGGGGTCACGCTGGGCCTGCCGTGTTAGATAACACACCAGCAGGCTGGGACTCGAGTGAACCTGAGCGCACCTTCCCGCCACCTGCACTCCCGGTAATTGGCCAGGGCTGGCCCAGCGGGCCCTGTCCCTGGCGCTAATGGCCTCGCAGCCTGGCCCTGCCGACGGCTCTGTGCCCTTGACCCAGAGCTGTCTACAAAGGGTCTGCTGTCTCCCCTCCACCATTAATTCAAAGCTCCTCATGTCCACACAGACCCCGGGAGGTGGGCCTGGAAGCTGCAGCCTTCCCACCAGGAGCCACTCTCCTGTCCTGGTCCCTGTCTTATCAGAACTGCCGTGTGTGTGGGAGGGAGAGAGGGCCAGGCAGCGGCGGGCAGAGATTTTCACTATTTTCTTTCGAAACCGCACACACAACTGCTCATTCACTCCTTTATTCTTTGGGAATTCACTGAGCACCCACTCTACGCCAGGCTCTATAATAGGTGCGAGGCTCCCAGTGGTGAGCAAAGCAAACGTGAGCCCTGTCCTCTCTCCCTGGGTCCGCAGGGATCACAAAGACGAAACTTGCTTCTGCTCTGCACAGCTGCTGTGGGGTTCAGAGGGGCAGCCTGTGTCCTGCGCTGTAGGACATGGAGCCCAAACTGAGTCAGGGGCTGGGGGTTAATCACCTCCAGAGATGCTTAAAAAGCACTTAATGAAATTATGTACATTCTTAGGCTGATTTCACTCTTAATAAAACCAGGAAATATTTTACAGATTATCTTATAAATCTTTAGAAACAGTTGTCCCCAGGTTTCATACTTTCCTTCTACAGTAATTGAACGCCTGAATATTTGCTGGGGACTTGGCTACCTAGAATAAAACCACACTCTCCCGGTGAGGTGTGACTCTGTAACTAAGTTCCACACGGTGGGAAATAAGCAGACGTGGTCTGAGCATCTTCCTAGACACAGACTTACAGGGAAAGGAAATGTCCAATGCATTCCCTTCCCTCCTTCCTGCTGTTGGAAAAGTGCTCCAGGATCCCGGTGAGGGAGCAGCTATCTTGGACCACAAGTGGAAAAGGGACCTTGAAGATGACAGAGCAACAACAATGCATCCGAATTTAAACAGAATTTGGCACCCGCAGGCGGGGAGCCTCAGGTAACAAAGCAGAAATGTGACACTGTCCAAGAGGGGCTGGCAGGACAGCAGGTGCAGGGTGCGGACGCGGCATTTCAGCACATCTGAGGTGCATGTTCTTGCCCATTTTAACAATTTTTTTTAAATATATAATTATCTTTATTATAATTTATGAATACATTAGGAACTGACATGGATCTCTTTAATGGGACGTCTAGGTTCTCACGGGCATCTGCTTTCCACTCACTGTTAGAAAATCCAGTTTTAGAAAATACCTTCAGAATGGTTTAAAAAAAAAAGGCCAAGTATATCCTAGTGTCATTATGACAAGTTTCCAGCTCACAGGAGACCTGGAAGGGTCTGCGGGCCTCCCAGCACTGTCCTAACAGACCTGCCCACACTCCAGTGTCGCCTGGAATTCCTTAGAAATTTCGGGAGGCCCCTTGGCCACAGAACATGCTATCACTCAGCCAGTTTTTAAGGTGCGGTTCTAGGGTCAAGCACTGTGCCCAAACATTTTCAAGCTGTCCAGGCTTATCTTCCAAAAATAGTGTATCACTCACTTTACCAATGCTCCCTGCCAAATAAAGGACCCCAAAACACTAAGTGTTAACTGCAAAGTTAGGCTCCTCTTCTCTCCCCAAATCAAGTTATCCCGAATCCTGAAGGAACACAAGCACCAATAACCTAGGGTTCTTTCCCGAAAAGCCCATTGTAACAACTCTGAAACTGATTTTCAACTTACAATTGAGGGCACATTACAGTCGCCATGGGCCATTTTTTACATTTTAACATTGTTGAGTAAGAGACATCCAGCCGTCACTAACTTCTCACATAAAATACAGTCTCTCAGGCTGGTGATCTGGTGACTCATCATTCCATACAAAGCTCACAGTTAAACCATCACCGGTGATGTCTTGGAAGACAGACAGCCTGTCAGTGGAGGTGAAGCATTGGGGAAATTTCCAAACTTGGATGAGCATTAGCTGCTTTTTTCCCCCTATCCAACATTACAAGAGAGGTTAACTCAGTCTAGAGCCAGCCAGTCACAGAGATGGAAGGGGACATAACTCTGCTCAGAGAGGTACTTTCTGTCTGTGGCCAGCAGTCAAAATTGACTGGGAGTCCAGGGCTTTTAAAGACTTGAAGAATAAAAGACAAGGAAGAAAGTTTCCCCCAGGCAAAGCTGGGAATTTCAGAGGACAGTGAATTCTTCCCAGAGAGCAGAAAGAGGTGGTCCAAATGGACTAACCATGAAATGTGTTCTACAGCCAGAAAAGGGAAGGTTTGCCAGTGCCCAGCGTCATCTCTGCCCTGGACCAAGGTCGAGAGTATTTCCTGTTTTCCCTTTTCAACATGGAGTTCCTGTTGTGATTATCCTGCGTCTCCTGAGTCACTATCGGCCATGCTGTGATTAGATCATTTTCCTTTCCGTTTCAAGACCACCAAACCAAAGGAGGACTCTCTAGACCTGATGGACAGGACTGTGCATCACCCTGAGATCCTAGCCCTTCACCCAGATACAAACCCAAATGGGACTCTGTCCCCTTTAGGGGATGAGGAGGTTCTACACAGGGAAAAGGCACACACAGATGCTTGGCTAGAGGAAGGAACTGGCTCTACCAGAGGCTGCTAATGATGAATGCTTGCCTAATGTAATAGACACGTCTCCCTCAATTTCTTAAACCAGCCTCATGTTTATTGGGAAAACACAAGAAGCACTCCCATGAGAGCCAGCAACAAACAAGAATGTCCACTATCACCCTTTTTATTTAACATGGTGCTGGAAATACTACCCAGTGCAATCAAACATAAACAGAACTATAAAATACAAAAAGATTTAAAAGTGGAGGCAAACTTATCAGTATTAGTCATTGGTATGATTATCAACGAATAAAAGTCCAAGAGAAAATCTACTGCAAACAACACAAATTTTTGTAGGTTGGATGGATACAAAATTAATATAAAGAATTTAGGGTGGGAAGGGATAAATTGGGAGTTAGAGATTTGCAGATACTAACTGATACATATAGATAAACAACAAGTTTACAGTGTATAGCACAGGGAACTATATTCGATATCTTGTAACTTATGGTGAAAAAGAATATGAAAATGAATATATATATGTTCATGTGTGACTGAAGCACTGTGCTGTGCACCAGGAATTGACACAACATTGTAAACTGACTATACTTCAATTATATATATATATATACACACACAAAGAAAAGAAAAACGAATTTAATAGCCAGTTAGAAGTTACCAAGGAAGAAAATACCTTATTTGTAATAACCAAAAAGGATAAATTATACAGAAATAACCTAAGATGTGCAAAATTGATGTGAATAAAATTTAAATTACCCCTGAGGGATGCACACAAAAAAGGGACGTGCAGTAATAGGAAGATGTACCATACTCTTAAATAGGAAATCCCTCATATGTAAAAACAAAATAAAATAAGCAAACTTTTTAAAGAAAAGTCTCTTTTTTAATTAATAATTAATTTTTTTGTTGGAGATGGTAATTAGTTTTTTTTTATTTTTTAGTAGAGGCACTGGGGTTCGAACCCAGAACCTTGTGCATGCTAGGCATGCAGTCTACCACTGAGCTATACCCTCACCCACTAAGGAAAGTCTCCTTTTAAAAGCAGTGTGAGAAGACTGCCAGATATTAAAGTATGTTATAATACTATAGTAATTAGCTAATATGGTGCTGGCACAAGAAAGGACAGATAGATGAAAGGAACAGAATTTAAAGCCCCCCAAAATATCTATGAATAAATGTGTGTATAAATAGATAAACATTTAACATATGATAAAGATGTTATTTTGAACCAGTAAGAAAAAGATTTTTTTCAACAAAATAACATTAGGAAAACTAAATAACCAGATAGCAAGGTTGCCACGTTGCAAATATTTTTTTTCCTAATTTGCTAGGTTTTTTCACTTTGCATATGGTGTTTTTTTTGCAATACAGGTGTTTCTTACGTCTGTTTTTGTTTTATGTCATCAAATGCATTGATCTCTTTTACTATGACTTCTGGGAACGTCTTGCCCATTTTGAGAGTAAAACGATGTTCACATTTTCTACTGATACTTTATGACTTGATTTTTTAAATACTTAAATCTTTGATCCATCGAGACCTTATCTTGATGTAAGATGGGAAGTGAGGCCAAGTTTATTCCTTCTGGTGTTATTTCTCAGAGAACCAAGGTGTGATCAGAAAAGAAAAGTGTTTCTTCCTCTGCTTCTAAGACAGGAACCTATTCCCAACTGCAGGGAATCAAATAGCCTGCATTGGTCAAATCCACGTCCTTAGTACCCATCATGAGGTCCTTGCAATAAAACGTGTGTTCATCAGTGGCCCTGCACTGCCTCCAAAGGCAGGCTGAAGGCATTTAGGACCTTGCCTGCTTTGCAGCCCAGTCTCCCTCTGCCTTGCTCCCTGCCCCAGGGCACCCTCATTATCTGGATGAAATGCCTCAGGCTAACTGGGATTCACTTTTCACCACATTCGTTCTCTGGCAAACTCATTTTTCACATCTAAACCCAGCCACTACCCCTGGGCTGCCTCATCTTACACAACACATGCAGAGACACACACACTCACACAAGCAGAAACCACATTCCCCACTGTGCTGTCCACGGCTGTGTATCTTCCCTGCTGGGCTCCAAACAAATGTGGCTCCAAACAAATGTGTCCCCAGCCTCGTGCAGAGGGATGCTGAATAAATGATTCCTGAATGAGTGACCCTCTTCCAGCCCTGCACCATTAGGAAGTATTTGTCTAACACCAAGAATAGTAAAATCATCGGGAAGAAGGTGATGACAACAGCAGCGACACACATAATGTCCTGAATAACGCTCACTATAAACGCTTCATTCCCAACAGAGTGATATTCTGCCAGCCCCTCTGCTATACAACAGTATGGTAGCATTTTTTGTTAAAAAGAAAAAAAAAGAGCTGAATTATTTTTCTCCCTGTATCCATACGTCTTTTCAGCTTGATTTTGCAGCATCTTCCACCTAGAGGTGGAGTCTATTTTTTTGTCCTTCAGGCTAACCTTGGGACTTCCTTTGGCCAATTAACCGTGGCAGAAAAGACACTGTGCCCTTCCAAGTCCAGGCCTTGGGATTCCTCACATGTTTTTTGCTTGTTTTCTTGGAATTCCATCCAGCTATGTGAAAAGCTCCATCTAGTCTTCGGGAAGACGAAATACATACGGCCAAGTCACCTCCATCACACCAGGTGACCCTGCAACACGCAGAGGCAGGCTGTCTGACCAGCAGCAGACCACAGGTTCAGGACTGACCCCGATCCAGACCAGTAGAACCACCCACCTGACCCCAGCACAGATCGCAATGGTATCAGTTGTTAAATATTTTTTAAATAACCCCTGATCAAAGGAGAATGGCTAAGTGAGCTATAGCATGTCAGAATATGACAGTCACTAAAAATAGCCATATGAACGGTCAGTCCATAAAACTCTATCTATAAAACAAAATGGTAAATGGAAAAAACCAGATCACTACCAATTGGTATGCACCCATTGTAATAACATCAAATGCCTAGGTGCACAATGACAAAAATGAGAATTGAAATTATAGTCCCAAGAGCTTGGTGTTTTTGTTCTCTGTGATCATTTAATTTTAGTGTATAGTAAGAAAAAAACAACTCTAATCTTTTAGAGTAGAATGCATTTGGAAACTTGTCTTCTTGGAATTGAGATATCTCAGAGCAAAGCCCTAATGCTGAGTATAACGCATTAAGAAAAAATATTTAGTCTCCTATACGCAAAATATCCTACACGTCTATTTATATTTCTAACCTATTTTTAAAGGCTGAAAATTTGCAAAATGAAGATTGACGGGGTTTAGAACTGGTCATGCTCATTTGAGAATTCATTCATTCCCTTATGGGTAACTTTACCCCATCAGCTTCTCCCCCAAATCCAACATGGACGAGAGGCCTGTTTTTGCCAAATCAACCCCCCAAATTCTTGCAATGCAAAATCTAGAGGATGAGCACACCAGACCTTACCAGCTTCTTACCCAGTATCTATCCTTCCCTTCCTCATTACCAGAACCTTGATTATTTTTCCCCAGGGTTGCAAGGTGACAGTTACACTTCCTTCCCCAGGTGACAATTTCTGGCCAGTGAGATGTAAGTGGAAATCTGCTGGATGGAGCCTCCAAGAAAGCAACTGTTTTCCTGATATAAAGACACCACTCAGCAGACACACGCCTTCTGCCTTTGACCATTCCCCCTCGTCTGGTCTGGAATGCAAACACAATGCTTAAAGATGCAGCAGCCGTCTGTGAGAATGAAGAAGAAAGTGACACCCCATAAACGGCAGAGCAGACAGGCAGGCGGGGCTGCTGGACCAGCCGCAGACCACCTTGCTATGGACCTCCTCTGGGGAGAAACAGAAACCTCTTACTTGTTCTAGCCACAGTGATGAGGTTTCTGTAACATGTAACCAGACACAACCCTGACTGATGTAAAAGTGGGATGGGTGCCAGAAACAGGAGGAAGGGAAGGAGGGTGTGGACAGAGAGGACAAGCCAATCCATCTAATAAAGAACTAGATGAGAGGCAGGAAGGAGCAAGGGAAGATGCAGCCCCAGACTGGGGTTAGAGAAGCCGTCTGGGTGTTGGCACAAGAGGCCACCTGGAGAAGCCAAGAGAGGAGAGGAGGAAAGAGCTTTGGGAGTGTTACCATAGTCCAGGAATCATATCCCTTGAGGTTCTTCAACAGAGTCCTGTAACAATGGAGTAATTCCTTCTCAGTTACCTCTGTTCTATCTGTGTGTATGGGGGTGGGTCTCTGCAGTGGCCGAACCATGTGCAGCCCCAGGATTTACGAGGGCCATGTAAGCATTGGTTTAGAACAGCTCTGAGAGAGCAGACACAAGGCAGTAGGAGATGTGAGGTCAAGTCCGCATCCTTTCACAATATGCTGTGGAATTTCAAGCCAGCACATTGCCATGTGCGGCTTCAGGTCCCCCTTTGTGGAAGGAGAGAGGTGAACCCAATGTGCCAGGAGAAGCCTCCCAGCTCGGTGCCTCGCAGCCCAAGAGTTACTGCGAGAGAAGCACATCTGGATCCTGGAGGGACAGCCCTCCTTCGGGTCGCTTTCCTTTTTGGCTTTGATGGCCATATGTGGTGTGAAAGAAAGAGGTGTGTGCAGGGGAAAGAAGGCCATCCCGATTCAGTAAACATCTGTTGATCAACTGCTCTGAGCTGAACGCTCAGGTGTAGGTGGACAAAGGATACAGCCCAAGCTCCGCAGCCAGGCCCACGCGCCCTCCCCACCTGGCGAGCTCTGACTCCGGGGCTTTCTCCCCTGTTCCTCACACACACCCTCACTTCTGGCCTCCAGAGTCTCTTGTGACACTCGAGGCCTCCCTCCCTCTCCTCCAGCTGTGCCCTCTCCCTGCTGGGGACACCTGCCCTTTTTGGGAAACTCCTACTCACCCTTTAGTGCCCAGACCAAGCATCTGGAGAAAAATTATAACAGCCTTGAGAACTTCCAGCAAGTAACTGGCCCTGCTGCTACCAGCTAGGCTGTGCCATCCCCCTGGTGAAATCAATAATTTCATAGACTATCAACCTCAGTCAAGAACTCCAGGACAAAAGTGATAACCATCCCCAGATCACACCTGAACAAAGACACCGTGCAGCCATGACAACGACCACACCTCCCCGCCGAGGCTGACGGGAGCCGCTATGCCTTCCCTTCCAAGGCTATCTCCACCCACCTCCTCTACTGAAAGTAGTAAGATGCCCCACCACCAAATTGCCCCTCTTTCTAAGAACACCATCCCAGAACAGACTGCCACTTCCCTGTACTCAAGTCAGCAAACACGAGCCCAAAGCCTCTGTTAAGCCCCTCTGAACCGCTCTTACCAGCCCTCCGTGGTTCCCTGGGGTGCGTGTTGTCCTTTCACGTAACCCAGCTTCAACTACATGTGTGTTCCCGGTGCCTTTGGCGGGTGGTCGGGGACAAACTCTTCCTCTCTGACCTGCTCCAATCCAGCAGAGCACAACTCATCCCCCCACCCCATGCCTGTGCACACCTCCTGCTGCCTGGCATCCTATCTGGGCCAACGCTGCTGCAACAGCTCTCCCTCTGTATTTCTCTTCTTGCTACAACCGTCTGGCTAACTCTCCGCCATAAGTTCCCTGACGACAGGGTCCATGCCTTCCTCTGCCCTGGGCAGGTCCCTCGGATGTCTGCAGGATAAATGCCCCGAGACACCACACCACAAAGCAGCAGGGCTAGGCCTCTGAGAATCTCAATCCCAGGCACCGAAACGTTCATAACTCTTCCTCCTCCGCAGCCTGCGCAGCCTGCGGAGCCCCAGGACGGGGATATTCAAGGGCTCTGCGTCAGCACTTCACACCCTGCTCCCCACTTCTGCAACGTGCGCGCTGTTCTTAAATTTGCAAAGTTGCCATCACTGCTGATCACCCACTGAGGCCACCTCTGTGACTCCAACCTCCCCCTGGCCATGCAATGCCGCGTTATTGAAAGCAGAGGATTGCAACGGCAGGCAAATAACAGGAACACAAGTTAATGAGTCCATAGCACCAAGATCCTTCACCAGCGGGAAGAAAGGAAGCATCTTAAGGTTTAAATCACCTCCATAAAACATTTGCAAATAGGAGTCGGAGAGGCTGCCGGGAGCCTATGGTTGCTGTTTAACATGCACAATTAGCAGTTCTAGGCAGCAGCAAAAATTCAAAAGGAGATCAGCATGTCCAGAAGGGTACTTTTTTATTTCCTTTTCAGTTTAAACGCATCAACTTGAAAGCAAGCTGCATTCATCCCAGGTCTTGCACCCCCGTGCCCCAGCTCAAAGGCACTCTGGAAGAAACTGCAGCTGCTTTTACCAAGGAAAATGTGATTTTGCTCAGCTTTACTAAATGTGGAGGAAATACATTTTTTCAAGTGCTCAAAAACGCAGACTTGGTTGGTGGTTTTCCCCCCTCTCCAAAATGGTGCCCTAGATAACAAAGGGTAATTCAAACACCACTCACTCACCAAAGTTTAAAATAAACTGTCTACCCCACCCTCTTTCCTCACTCACCCCGGCAGCACCAGCCCAGGACCTCACTCTCATCAGAAAGGAATCAGGGTCACAGAGGCACACACAGGAGAGAAGGCGCCCAGCATGTCTCTGTGAAAAAGAAAAGATTTTTTCTTGCCGTCTCTTTTGCCATCATTGAGGGGAGGGTGAAATATAACTAAATGGCCTCTTTTTTTTTTCCAACAAAAATTAATTCTGCAGGCACAGGAAGGATTGTAAACCAGATGCCACTTCCCAATAGTTTAAGAAACATGTGAGCTGGAGAGTCACCTCAGTTTTGTCACCCATAAAGCTTTTAGTTGACCGCAATATCAAGGGGATATTATAAGAAACGTGTGTACAATATCTTTAAAGTTCTTGTGACTTCTCAGCAAAAAAATAATAAACTGAATATGAGGTGAGACTGTAAAATAAAGTATATGCATGTCCAAAACTGAATGAACCAAGTTCTTAGCCCACATCCCAAAACTGGCCCTGCTGCTCGGAATGCCAGCCCAGCCAGGACACACCGGGGCTGAGGGAGCACCTGGGCTCTTTGGGAGCACAGTCCGGGGTCTGCAGAGCTCTGGTCCTGACCTGCTCTGGAATCAGGGACCCACCTGGTTCCTGAAGTTGGCTCTGCTTTGTAGTCACAGCATGGATGGCCTCCAGGGAGTCAGAGGGAAGAGTGGGTCCTACCTCTCCACCAAGTCCTCCTGTTTACCTCCATCACTGCTGCAGACTCATCACTCCACCATCATCACATCATCACCAGCTACTCATTATCAACTCACCACCACAACTCACCATCACTCTGCTCACCCCCCATCACCGCCCCCCCACCCACCACATGCTGGTTTGTAAACTGGCCCCATATACGGAGGGCAGGGAAAGACCAAGGAAAGCGGCAGCCACTCCAGATCAGTAGGTGGCAGGTGGCAGGTGGCAGGTGGCAGGTGTAACAAGCAAGGAAACTTACATGCGAGGCTGGTCTTGGACACCAAAAGTGGAGGGGACCTCTGCATTGCCACCAGACTCTTACAAATCCATCCGGAAGCCTTAACTCGGTTCAATCATGTAGACCATCCAAATGGTCCCTACAACATCTTGCTCTTTCAAGGCTCGCATCCTTGAAACTGGCTCCACTGTGGGAACCGTGGACAGGAGGTACATTCCAAGGACAGGGGAGGGCTGAGGAGCCCCGGGTGCAGCTCTCCAGTCAACCACTGGTCACATCCTCCCAATGACCTCCCTCCAACATCACACTATCACACAACCACCCTCATCCGTCTTCACCACGGCATGTTGAGGAAACAGGGTCCAGAGACCTGAGACCCCAGGTCTAGACTGTCTATAGATTCACACAGCCCTTTACATTTGCCATCAGAGAACATTTAACAAGTTGCCCAGGGCAATAACAATAATAATAATAGCTCATAATTCTGAGTGCTTACTACTGCCAGGCACCTGTTAAGTACTTTCATGCATTAGCTCATAATAATCTTACACAGAAAGTGCCACTGCTGAGACTATTTTAATCTGGGGAAGCTGAAACACAGAGGCTAAATCATTGGCTTCAAGTCTTATAGCCAGTAAGCGTCAGACCCCCAGCCCCAGAGCCCAGGCTCTTGACCGTTCTGTCACCCTGTCATCTCACAAAATAAATCTAGGGTATGTTAATGAAGAGCATTTGCTAAGTTCCCTGGGTTATTGGGGTACCAGCACCAGAAAGCTAAGCAGAACCCTTCAGCCACTCACACTCACCCCAAAGTCCACCCCATGTTCAAGGACAAAGCCCTGATAGCAGCCAGGCACGGTGCTAACTGTGTGCACGCTTTCTTTTCTTAATTCTCGCAATAATCTCCTGAGGTAGGTAACATTATTCCCATTTTATACTTGAGGAAACAGGCTCAGAGAGGATCAACAACTTGCCTGATGGTCACGTCATAGATACACCAGAAAGGACCCTGTTCAGAGTGGTCACATATACCCAAGACATGGACGATTTCTGGGAGGGGGGCGCTACAGAGCCATAGCACTTGGGTGGGGTCTCTCCCGTGACCCCAGCATTCAGGATGGAGCCTGGAAGGTCAGCGCAAGGAGATGAAGTCATGCAGCCTTGCAGGAAGGAATGAAACAGTGTTGCTCACAATTAAAGTAACAGCCCATAATCCTTACAGGTCAGAGGAGCAGGTGGTGTAACAAATGTTACTTTTTTAAAAATTGAAGAATAGTCCATTTACAATGCTGTGTTAATTTCTGGTGCAGAGTATAGTGATTCAGATATATGTAGATATATAGAGACACATATACATATATATATATTCTTTTCCATATTCTTTTTCATTGTAGGCTATTATAAGATATTGAATATAGTTCCCAGTACTGTTCAATAGGACCTTGTTGTTTATTTATTTTACATATACTAGTTAGTATCTGCAAATTTATCCCTCCACACTCCCCCACCTTCTCCCCACTCTCCCCGTGGTAACCATAAGTTTGTTTTCTATGTCTGTGCGTCTGTTTCTATACATTTCTGAAATGTTAATTTCAGAGTCACTGCAGTAAGTTGGAACACAGAACAGCCCCCAGGGGCGGGAATCCCCACCCACGAAGTCATTTTGCTGGGTCAGTGAGGGTTTGCAGAGCTGTTCCCCTGCTCCATGCTGACTTCTCAAAGTGGCTGCTGCCCTTTACAATTAGACACTCTAAGCCCTCCATTCTGATCCCTTAAATATATACAGTGACCTGCGTACTGCTGTGGCCAAAGGACCAGGAAAGAGAAAATTGCTCCCCTTAAAATCAGCCCCAGGGCAACCACTGCATAACCAAGTGGCAGGCCTGGCCGGGTCCTCAGGTTTGTGTTATAGCATCACAGCCCCTCACTGCCTGGAAAGTTCCAGTCTTCCTCCCTCCTACCCCGTCTCCTGCCTCTGCCCCTCTCTGCCGCCCCCTCCACCCCACCCCCGGCCACAAGCACAATCCCTTCTAACAGCCATTGACTTATTAATGAAAACCCTTCAGCAATGTTTCTACCCTCATAAAGGGTCTGTTCGTTCCAGAATAACAAACCAAGTATACTCTGCTTCACAGGTATTGCAGGTTTTGTTTTTTGTTTTTTGTGGGGTTTTTTTTTCGGTGAGGGGGTGGTGGTGATAAGACACCAAACGCTGTGGGCACGAAACTCTGAGTTCTCATCTAGTGCCGGGGAGACTCACTTTTTCTTATTACACCTTCCTGGACTCACAATCCAAGGATGTTTCAGCTCTTGGCCAGCTATCAGCTTCAGAGCCTCAACACAGGGTCCCAATTACATTGTTAACAGTAAAGAAAACTTGAACCAATTTTAGAACAAGTGTTGAGAGGAATAAGAAAAATCCCTGCTGTGATCTTTTAAAACATTAGTTGGGAAATAGTTCCCTCTTGTGTTCTGCGTGGAAATTGCCAGTCTTGCCCAGAAAATATCCCAAGAGCTGCAGGTTAATCAATTTTTTGTGCTGCTGTGAACCGTATTGGCAATCAGAGAAGACTTATGGACTCCTTCCCAAATTTATAAAGTAAAACATATAGAATTACAAAGAAAAACAATTATATTTAGATTTATTTATCCAATTATTAAATAAGCGGAGTCTATACTAATACATGTGCTTTCTTTTTTTTTTTTAACACAGTAAATAATGAGACCTAGTGGCAGGTCTCTTTGCCATAAATGCTAAGTAGTCGTGACTATAAGTGACATTCTGAGAAATCAGCGGCAAATGTGACGTGATATTCAAATAGCTAGGATTTCTGGAAGTAACAGGGTCACAGGCTTTGGTAATACTACAAAGGTCAGAATTTGACTTTTTCTTGCCATTTATAATTAATGGAAATTCTGTATTTCCATTAGAGGTTAGTAAATACAAGGCCCGAATCTTTTTCCCATTCTTGTATGTGGGTCTCCTGAATTCCATCCACGGACCCCTTGGAGTTTCCCCATCTGAGGCAAGGGAGTGACCAATTTTGTAGTATTTCAGGGGGGAAATGCTATCGTCACCTCCAAGGTGTGTGAGAATTTGGGAACCTGAAGGAACCAGTCCATCCAGCACGTTTAATGTAACCAAAACAACACTGCTCTGAAAATCAGGACACCAGCTTCTGTTCCGTCCTGGCTAACAGTGCCAGAAATGCAAGAGAATTTCAGCAAGATAAAGCAGAGATAAACCTGAAGCATAGAAGGGCCAACATCTCAACAAATCCTCCCCACCTGAGGGAGAGTCGGCCTGTGCTGGTAATGATGACCAATGACCGCAGCCAGCAGTGTCTGAGCACTTACCTGAGCCCGTCTTCCAGAGCTGCTCGGATCTGGCTGCACCAATGAGGAGATGGAGGCTCAGAGCAGAGTCCTGCCCTGAATCACCCAGGACCTGGCCCAGGTCAGGCTGCTTCTAACAGCCAGTCTGTCTCCTCTGCACAGAGCAGCTGGTGGCTTATAAATTCGGGAGCTTCAGGGGTGGAATTTTAAACTAGTCCCGTACAAGGAGGGCAGGGAGCCATTCCAGGTCAGTAGGTGGCATTTTCACAAGCAGAGCAACTTAAATACGAGGCTGGGGGTCCCCACACCTGCCTGCCAGAATCTCACAAGTTTATCCAGAGACCTTCATGGGGTTCAGCCCCATAACTGGTCCAGATGGTCTCAACAACGTGTGGGGAATCACACTTTCTAGGTCGGGGTGGGGTCAGGAGCCTCCAGAAGCCTGGGGCCATGGGTCAACTGTGGGTCACGTCCCCTCAACGACCTCCCCCAACAGCTGCCTCGGTGGGGAGGACACCTACCCCAGGAGACCCCGGGGACACCCACAATGTGGAATGAGAAATTGAAGGGGAAACCTGTCCTCAGAGGAAAGCTCGTGCCTCTCCTCTAGGAAAGGCAACGTGTGAGCAGGATCGAGGGGTGCTGAGGGCCTCCCAGCCATGGAGAATGACCCAAAAGCACAGCAACCAGGGACCCTCTGACTGGAGTGCCTGGCCCGCTTTCCACAAGCCTCTCACGTACCCAGCAATTCCAGAGCACGTCCAAATGTGTGTCCCTTCTGCCTGTGGGGTTACCCAAACGTCATCTGACCACATCCCTCTCCTGCTCAAACCCTCTTGGGGCCTCTGTTGCCAATGGAGCTTTCTCACTGCTGCCCTTTCTCACGTCTGGACTCGCCCGTGTTGCCTTCATCCAAACACTTCACTGCCCAAGTGGCCCACCACCACCTCCTCACTACACACACACACACACACACACACACACATATGTGGGGTGAGGGGAAGCCTCCCATCTGGACACAGTGGGGGGGAACAACAGTGGTGCCCCACCCCACTGGCTGCGCCCTGTAGGCTCCCCCTGGATTCCTGACCCCTCCAAGCCCTCCTCAGCCATATCACCAATTCCAAACTCTATGGCTGAAAACTGTGAAATGCCCCCAGGCCTCTCCCACAGGCACGCAGCAGACTCCTCGGGACACCCTTTCTGAAGCAGGGTGTTCCTGCCTCACCTGGCTGTCCCCTGTGGAGCAGATCTCTCCCCCGGGTGCCCAGGCCTCCCCACTAAGGACGGACTGAGGGTCGCCCTCCCACTTGGGCTCCAGGCTCCACAACCCATTTCCCTGGAGGTTGAGACACATCACCATTTATTGGCCTGAGGGGCAGGGCCTGGGCTGGAGCCACCAGACTGGCCTTCACAGCGGCAGTGGGTGGAGAAGGTGGGAGGGTGAGGGTCAATCAGGACTTGGGAGGGCACGTACCACTTAGGTGCCTGTTCTGAGTGCCCAGGCCTTGCCTGTGAAGTCCAGAACTCTCTGGGGAAGCTGATGCTGTCCCCTCACCAGTGGGTGCAGGCTCCTCCGAGCAGCCCCTGAAAGCTGGCTGGGGAGTCCGCCTCGGCCACTGAGCCTCCTTTGTGCTGAGAGCCTCGCCCCTGGGGTTTCATTCATCTCTAAGACTTCTCAGCCACCAACGGCTGCACCTCAGGAATGAACCCCAGGGAGACGCAAAGACTCTTCTCCTGGGACCAAGTCAGAACTTCAGCCCCTCAAACACCACAGCTTTCAGTGGGCTCACTTCTACCATAGCATAGCAGGCTTCCCAACAACTGGGGCAAGCCCTTGGCCTGGGCCTCACAGGGCATGGCCAGGCTGGGGCCATCTGAGGACTCAGGCCGCTGCCTTTCAGGCACAGGGCCCTTTCCGCTGGGCATCAAGAACGTGAGCCTCCTCAGCACTGTCTAACGAGTGATTTCCCATCTCTCCACCCTGCCAAACCCTGTATCTGACCAGAGGGTGAAAGCGTTCAGGTTACTCTTAAACACCCAGCAGAGGCTTCCAGGAGCCCGGTCATCTGCTCGAGAATCCTCCAGTGGGGTCTCAGCCAATCCAACCAAGCAAATGCTGCACTGTCATCGACCGTGGGTGCAGGTGAGCACGGCACGAACATTCCCCGCCGTTCCAACGATGGCCCGAATGTGGTAGGCGGGTGTGAATGGACGCTGATCGGCCCAGGTACACAAGAAATAGCTATGCATTGACTGAAGTCATCCATTTGACTCTGAAGCCCATCCCACAGGGTGATGAGAAATTCACCCTCAGTCATTACTGGCTCCCCACACAATACCCAGGGTGAGACCAGGTCCTGGGTCACCACTCCATGCTGTCCAGCTTCATGGCCCCCTCAGATATGGAAGCTTCACTCATCTGGAGGGTGACACTCTCTGGGCCTGCTGTGATCCCTCTGAAGAAGCTATCCAAAAAGTTATCCCCTCTGAAATTTTGCTGCTTCCTTCAACTCCTGGCCCCAGAGCTTCCAGCCCCTGCTCCCCACCCAGCAAACAACTCCTGGGGCAGGAACACGGAAAGGGTTTAGCTACGTGGTTGGAGGTGAAAGGAGGAAGAAAGAAATGGAGAACTCCCAAAAATTCATACTCAATATACCATCTGCCTCCAAACCTACCATTGTACCCAGTTCAGTTTCACTCTTTCCTGGAATATAAATTCCTTGAGGGCCCAGCTGTAGCCCCAACACTCAGAATAGTAAATAGTTTCTCAACATACAATTTTGAATTGGTGAGAAAAAAACAAAAACAGGTGAATGGATAGATGGAGGTGAGGAATGAGAGCAGATGTCCTTTGATAGAACAAACACTCTGAGAGACAGGAGATGCTTCAGAAGGCCTTGAAATATTCACCCCAGTGAGATCCCAGCTCCATCCGAGCCAGCCCCAGGAACTCAACCATCTGTGCCACGTTTCCTCCTCTCCTGTAAAAAGGGATGCATTTTACACCAGTGACTGCTCAGCTAAAGTAAGTTAATGGGTTTTAAATGCTTAGAAGAGAACCTGCACCATGGCGGGCACTCGGTAAGCGTTAGCTATTTTTAGCAGTGGCGGCAGCACAGGAGGATTGTCATTACAGCCGTCCAGATCAGAGGTGGCGAGCAAGAGGGCCCCGGCTTCAGCTACTTGGCAGCCGTGTGACTGTGGACAAGTTGCTCAATTTCTCCATAAGTGGACTCTACCGTGTAGAAAGAGTATGAATAAAAACGCTATCAACTTCAGAGGGTTCTTATGCAACAAGTGAATTATTATTTAAAGACAGTACAGTCCTTATGACCAGTGCGTGCACAGCTGTCTCAAGTGCAAGTCATTATATATAATAAGAGTAGGCAACCATGACATCAGTGAAACACAGCAGCCATGGAATACAGAGAGAAATGTGAAGGCAGTGAAGAGTGCATAAAAATGTAAATATGAGATCTGAAGTCACAGGGGAAAAGACACTCCTAAAACTGGAGAGACAGATGAAGACAGAGAATCACGGGTTGCTGGGAGTAGAAGCCACTGGAGCCAGAATCTGGGAGGAAAACAAATGGACAAACTGCTGGAAAGTGAGAGTGGGCTGGCTTGAGAGATGAAAATTCCAGGGGGAGGTCGCCCCCAACTCTTTCATGAATTTTACCTCTGGGAGCCTCACTAGGTTTCTGTGGTGAAAATTAGAGAAGAATCCCGTTTTCAACAGGTAGAGGGAAAAGTAACTATTGGAGTGTTCTGCGTTCCATCTGCCCTCAAGGGAAACTACTTGATCAGAGTCTAACCAACTTGAAGAAGGGAAATATCCAACTACCCCAGCCACCTCTAGCCGCCTTCCCTCACAGAAGGGCGAGGGGGGAAGGGGTTGGGAAGCCCAGGTGAAAACCACAGCCCAGGGCAATATGCTCATTAAGACTGAGACCTCATCCGCATGACTATTGGACACACCTTTCCACCACATCCACAAGGCTCCTGTGTAATAAAATGATTACAGCTGAAGGAACTGGAAAAGTTCAAGAAGTTTCCAGGGAAAGCCAAAAACAGGAGGAAAAAAGTAAGGATACTAGGAGAAATGGAAGCCTCGACACCTACAAATAACCCAACAACAAGTAGTAAAAACAGTCTGACTCCTAGCCAGATAAACATAAATTCTCATGCTAAAGACCTATTCACCCCAGTTCCTTTTACCTAATATATCAGGTCGCCCTTTCAAAAAACAAAAATTACAAGGTGTGCTAAAAGGCAAGGAAGAAACACCTGAAGAGACAAAGCAAGCAACAAAATAAACTGAGTAATAATAAAACCGAATTTAAAAAAAATGGACAGCAATGGTCAGCAACTGTAATCAAGAGGAAATGCATACCATAACAATAGGACACTAACAACATGTCTAAACCCTGTCTACAAAAATATATAAGAAAAAGACAAGAGCTGGCTGAGAATGGAGGGAAGAAAATAAGAGTATTAATGTTCAGAACAATTAGAAAAAAGAAAACATAATTCAAGCAATGAAAGATAGGAAAAGGAAACAAAATACCTATTCCATACAGACGAAACGTCAAAAGGTCATAGGATTATAATTTTAACAAAGCTGTAAATTAGTTCAACTTTCCTATTAGATTACACCCACACACACACAAAAAATCTGAGTCCTATAACTAAATCTTACCACCTAAAACCAAGGCAAGCACATGCAAGTTAGAAAATTCGCTAATGCATCCAGAAAGGAAAAAACAGCGGCGAAAATGTATTTAACAAATTGAAAAGTGAAAAAGGAACAGAAAAGGGTCACCTCATGTTCACAACAGACATCACTGGCATGAATATGAATCACATGGCTTCAAAATGCGTAGACTTAAACAGTTACAAATACAGGAAAACTTAAAAAGAAACACGAAGGTATAAGACTTGTACCTGTTTACTTGTATCACCAGTGTCATTGGCTGAAAAGGACGTAAGCAGCTTTTAAGCAAAAAGGAAGGGTATCAGGAGCCACAGAGCTGACAGAAGCCAGGGTCCCCCTGCGGGCAGAGTGCTAAGGCCGACAACTCGTATGTGCCCCGGATGAATTATGTACAAAGGCAAGACCGGCCAGTGCCCGGGGACCCTGGTTAGCAGTGGCCTGCCTGCGGCTCTCTGGGGCACAGGCAGTTCCTAGACCAATCCCGCCCGCCCAGCGGTCATAAACTGAAGCAGCCCCTCCTCCCTCCCACCCCCACCGCCATCCCGCCCCACCCACCACAGGCAGAGCCTCTCAAGTCACTTTCCTTTAGGCTGCATCTGAACCCAAGTTCTGGGGAGAGTCCTGTAGGTCCCCGGTGTCCTCTCACCCCACACACCAAGGTTCCCAGGCCCCTCAGTGAGAACTCTCTGTACCGCCCAACCCAGATGCCAAGTAAGTAAAAACCAAACAACAACAAAAGATTTAACTATGCCAATTGCTACAGATTTTCAATGCAAATAACAGGGATTCAGAATACCGATTCATTCCTAGAGCTAGCATGTTCAACTTCAATATATTTCAAAGACATACGGAATCAATACATTTTCGGATAAATTGTGTATCCTGAGCTACATAGTAAAACTGCATCTGACCTTAAAACACGGGAGAAGTAGGAAGAAAATAAGAAGTTATGTTTTAAAAGATGAACGTATTTCACCGTCTCCCTTCCCCTGATCAACTGAATGTGGTAATCTTGCCAAACATTTCCAAAAATTAACCCCTAAAATTACCCCTGAAGAAGAGATTATTCATCCGAAAGAAAAGGGCCAAATCATACATGATGAAAAATTGCTCCACCCTTGATCAATTATAGGGTTGACAGCTGTAAGAAAACACAAAAAAACATTATTTTTTCAGTCTTATGCATTTAGTCTGTGGGTATTTTTTTTAATTTCCCAAACCACTATTTATTGAAGAAATTATAGAAATACAAAAGCTGAGGCATAAACACTTTAAATAAGAATTCATACTACAAGGAAGTAAGAATCTTTCAACTTTTATTTCTAGGATACATTTCATCTGGAACCTTTTGTTTTCTTTACAATTTTCTCCCTAAGAGAAATGAATACAATAAAAATATAATCCAACTACCAGCAATGTTTGTAACCAGAAAAGAATCTAAAATCTCTGGTGTGATAATATAGGATTTTTTAAAAAATATAAACTTCATACCAGAAATAAAGCCTGAATATTCTCTTTTTCTTTAAAAATATAATTTTTCCTCCTTTGCTCTTCAATGTAAATCTTATAATCAACCAGTTTTAAAGCCTATTTTTAAACTAGTAATTATAATGCTATAGCACTGTTTTTCTACTTTGTATCCTGTTCTGTACTGTGAATCAACTAATAATTGCAAGTGTCCAAAAAAAAAAAAATGCCACAAGGTTGTAGCAAGATTCTTCCAATATACTGTTTAAAAAAAAATTCATTAGCAAACTGAGACCTACTTAACAAATTGCATTTTGCCATGTTTATGAAACTAGAAGATGTGTACAAAGCACTTTTGCAAACTGTAATGCTCTCATGGAAAATACTTTTTAAATCTGTTTTGACTAGAAAGGCTGCTGACTGGGATAGAAAATCAGGGACAGAAGGCTCCGCGAAGCCTTGTTCTTTTTTTGTTTTTCTGCAACTACTTAGATTTGGGGAGGGGGAGTCCATAAATCGTTGGGTGCAGCACAAAGACTGCAGTGACATACGACTATTTTTCTTAAATGAGAATAAAGACCAAGGGGGGCACAGGAGTAGACCAGTACTTTACGCCAGACTGAGAAGAGTGAAGCCGTCTGTCTCCCAACTAGGAACAAGGAATGAGAGAAGTTAGTTTTCCCCCCACTTCAGACCAGCTCTTCTGTGCAGAGCTTTATTAGTTGAAATACAGTCCATATTGAAAACAGTATTACAAATCCCAACATAAATGGTCCAGGAATGATGTCCTTTCTTTAGTTTAGAAAGATTGTCAAAAAGCCTAATTATAAACATAGGGACAACACACCTGAACCACAGTAACACTCTCCTACCTCTAAATAAAAAGCATTATCCATAACAACTATTTAGGGTATTCTGGGGAATATGGGAAGTTAAGCAAAGGATTAAGAAGTATGGTAACAAAAATAATCCCAGTGAGGGCTTCCTTCTTGTTAGCTAGAATGCAAAATAGACACAAGAGCAACTTCCTTCCATGAGCCACCTTAATGGAACTAGACAGCCCCTTGCAGACAGACCCAGCAATGAAGGGCTGCAGAAACCTGGTCATCTATCTGTACCAAGACTCAGGTGACCAAAAGAAAGCATCTTCCATCATCTAAAGGATGAGCGGACTGACGAGAGGGGATGAGCCACGGTTTGCTAACAGAATTGAGCGAGTCAGGCATGCTGGGGAGGCTGCGACGAGGGGCTGTGGAGCCTCCTTCCCTAAAGTTTCTGAGCAGACTCCCCGTGGCTCTCGGGGAGCAGGTCTGAGCACGGGAATGGGTCAAATGGCCTTGCAACTTCTCTTCTGGCCCTCGGATGCTCTTAACGCTTTTCTTTAGTGCCTTCTTTCCCCAAGAGAATATTCAGGCCAACTTTTTTTTTCTTTTTTCTGCATCATTGGGAATCATAAACTAGCAATTTGGAATATTCCTAACCTCACTGAGTATCTCATGTTAGTAATGATACCTTGAATAAGAAGAATATAGAAATTAAGTGCCATTTACACGAGTCAAACAAGCCCATGTCATACTTTGAGGATTCCACATTAATAAAACTTAGCTATGATATGTAAAGAACTATTTTTGCCAAGGTTTGTTTTAACTACTGTACTTTAAACCAATTTCAGTATTCCATGTAAAGTTCATTTATATTGAAGTAACATGCCTCAAGTTTTCTACATACAACAATAAAGTAAGATTTTTTTTAATTTACATATATTTTAAACCAACTCACTCCTTTTACAATCACACCCTCAGTCCAACATTTAAACTATAAACCCAAACTGTCAAATGAGAACAACAGTGGACCAACTGACAGTATCACTTAAGTGAAAAAATAATGCAAAAAAAGGTCAGCGTTAAAACTTAGAAAATAAACATAAACAGGTTCGCTGGAAATCTGCTCATATGCCTGGTGTGTTCAGAAATGAACCTCACACAGAACAGATCCCACTGTGATATTAGACAACTCATTCCTTTCTCGTTCTCTCACTCCACGATGCATGTCTCACTGAGGTTTATACAGTGATTAGTTACCCTAACAGCAGACATAAAAATTAAATACACAGCCTATTCCAGAATTGGCATATGCTCCCAACAATTGTTTTGCGCACTCCCTGAATTATAAAATAGTTCAATCTTTTAGGATCATAAAAATGAAAGGGCTTAGATCTATTCACATACATTGTGCATTAAATGTTAGTAGGTTAAGACAGTAAGGTGAAAAAAAGGAGTAGAAGGGTACAAGTAAATTTTCTTTAAACAATTCCAATACATTAGATAGTATTGTTAATGACATGTATTTATTTTAACTAGGTTATGAAAAAAAATTACTACAATTTGCATCGATTTCTTGGAGAAGCTAATCGTAAAACATTAACTATACATATTTATTTGTATATTTATTTGAAGACTCTTTGGTAGCAATTGTGTTTCTTCCACATTATAGGACTTTTTCAAAGTAAATGGCAAAATTAACTTACTAATCAGCCTATGAAAAATAAATCATGGTATTATTCATTTGGTTTTCCTATAAAATGTACTAGAACCTGACTATTAACCTTGCACTAATCATGCACTTAACACAGTATCTGTTTAACTTACGTACATATAAAATGAGAGACTAATACCAGAAAGAAATTAGACAGTAATGAGAATCAATGACAAAACATAACAATGACAATTGTTCTTAAGGAATTTATTTTTAAATTATAAGATTTACAGTGTTTTGATTATGCAAAATAGCATAATGAAAATTAAACCAAATCAATAAACCAAAAGAGAAAGAAAACTTAGTTTTCTCAAATACCAGTACTTAAACCGTCATTGTAATAAGTATCTGATGTTCCAATCACGTCTTATGTAGACATAAGTACAATCATTTCAAACATTTCACTTGTGGGTTTAACTTCTCATTTTCAACTTTCATGAATTGTAATGTGATTTATTTCAAATCCTATTGTACCTAGTGTTTGTACTGCAACAGCAGCAAATCTCAATGTGCAATCAAATGTGGAACTGGGCACAGCTTTTAGCCGCAGACAGCAATTACACACTGCATTCAGTACAGTAGAGTACGTTATATTAACCAGAGCGTAGAGTTTAGTATACTTATTGCAGGGTTGGTATTTCTTTCCCTTTGAACAGAACCAGCTGAGCTTCTGAGCTGACATATTACTGCTGTGGATAGTAAGACTGCTGTGGGGGCTGAGGGAAGGGGTATGAAGGCTGCTGGGGTCCCGGGTACGGAGCCTGTCCAGGGGTCTGGTGATACACGGGTGGATACGGCATATTATACTGGCCGTATGCGTAAGGATTATAGCCCATGGGCATGGGCATTTGGCAATACCTGATAGGAAGAAGAACACAAAAACACTGGATTGGTAAATCAAGTACTAGAAAATAAAACATAATTATTCTAAAATGAAGTTTTTCTCTAGAAAGCCATTTTTCTCTATTTCTCAGTCTACTGAAGAACAGTGGAGAGAAAAAGCAGCTGTATCAAGGTACTTGCTAGAGAAATGTGCTCTATCCTGTTATTAACTGAAATGGAAGAAAACCAAGTGTTTAATACTACCCAAAAAATAAGATTGTTGGAAGGAAGTAAGACTAAATATTCAACTATAAACAAAGAATAAAAACAGAGACCCCTCATTTTAACGTGGCAACCTAAGAACATTACTGTTTCACAAAATTCAATGTACACTGTAATGCTCATAAATTTACTGTTCACAAAATTTTAATATTTGGAAGAGATAATATACTAAGTACAGTTTGGAAGACATCTCAAAAGGTAGTTAAATTCTGGATTTTTAAGATTAAAAAAATTATCCCAAAGAAAGATGATTTTTAAGAAAGTACAAGCAGGGGGAGGATATAGCTCAGTGGTAGAGTGTGTGCTTAGCATGCATGAGGTCCTGGGTTCAATCCCTGGTACCTCCATAAAAAAATTAATAATAATAAAATCAACAAGCAAACTTTAAATAAATAAACCTAATCCCCTCCAAAATAAAAAAAAAAATTTAAACTTAAAAAAAAAAAAAGGCACATGCATAATTTGATAGATTTCTATTCAACAGCTGATCAGAATGCCAAGACTTCAAAGCATAGGTATGTAAATAAGACCTTATCAATCTTGCTATGCTAAGCTCAGGAAAAGCACCCATCGGGTTATCACACCTAAGTGAAGACAACCAAGGAAACATATTCTGAATTCCATACAGTAAAGATGACGTTTAATATAAACCCCATATGTAAGAACTAAAAACATATTAAATAAGCCTGGGAAATGGCTATTCAACTACTCAAATAAAATGACTGTAACATTATTTAACGTATATTTCCTTGTGAGCTGACAAGCTTTTTCATTTATGACACTTCCATTCAGAGAAGGGATAACTTTGTTTTTAAAAGATTAACTAAGCAGCACTATTTACAATAGCCAAGACATGGAAGCAAACTAAATGGCCATAGACAGATGAACGGATAAAGAAGCTGTGGTATATATACACAATGTGATACTATGCAGTCATTAAAAAAAGTGAAATAATGCCATTTGCAGCAACATGGATAGACCTGGAGATCATCATACTAAGTGAAGTAAGCCAGAGAGAGAAAGAAAAATACCATATGATATTACTTATATGTGGAATCTTAAAAAAATGACACAAATGAACTTATTTAGAAATCAGAAACAGACTCACAAAGAAGACAAACTTATCGTTACCAAGGCGGGGCAGGGGTGGAGAGGGATAAATTGAGAGTTCAGGATTTGCAGATACTAACTACTATACATAAAATAGATAAACAACAAGGTCCTACTGTATAGCACAGGGAACTATATTTAATACCTTGTAATGGCCTATGGTGAAAAGAATATGAAAAGGAATATATTTATATATATGCATAAATGAATCGCTATGCTGTATATCGGAAATTAAGACAACACTGTAAACTGACTACACTTAAAAAAAAATTTAACCAGAGCTAGAAATATTAGCTAATTCATTAGGATGTACAAAAGTTTCAGCCTTACCCGGGATACCCTGGATAGGTGGGGTATGGGGGTCCCTGGGCCTGTGGAGGGGGAGCTGAACCAGGAGTCTGTGATGGAGCTGGTGCAGTGGTCCCGGTGCCCACTGGAGCTGGAGCTGGAGCTGGAGCAGGAGTTCGATTTGCTGGAAGCACAGGAGGTGGAGGCCGGGCTGGGGGCTGGGGCTTAGTAGGCTGTAAGAAAAAGTCAGCACTGACTATAAGATGTATCATGTCTCTGTAAAATCATCAATTAAAATAAATGAGGGCATATGAGAAACTCTAGAATCCAACCAAATATATTTCTAATTCCCATTGTTAAATGTGGGCTTATCACTCTACAAATGTAGCTGAAAAATAATTCTCCAATTTGTGGATACTCCATAGCCACTGCTCTCTTCCTGATGGCTAATAGTTAATCATTTACTGCTCATTCCTGCGCCCATCAATGGTCAGACATTTGAGGTGGGAGGAAGGAGTGGGCCAGGTACAGTTTATTACTGTAATCTCCTCTTGGCCCCATGAGTTTTCACAGGAAAAATTTCAAACACCAGAAAACTTAAAAGAATATTACCATAAATAATCACCTATTTACCAATTCATTAATTACTAACATTTGGCTATATCTGCTTTATCTTTAGCTATATCCATATATTTATCTATCTATATATTTGCAGAACCATTTGAAAGTTAAATTGCAAACTTCAGAACACCAGCCCTAAAGATTTCATCATACAAGTCCTAATATTCTCCTATATAATCACAATACCATTTCACCCTGAGAAAATGAGTAATTACTCCCTAATATCATCGAGTATCCACTCCACATTCAAGTTTCTCTATTTATCACAAAAAAGCTCTTTTAGGTGTTTTTATGAACCAAGATCCAATTGAGGTTCATGGGTTGCATCTGATTATTATGAATCTTTCCTCTTTTAATCTAGACAACGCCCCTGACTTTTTTTTTTCTATGACATTCACTTTTAGAAAAGACCAAGCTGGGTGTCTCATAGAATGTCCCAGTTCTTGACTGTCCAAGCATTTTCTAATGGCAAGATTTAACTTCTTGTTTTATCAATGTATTTGCTACAAAGTGAAAGTCGGTTCTAAAGACTTGATTAGATTTAAGTGAAACATTCTGGGACAAGAATTCATGAGAGATGCTGTATTCTTCACACTGCAAAGCATCAGAAGGTTGGTCCTGATGAAAGTGGTGACCAGTATCTCTCTATAACGTAAAGTCTGTTTTATCCTTTACAGCAAGCAAGCTGTAACATAAAACTTCCCTTTTAAAAATGTGGTTGCTTACTGACCGGCATGGTTCTTGGCGCTGGAGTTGGAGGAGTGGGAGCACGTCCCCCTGCTGGAGAGGACTGATATGCAGGTGTAGGAATTGAAGGAGCACTAGGTTCTCTGGCAATGCTTTGTTGCAAGTCCCTTATCAAAGACAGAAGTGTTAGAAATTAACACAATTTTGAAAACCAAGGCATACAAAACACCAGATTGTTTTCTTTCTTTTCTTCATATATGAAACACAGAAAATAGACTCAAAACAGTGACGGTATTTTAAAATATAGTACATTTTTGTTCTTGACTAGAACTAACTGAAATCTTCTTTCTTCCTACAATTGAATAAAGTAAAGTTAGTTCTTATTCTATTTCTGAAGAATAGGTAAACTATTTCAGACATCAGTCACAGCGAGAGTAAGTAGCATGTCAAACCAGGCAAGCCACCCTAAGAGACTGCCCTCTCTCTAACAAGAGGTCGTCCCCTAGAGGAGAAACTCTTTTTTTTCTTTTAACGGAGGTACTAGGGATTGAACCCAGGACCTCGTGCATGCTAAGCATGTGCTCTACCACTGAGCTATTTCCCTCCTCCCTAGTTGAGAAACTCCTAAATGATCATCTAAAAATTATCAGAAAACTACAACTGTTCATAGTCACCTAGCTAATATTTTAATCACTGTATCATACCAGTGTTTGCAGAAGACAAAACAACAGTGAGAAAGTGAACCCATTCAAACCATGGTGCAAATTTCTTGATGAAAATTTTCTGAATATATTCAAAATGTGACACTGAAATATTTTACGTTAAAAGATACCTGATAATCTATTAAAGTAAATTCATTAAAGACAGATTCTTAAAAAGACGATTAAATTATAGTATTAACATTTTTTAATACGTTAAAGTCTCCTCTAACAGTAAACCGGAATGCACCCCCAAATCTCACTAATCAAAACTCTAATAAAATAAAATGCACTCTGTGAAATACTTGGTATCAACCAACTTCTTACTGTACTGATGCACACACAGTAAACATGACATGACCCAAAGTGTCTGCAACAGCACCTGCTGTCCTGCTATAACAATTAACAGCAATTTCCAGAGTCCCCCAGACCACACTTACACTCTCAAAAACAATCTCAGTTGGAAGTTAAATTAGACATTAGACATACAAAGAAAACTAACACATATTCATCAAGAAATCAAAAGTACCAGTTAACGTTGGTAAATTTGTAATAAATCCTCACAATATAAACTGTAAGTTTTTAATAAATATAAAAATTTTAAATGGTTAGATTTTGAAACATCTAATATATGTATTATCTCATATATAGTAAAACACTTATATTTAAAATATCTGTTTATAATTATTTATATAATTTAAATTATTTAATTAGATATTGAATATTTAATCATAATATCTAACATGTATAATTATATTATAAAGCATATAAAACATAATACTTTGATAAACTCCAGAGATGGCTGGAGTAAATAACACTTATAGGACAAATGAGAATTTCCTACCCACTTGCTAATTATATAAATCAAAGCTATTAAATTACAGATCCATTTTTATGTTTCACAAACTGGGGTTCTCTGCAAGATTGAGTTTGAACAAAGGGTTCCACAGCTCCCCTCCCCAAAAAGGAAAAATGCTGGGGTACACAATCTGAAAAATAAAATTATAGACTACTTGGTTGTGACTATAAAAGATAAAATCCCTTTAATTATTTAGATTAATATAATTTTCTGAAAATATATTCACTTGATTCAAAAACTAAACAGTGACAGACCACTACCTACAGATTCTCACTCCACCATTCACTCCCACAGACAACTATTATTCTTTACTTCTTAAGAACCTGTTCAGAACTTCCTTATCAGAAGTAAACCAACTCAAATGTGAATTTTTATCTTCTCCTTTTTCAGAAACACATTAGAAGGATGCTATACCATGACAGGGAGATACTGGAGAATATCAATGGCAAGCATTTTATTTAGGACTTTCACATCCACATTCATAAATGAAGCTGGTCTGAAGACTTTTGTTTTAGTTAACTCTGTCAGACTTTCCTATCAGTAAGACAAATCTGGAGGGGTTTTTATTTAAATCTCTAGAACCATTTAAAAGGCATTCTTATGATTTGCCTTTTAAAGGTTTAGAAGGAAGACTGAAAACAACCGGTCCTGCTCTTTACTGGGGGCGGGAGGAGGTAACTCGTAACTTCTCCTGCTTCTGTGGAAAACAGGTTCACTGTGGACAGAGAGAACAACGGTCAGGTCATCTGAAGGGCTCAAGAAAGGCCCATGAGCGTAACCGTCTCTGGGTTCTGCATGTTCACTAGAATGAACACGTGACTTTGTACGCACCTGAAGGGCAGTGTGCACATAAACCCTTTGGCTCACGTCTTGGCTCACATTCCTTGAGTTCCAACAGCAATCACCCCACCCTCTGCTGGCATGCAGTGCTGCCTACCGACATTTTTTCACCTTTTTATAAACTGGCTTCATCTTTTTGCCTGACTGCCTAAAGGATTCTGCCTTATCTTTTAAGGCTAATACTTTACATGCCTTGGTGTTGACAGTTCTTGTTCATTTTTCCTGAACAAACGATATATACCCTTTGAACAAGCTTTCACTTATTTTATGGAAATGTTCTTGAATAATATCATTAGAAGTTTGTTCTGTCTGAAGAAAAAATCAAATGTTTTGATTTTTTCTTCTTCGAAGGGACTTCAATTTTATATGTATTGGATCTTCTTTGCCCACCTTCTCTAATCCTTTTTAGCTCTTTCTTTACTTTGGTTTCCTTTTCTTTGATTACTTATTCTCCACTCTGAGCTCCTGTGTTCTCCTCACTGTCTGTTCTCCTCTTTGTTCCTTCCTGTTTCATCCTGTACCTGTGATGCCTTTGTTCTTCTCTTCCGCTTGTTTCCTGAATCCTGACATCCACTCCTGTTTTCTTATCGCTTTCCTTGAGTTCTGGCATTTTTTTGTGTTGTTCCTTAAAGTGCCTGCTTCATAAGCTTTTTTTTAATTCATGGTAAAACTTTCATCTGTTCTGTGACACTATTATTTCAGTGAATGTTCTCCATCTATTAAGTTTTGTAAAACTGTGTTCTCTTTTCCCCTTAATGAACACTGTATCTTCATTCCGATACTGCATCAGCTTTCTGTTGACTGAGTACTCAGCACCATGCGGGTCCTATGTTACTTGTCGGCTTCCTCAGTAGGCTCCTCCAGAAAGTGATTTTGCTGACATTTCCTGAGCTGTCGCCCCGTCTCCCTCATGTTCTACAGCTCTAGTTTCCTATGAGGAACATATTTGCAACTTTGAGGTAAACTGCTTATGCTTATCTGCATTTCCTGAGCTCCGTTGCCCTGTTCTGCCATCATTTCTGTGACATCGCCATACTCCTACACCCAGAGTTTCTGCTCCTTCTCATCCTTCTGTTCTCAGACCACCCAGTTTGCTTGCTGCTTTGTAAAACACCACGGAGGGAAGGAAGGAGATTGCTATCTCACTCTGCCAACTCACTGCAGAAGTCTCCACATAGGATTTTTTAAAAAGAGGTAGCAGAAATGATTTCTTAAAAGAAGAATACTTCAAAATACAATCTGATACATAAAACAAACTTACTTTAAGAGTTCATCTCTTTCTGTCTTCCGTGCAAACACTATATCGCTGCATTTGTTTTGGAACCTGACGAGTATTTCAGTCAGCTCATTGTAAAACTATGAGCAAAGAACAAACACAAGCGGGAAACCTGAGCAATGTTTTAATCTAAGGAGGAACACAATCTAAAGCTCATTTGTCAGTGATGGTTAAAGCTAAAGAACTAAAATCCTCTACATGAGACACAGTCATGTGTCTTAGTCTAGTACCTTAACATTAAATATGACCGAAGACTCCCTAAGAAAATAAAAACAAAATCATCTTTAGAAAGCACTGTCCTCCAAAATTAAATGGCAACAAGTTAAGACGTTTCATGAACATGAACATGTTCCCAATTCCTAGAGAAAAGTCAACTAACTTAATAAAGACACTAAACCTATTTAAATGGAAGTGTTAAATTTGCACATTCACTTCAGAAATGCAGGTGTCATTTCAGAAACCCTTAGAAGAATTTCCAAAGGCACTCTGGAGAGTTTTCTCAGCTTACCTATTTCAACAAAGCATTTTAACCCAAATTAAAATGTTATTTTACTATCCCCTCTCTGGAAGTATGTCTATGCTCTCTTCAGAGGGTTTTACATTGTATCTACCATATTTACATCAAGATACCTATATTCAGTGATCATTATGGAGTTAAATTACCAAAAGGAATTACATATCTAAAAAACTTAAAAATCACTTGTTCCCTCAAAAGCAAAGTAATTGGTAAAAACAAGTATAAGCATTTCCCTAAACTATTTAAAGGAAAGGCAAGAAAATACTTAAAACATATTTAGTAAGCACTCTGAGACACAGGCAGATCACAAATCTATCATCATTCAAACCATCAGCACAGAATATAAAAGACATGCCCACCCCCTTCCCCACCACAGATCAGCTCTGACTACTCCTGTTCCCTCACTGGTCACTCAAATTGGCCAACTTCCTATCCCCCAACAAAGTGTCCCTGACTTTTGACATCTCTGTGCTAACTCCTGGTACCTGGAATGCCTATCCCCCCACCCACCGCCTGATGAGATATAAAATTCATTCTTCAAAGTTCCCATGAAATATTACCACCTTCATTAAGCTTTCTCCCACTTGTAACAAAGCTCTCGGGGCAAAAGGCAGTAAAGCTAAGAAATTCAAGACAAAGAATAATTTGGTCCAACTGCAAACACCTTAACTTCCCAAACTGTATTTCCACATCTATACTGGTCAGTTAGCTGTCATTTCTTTTGCGCTTCATACCTTTGTGCCCTCCTTCAAATTAGCTACAAGTTCAACAAAGTTGTCATACGCAGTAGCTAAATTCTTCAAAACTTCTTCTCTTAAGTTAGCTTCATTATTAGATTGTTTCATTTTCGAAAATTCCTGGTGTGAGACCTTGTTAAAAGAAAGATTCATGCAGTTATATTTATTTAGCACATTAATATAGCTCATAACATTTGCACTGATACTTTCCTAAATGAAAACATATATGATAACATGCAGGAATTACTGTATGTTTACCTAATAGATTATTTTTCGAGTAAAACAGTACTTCAAATCTTTCCTTAAGTAAAAACATCAAAAATTCAGTGGGTATCAAAATATAACCAATAATGTTTACCAATTTCTATTACTACGTAACACTCGGAATAAACACAATCCTACATGGACACAGACTTAGTCCAGGCTTATCCCTTCTGTGCTTCTTTAAATTACAAACCTTACTAAAGTACATAAACTTTACCTGAATATTTTTAAGGAGCCCTTCCTGTTTCTTTAGAGATTCTTGGACTTTAGTGGTAAGACCTCCATAGATTCGATCCAGTTCAGTTACAGAAATAGCTTCTTCATTTATCACACCATCTTGAGCCAGAGCAGTCAAAAATTTGCTTGTCATGTCAAAATTCACTGATTTCAGGTCATTCTCCAGCCCCTCTCTTTCCTTCTTTACTTCATCAAGATTTGTCAATAAGGATTTTAAGACATTTACAACCTAAACAAACAAAACAAAATTTTTTTTAGTTTAATTGCCAAAAAACCCAGAAGCCAATTTCAAGAAGAGACATATATACAAAGGTTCATCCAAGGTCAGGGAGAGATGACTTCTCCAAGAGCCAAGTATAAACTGCACATCATGTTTATTTAGATACAGACATTGTACCTTTAGTGGATTCAGATCATAGCAGCAGGAGCAAAAACTGTAACAGTAGCAAGAGCTATGATTTACTGAACATTTATTATGTGCCAGGCACTGTCCCAAACACTTAACAAATATAATTTAATGTATTCCTTACAGTATCTCACAGGGTATATGTATTTATTACCTCTCCACAGATGGAGAAACTGAGGGTCAGAAAAACTAAGTAACACGCCAGAGGTTACACAGCTATTAAAGAAGCAGAGATGAAATTTGAGACTTAAGTCCACCCAACTCCAAAACCGCTCTTACCACTCACTCGACACTATACTGCATCTCTCGTGACTTTGAAGAGGGGAAGGTATGTTTCTGTCAAGTAAGTAGACACCCTATTTTGCCGACATAGCAAGACTGAGAGAGAGAGAAAGAGATGGGCAGGAGAGGGAGGGAAGGAGAGGGAGAGATGAGAGAGAGATGAGAGAGATGAGAGAGATGAGAGACAGAGACAGAGACAGAGACAGAGAGCGAGCGAGCACCCTAGACAAAGAAAGAAAGAGAGACAGAGAGATACGGATGCTATAAACCACGTGTTTATTTTATATACTGGGAGAGAAAGAGGGAGAGAGGATTCTGTATCTTTCCTGACATCATGAGTTTTGCCTCTTATTGAGTCCAGGCAGCCTCGGACTAACCCTCACATGATTCATAAACATCCCTTTCTGGTAACAGTGTTACAGTGTCCAAGTGCCCTTGAAGGCCACTTAGGAGCTGCCCCCTTTCACTCACATCTCGTCACACTTTCGCTCAGATAGCCAGGGAGAACATCACCCCCAAACCCTCTATTCCGCCTGCCAGTGATGCTCCCAGAAAGAAAGTGGGGAAAGACAAAGGAAAAAGGGGCCAACCCTGAACCCCATCTACACCCATCTTTATTCTTACCAGTAGCACTTCCAACTCCAAAGGATCTCCTTACCTACTGCCTGTTTCTAAGGAGTTGTCTTGTCTTCAGCCCACAACCCTCCTTAGCTCCTTGACAAGAGCATCCAGAGTGACCTTCCTATGTGAAGACCAAAGACTTCAGGGAAAGTCTCAAGCTTCTTCTAAATTTTGGCCTCTGTTACCACCATATCTCCTAAGTGTCCTATCTTAAATTCAGAGTCTCTTAGCACGCAGAGCAGTGGAAAGAAATGTGACTCCTAGAGGTCCAAGAAGCATCAAACCACAGACACTCTACAAGGAATGAAGAGGAGAAAGAATCATACCTGGATGGACAAGGCAAAGTCTGTTAAAGTAAAATCTGATTTTAAGAAAGTGGATAAAAATCCTGCTTCCAAATGACTTTCAGGCTATATTGTTAAATGAAAAAAAGGTGCAAAAGCATATACGTAGTATGTTGCATTTTGAGTAAGAGAGAAGGAAAATCAGAATATAAAGATACACACACACAATATATTATGTGCATCTATGTACATATGTATTTTTTGCAAAAAGAAAAGCACTAAGGACAAACCAGAAATTAATGAATATTGTTAGTTAAAGAGAACAGACGGGAACAAGGTGGGAAAAATAGGAATGAGATTTCTGCGCATGTACCTTTTGAATCATAAACTTTTTACATATCCAAAACACAAAATTAAATCAAAACCTGAATATAGTTAACAAATGAACCTAGTTGTCCAGCAAAGTGAAACACAAATACATAAAAAAAAAATCTGAACTGTGACAATATTCCCTTAGTGAATATAATGGGCTTAGTTATTGTGTAACCCGGGGCAGTTTACCTGGAAAGCTCTATTTTCTCATCTGAAAAACAATAATAATAATAGTACCTGTATCTCAGGACGGTTGTAAAGACTGAAATAATCCATAGAAGTGCTCTGTGTAATTTCTAACACAAGCTAAGTGTTCAGTCAACAGCACTCATTATCACTGACTGGTAGCTGGGTTTCACCATGTAACTCTATACTTTGTGTGCACTGTGGACTCACGAGACTTAGGCATCTAAGCATTCAGACAGGAACAGAGGAACAATGAGGAATAGATCAAGAACTAAAGTATCCTTTATTTAGCTGAATTGTAACTATTTCTGTAATTATGTGACACATTTTGTATTGGGGGGATGTAACAGCATATAAATTTGAAAAGGTGGTGACAGTTTTATCTGTTGGCATATTTAAAGTGATAATGGAACCTCAACCATGACTACGAACCTATGTGAAGGTTGCTTGGTTATTAAGAGTAAAAAATGTCATTTTTCCCTCTATGTAAGTTGTATCTAAGAAAAGCTAGAAATTCTTAAAAAAGGGGGGGGGGCAAGTAAAATAAAGTGGGGGAGAAATAGGGATATGCAGAAGTGGTTTTTAAAAATAGCCTAGTAAATAAAGCTGAAAGTCAGGAACACTGTTAACACTATTATCTTGAAATACACTGAATGTCTCTTATATAGCATAGGAACTAAGATCCTCTTATCAAATGGACCAAAATTGTGTGACAATATCCCCAGGTTAGCCACTAAGGAATTTAAGACAAACACGGTTCACATGGATACAGCATCCTCTTCAGTGAAAAAGTATCCATCCACAGGGCAGCAGAGTAGTGTGGGAAGAGAATTCCCCCAGAATTTTAAGAACCACAAGCTCTAATATCAGCTCCATTATGAAGAAGAGCTAAACTTCCTAACTTTTATGGTGGTCGATTTTCTAATCAGAGGATAAAGAAGGACCTAACAGCTATTTAATAAATCCTAATCTATTCCAAAATGCTGTAATTCTAGGTCTGTGGGAAAAATGCCATTTGAAACAACCAATTTACAAATGAACTTTCAGGCTACCACACAAAATTAGAAGAGATTTCTTGTATGAAAAACATCCTCTTTTTTTTTTTTTGTCATACACTAGTTTAACCATATTTTAAATTGTATGATACTGCCCTCATCTTAACAAGGGTGAAATTAAACTGTTTCCACAAATGAACGACCAGGATACTAAGAAAAAAACCACTGCCTAAATATTCCTATGAACTCAAGTTTGAAACTTAACATGTTATCAAGTTAAAGTACATAAATAATTAGAATTCCTATGCACCCCCATGTTCACTGCAGCATTATTTACAATAGTCAAGATATGGAAACAACCTAAATGTCCATCAACAGACAAATGGAAAAGAAAATGTGGTATATATACATAATGGAATATTATTCAATCATGAGAAAGAAAGGAAACTTGCCATTTGTGAAAACATGGATGGACCTTGATGGTACTATGCTAAGTGAAATAAGTCAGACAAAGAAAGACAAATACATATAATTTCATGTATACGTGGAATCTTAAAACAAAAACAAAAACAAAAACAAGATAGTAGTTACAAAGAATAGACTGGTGGTTGCCAGAGGCAAGGGAGGGGAAGCGTATGAAATGGGTGAAGAAGTAAAAAAGTACAAACTTCCAGTTATAAAAGAAGTCAGTCATGGGGATGTACTGTGCAGCACCACAACTGTAATTAGTAACACTGCATGGCATATTTGAAGGTTGCTAAGGGAGTAAATCTCAAAAGTTCTCATCACAAGGGAAAAAAAAATTCTGCACAATTTATGGTGACCCATGTTGACTAGACTTACTGCGGTGATCATTTTGCAATATATATACATATCAAACCATTATGATGTACACCTAAAACTATATAATCTTGTATGTCAATTACACCTTGATTAAAAAATAAGAAAATAGTAAGAGTCTTGTAGTATTTACTTCTATGTTTTATACACAGCTCCAATTAGCTTTCAACTGCAGTTAATGATATCCCTTTATTAAGTTAGGTTGCAAGTGGTTATCATTCTATGGACAAATATTTTTTGAATGTTGAGTATCAGGTGCTGTACTAGGTTCTACAATACAACTATTAACAAAAACAGAGTCCTTTCCTTCATTTGGGGAGCAGAGGAGAGGAGGAGAGGATTAAACAAATACATGAAAATAGAGTAATATACAGTAATACTGGAGACAATGACAGAGAGGGGGAAAGGGTGGCGTGGGAGGCTGTAGTGAAAAAGAGGTAGTAACGATGCAAAGGGAAGAAAGACCCCCAACAGAAAGAAAAGCAAAAGTCCTGGGGCAGAACAAGCTGAGCAGGTTCAATGAAAGAAAAAAAGCCAGTCTAACTGAAGCATGGTAAACAAAAGACAGAACAGAGGGAGAAAAGGGTAAACAAGGCATGAGATCACCTAGGCTGCCTGTACTTCATCTTTCAGACCAGGGGCCTGTATAGGACCAGACAGAAATCTGGCTTCGTGAGCCATAGTCTCTGTTGAAACTACTCCACTCTGCCTTTGTAGGACGAAAGCAGCCGCAGACAAAATGTACATGAATGAGTGCGGCTGGGTCCCAACAAAAACTCATTTATGAACACAGATCTGAATTTCATATGAAGTGCACATGTCACTTTAAACATTATTAAACATTATTCTTTTGACTTTTGAAAAAAGTATTAAAAGCATCCTTGGCTCACAGGCCATACAAAACAGGAGGCAGGCTGGATCTGGACCACAGGCCAACCTCGTTTCAAACGATAAAACTCTGCAGCATCTGACAGCACCGAATACACAGCGGCACGTGAGAAATGCTTTCAGTGAAATTTTCAGCTTTACTTTTCAGACCTTATCGTTTCATGTTCAGAATAGGCAGACACGAGAGTATCTCCACAGCCAAGAGAACAGCAGGGATGTGACTGCGTACCCCACACTGAAGCTAACCTAGACAGGAGCTTTCCAGCTCTGCAAGTTAGGGGCCAGGTGCCACGGCTCCTGGTGCACAGGAGGACTTCCACAATTGTTTGCTGAACAAAGGAATGAACAGGTGCCAGTCAGCCTCAGCACTTGTCCAGAAACTTTCTGTTACGAAAGACTAAGGGTAAAAGCTGTGTTTACAAATCATCTACTAGTCTATAAGGTGCCGTTGTGTGAACAAAGCGAGCCTTGGAGAGCACAAAGCTGTGGACTGTGCCACTTCACGCACTACCTCGGAGGAGATGAAGGTTTTCTCAACGGTGCCCCTCCTCACCCCAGGCACATTCAACACTGTGAGTACCAGTGGGTATTATCTCAGCTGGCTTGGCCGGACAAGTGTAGACTAGATTTTCCAAATCCCAGTCGATCACAGGAGCACAATCCCGAGCCAGGGTCCTACGTACTTTAAGAAGAATCTTTAAATACCAATTACCAACAGCCTGCAAAATTTTTCAGAGTATCTCAGTATCTAAAACCAGATGCCCAAATAGAAGAAAGATAAATAACTAGATAGTTAGTCCCTTCATAATAAAAAACAGCCCTACCTACTATGCTTGGACCTCTTAATAAAACATGTACTTTGTACCATTTTAGTAATTAGCAATTCAAATAACTGAGGTTTTCTCATTAAAAAGTCTGGCTAATGTGTCATCAACTACAATGACAACTACCTGAAACAGCTTTGATAAACACAAACAGCTTTTTCGATAAAGGCACATAATAAATGAACACACAGAATACTGAAAAAATTTTGGCTGCCTCTACGCAGATAATCTAATTTCAGTAAAATAACTTCATATTGAAGTTTTCTTCCCTTCTCTAATACCACTATGGAGTAACAAAATAGCTATTACTATAGCTGAATAAAATAACAAATCAGCACATGCTAATTCTGATTTTGCTCAGCAAAAACAAATTTCTGCTTTTCTACAGGAAGCAGAAGAATCAAAGGACAAAAGCTGTATCAGCTCTGAGTCACATACATGACACTAAAAAGAAAGAGGATACTAAACATAGCTTTTTTTTTTCTAAAATAAAAACAGGCCAGAGTTTGCTGCTGTTCTGTGGATGTGCAGAATCTTTTCTTCACAAATTACTCCTCTAACCACTCTCCTTTTCCCTCCTACTTCCTCAGAGCATCTGACTGGTATTTGCTGTTTCCTCAGGTCCCCCGCCTTTAGATTCAGGTTCTGTGCACGTTCGATTACCCCTCTTCTCTTCACTTTGGGGGCTGGTTCCCACTGAACCTGCGGCAGCCACTCTGGACACACCCACTCACTCAGGCTTCTCAGATCCTACACGTGTTTCTGCCTGTCTACTGTTCTCATGATGTGCCGATTTCTTAAAAAGCCTCCTAAGAGAGGAGCTTCAAATGCTGGAAAAGTACTTTGTCACCTAAATGCTCACAGTAAACTTTCTATAGTTATGACACTTTTTAATTTCTACCCTGGGTTGCAGTCATCCTTGTATATGTCTAATCTTCCACATGGATCATAAATTGAGGGTAAAGGCAGTGTATCATGTGTGAATTTTCCGAAGTGCCTAGCACACTGCCTTACAGAGTAGAACTCCATTGAGCCTTAGCTGAATAAATACATGAATGCTTCTGTGGAAAGACAAATAAGGAACAACAATGATAACTTCTGATAACTATGGTCTCAGAAAATTCACCTTTTTCAAGAAGTTTCAGCACTATTTCTTGCCCTCTGGCTGACTTTCCTGTGTGCTTCAGGGCCTCTGTCTTCCCCTCCTACATGGCCTCACAATGCTCAGCCACTAGATCATACATGCACGTTCTCCTCTGTCAGGACTTTGTGAGTCACATGCCCCACTGATTTCCTCCTTCCTGTCACCAGTAGAAACGCCATGACGGTGTTATCCATTTATTAACATGCACACCTTGACAACCTTCCCTTCACAGGTAGTCCCAGTGGCACACGGTGGAAGGCAGTATAGACTGACGTAAGGAACAAACACTCTGTGGTCAGAAGAGTATCTGGCCAGATCCAGTCCTTCCACTTCAAGGAAGTTCCTATACTTACTTCCAAGCTTTTCCCTTTTATAAAACTTGTATTAAATACTGTGAACATATGAAGTACCTAGAATACAGTGCCCAGTTCATAGGAGGCATTCAATAAACAGACATTATTGTTAAAGGAGTAATATTAGTATAATTACTTTTCACCCAGCGTGTATATCATCCTACTTTAAAAACAACCACCTCAATGTACATCAGCATTTTTAAAAAGATGCCAATAAAGAAAGAAACTGACAATTCATCGTATATAATGGCTTGAGCACAGTTTTCATAAGCAGATGACACTCCCATCAAAACGCATCTCCTCACCTCGCTGCCCTGCATGGTCTTTGCCGGGTTAGCAGAAGGGATGGCAGCGTTCAGCTCGGGCTCGGGCTTACACAGAAGTGCGATGGTGTCCCGGTGAGCCTGGTAACGTTCTTTCACCTGCCCATCTGCCTGCACTGCTTTGTCCAAAACGGTTCTGAAGTTGCTTCCCTCTGGAGGAGGTGGGGAGGGAAATGTTACCAGGGCACAGCATTGATTTTAACAGCAATGTTTATGGGCTGGTTGTACTTTTATCTCTGTTCTCCAACTTTACTTGTTTCTCTCTTCTATAAGGCCCAATTCACTAGATAACAGAAACTGAGCTCCTGTCAGTCTCTGCATTTTTGTTTTTGGAAAAATGACAAAAATCAATTATAAAGCAAAAGCACAGTTATACCTTAAAATACATTTGTGGTTACTGTTCACCAAATAAAAGCTATTTGTTATTAGTCTAATCTTTTCCTACAATTAATGTAGAAAGAAAACACTCACTCCAAAAATTATTACAATTTATTTTAAAAGTATTTCTCTCTCAAAAACTCAAATTCCATTATGGTAACTCACAGCAAAAAACAATGTGACAATGAATATATATATGTTCATGTATAACTGAAAAATTGTGCTGTACACTGGAATTTGACACAACACTGTAAAATGACTATAACTCAATAAAAAATGTTAAAAAAAAAAAAAAACTCGAATTCCAAAAGATACACACACCCCAATGTTCATGGCAGCACTATTCAACAGTCAAGACATGGAAGCAACCTAAATGTCCATTGACAGATGACTGGGTAAAGAAGTCATGGTCTATATATACAATGAAATACTACTCAGCCACAAAAAAGAATAAAACAATGCCATTTGCAACAACATGGAAGGACCTGAAGACTGTCATACTAAGTGAAGCCAGAAAGAGAAAGGAAAATACCACACGGTATCATTTATATGTGGAATCTAAAAAAATGACACAAATGAAATTACAAAACAGAAACAGACTCACAGACACAGAAAAACAAATGTATGGTTACCAGAGGGGAAAGAAGGTGAGGTGGGAGTAAGTTTGGAGTTTGGGATTTGCAACTACTATACATAAAACAGATAAACAACAAGGTCCTAATGCACAGCACAGGGAACTGTATTCAATACCTTGTAATGGCCTATAATGAAAAACAGTATGAAAAGGAATATATGTATGTATAAATGAATCACTATGGTGTACACCAGAAATTAACACAACATTGTACCTTGACTATACTTCAATAAAAAAAAAAACATTCAGGAGTAGAGAAAAAAAAAGTATTCCTCTTTCAGGATCACTCCTTCATTTTGACTTAAAAGAAAGCAGATATATTTTTAGAAAAATCTCAATAGTATTAATTACTTCTACAGCGAAATAAAACAAATTTCTAGTTACCAGGAAGAACGTCATTTATTTCAACAAGCACAAAATCTTAACAACCAAAGTCTTAAAAATAATAATTTGGCTTCAGGTTGACTGTTAAAACTCATCTTTTACCACCGAGGAGTCACGACTAAGTGAAATGAAATTATAAAACCATACATATAACACAATCTCATTTATGTTTTTAAAATATGCATCGAGCTTGGAATAGGAAATGAGAGTTACAGGACCATTTTAACTTTTACTTTCTACCCTTCTTAAGAATGTGAACTTCTCATAATGAACATGGATTACCTTTGTTATTTATCTTACACTGAACTGAATAAACAAACCTGGATTTTCATAATACCAGTCACAGTAAAAACAGGTTTACAATGGAGCTTAATTTAATCAAGCAAAATTGTGGCTAGAAATTGAGAGCTTAAGTGAAAGTCATTCATGCATATTTTTACCTGCTCTTAAAGGCTTATAGAGGTCATTGGATGGTGTTCTCTGCCAGCGTTCCTTGAATTTTGCTCTTAAATCACTGTCAGTTGCTTCTTCTTCATCCAACAATCTTAACGACTTTTTAAAAGGAGGCAAAGCAACAATGAGGTATCATTTCTGGTGTAAAAAATTTACAAGTTTTTAAATGTTCATGCTCCATACAGGTAAGAAGTACTGAGATGAGACTACTCCTACATTACTGGATAGAATATAAATTAGTACAATAATTTTTGTGGCAGAAACCCAAGTTATAATATATTTAACAAAAAATCCTATAAAACTTAAGGCTAGGTTAGCCATTACCTTACTCAGTAAAATTAAGAAAGATAACTGAGAGTTACGTGCATCAATATACCAAGACTACTTTAAACAAAGTTTTTTTTTAGAATTAAAACTAATAAGAAAGCCTTTAGACCTTAGAAGCCATAAACAAAATACAGAGAAAACTGATTAATTTATGAAAATAAAAGATTCAGATTTCAATCCCAATACAAAATACTGAAAGTTAACATATAAAAAAATGCCTTTTTAATCCACAGCTGAGAAGACAGGATAGCAGAGGGCCAGAAACAAGAAGTGCTAACCGTCCAATGGACATGAGTGCCAGAATCAGTGGTGTCTGCTAACTCCTGAGCTGAGAGCAGAGCTCTGGAAACCTCTGCCAAACACTAGTGCAAATATTTTAGGCTTTGTGGACCAATCTCTGTCACATATTCTTCCTTTTCTTTTTTGACAACCCTCTGAAAGTGGTGAAAAATCATCCCATGCTTAACTAGTAAACCATACAAAAACAGGCCACAAATTGGAGGCCCACTGTCCATAGTCCATCTACTGCATATTCTCTACTGGCTGAGAGTGTGAATGCAACAGAACATGAACAGGGAGACAAGAAACATAGGTGCAGCTAACATGAGTAGGAGGTCAGATCAAAGGCACTATCTTCCCTCAAACTGGGTCATTTCCAAACAGGTGACACTCAGGGGAAGCATTTTTAAAAAAGAAAACTGCCCGACAGAAGGGAACTCAGCTGTCTAAACCTTGGCTCTAAATAGAAAAGAAAAGAAGTATCACCTTAAGATTCCTAATCAAAGGCCCGAACTTAGGACTGGAAATCATACTACACTTTATGCGACACAAAGTCCTAAGACAAACTTCTAATTAAAAGATTAACCACACCAAAACAAAAAAACCTCCTAAGCTTAGAGTGCCCACAAATGAAGTTCAGGAAATATGAATTCATTAATTGAAAAAAATCATCGAACATTAAATGCAATGTAGTATTTTGGACTGGATCTTGAAACAGAAGGGCAAGATGGAATAACTGATAAAATCTGAGTAATACTATTGCACCAATGTTAAATGTCTTAGTTTTAACAAATGTACCATGGCTATATAAGAGTCTAACTTTTAGGGCAGCTGGGTAAACTATCTGTACTAAATTTGCTACTTTTCTATAAATCCGAAATTATCCCAAATTAAAAGTTTTAAAATCCAAGAACAAACACACAAAAAAATACTGAAATAAGAGGAAACAAACCACTATGAGCAAGAGTCAGCAAAAATACAAACAATGAGGTAATAGCTCTGGTTTTTCATAGACCACCTGTCTCAGATTGAGGAAGTTCCTTTCTATTTCTAGTTTGTCTTTTTATCATAAAAGAATGTTGAATTTCGTCAAAAATTTTTTCTGTATCTCAAGATGATCATACGGTTTTTTCCTTCATTCTACTAATATAGAGTATTACATTAATTGATTCTTTGACATCAACCACCCTTACATTCCGAGGACAGTGAAACAGTGGAAGCTTCCCCTCCAAAGATCATGATCAGGACAAAGGCTGTCAGCTCTCACCACTTCTATCCAGCATTGTACTGTCTAACATAATTAGGCAGGAGAAAGAAATAAAAGGCATCCAAAAGTGGAAAGGAAGAAGTAAAACTTATCTCTACTTGCAGATGATATAATTTTGTATACAGAAGATTCTCAGCAATCCACAAAATAACTATCAGAGATAATAAATGAATTTAGTCAAGTTACAGAATACAAAATCAGTTATATTTCTATACTCTAACAATGAGCAATCCAAAAAGGAAAATTAAGATGACAATTCCACTGCAATACCATCAAAAAGAGTAAAATACTTAGGAATAAATTTAACCAAGGAGGTACAAGACTTGTACAGTGAAAACTACAAAACAGAGTTGAAAGAAATTAAAGAACACTAAAATAAATGGAAAGACATCCTCTGTCCATGGACTGGGAGCGTAACTGGAAGATCAGCAATACTCCCCAAACTGATTTAAAGTGAATGCACTGAATATGCAATCCCTATCAAACTCCTAATTTTAGGATTTTCTATATATAAGGTCAAATAAAAAACCCAATAGGAGGAAGCCTCCAGGCCTCGTCCCTGCTAGACATAAAGCAGTCAAAGAGTTTTCATTTGGAAATCAAATCTCTTAAAACATACCTCATCTAGGATTTCTCTATTTCTTTGTAGAAGTTCGGGTAGTTCTTTGATCAACTGATCAACAGTCTGGATGCCTCCCTGCTCAATCACAGATGTGGACTTAGTCAATATAGACTGAGGTACAGTATCTCCAGATATATCTTCAATTGCTGCTGGAAGATTAAGGGAAGCTAACACCCTGAAAAAAAATGAGATACTATGTCACCTAGAGGTCTAAGCCACCTTTAAAACACTAATCTCCTATATCCAAATTAACAGTTAACAGTTATTTAGCACCCCAGAAAGGTGGATAAGCCCTGTCAATGGAAATATAAATCAAAGATAAAGGAAAAACAAAAAATCAGTAAGTGATAAAATGATAAAAAAAATCATTAAAGAATTAAGTTCACAGTTCAGAATTAAAAGCCAAAAAGTAATAAATATACATTTAAATACACTAGATAACTTTGGCTCACAAGTCAAACTTAACTTCTGTCAGTCTGAGAAATTAAAAGTCAAAAATTCTATCTGAAAAATGCAATCTTTTACCACACTCTTGATTGTTATACTGTCACTGGCAAATCAGAAAAATATGCAAAACAGTTATAATTTCACATCATCTAGGCAAAATGTTGAGAACATATTTGATCTAGGTTATTAATTACAGGCGCTTCATCTGTTTTGTTTTGTGGCACAGTAACAATTCTTCTGCTATTTCACTTACATTATGGAAGGAATATCAGAGTAAACTTACGTTGGTTTCTTGCTTGAAAAAGAAAAATGAAGTTAAAATCTATGCATTCATTAAAATTAAAAACACGAAAAAGCAAATCAGACCAGGAAAAAATATTCTCAATAACACAAGTGACAAAGGACTTGCCCCTAAAATACGTAAAGAACCCTTTAAAGATTACTAAGAAAAACTCAATTTTCAAAAATGAGCAAAAGATTTCAACAGATGCTTCACAGTAGATATATAAATGGCTAATAAGCATTGCTCAACATCCTTAGTGATTAGGGGAATGCAAATTAAACCACTGTGAGATACTGCTACACACACACAAAAATGGCTAAAATTAAAGAGACAAAAAACATTAAGTCCTGATAAGGATGCAGAACAATTGCATTTCTCAGTGCAGGTGGGAATATAAACTGAAAAAATGACTTTGGAAAATAATCTGGCCATTTCATATGAAGTTAAACATACACTAACAATACAACTCGGCAATTCTAATCCTAGGTCTTTACCCAAGAGAAATAAAGTATGTCCACACGAAGATTTTTTTCTTTCTTTTTTTTGTTAGGGGGCGGGGATTAGGTTTGTTTGTTTTTAATGGAGGTGCTGGGGATTGAACCCAGGACCTTGTGAATGCTAAGCATGTGCTCTACCACTGAGCTATAACCTCCCCTTACACACAAAGATTTGTATATCAATGTTTACAGCAACTGAAATGCCCATCAATAGGTGAAAAAACTAACAAAGTATTTGATCATAAAAAGGAATACTGCTCAGTAATAAAAATGATCAAACTGAGGGGGGAGTGGCCAAGATGGCAGAGTAGAAAGATGCTCTTAGCTCACCCTCTCCCATGAATACACCAAGAGAGACATCCACAGACCCACCCTTTCACTCAGAACACCTGCTGAACTTTGACAAAAATGATCAAACTGATTCACAAAACACAGATGATGCTAAGTGAAAGAAGCCTAATATATTTTCAATATATACTGCACATGCTGTACATACTGTAAGTACTGCATACTATACATGCTGCAGCAATAGTATATATGGTATACAATGTCCTGTATATAAAATATGTAATGTATTATACCATTTATAGTGTACTATATACTGTAATGTACATACTGCACATGTTATAATGATTATATCTGTATTAAACTGTATAAAAGATAAAACTAACCTATGATGACAGGGAGCAGATCAATAGCAGCTGGGGACAGAGGAGGAGGAACTGAAGGGAAAGACATGAGTGAATTTTTTAGGGTGACGGAAATGTTCTCTATCTTGATCATAGTGGCGGTAGTTACATGGGTATACGTATTTATCAAAAAGAAACAAACTATACACTTAAAATGAATGCATTTTACTGTGTGAAAACTATACTTAAAATATTTTTCAAAACAATGATTTTCTGTCTTCAATCCACCGAAAACAAAAACTGGTTCAGAATACAAACTATATATGTATCTTAACTTTAAAAGTGCATTTCTACTTCTAATTTCCCTCTAAATATCCCCTAACATACAAATTAGTGGTGAAGTATTTTCACTTTGTTTCAGTAGTTAAATTTCTTCCAACTATAATATATTTGCTAGGGCTCAGTAAATAAAGTATCCCTAAGAAATGTGTGTGTGTTTATATTTGCTATTTCAAATATTCTTTATGCTCAACTCTGAGCTCAGAAAACTAAAATTTTCATAAACAATCAGAAAACATTAGAATCTTAAAGATAAATTTATGAAAGTCAAGGTCTACCTACCCATTTGCCAAAGTGGTGGCTTCTCTCATTTGAGCAATTGATCTGTTAACTAAATCAGCTTTCCTCTGATTATAAGCTGCCAAAGACTGCTGCACTGACACAGGAACCATCTTCTCAAACAGATCTAAAATTAGGAATAAAAATGTCAACAAAATTTGAAGACAAAAACCCAAACTGTTAAGTGACTATTCCTATTTCCAATATTCATATTAAAAATCTACAAATATTTAAAGATCAAAACCAAATGACAAAGACAATTTTTAGATCACTATATTCACGGACAATGAAAATGAAAGCTTTTGCTTTGAACTTAGTTTTCTTAGTTTTTAAAGATGTGTCTGTCATTAAGTTTAAGGGATCTCTGGTGAAGAAAATCTACAGAAAACAACTGAGAAAACAATGTTCATTTGTTGATGGAACTGACTGACTGAGCCACAGAGCTATGATTTCCAGATCTACCACTTCCTGGCTCTGCAACCTTGGGCAAATTACTTAACCACTCGGTATCAGTCAAATGGGGGTAATAACAGTACCTACCTCATGGAGTCATTGTGAGAAATAAATGAGCTAACCTTTGTATAGGGCTTAAAAGAGTCTCTGGCACACGGTAAACACTTTGTGTTTGTTAAACAGAAATAAGTACAGTTATCCCTTGGTATCCACAGGGGGTTGACTCCAGGACTCCCAGCGGATACCAAAATCCACAGATGCTCCAGTCCCTTATATAAAATGGCACAGTATTTGCACATAACACACACATGTCCTCCCATATACTTTAAATCTTCTCTAGCTTACTTACAATACCTAATACAATGTAAATGCTTTGTACATAGTTGCCAGAGCACGGCAAATTCAAGTTTTGCTTTTTGGAACTTTCCGGAAATTTCTTTTTGGCCAGTATTTTCCATCAGCAGTTGCTTAAATTCACGGCTGTGGAACCGCAACTGTAAAATAATCACCCACTAACTTAGAATATTATCCTTGGGATCTCAGCTAGAGGCTGCCATGTGCTGCATTTACTTGTAACATTCAAGGATATTACAACATTTATTTATCTGATATAACAATGACTCCAGAGGTTTGTATGAGTAAAGTCATTTTATGTATATTTATAACGGCAGAATCTTAAATAACAAGTGTTAACAAAATGACAAGTGCTTGTTTAAGTCTTTATTGTTACTCAGTTTCAAGTTTTTGACTCTGTTGTATACTTTATGCTTTACTATTTACTTTTCCATCATAAAATTTCACTATAATTTTTATTCTCATATTCATTTTAAACATGAATGCAAATTATATTCAAAGCATAAAATACTAATTATGCGATTTTAGTTACAAAAATGAATAAATTGGAGGAAAAAAATAAAGTTAAAGTGCATCTGTATACTTGACATACCTGTGAATTTCTGGCTGATGGGTACATTGACTGGGGTAGATTTCACAAGAGTGGCTTTGCCAATAGGGTCTAGATCTTTAAGGTCTGGAACTCGATCATGATAAATGAAGTCATTATCCTTCTTTGCTGCAGTAAGGGCACGGTTGATTTTGTCAGAAAAATCCTTCACATTGACATATTCATCATAGCGAGATGCCACGGTTTTAATCAATTCTGCTGCATGCTAATAAGAAAATGTTAAAAAAAAAAAAATTTTGTTTCTTTTTTTCAACCAAGCACCCAACCTTTGGTTTTCTAAAAAATCTTTGAGGACTGGCATTACCAGCAATGTCATCAAAAGAATAACCTAGAAATTCTCCTGTAACAAACCAAAATATCAAAAAATGAAGAATAACACATAACAGACATCCCTTTAAACATATAAGTGAGTTATCAAGAAAGTAAAAGAAATCAAACCTACAAACTGACACTAAGGAAAGCTGGCTTTGGCTGTTGGGTATTTCTGTACCCAAAGGACTTGCAATTAAAATGCCTTTTAAAAAAAGGCCCTCAGGGAGCTTAATACATTAAGACAATAAACTAAGAAACATCCCCTTCACCACTGATCCCCACTTAAAGGGAAGAACCTCAAAGGGCTACACTCACGGTGAAAAGAATGGATCAGAAAAATAAACTGCGCAGCAACACAGCAAATCAACAAGGAAGCATGTTGTCAGCTTCAATAGGAATTTTTTCTTGAAAGGCTGCCCTTGTAACACATAAAATGAACACACGCCTCGTAAATTTAGGGCTCAAATTACTTATGTGGTGTTGGGAATAGTGACATCAGATAAAATGGACAATAAAGCCTAAAGTATTATTAGGGATAAATTCAGTATATAATGTTTAATATTTGCCAATTTGCCAGAAAGGTATAAAACTTCTTAAATTTTGTATTTAAAAACCTTTATCTATATAAATAATTATAATGAGAAATTGATAACATCTATGCATCATTAGAGTGGAAGATTTGAACACTCCTGTCTCATGAATGAAAGGACCAAGCAAACAAAAAATTTGTAAGCTCAGAGAAGATTTGAACAACACAATTAAAAAGTCTGATTTACCAGACATGGGGAACCTGGTACTCCAAAGAGAATATACAATATTCTCAGGCATATAAAGAACATCCATATAAAGTGATCATATGAGGAGATTAAGCAAGTTTAAGACACCAAAATTATAAGATTATAAGAATGGTTAAAAATTAGAAAACCTACTTATGTAATCCTCCAAGTAATAAATTTCAGTTAAAAAAATCAAATTACCTTCATAGATGTTGAAAAATCATTTGATAAAATATTCACTCTAGACATTTTTTTAAAATCTTAGTAAAATAAAACTAGTTATCTAGTTTTTTAACATGATAAAATCTTAACCCCTAAAGCTGATACCATGCTTAGCAGAAAAATGAAAGAAACAATCCTAGAGTCAAAATAAAATAAAGATCACCAGTATCATTATGAACACAGAACACGGTAAAAATAACCAGACAAAAGAATGAAATCAGAGGTATAAAATTTAAAAAAGGAAAAATTTATCATTTACAGCTCATATATTTGTGTGCCAGCAAAACCTAAGAGAATCAACTATTCTAAATGAGAGGTAGCTTACATACAAAATCAACAGGGCAAATACAGATAAACAATCACCAATTTGAAGAGATAACAGAAGAAAAAAATCCACTGTTACTAGCAACAGGAAGACAAAATAGCCAGGAATAAGTTTTAAAAGATATACACAAGATTAATATGAAACAGAAACAAGGATAACCAAAACAAACAAAACAAATGCTACATCTGTAACGTAAACTAGGAGGTATAAAAATGCACAAATTTAAATCACTTTTTAAATTTGTAAATCAAATATGATTTGTAAATGCGGTCAAACACTTCCCTAAATAGGAAAATTGGTATTAGGGCCTTAAAAGACACTGAATACAGCAGGAGAAAGGGGGATTGCCAAGAGCCCCACCTGAGGAGAAAACACTTAGGCAAATCTGAAAACAAGGAAATGCAGTGAGGTGACAGCTGCCAGCTGATGACACAGGTAAAGCCAAATGTCCCACGTGGAGCCACCCAGGGGCCACAGGACAGGCCTTGTCCCAAGAAGGAGCTACTGAGCCCAGAGGCAGACAATTAAAAGGGCAGGGATGCCGAGGGAAGCAGAAAAGAGCAGGACTGAAAAGTGGGGAGGAGGAGAAAGAAGATGAACACTCAGAAAACAACAAAAAGTAGACGCATTACCTGGAAATGCAAAGGCTGTGAGGAACTCAGGGAAACACAGGCACAAAATGGAATCCTCTAAACCAGGCCTTGAGAACCAGAGAGGAGAAGCTAAGGCAGGGCTCTACACGAGGAGGCTCGGCAAGCTACCCAGGCATTCTCCCCATACGCACCTCTGGCTATTCCTCGACCGAATTCCAGCTCATTTAAACATAAGTAACCAAAAAGGCATCGCATCTGCCTCAACACAAAGAAACCATAAGGAAAGGATGAATGAAAATGAGTTTAACTTCCCCATAGAAAATGAAAATTCACCAAAGAAGTGCTGCCCAAAGCAAAGAATACAGTATACTAAAAAAACAAAAATAAACTAAAAAACTTAAGGATGCAATCACAGTACCAAAGAACACAAAATATGAACAGAGGACCAGATGGCCCAGACAACAGTGGGTGACAGTCGATAGCAAGAGAATGTGAAACAGGACCTGCAGAACTCAGGAAAGAAACTGAAGAAAAATACGAAATCATTTAAGAAAAGAAAGACTGAAATATTTATACAAGAAACATAAAAGGGATAATAGACATCACAGAAATCATTGTAAGAAACACACAAAACAAGAAAAAGTGAGAACAATTCAACATGGCAGCTGGGGACCAGATGCCATTGCAAATTAAAAATTTATGAGATAAATCAACCAAATGCTATGTGGGGTCCTTGTATGAATCCCGATTTGAACAAACCAACTATAAAAAGACATTTTAGAAAAAAATCAGAGAAAACTAAATTAGGTTTCGGTAACATTAGGTTAATAGTATTATTTGTCCTTATTATTTAGCATTAATTGTGCTAGATAGGATGACATTGTGATTTTACTTTTTTTAAGCCTTATCTATTATACTGAAGTAGTTAAGGACGAAATGGTATGTGAGAGAGTTGTAAAATACTTCAAAAAAATAAGGAGGAGGGCAAACAGATGAAACACAAAGCAAAATATTGATAATCATTGAAGCTGGGTAATGGATATTTGATGATTCATACTTTCATATATATCTCAAATTTTCCATAATAAATACTTAAATATAATTCATATAGAAGCATAAACAAGAACAATAAGGGAAATTCTGGAAACGAGAGATGATCAATACCAATCAGGCATTAAAACAAGTATCAATGACTCAAATGGTACAGAACTGGAACTTGAACACATAAACAGGACAATGAAACAGAATTAAAAGTTCAGAAACAGACTCAAACATATAATTTAATATGTGATAAAAGTCAAAATCTCAAATCAGTGGGGTAAAGAAAGTCATTGCAATAAATGGTTTGGGGACAACTGGGTACCTATTTGGAAAAATAAACACTAGATACACCCTTCACATCATCTATCAGGATAAACTCCAAGTGAATCAAAGATCCAAGTATAATATATAATAAATTATAGATATACTTACACTTTGATACCAGCAATCCCGTTTCTAGGAATTTAAGATATACATGCTGCTATGGACTGAATCATGTCCCTCCAAAATTCGTATGCTGATGCTCTAACCCCCAAAGTGATGGTTTTGGAGATGGGGCCTTTGGGAGATTATGTTTAGATGAAGTCATGAGGGTGGGGCCCTCCTGGTGGTATTAGTGCCTGAGTAAGAAGAGCCACCAGAGAGCTTGTGGGCGCTCCCTACCATGTAAGGACACATCAAGAAGCCAGCCAGCAGTCTGCAAGCTGACCACGCTGACACCCTTGTCTCAGAATTCAGCTTCCAGAACTATGAGAAAATCTATTTCTGTTGTTTAAACCACCTGGTCTATGGTATTTTGCTATGGAAGACTGAGCTAAGACACCTGCTGAAATACGAAGTGCCATGTGCACATAATTATTCACTGCAGTATGTTTTGTAATAGAATCTTGGAAACGCACAAGTATCCAGCAATAGGGCACAGCAATAAAGTGTGGTTTGACAATCAAGTGCAATGCAGCTCTGAAGAAAAATGAGGACGGTCTCTGTGTTGATGTATTAAAATGGAGAGAGCTTCAGAATATGTTGTTATGTGAGAAAAATATGATGTACAACACTGTATATAGCATACAACCTCTTATGTAAGGATGGGAGTTAAGAATGTGCATTAAGTGTGCATGCATGTGTGGATGTATTTGCTTGCATTTCAAAGAGGGAAAAAAAACTGAAAGGATTAAATGAGAAACAAATAGAAATTACCTATGGGGCAGTGGGAAAAAAGATGGAGGAACAGGATATAAGGGGAAAGGTAGGGAGATGTGTTGAAGTGTATACCTTTACATTTTCCTCAATTTTTATATTAATAATGTTCATGTCCACAGAAAAATTAAAAGAACAGAACAATGAGTGACAACAGACCCTTTACTAAGTTTAACAACCGTTAGCAATTTTGCCATATTTGCTTCATCTCTCTTTCCCATATATACACATAGATTCCTTTTTTTTCTTTTTTTTTTTTTTTTTGCAGAACCATTTGAAACTAAAGTTCAGAATCCATGACCTTTCATCCTCAAATACCTCAGTACATATCTCCTAATAAGGGCAATCTCCTTAATACCTACAAGCTACTATCATAACAAAGAAAAAACAATACCTTCACAAAATCAGTTTTACCACCTTATTAGGTCCAACATTCATAAATAAATAAATCTCTAGTGTGTACTCATTCTACATGAGTCATATTTTCACATCTTTATATATATACTCGTTCCTCGGGATCTGCAAGGGATTGGTTCCAGGACCCGCCACAGACACCAACATCCGAAGATGATCGAGTCCCAGAATTGGCCCTCCCTACCCACAGACTCTGCATCTGTTGATTAACATAGTACCTGACCAGCATTTGGATGGATCCACAAATTCGGGATCTGCAAGGGATTGGTTCCAGGACCCGCCACAGACACCAACATCCGAAGATGATCGAGTCCCAGAATTGGCCCTCCCTACCCACAGACTCTGCATCTGTTGATTAACATAGTACCTGACCAGCATTTGGATGGATCCACAAATTCGGAATCTGCAGATACGGTAGGCCGAATATTTATTCATTGAACGTGGACAGTGCAAACCCATGCTGTTCAAGACTCAACTATATTTTTTACATCTTTTTGAAAGCTTTACAGACTCCACCAAGATGATCAAGTGAACCCACCTTCTGGAGCCAATAAACTGCACTGTCCAAGAAGTGCGCTTCATGAGCTGTACAAGTCCAGGTACAATTCTTCGTGGCCCCAGAAGTGAATCCCATGTAGCAATTTTCCCTTTGCTGTTTCACCTATTGCTGTGATTTTCCTGACTCTTGTGATTTTGTTTCTGCTTTGCTCATAACCAGTAAGTTGCTGACAGCAAAGACTGCTAAGATGATTGAATGATGTAACCATCTAATGATCTCTATCAGGGTCATGGGTATGCTAAGTGAGAGACTATAGAGAATATGCTGGTCACCTTTTTTGTCTGTTTTGTTCTTCTGCTTGTTTCTGAGCTCAAATCAGGCAAATTAAAAAAAAAAACATGCCTAATGGAAACAGGAACAGCCCTTTGAGTGAGATATGAATTGCAAGTATTTGTGCTCTGCATTAACTTCTGACCTATGACTAAACCTGTAAAACTCTTATGAATCTAAAAACTGAAAAAAAGTCTTTATCTCTTGTTGTGAATCTGAAAGTTTCCTTTTTCCTAAGGGGTTTTAAAAACTAGATTAAAATTTCTAAAGCTCTTCAATGATGAGTTTACAGAAACTAAATAAAGGCTTATTTATATAAAAGTCCCAGAATTTCCTAAAAATAAGGAAGCTAAACATCTGTAAAACAAGGAGCACTGCTCACCACCCAGTTCTGTAAGGACTAAGTCGCTATCCACTTCAGTTGCTGACAGAGCACCTTGAGAGAGAGGAATTCAGGATGCAAAACAGGATGAGGCACCCTGTGCTTTGGAAAAACGGCCCCTTAGACAGATGTCATTCTCAGGAAGAATTCTAATGAACCCAGAGTCCTACATCTTTTACATAGAAAAGCACTAAAATCATTAACCTGAGATGTCCGTTCTTTGTGACTAGCAGTAATCTTTTACTGAGACGTATTTCGTAGCCAGAAATCACATCTAAGCTGGTTTCTCCCCTACCTTTTCAGAGCAGTTCCCTCAGAGGTACTAGGAGGCTGTCACCCATGAGACTTTATTCAGTAAAGTCCCTAAATAAAACTCAACTCCCTCCTTTTATGTTGTGTGTTTTTCTTTCCATTGGTATTTCTAATACTTTAAATATGCTACCCTGAAAAAAAAATCTTTCCTCTAGAAACCACTTTCTCTGAAGCATTTTCATATAAAAATCTAAGTGACTGCAATCAAAGTGAATCTCTGCACAAATGAAATATGTTCAGTAACCTGAGTGTGCCTTTCTCTGACTTTGTCAGTGTGGAGTATAATACAAACCTACATGTTATTCTTTATAAAACTTGAGTTTCTTGTCTCATGAAAGGACTAATTAACCTGAACTTCTTAAATATAATACTTGCATAGTATCTTCTAATATCCAGTCCATATTTAAATTTCCTTAACAGTCCTCTTCCCACCCTCTGCCTACCAATCCTCAAAATACAAGCAACTCATATAAATAGCCCTTACCCCTCCTGCGAAGTTACCTTAAATGTCACAGCAAGTTTCTCACAAACCCAGTGCTGATAAAACTGCACAGAAGGTATTCTGCTAATGGTAAGATCTGTGTGTACGTGTGTGTGTGTGTATATATATATATATAATATAATAAAATCACTGTCCTCCTCAAGCTGTGGAATCATATGACCCAATTTAGACCAAGGCTAGGCCACAAGTTAAGCACTGCACATGTTCTGGAGCATGATAATTAATTTAGAATACTTTAAATTAAAATAAACATGGACAAATAAATGAGAACTAAATGCAAATTATGCAAAAATTTTTAGATAAAATATGAGACGTCAAAAAGCACACAGTAGGTATAGCCTAAAAATAAAAACAACCACTTGTCTCTGTTGACAGGGGCAATGAGTGGGAAAAGTTTTTATGAGCTAACGTGGGAATCTTACTAAAGAAAAAAAAATAGGAAATCCAAGTTACTTAAATATTTATTTCCAAGAAACTCACCTGTAACCTTGCAATCTCTTCTCCAAATTTCTTCTGCTGTTTCGCCAGGATGGACTGGTGGTACTCAGCATTGGCTTGCATGATACAGTGCTTTGCAGCCAAGACAGGGAACACCTCCTGGAAATAAAAATACTGACCAGGGGAGAGTCCAACCACACAAATCACCACAGACAACATGGGATGCAGGAAGAAAAAGGAAAAGGAGACAGAAATTAGAATCACCCCATTAATGGTTTAGAGATTGGTTAGTCATTAGGTGTAAACAGAGAAGACCACATGATTTTGCATGGACTGGATTCAATGAATTCAGCTTTTTTTTTCCTTCCAATTAGAATTATGGGTTGGGTTTTTTTTTTTTTTTTTGAACTATTAAGTGAAGCCAATTTAAGTTTTTACCATTCTCTTTAATTGAGCCATGAAGTCAACATTTTGTTTACAAAGAAAGGAAAGCATGCATTAGAAAGAGAAGTAGAATGGACATTCACAGAGGTAGACCAAGCACAGAGCTTTAGAAGCTTTCTTATGAGCCCTTACCCGGCCCTTAGAGTTAACTAAACCACCATTACTCACATATACTAATGAAATTGCTCTATAGCTGACTGTTTCATCATGTTTAAAAGACAAAAGACAATAAAGTAAGTTCCCACTTAAATTCATATCCTAAGAAACTTTTAATAAAGGTAATTTTTAGCCATAGAAAATTTAGTATCTATATAAAGACTAACATTTCAGTATCATATACTCAAAAACATAGAGCAAACAGACAAATACACTAAGTTAATGACTAATATGATAGTGTTATTTTACCCTAGCTTGTTTTGAAAAAAATTCCAGTCAAAATTAATTTTAGAAGATCCAAAAACATGAACCAAAAAAGCAGTTACACTGGTAGAGGCTCTTCCAAAATGTCAAATCCTAGCGTGTAACCTCATTGTTTTTAGGAAGTACATGCCATATAATATCCAAGAAATACACTAGACAATTCCTATCTAGACAAAAAAAATAAGAGAATCAAAAACTGAATTACTACCTGTATGCTTTCCTGTCTCCCAGTGAATAATTTCCTAGCTTCCTGGGTCACTACTTGCAGATATTCCAGTTTTATAACTAGAATATGAAAATACCTTATGAGCTTTATTAGTGAAAGGCAAAAATAAAAGACATCTAAATCTCAAACTGCACTCTCGTGCCAGTTCTCAAGGCAAGTCTGGAACAACTTGGTACTTAAAACAGGAGATTTTCGAGGAATACCAGGAATGGTGCAGAGGTAGCTTCCAAGTCTTTGTAGGTGGCATTCTTCTCTCCAGGACAGGACTGAACTAATGGCCCAACAGGACGTAACGGTACACTGTGCAGCTGAACATGACGTCTTTCAGATGAAAAAAAAGGTGAGAGGAGATCCCAAGTCTCTTCTGAAGAGCAACACTATTATCACCCAAGAGTCCTGGGCAAATTTCTACTGATCTCTCGGTGAATATTAAATCTCCAGGAATCTTCAAATTCCTTATTGTTCATATTCTGACTAATATGTTGATGTACTTACATGCTTTTTTTACTTCACCACAAAATTTTCTGCAATTTCATAATTTATAAAGATTCCTGAACAACTTATAAAGATCATGTAACAAATAGCATTGGCTATCATACAGACGAAATTAATTCCTTAAACATTTCTGAAAGAGAGCCATTGAATCACACTACACTTCAATCTGTAAATTTCCATTTTTAACCATTCTGAATTTATTTCTTAGTCTAATCATCTGCTTTATCATTTACAAATGATCATCACTGACTAGTCTTTTCAAATGCCACGTCAGAAAGGTTTACATTAAAACAATGAATACTTCCTGTGTTACGTGGTTTTAGATGGTTGTTTTCCTTAGCTGTCCAACAGCAGCCCAATTTTCTATCCCTGTTGGCAAAACTTAATTATAATCAGAGTACTGGATGAATTTGTTAAGTTCTCTTTTCCTTTTGTCTTTATGTCTGTTTTTGCGCTTTAAGACTCATCTTTAAGAAAACAGGACAATAATTAAAAGGGTGAATAATCAACATGCTCAAGTATTCATGCTGTACCAAATCATCAAAGATTCAGAACCATACAATGCCCTGATTTGATAAAGTTATTGGAGACAGGTGTTCAAAATTTTCCAGAAAGCGTTTTAGCTTGGAAAAACAAGTTTAGTAAAGAGTAGAGGCAAAGGCATCCCCTAAATATAAAAGGACTTGTCATGCATCTTAAAACAAAAACTATTTCTACAAATATATTCTCCAAATGCTTTTCCTTAAATTTCAAATATTCTTTATAAAACATAATTTTCAACTTGCTTCTTATACACAAAAATGTCCAAATATTTCCACATGCAAAACAACCAAGTGTTTACAAAAACAATAACTGACCTTGGGGAGAGTATCTTTGTACTGACACTGTTTAAAAGCATCACCAAAATAATCTGCAGCCTGATTAGCCAATTTAGCTATGATGGCATCTTTCATCTTATCTGGAATAAAATATTAAATTGACTGTTATAATGAAAATAAATATACAATAATCTGATGTACCATGATAACTCAGTACAGACATTGAGCTCATAAGTATGTACATTTGCCTTTTTTTTTTTAAAAAAAAAAAATCCTTATTGATGAAATCAACTCTTCCGCACACAACTTAATTACTCCATAGGCAGATAAAAAGAGTCAGAAAATAGATTAGTGGTTGCCAGGGGCTGGGGGAAAGGGGGGATGGAGAGTGACTGACAGTGGGTATGGGGTTTCTTTCTGCGGGGATGATAACGTTCTAAAATAAGATAGTGGTGATGGTTGCAAAACTCTGAATATACCAAAAACTAATGAATTGTATACCTTAAAAGGGTAAATGCTTTTGTATATGAATTCTATCTTAATAGAAGCTATTATTTTAAAAGAAAAAATTTTCCAGTCCACTTAGTTTCCACCTGATGACTGCTCCCTTATTTTCAATTTCTTGTACTTACATATTCAGTCCTTATTCTAATCTCTCACACTAACTTACATGCCTTATAAGAACTTATTCCCTCATTCACAGGGCCAGAGGTTCCACCTGGATGCCTCCTTATCAATTAAGTCTGGTTTAAACAAGACCTCCTCAAAGAATCTCTTCTTGACTAATGGATCTAAGATTAGCATGACTCCCCCTCCATCCTTACCCCACAGCCAGACCACCAGTCACTGCCACATCTTTTTTTCTTTATAGCAATTATTTCTCTCTAAAATTACCTTGGCTACTGAATTGCTTGTTTTATCACCTCCTCCACACTACAATGTAGGCTTCCTGAAAATAGAAATCTCATTTGTCTAACTGTATCTAGCGCCTAGAACAGTGAGTGGCAGTTGGTACTCAACACATATGTGCTGAATGAATGAATTTCTGACATATTACAAACCTATATAAATACTACTCCAGAATTCAGTGTTTTAAGACAATACTTAACTATCCATTTCATCAGACTTCAAACACAGCCTACATTCTTAAATGCGCATCTGTACCATCTTAAGGCCAGAAAATGAAAGCTGAGAATTTTCAATAATTCAAGTGTCTAAGTTCAGAGGAAAGCTCTACACTGAACACATTATCATCACTTTCTTATTTTAAAAGTCTGTCACTTCTTTTCACATGTAACAAAATGGAGGACATTAACAAATTGGAATTACCTCTCGTGGCTTTTAAAAAAAATACTTCTTGGGCCTGTGCCAACATGATAAGACTGAGGGTCCCAACAGTATCTGGAGATATGTCCACAGTAGGCTCTCGATTTAAGGCAGATAAAACCGTCTCCTTAATGTGTAAAAAGGCACCACTAGCAAACTAGAGGAGGAAGAAAAGAATTTCTTTAAAATGTATAGGAACTCAGCAAGACAACGTTCTACTCTTACACACAAAACCACTTCAAATGTTAACTCAGCTGAACAGTTACTATACTTAAATTTTTATATTGTGAAAAACAGATCTATAACACCTGACCTACAGACAATAAGGATATTTTCCTAAACATTATAGAATTTCATGAGATTTAACCTACAGTAAAAATCAAGTGCAGCAAAAAAGTAAATTTATGGGACAACTTGATTAAACTTTTTAGAAATACTTCCTGAAAACTAACATGAGAACAGAGGCAAGGACAAATGTTTTTAGTACCAAAACGCTCTTGCTTTGGTCCCAAACACATCTCTCAAATAATTAAACATGCCATACTTATGGGAAACCTCAAATAGTATAGATTCCTAGTGACCATGACTACCCACTACTAACAATTTTTCATTTGGCTTTCAGAGCCCCCTGGTGAAATGTTCCACATCAGGTTTTCCTAATCAGCTATATGTCGCTGAGGTTAACACTAAACTAACTTTGCTTTTATGAAACAAATGACCCTGGGGAAAAAGAGACATATCAATCTGAGGTTAAAAGGTGTTGTGGGTTTTGCAGTTAAGATACACAACAAAAACTCAAAACTAACCGTATTAAAGTGAACATCATGTTTGCTGCAGACATGAAGGACCGTGAAACTAGAATGTATGTCTCCAAGTAGTGATCAGCTGACCTGCTTTGTAATAGGGCACCGGCTGCGAATCACAGAGGTAACTCACAGAATGGAATGTGTCCTCGGTAATTCAGAATACCCTCTAAGAGCTCACATGCCACCTAACGGAGTTACAATTAATAGAAAACTAAGTCAAATTTTCCTTCATTTTCATATTTTAAAATATTTGCCATTTATAGCCCCACAAAGGAAAGATATATGCGTCACGTTTGTCATCTGCACCCATCAAAACTTATGGCATGCCACAATACGGAGCACGTGGTTGCTTAAAGTGCATTTGCCCTCACTTCCTTAGAATGGCACTCATCACCTCTCCCCTAAACTTAAACAATGGGGAAGATCAAACTCCATCTCTGAAACAAGCAAATTCCAGCACCACAGAAGACAGTCTAAGGACCATTTCAAATTTCATAAAATTTGGAATCAGGACACCTGAAACCCCAGAGGATCACTTTATTAACACTTCTGCCCTTTAGTCTCTTTGCCTATAAAATGAGAATGACATTATATAACGTGCATCAGAAAGTCTATGTGAGAACATGAACATACTCTGTAAATTACAAAGCAATATAAAACATGAAAACATAATTATAGATGATATCATTTAACAATAATCACTTATTGCTCTTTAAACTGAAACAAAAAATAAAAGCTGAGTAAATGATACACTGCTGCCAAATAATATGCCATATTAGTAAATGACAGCTCCTAAAATCTAAATTTAGCTAACTTAAGAAAATTACTTATCTGGTCACATTTAACTATGACCTCTCCACAAGTCTCAGAGTTAAAATTTTTTGGCCAAGAAGTCTTAATTTTTGTGACACTGGTGAAATTTTAAGTGTGTGCTTAAGAAAAATTACATAAAAATAACGTACAAATATTTTAAAAGAGGTCATTTATTTAAAAGGGATTTAAAGGATTTCATTTCAACATTTAATCATTTGTTCTCCCAATATTTAACGAGCCTTTATTATGTGCCAGGCACTGTGCTAGGTGCTGGGTATATCATGGTAAGGGAAAACAGAGCTGATCTACAGATAAGTAGCTTATCGGAGGGCTTCAAAAATATGTATCAATTCATTAAAAAGTACTATTTTTCAAGACAGTATCTGTGTGTAAAGAAACATCTAAAAACCTAAATGCAAATTATTTTCAATTTAATCCAACTTAGCGTCGATCATTATGGAGTAACTTCTGTTCTGCGTACCTGGTAATGCTTAGCAGCGATTTTCAATCCTTCATCATTATCCAGGTTCTGTTCTGCTGCAATCTGGCTAGCTAAGGCTGCACAATTGAACAACACACAGCTCTTTTCATATCCTAAGCTTGCAAGAGCTGTAAAAAATTGAGAAGGAAAAATTCATCAGATTATTTTTTTCTGAAGAAAATGAATGTTTCAAAGTGAAATACTATGACCTCTATCCCACTGGCTCTCACAAAAACAAGTGGAAACCTGTTTTCTTACCCATAATACACTCCCATATTTCTAGCTGCCCTGCCAGGCATTTATTTCCACAACAACATTGTCAACATCTAAAACTCAAAGATCAATAAATTAATCTTTCCTTCCCTTTACGTCCACACTGTTATTAGTCAGATTCGAAATGAAAAGTTATTCTCACGTCATTTTAAATCCAATTCAAATAAATTCTTTCCATTTTTCCACCACCTCTCTCAAAACTGTATCTTCCCATGACATTTAAACCAGTTCCTCACTACTACAAACCTAAGCCAATGTAAGTGTCTCCTAGCTGGCCCACCATGTCTCACTCCCTTTCTGCCAATACATCTCCCAGAAGGCTAGAAGATTATTTGGTTAAAATACAATTCTGACCAAGAATCTACACACCTCACATCCAGTGGGATAGTTACTATCAAAGAAAAAAAGGAAGAGACGCAAGGAAGCAAGGAAGGGAGGGAGGAAGGAAGGAAGACAATAACAATTGGTAGGCAGGCATGTAGAGAAATTGGAACCATTCTGTTAAAGCCACTGTGGAAAACAGTACAGGGATCCCTCAAAAAATTAGAAATAAAATTACTATATAATCCAACAATTCCACTTCTGGGTATAAACCCAAAAGAATTGAAAGTAGGGTCTCAGAGATATTTCGTACACCCATGTCTGTAGCAGAATTGTTCACAACAGCCAAAAGGTGAAAGCACCTCAGCATCCATTGATTCATGAACAAATAAAATTCTCTCACATGCTACAACATGCATGAACTTTGAGGACATTATGCTATGTGGAATAAGCCAGTCACAAAAAGACAAACCCTCTATGTTTCCACCCATATAAGGTATCTTAAGCAGTCAAATTCAGAGAAACAGAAAGTAGAATGGTGGTCACCAAGGATGGGGGAAGGGGACTTGTTATTTAATGGGTACAGAATTTCAGATCTGCAAGATCAAAAGCTCTGCAAGATCTGTTTCATAACAATTGGAATATACTTAACACTACTGAACTGTACACTTAAAATTGGTTAAGATAGTAAATTTTATGTTATGGGTCTTTTTAACCACACACACAAAAAAGGGACAAAGTCAATCACAGTGACATTCAAGGTCTTACACAATATGCCAGATATTCAGCACTAAGCAGAATAATCAGAAGGCTTCTTACAAAAAAAAAAAAAAAACACTGAACAAACCATCTAGGAACATCAGAACAACACCACAGTTGTGTGTTTGTGCCACACAGTAGTGCCATCAAGCAAAACCCTCCTTGTTATATAGGATTTTAGGAGTCTCCCTTGTAATTATGGCCAGTTTCTCACTTGCCGCCAACCTAATTCTAGCCTCCTCACCGTAAAGTAAAGCAGACATACACACCATCTACTCTAACCTAATTTGTTAAATAAATGTATAAAAATCTAGAATAACCAGGATATGAGTAGAGCATGCAGCAAAATAAAGATCAAGGTGAACTGAAAACAAGAGCCCAGAGTAAACAAAAACAATTCCAGGAATAGAAAACAACATTTCACAGATCCTAATTAGTATCCTTAAAGACACTCAAAGACAGTACATCCATAAAACAAGTAGAGGATGTCATTTAAGAAGAACAATCTGTGAATAAGAAAAAGCTCTTGGAAATGAAAACCTTGACTGCTAGAAGTTTTTCAAAAGAAAGGCTAGAAAATAATGAGGCAGCCCATAAATGGGAAAAAAAAAAAAAAAAAGAAGAAAGAAAAGTGTAGAAGTTGTCAGTAAGTAGCTCAGAACAGCCAACATCCAGTTAACATATAGCATTCCAAACAGAAGCAGGGGGGAAGAATGAAGAAAAAACTATCAAAGAAATTCATGTAAACTTCCCAGGGATGAAGGACACATGAGTCTGTAAACTGAAAAGGACAGGAGTAAATGCCATTCCCAAAGAATAAAGTGAAGGCCCAGTGGATCTTCTGAGATTTCCAACCATGAAAGATAAAGAGAAAACTGTAAAAAATCTTCACAAGAAAAAAGAAACAGGTCACCTACAAAAGAACACTCCGCAGACTTTTCATCAGTAACCCTGGATTACTATTACTAAAGGCAAGGGAACAATGTCTTCAAGTTCTGAAGAAACATAATTCTAATTAATTCAACAAACATATATTAAAGCCAGTTTGGCCCCAAAAAAGAGAACAAGGGACAAAATGATGTCAGGGAGGTAAGAGAGAACCAATTTACACAGTAAAGCTTTAGCTTTTACTCTGAGTGCACTGGGAAGTCAAGAGAGTTTTGAACAGAGACTCACTAAGCCTGCACGGTAGCCAATAGACTGCAGGGAAGCCGGAGATGAGGGCAGGCAACTGCTACAGGAAGGCGCTGAGAGGTGATGGATGGAAAATGCTGAGAGGTGATGGCAGCTCTGACCAGAATGGCAGCAGGAAAAGTGCTGAGAAGTGACTGGATTTTTAGTATCTTTCAAAAGAAAATCTGACAGGATTTATGGACAAATTAACTAAATGTGGGGAATGAAGTGAAACAATGTCAAGAATGACCTAAGCACCAGGTGCCAGAATTTCAAACCAAATTCATGTGAGGGCAAAATATAGACATTTTCACAAAGAAGAGATTCAGAAATCTGACCTTTTCTGTCAAAGTTACTTACAAGTATATTCCAGTAAAAGAGGAAGACACACTATCCGGAAAACATGGCTCTAACCTAATGGATAATAATTATGCAGCAGCTTTAAATAGCAGCAGTCCAGATTCAAGCAAGAAAACAGAAGAAGACAAAGGAAACAGAAGAGTCTCTCAGGAAAAGAGGAGCTCAGAGAAATAAATTGCAAGACTGAGAGTTTGGAAAATCTTGAGAATATGGTAAAAGCACAAAATGTGTGTGGTCATGGAACAAATAAGACATCCAAATACACACAAAGCCGTACACGAAAGTCATAGTCTAAATATGAAGCAACTTATCATATGACAGAAAGTTAGTGGAGTTGAGACAGAATGGAATACATTCCAAGCAATAGATAAAAGTAAACTTTTTATGTACAAGATACACAACTCAGCCTACTGTATTTCCCATAAACAATGCATCCCAAGCTGTAGTCTGTCATTTTATTTTGATAATTTCTCATGTGTCAGAGATTTTGTGAAAACTTTTTCTTGTAATTAAATCTTTTTTCTTTTATGATTTCTTCTATCATATCTAAACTTAAATTAAGGTTTTTTAAAAAAATTTTCAATTCTTCTTTCTTCAAAGAGTTTTTCCTCAATAGTCAACTCCATTCTTGTTTTTCACCTGAGCTCTTCTTTTTCACTAAGTTTTTCAAAATGAAAACAGTTTGATTATAAATAAAAATAGATGTTCTTAAATTCAAATAATTGTTTAAACGCACACACACACACACAAGAAAATAAATTAAAAATGATCCAATATCAAACCTCCCAGAGTTCCCCAGTAATCTTTTGTTGAGTATCTTGATAAATAACTATATATATGTAGGTCCACATACCCCGTTTTCCACAAACAGTACACTACACCATACTCAGGGTGTCTGGAATGCACAACTCCAGGAAGCAGCAATACCCCAGGTTCCATACTAATGGCATCCCAAGCAGACCAGTCTGGGGCCCCCTGAGCTATGGAGATGCACCAACTCTGTCCTGTAACAGGCCTTTTATTCAATACTCAATGGACATAGTTTTACATGACAACAAATAACATATCTGCATTATCATTCTTAATAATCTAAAATAACACAATATTCAAATGAATGTGCAGCCAAGCTTTATTTAACCAAAACATTACTGATGGATATTTAATTGCCAGTACTTCTTACTAGAAATGCCCTGATGACCTACCTCCTGCTTTATTTATGCTCTTAATTTTTTTTGCTCCCCAATTATTCTAGGTCCCTGGTTTATGAACTTACCCTATCTCACTTAAGTATCTCCTAGCTCTCCTGTCATCTGCTCCCTATTCTCAGCCAAACAATTGGCTTACCACTACAGCACCAAAAGTCCTTTCCTTGATCTTGCCTCTCTCTCAGCATAAGGCTCCCTTTGTCCCCAAATCCTTTCTGCATGGTTTCTGAAGTGAGCCACCTACAAGTGCTGCCCACATTTCCTGGCTTCTGGTCCTCCCCTTAACCTGCCACAGTCTGACTTCTTTAGCATGCCCCTAGTGAAACTTCCTTCTCTGACAATTTCAGTGAATCTACAACCTTGTATGTCATGACCTGCCACAATGTCTCTGTGCAATAATGTTCAGAGTCATCTGAAGGTATTTCAAAGACACGAATTCCAGTGGCCCACGGTGAGATTCCCTATCACATCTGGCATTCTGTATCTTTATCTTTAAAGATGCAATTTGTATTTTTAATGTATTCCCCAGGTAATCATAATGTGCAGACAGGTTTGGGAACCACTGGACTACACAATCTTTGAAGCTCTTCTGGCATTCAATTCCATATCCCTGTTTTTCCCTGGTTCCTCTAAGATCTGAAGGCTTTTTCTCAGTTGCATTTCTAGGAACCTCTTTCTCCATTTCCCCTGAATGTTATATTCCCCAGCTCTGGCTTTCATACTCTCCCCAATCTATCATTTACCGCAAAGGAAATAAATTCATTATCATTTAATGAAAACTGTTCCCAAATCTATGTCTTTACCTCTTTTGAGCTTTAAATACGTTATTTCCAAATCCCAGAGAGAAATTTCCACCCAGATGTAACACGGCAAAGCCAAACTCAACCTGTCTATTGAAAGGAATTATCATCCACAGGTCAAACCAAGTTATAAATCTTAGACTCAATCTTCAACTCCTATTCTTCCTTCTGACAGATATCAGCAGATCCACCAGTTTCATCTCTGAACTACCTCTCAGACCCACCCCTTCCCTGACCCACATACACTACCTACCTTGTCTAGTCTCATCTCTCACCAGTCTAACTGATCTCTATCTCTTTAGTCTCTGCAATTAGGCTTCCTGGAGTCATATCCAGCTTCATTAGTCTTTGCTGTATGATCTTAGAAAGTCACTTATTCTTTCTAAACCAGTTTGTACAACTGGTAATAACAGTGCCTTTCATTAGGCTATAAGGGAATTTAGTACGATAGTGTGTATAAAGTCCTTTCACAGTGCCCAGGTGGAATAAGCACTCAATATATAGTAGTTATTAACACATAAGAGGGAAGAACACAAATTCACAGTATATTTCCAACTTGTCACCATCTACTCTCCAATGTCTTCACCCTCCCTAATCCCCAATATACCCACCGTTTCAAGCTTAAACAATATTAATATGTATTACATATAGTAACTTTTACTATATGACATTGTTATGTAATATTATGCAGTATATATTCTATAATGCAAACACATTATATCATATATAGTTATACGTAACATGTTAACATCATTCATTGCCACTAATATTTACTGAGCCTTGTTCTAAGGACTTGACTTGTATTCACTCATTTAATCCACACAAGAACCCAATGAAATAGACAGTACCTCACAGTACTGTTACCCACTTCACAGATGAGAAAATTAATGCACAGAAAGGTTAACTTGCTGAGCTGGTAGAGCAAAAATGCCTTTACTCTTCTGACCTTTGGTTATAATGTTCTACCTGTAATACTATTTTATATCTGGAAAAACCAAATTCATCCTTCAAAGCCTCACTCAAACATTGTTTGCTTTCAACAGGCAGAATTAACTACTTCCTCATCTATGCTCCCATAAGTTTGTTCAAAGACTACCGTACTCCCTGCTGTATTTTAGAAGGATCAACTGTCTTCCCAACCAGACTGAGTACAACTATCTTATTCATTTTTAAAACTAGGACAGTGCCTGGCAAGGCGTAGGCTCTCTACAAATATTTGGAAATTGCATTAAAAGTTGAAGTTAAAAAAAAAAAACAAATTTTTTATTATTTACAAAGAGTCAGGAGAGCAATTTTAAAAACCTAAAACAACAATACAAAGTATTTAGACCAAGTTTCCTATCATTTTTATTTAAAAATTACATACCCAATTTTACAGATCCTCCAAAAAGCGAACCTTTATCAAAAGCATCCTTCCAAGTAAATGTCAAACAGATCTTGATAAAAAGAGAAAAAAGAGAAAATTATGTTACCTTCCTGGACCTCATCAAATACGTCTCTTTCGAATAAAAATCCACAATGTAGAAAAGGCAAAAGCTTCAACCTGTCTAAAACAGTATCTTCTCTAATCAATCAACTCCTTCTCCTTTTTGTGGACCATAAAATTTTCTCTTTTAAAAGTAAAAAACTGGCAGTAGGCTATTTCAAATAGTCATTCTGCCTCAGTAAATGCACCTATATTGTCTTCTTCAGAAAACACAACCTTACTCATCTTTACAATTACACAGTGGCTTAAACAGTACAAGTACTTAGTAAATGACTGTCAAATAAGCCAAAAGAAGTAAAGGCAACAAAGTAAGTGCTACAGATTTCCTAGAAGATAAAATTAAAAACTATTCCATGATGGCAAAAGTAGGAGAACGTCTACCTTTGGAAGGCAGGATGAGATGATATTTTATTTCTTGATTTGGGTGGTGGCTATACATATAAATTCACTTTGTGAAGATTCAAGCTACACACACGACATGTTCACTTTTCTGTATGTATGTTATACATGAGTAAAGTTTACTTAATTAAAAAACTGAATTTCACTCTTCTAAAATAGTCCACATGTGAAGATTAAAAAGATCTTAGCCTCTTTTATTTATATACCACAATTATTACAAACCTTTAAACTCTGAATTAGAGAAATTTTCAATACACACCCAAACTTTCAAACTGTAGTAATTCTAAATAATAAAATTGAAAAAGGAAAAAAATAAAAATAAAAAATAAAAGACAGAAAGAAAAAAAAATACACACCCAAACTAGAGGAAAAAACACAAGGAACTCACACATACCCATCACCAGTTTCAGCCTTCTGCCCTTCTTGGTTCATCTAACCTCACTTCCCAACCCCACTTCCAACACACACTCTTTTTCCTGGAGTATTTTAAAGGAAATCTCACCATATTATTTGATCTGTAAAAATTTTAGTACCAGAATGTTTAAAGTATTTTTTATAAAGTAAAATTTAGAAATGTCACACAAATTAAAAACTTTTAGCAACTCTCCCAAATAAAACTGTAAGAAATCATTAGCCTTTTCAATATCTAGCCTTTAAGAGAAAGTAAAATTGACATCCTTATAGTGCAATATCTAATCATAAGAACATTTGCAAATTTATATGCAAATATAACTTGTGCAAATAATTTTTAAAGCACACAAGCTAGACTAATACTTCCTGAATCACAGTTTCCTATTTTATTCTGTAAAAACCAAAGGAAAGGACACCAGAGATTATATTAGTCTACAGATTCTATCGATTAAAAAGTGCAATCCAACACCCTGCATGAGCCACGAAGTGACTGAGGAATGACATGAACAGAATTTCCAGGAGACTCTTCAAAAGGATATAGATTCATATCAGATGGGCTTTACAAGTTTCTAATTTGTATTTTAAAAGTCTCATAAAAACTTAATGACAGTGAAGAGGCACCATTTATTTTAGTAAAATACCACAGGCAGGAGGAAATGGGTGATTCACCATTATCATATACCTTTAAAACAAATTAAAGACTTACCTGGTTTTCAGAAAATGGAAATTTGAGTTCAATGGAACAGATCTGGTCATAATATCTAAAAAACAGAGCAAATTTGTTTATTTTTCTTTTTGTCTCCCTTCCCTGAGGAGACATATCAAAAAAATATTACTAAGACCCATGTAAAGCAGCATACTGCCTATATTTTCTTCTAGAAGTTTTATGATTTCAAATCTTACATTTAAGTCTTTAATCAATTTTGAATTTGTTTTTGTGCATGGTGTGAGAAAGTAGTCCAGTTTTCCCAACACTATATACTGAAAAGGTTGTCTTTTCCCTATTGTATAGAAGATTAAGAGGTACCAACTTCCAGCTGCAAAATAAACGAGTCATGAGTTTGGAATGTAGTCAATAATTATGCAGTATCTTTGTATGGCAATGGATGGCATCTAGACTTACTGTGATTATTTTGAAATGTATAGAAATATCGAATCACTATGCTGTTTGACAGAAACTGACATAGTGCTATAGGTCAATTCTACTCCAAAAACAAACAGAAAAAGAGATCAGATTTGCAGTCACCAGATAAGGGGGGGTTTGGGGGAGGGGGAATTTAATCACAGCAGTCAAAAGGTACAAACATCCAGTCATAAGATAGGTAAGTACCAGGGATGTCATGTACAACACAATAAACATAATTAACACTGTTGTATCTTATATATGAAAGAAGAGTGGTTAAGAGAGTAAATCCTAAGGGCTCCATCACAAGAAAAAAAACTTTTCTATTTCTTTGATTTTGTATCTATATGAGATGATGGATGCTCACCACAGTTACTGTGATAATCATTTCATGATGTATGCATGTCAAATCATGATGCTGTACATCTTAAACTTATACAGTGTTGTATGTTAATTTTATCTCAATAAAACAGGAAGAAAAAACTGTAAAAAAATAATTAATTGATAGATTAAATATAAAAAGAGGTCAAAATGTAAAATTACCAGAGCTAAATTAAAGATCACATAGATTTATGCAAATAGAACCGATTTAATGTGGGGAGGGAGTATCTCAAGTGACAGAACTCATGCTTAGCATGCAGGAGGTCCTGGGTTCTATCCCCAGTAACTTCTTTAAAAATAAATAAATAAATAAATAAACCTAATTACCCCCACCACCACCAAAAGAAAAACAAAGGATTAGTTTAAGAATATACCAAAATTACGCATGCTTACTTTGAGTGGCCCACAAATCAAATTTCAATAAGCCATTTTAAGGTTTATTAATATAATATTTTAATGGGTAAACCAGTAGCTAAAATGCATGCAATGAAAACACTGTCAACAAAAATGTAACACTAAAGAAAAATATTTATTACTATTACTGGCTAAAAGCAAACTAACATCTGCCTAGGAAAACAATGTGTTTCTTAAAATACTATTTCTTATTAAGGTAACTGTTTATATCCAGTTAGGCAGATTAACACCTCTGGTAAACTACTGATCAAAAACAGGTTTACCAACTTTCAAATATGACTTGGGTACGTCCGCTCCTGCACCTGCCCGTCTCCACCACTGCCACGCAGTTCATCAAAGATTCCACTCTCCCTTTAAAGTAGACTGTTTCCTAGCCAACCTCCCAGTCTCCTTTCCTCCTTTCTCATTTTCTTCATTTTCTGTCCTCCACACAGCAGCCAGAGAGACCATCAAACACGAGGATGTCTTCCCCTATCAGGCTGACCTTTGAGCTAGCAAAGCGATTGAGGGGGCAGGGGTGTGGGTGGTTCAAGGCCAAGCTTTCTTCACAGGCCTCCAATGTTTTTTCCTTCCCTTATTATCTCCCTGCCCCTCCCCTCAACCCTATCACCAGGGCTCTTTGCAATTGTTATTTCTGAGGTCAGGTTTTCCGGAGGGGTGGGACCAACATGTCAGAGATCAAGTTTTTGGCTGGCGTGGCAATGAGTTTGGTTACAAAGAACAACTGAGCAATTAAGTAAACACACTGAAGCTAATGGGAGTCAGCTTTCTAACTAGCAGAGAAAGGAGCTACCAACACGGGAAGGTAGGAAGCTAGAAGAAATGCTATGGCTTTGGGTCAGAATTGGAGGTATCAGTGTGAATTCATCTTTTAATATAGCATAATGTAGATATAAAAGGAGGTATAAATATGAATGTGTGTGTCTATCTCCTAAATGTATATGCTTATAAGTCCTAGAAGCAATAATACCTCAGTAGCAGTAAGCACACTTGGAGCCCAGATAAATAGTGCTCTGCATTAAAGGAAGCCAGTGCTTCTGAGAGAATGGTTGGCTCCATGGCTGAGGCTGAAAATTCAAGAGTCAAGCCTAAAGCATCCAGCTATGCCAGAATGTTAAGGATATACTCAAAATATGAGGACACATCAAAAGAACACAAGAACTAGCTTTAAGCAGCTCCCATGAGCCAAGTTTAGAACAATTTAAATAAATAGCAAATCATAACCCACTGAGGAAAATTCTAAAGTAAACAAAATAGAGGAATAGGGAAAGCTCTACCCTACAGTACAATGACAAATAATAAATCTAGAAGAAATAATGAAGTTAAAAAGTCACCATTTGGCACCTTTCATAATATAATATCTAATTCAGGTAAAATCACTAATGGAAACTAAAACATAAAAGTTTGACAGAAACAGGATTATTACAAAATCTCAAAGTACCTCCACACAAAATACTTACTAATTAGTACAACTTATTTATTAACTGTGAGGTCAAGAAACCTAGGAGACATCATCTCAACAAAGTGATAAAAGTTAAACATTACCAGCAATGGGACAAATCAACCTCGTGTTTTTCCTGATATGCACTAAAAAAAACACAGCATCACTCTGGTGGTACTACAGCCCCCAAATGCATATTCACAAGAAAATATGAGGGAAAACTTTATTGAGAGACACTCTACAAAGTAACTAGCCTGTATTCTTATAAAATGCCAAGGTCATGAAAGACAAGGAAAAACTGAGGAACTATTCCAGACTGAAGAAGACTAAAACGGCAATTAAATGCAACACAGAATCTGCGATTAGCTCCCGGACCTCTAAACATTATTGGGGGAATTAGCAAAATTTGAATGAGCGCTACAGAGTAAATGGTAATATTCAATCAATGTCAATTTCCTGATCTTGAAAATTGTACTGTGGTTACGTAGTAGAGTATTCTCACATTTAGAAAAAGAACTCTGAAGTATTAAGTGCTCAAACCCTTTAATGGATTCCCATTACACTTTAAACTACATCCAAAATTTAGACAAGGTCTGGCACTACCTGGCCATCATTCAACTCTCCAGCCTGATCTCAGAATATTCACGACACATTCTAGTCACTAAAATTCCATGCTCTCTCCTGGCTCGGGGCCTTCGCACATTTTTTTCCTTGTACTTGGAAACTTTCTTATCACAAGTTCCCATTTCTCTTATCCTCATTCATTCATGCATTCAACAAAGATATACTAAGAATTTACTATGCACCAAGCAGTTCTAGAACATAGGAATTCAGCAATATATAAACTTTTAAAACTTTGTGCCCTTGTAGAGTTTACTTTTAGAAGGGGATACAAAACAAGAAAAATGAGTAAAAATTTAGTATAGCAGACAGTGCTAAGTGCTATGCAGAAAAATAAAGAGGTGAGAGGGATAAGGTATGTGTATGGGGTGAGGTGAGAAGACTAGTTTTTTTTTTAATAACATGGTCATTTGACTACACAGAAGAAAAAAATAAAAAATCTTAACACATCAATAGTAGAGAAGACATGAAGAGGTGATGAGATATGAGAGAAAAGCATTACGAGTCAAGGGAAGAGCAAGAGCCAAGAGTACGCCTGACAGTACCCCTGCCACGATAAAGAGGCATGTGACCACAAAGCGGGCACAGGAGGAAACAGCAGGAGATGAAATCAAGAAATAATGATGCCTTGAGTGCAACTTGTAGGACTTTTGGCTCCTACCATACAGAGTAAGAGAAGGAACCATCAGCAGATCTGGACAAGAGTAACACAAGCCAATCTATTTTCAGAGTTGCCCTGCCCTGGCTGCTGTGTGGAAAACTGACTTGCAGGTGTGCAAGCACAGAAGCAGAGGTGAGTCAGGAAGCCACTGCAGAGATCCAGTCAAGGGAGAATCCCCAGTGGTGGCAGAAGTGACGCGCAGTCGATCTAACTTCTTGTTTAAATTAGTTCCCCTCTTCACAACCTCTCAGGCCTTTGCATTTTTCCTTCAGAGAACTTACCACAACTGGTAATATATTTATTTGTGGGATTACGTTTAATGCCTTTTCTCTCAAAGGATTCTAAACTCCATGAAAGTATGAAGTGGGTCTGTTCCTTCCGTTTCACTGCTAGCTCCAAACAAATGAATCAGTAAAATGCAGTGTCTAAAAAACAACTTTTTTTCTTATCTCCAAAAAGTAAAACCTAAGATTCTCTATTTTGGGAATGAACAGGAGCTACCAAAGAACATGCCCATAGGTGAGAATAGCAAGTACCAAGGGCCTGAGGCCACAGTGTGCCTAAGGGCATGCACATCACAGCAAGGAAGTTGATGTGGCCACAGAGCAGGGATTGGCATACTTTTTCTGAAAAGGGCTACTCTAGGCTTTGCCAAGCAAAAGGTTAAATCAAGGATAATATGCAGGTACTTATATAACCAGAGAGAAAACTCTTGCCCTGCCCTGTACCATTTTTATCTGGGTTGGACCATCTCAGATGGTGAAAACACTAGGTACACAGTTGTCTAACTGCCATTAGCTGGAGACTCTGAAGGAAGAGTACCCAGTCTGGTGGCGAGAAGTCCAGGGGAGGGAGGTGGGCAGTGGCCAATACAGTCCGTTTCATCTCTGCTCCAGCGACACACGGATTCTGGCATGCCTTCCTCTCCTCCCAGAATCCAGCCATCTCAACTTTGGCAACTGGCACAGATGGCAGGAGACAAGGCAATTTGCTGTGTCATCAATTCCCAGTTTGAGACTCCACCATTCACTGCTAAGCCATTGCAAGCAGAAACCCAACATGTAGGTGGCACCAGAGCAAGCTCTGGGCAGCAGAGAGGCATGGCCACAGGCCTGGGAGGAAGACACTGGAATAAAGGGCAGGATGGGGCAGAGGGAAACACCCCAGCTAGGTCTCCAAGGTTCACAGTGCCAACCGCCAGTGGTGCCCATGGACCACACAAAAACAAGCAGCTGGGCAGGCCTTAGTCTGCTAACTTCTGCTTAAACAGAGCAAAGAAGGAAGTAGTAGGAGATAAAGCTACTTGCTCTGCAAATGGATCAGGAAAAAAAGAAAGACTAAACAGAATGCACTGAAGTTTTTATACCTATCCTTTTCACTCCAAAGCTTTTAGAGTCAACTCTCAAAACCTGAGTTTTATTGGGGAAACAGTTCATTTATACCCTATATTTAAAAGACTAGAAGCTATGTGATGGAACCCTCAAAGTAAAATAGCTGTCTCAGGACAGGTCATGTAACTTCAAGTGTAAGTACTATGGAATGGCAGCCATTGGAAATCTGACTCCATAATATGGAGTAAACGTCAACAGAGAGACCAACTAATGATTTTCAAAAGAAAGCAACCATTGCTAACTGCAGGCAAAATGCTGCTCCTACAGTACCACATACAATGAGCTACTCCTTCGATGTAATTCCACCATATCCAACCCCACATATATAGTTCAGCCTGGATCTCAGGTATCAAAGTTCTCTAGAGAGGGAACCGAACAGAACAAGAGACTCTACCACACCCCTCTCTCTATCACTGAAATATGCTTTACTATATCAGCAGACTCTAGCTCAGGATATACCTCTCCCAAAGTAGACCTAGGCTGCAAGTTGTCCACTAGTGGGAAGATGGAAAGCCAGTATGCTATACTAGAGTAGAAAGGAAAACAAACACACACACACACAGTCAGAAATAATACTGCAAAGAACTTGTACCGTTTAAATTTTCACTTATTTTTAAAATAAAATCTTTATCAACTATAAAACCCTAATTTCCAAATAAAATTAACATGCTATTTTGGTAGGGGAAAAAAAAAATCTTAAACATTCTTAAAAGGTGTGATGCCATAGTGGGCAGACCTCAGGCTTCCAAGTCAGACAGCTCTGCGTTTGATTTAAACTCCACCAACTCTTAGCTGTTTGACTATATGCAAGTTTCCCAACCTCTCTAAACCCTTCTTAAATTGAGGGCAACCTCACTTAATTTAAGCACGAGGAACAAAGGATAAAATATAAACTAAATGCTTAAAACAGTACCTGGACACATCGCACATTGTGGACAAATGGTAACTACAGAGTACTTTGCAACTATTCAGAAGTGTTTTATACTTTCTCCAGTATTTCATAAAACTCAATCACTTTAGAGCAGATATCTAAAACTCAACTCTTAAAAATCTCATGAAAAGGAAAACAAAATGAATATATTTCTTTAAATATACCAAAAATAAGAAAAGGACAAATTTCCGCTAGAAATTCTAGTTTTTAAAAAATGTGTTTTTAGGGAGAAAGGTGTAGAGATGAGAACAACCAATCCACTTAAGACAAAGTGATACTGCCATGCAAATTCACATAACCCATCCAGCGCCATTCAGTATTTAGGGCTGAGCAATCCTGCCTATCAACCTGAGAGAGAAACAAGAGAATCCAAAGAGTGGGGCCATATAATGGTCAGAGTTAATAGCTGTTCCCTGAACCTTATTTTCACACTTCCTTCTTTGCTCAGTTTATCGCATGAAGAATCATTAATAAAGCACTGCTACAGCAGAGTGTAGTAGAAAGTAAATAGTTAGGGAGGCAAGAGGTCAAGATCTTAGTCTAATCCTGCCACAAAGTTAATCAGTTGTGTAGCTTAAACCCGTATGCAGAATTTTCTGAGAGAGGATTCTCTCTCGGGTTACAAAGAATGAAGATAGCCCTGATAAGCTATTTTATTTATTAAACCTTAGAAAAGTCAGAATACAGAAAAGCAAGGATTTTAAATCTTCCTTTAAATTTTCATGTTTATTCACCTAAGCAGAACAAAATTCCTGAGCCAAATTAAGGTCTGCTAACTACAGACACTCTTTGAGACCAAGGGTCAAGTATTAATGTATCTTTATAGTCACCACACTATTTGATTAACAGCAGCAACGTCACTAGGGTTAATATTATTTCAGTATCTTCAACAATCAGAATGTAAGCAAAAGCTGTGAAGTAAAATGGAACAGCATTTTCTTCCCTGATCTATAAAACACCAGTACTTGGAAAAAAATTCAGAAATTGAGACTAGTCCCATCAACTTTATTTCATAAATGAAAAAGGTACAACCATAATGCAACAAACTAGATGCTAACCCCCAAAAAAGTGATAAGACAAATCTATTTAGAAACTTTACAAAATCTACATTAAAAACTCTTGAGCTAAAACAATACTAAAATTACAAACTATTAGAAAATGTCAGTGAGAATACTACATATCAAAACCAGTGGGATGCAACCAAAAGCAGACTTAGAAAAAACATACAGTCTTAAAATAAATGTATTGTAAAAAAAAATGCAAAGCTAATCACTCAATTGAAAAGATAAAACGAAAAAGAAAAGTAAATGAGAAAGCAGAAAACAAACAAACAAACAAAAAATAGATTTGGTTTTAAAAAAGGAAAAAGGTGGCTTTCAGCAAATCTATCAGGGGACAAAATCATACATAATACATGCACAAAGTCAGGAATAAGGAAAAAACTGTAACTACAGATTATGAGGAGAATAAAACATTTTGCAAGGACCTCTGTGTGACAAAAGATACCACATACATAATGATGAGACAAGAAACAGATCTGAAGATGATATTTGCAATACACATAATGGAAAAAAGATAAATAGCCAGAAAATATACATAACTCTTAAAAATCAGTAAAGGAAAAAAAACAATCAACATAGAAAATGGGCAAAGAAAAAGAACAGGCAATTCACAGAAAAAGAAACTAAGTGGCCAGTAAACCGAAGATGCTTGACCTCTGAGAAATCAAGGCAATGCAAACTAAAACCGGGTACCATCTCTCATCCATCAGTTTAGCAAAAAGCAATCACTTTCAATTATTAATCAGTGAGTATTCCCAAGGATGTGAAGGAAAAAAAACTTCACTATTACCTGTAAACTGATACAACCACTGTAGAAATGAACATGTAAATATCCTATTCCAGCTAAACAAAGAGATCTAAATAAACAACCTACTCTACTCTCCCCCAAAATTCCACAAAAAAGGGAATAAAAAATTAAAAAGATGTAAACGCACAAGGACAAAGAGAACGGGAAAGAACACAAGAGCACACAAGAAGTTTCATGGAATTTTCTAAAAGGTGAAAAGTGAATGAATGAAGCAGAGAAAACAAACTCTAACTGCCTAGAGAGAAGGGAGCCAAACGATGCAGAGAAGCTGGACAGGATCTGAATTCTGAAGAAAAGAGGTATCACTCTCGAAGACAAGAATTAAGTGTGAGTCTGGGAAAGAGGTATGGTTGAAAATCTTTGAAAGAAACCTCTGGGCTTCCAGATCCTCCATGAGGAGGGTAGGTTTACTCTCAGGAAAATGTCAGCAATATCACACACAGCTCAGCAGGGAAGAAGGGGACTGGGAGCCTATTGTTGGGAATGCTAATCACCTACATCATTATCTCCTTCCTTCCTAGTAGAAAAGCAGATTTTAGCTGGATATATGACTGCCCTTAATAAAAATCCCTTTACCTATCCTACTGTTCTATGAGATGTGGACATACATAATGGCCAATAACAAATGAGCAGGGTGCTGCAGGGCAGTTTGCAGGAAACATCCTGGAAGCTAAGTACCCTGCCTCCTTTTTCCCTTCCTCCATCTTCCTGTCTAAAACTTGGGTATGACTGTTATCTGGACCCTGAGAACAAGGACTCTAGGTTTTACAGAGCAGATCACTGGAAGGAGCCTGAGCCTGATGAACATCACAGAACCACAATACCATTCTTGGGCCATCAGAACTACCCATCTACCAACTTTTTACACAGGAGTAAAATCATTAATTTAACTGATAATTTGAAATCTACCATACACAGCTGAATCCAACCCTAATACAGTAACACAGATGACATAAAACTAAAATAGATAATATAAAAAAATGCATACATGATTGCTGAAATCGACAACCTCCACTCCCCCTGATCAAATTTCAGAAAGCTGACAACTAGGCTTTTTCATGGAAGGAGACTAGGAGCTTTCTCTCTGAAAACACTAATCACCACAAAAGACATGGAAGCTGATATCTAGAGCTTATCCCCGCCCCCCAAAAACCAGCGGGGTTTCCAGCTGATCACACCTTAGTTTAATGCTCACTATTTACCAAGGCTCTTCTAATCAATTTGTAGTTAAAGTCACTTGATAAAGGATGACATTCACTCAATATTATAACACATAAATATAGTTTTAATACTATAGTTAGTAATAAAAAGGCAAGTCCATTACCCGACCGTATGTGGAGCTGTGTAGCAGTACTTATCAAGCTAGCCTCTATTCTTCAGGAATTAGCTTAAACCCTCTTTTTCAAAAATTTTATTTAAAAGTTTATTAAGTTAAAAATATGTTCAATTTACACAATTATCCAGACACAATTATTAAAAGTAAAATATCCTGCTTGACTGAACACCCCCCAACTGTTTGATTTTTACAGCAAAGGTACACACCTCCATTATAAAATTTTACAGACTGTAGTGTATCTATTAGCTTACCCTAACTCCACTAGAAGAGCATAAAGTGAAAAAATGTGCTAATTTGAGGACAATATAGAGGTGACTAAAGAAACAGTTTCAAAGAGACTGTCTCTGCAATATCCCCATTTATTCCTAGGAAAAGACCAAAAGAATGAACAAATGAATGAAGTTTTAAACTTCACAGAACCACTATTCACCAGTCTCTCTTGTCTGTTAGTCTTAAATCCATGCACCAAATGTCTCTGAACTCCTCCTCCTGACTCAAGCTCCTTAAGGGTTGGGATCAAACCTAATCGATTCATGTGTTCATTATACCAGAGCTCATGTTTTTTTTTTTAACACTATTAATGAAAAATCCTCACTGAATGCTACTCATGGCCACATAAGAACTGCTTGGGAGTTTTTTTTTTTTTTTTCTTTTACAGAACATTAATTCTAAAGAATGGCTAAGTATTTATAGGTTAGCTTAAAAAAAAAGTTTACATTAAGTATCAACCTAGTGATCTTTGCAACCCAACAGTCTTATCTTTAAAATTGACACCAATGGGTCATAATCTCTCTGAGGGATCTATTCAGTATCCTGGAGAACCAGCTCCTCCCCAGTCCATACTAACATTACTTTAATCCACTGCGCATGGAGAAGTTAAACCAGCAGAGTGACTCAGACAGGGTAATTAAATTAGGCCATTTCCCATCATTACACATGGGCACAAGCCAACCCAATCAGAGGCCTTCCCTGAACTTTCACCAGGGCAAAAAAGAAACACACTCTTATGTAAGATCCTGAGCATTAAGACCACTGTAATTACAGGAGAGCCAGTAGCCATCTCTTCCAATACAGGAACAAAGCTCTCCTAAGAAGGAATCAACCTGAAGGCAAGATGATCTCCAGAAATGCCTAAAGCTAAGGAAGCCATATTCCTTGACTTTTCAGTTACTAGAACAGGCAAGCTAGTTTAACCTGAGCTTCTCCTACTTGTATCTTAATACAGCTGTGTTTTTCCTGTGAAACAAGGAGAATATGCTACACGTAGGAAATGAGTTTATTAACAAGGTAGACGAAAAAAATTTTTTAACTATAAAATGCTTATAAAAATGTTCTGCCATTCTAACTGGAAAAGTACTACCAAAGGAACTCTAGTTAAATACAGCATGAACTCAATAAACATGGGCTAAGAACACAAATTTACTCCATAATGTGCATACCTGTTTGTGAATAAACTGATTCCAAGCAACCTATCATGAACATTCTGTTACTCAAGTTTAATTTCAAATAATGGCAGCTCCTAACCTACGGAATTCTACGTGTCACTTGATTACGAGGAACTTAGGAAAATGACTCGTTTCAAGTGGACAGCAAAAACAAGTAAAGTAATAAAAGTAAAATAAGTAAAAAAAATTTGTTCCAGTGTCCCAATTCTGCCACCTTCCTCAAGCAACTGCTATTATGAAATCCAAATCACACCAACAAAGTTTCGCGGCGATGCAAAAACGGGAAGAGACAGGAGTCTCAGAGACCCCCAAAAAGTGAAGAAAACTAGTTCTGGGTAAACGTGGCAAGAGACCTCAGTACGTGGCAGACCCTTCCTCCCAGGTTGGCCTAGGCCGGGCGGACCAAAGGCTAGGGTGGGCAGCCAGCGGAAGAGGGTAGGGTGACCGGCGGCCTGCGGGGCGGCTCCTGCTCGTCAGGAAGGAATGCAGACCACACCTACGCGCCCGGCCAAGCCGGGGCGGGGCGGCCGGGCCTGGGCCGTGGGTAGGAAGGAGGCAGACAGGAAGGGCGGAGGAAGCAAGGGGAGCAGCAGGCGGCCCACAACCTCCCCGGCCCGGCCCCGGACCAACCTCAGGAGCGTCTCGAGCGCGCCCTCGTGCTTGTCCAGCGGGCGGCCAAGCGCCGCGCGGCGCAGCTTGCTGAGCTCCTCGGCCGCGCGGCAGTACTGGGCCTGCTCCTCCCCGCCGCTCGGGTAGGTCTGCTGGATGAACTTCACCAGCGGCTTGGCCAGGTCCACCTCCGAGGTCTTTTTCAGCTGTACTGAGATGAACGTCGCCATGGCGAGCGCCTCAGCCGCCCTGCGGGCCAAAGAGACCACGAGACGGCGACGAGGGCCAAGGCGCGCGGGGCACTGAGCCGGCGGACGGGTGGACTGACGGGCTGACGGACGTGCGCTCGGCCTGCGGTTGGGATCCGGCCACTTCCGGGAGCTCCCGCGCAGGCGCACTCGGCGCGGCGCCCGCGGTCACATGAGAGCGTCCGGACGCCGGCGCAACTCACCTGGGCCCGCCTCGGCTGAGGCGTGAGTCTTTTCTCCGCAGACTGTATTCTCTCCTTCCTCCCTGTACTTCGGTGGGTGGACAGAGCGCTTTTATAAAAGTGTAAAAGTTAACTATTTTGTGTAAAAGTAACTATTTCTCCACTCGAACTATTTCCTCGCGGAAGTACTCTTGTTACTGCCACGTGCGCGAGTTTGCGACGACCTCAGGGTTATTGTGATCTGTGGTAATTCTTTCACCCGGCCGCGGTGTACAGATAGGAGTGCACGATGAGCCTGGTAGGCAAGGCCCCAGCCAGTGTGCAGCTTAGTCAGGCAAGGACGCAGAGAGTAAGGTGCGCCAAAAGAGTATGGTACAAAAAGCAGGGTGCTTGGCATGTAGGATATTAGGCTCCCTTGGAAGAACTTAAAGCAATAAAAATAAATAGGTAATTAGAGGAAGCGTCTCTGAGAAGCTGAGCTTTAAAAGACCTGCAGTTTGAGAAGATACTTGACATTAGGAGAAAGAAAGAGGGGCACAGACCAAGGGGCAAAGGCCTAAGAGGCAAGCACTGCTCACCTTCAGGGAGGGAAAACAGTGTGACAAAAACTTAAAAAGCAAAGAGAGAATGGGATGAAGCCCAAACTGGTTCTGCTCATCCCATGACAGGCCAATAAATTGGGAGATGAGGTATTGGGGCAAGGAATAACGACTTTATTCAGAAAGCTGGCAAACCCCAGATAGACAACTAACATCCTGGAGAACCATCTTCCCCCAAGTCAGAATTCAGACTCCTTATACTAAAAAGGGGAGAAGTTGGTTGTTGCAAACTCATTGGTGTTGGGATCCCTTGTTCTTGCAAATGTCCACGTAGGGTCAGGTCCTGGTGTTCCTGCAAACCTCCAATAAGACAAATGTTATTTTCTATCCTGCAATTTTACATCTTTATATGAATGGACAAGTGTTATACCCTTAAAGGTCAAAACCTTGAGAATGGGCTATCCTGTATATTTTAGGCTATAGGCAACATTCTTTCACAAAAGGTGCAGAATCAGCATGACTCAACACAGGGGAACAGAGCAGAGGGTTAAAGTCAAAGGAACAGATCTAATAATGGAGTCAGACTTGTTCTTTTCTATTATATAAACAGGCATCAAATCATTCAGAAACTTGTAGGCCAAGTTAGAGAATTTGTATTGTAAAATAAATGGAAAGGAAGTTAGAAACGGCATTTAAGCAATAGTGACATGATACAATTCAGACTTTTAAAAGGCTACCTTGTATATCAGTCTGATAGGATGTAGTGTGAGGTTTGCAGTATGATCACCTATGATATATTCCAGGCAAAAATGTTTAACTTTACTTTGTCAGTTCTTTGCATCTAACACATACTTTATGAGAAATACAGGGGAGAGAAAAGCAATCTAAATGATACCGCAAAAAGTAACCAAACCAATCCCGAAGGTGGAACATTCTGCAGGATAACTGGCCCCATCTCTTAAATTTGAGGGATGTAGAGTCTAGATTGAATCCTGATTTGAACAGACCATCTATAAAATGCATTTTCAGGACAATTGAAGAAATTTGAATAGAGATGAACTGAATATGAGATGAAAATGTATTGCCATGGAAAAGCGGAGATCATTAACCCAAAAGAACAAGTTACAAAACAGTATGTATGTTACCGTATCTCATTTTGATTACCAAGTGCCCATATGTGTATTTTACATACTATGAAAAAAGGTCCAGAAGGATTATACCGTAAGGTGCTATCAGTTGTAATCTTTAGAAGTGGATATATATATATATTTTTTTAAAACTTAATTTTTTGAACACTTTCACATTTATACAAAAATTGCAATTAGTTCTCATATACCCTAAGCCCCAAAGTAGTACTAATATTATAATTAACAACTTGCATTAGTATGGTTACAATTAAGGAACCAATACATTATTCTCAACTGAAGTCCATACTTTATTCAAATTTCCTTAATTCTTAATGTCCTTTTACTGTTCTGAACACCACATTTTAAAAGTAATTTCCAAGATTACACAATAGTTGTTTACAGAGCTTGTCTTTAAATTCAGACTAACTCCAAAGGTCCAAACTTTTAAGTACTTCTTTATAATGCCTTGCAAGAGAAAGGTTTACTCATTAAATGACATCTTGAGAAGAAACTACACCAATTAAACAGGAAAAAGTCCTTGCTATAGTTTTGGGAAAGCCAGTACAATTGGAGAAGATGCTGATGCTGTGAGAAGTTTTAATGTGGCATTTGTGGGAAATGTATACTTCTATTTTCTTTATTTTTATCTGTCTTTTTTTGTGTAAGTTTTAATAGCATATATACTTCTTTTGTTATAGAAGTTTATTTTGCCATGGTGTTGTAAAAAAATTTTAATGTATTTTAGTTAAAATATTCTAGGTTAAAATAAATAAAAGTAGCCATGCTGGTTGCTGTGTAGAGAATGCATTAGAGAAAGGCAAGCTAGAAGCAGAGAGCCAGATCATGAGACCATTTCAGAAATCCAGGGAAGAAATCATGAAAGCTAACATTAGCAGTAGTGAGCCACCCTCTTGGATTTGGGGCCTGAACATCTGAACAGTCAGTGAAATCATTTACTGATATTTAAAAAAAAAAAACTGATAGATAATCCATTGATAGGACCAGGGGATGGGAAGTGTTTATACCCAAGCATTCAAGTGCAGTTGTTAAATTGACAGTTGGCTATATGGGATTAGAGCTCCAAGAAGAGATGTTGTTTGGGAATCAACTGTCAGCATACAAATTAATTTTAAGCCTCTGGGACTATGAAGGAACACAAAGAAATAGAAAGAGGTCAGAAGCTGTCAGGAAATACAGTATCAGATTTATTTCTTAAGACAGAAGACTGCTCCCTTGGGGAGAGAATGAAGATTTCTAAAGAGCTGAGAATAACCAAAGGAGCCAACTGCATGAAAGAGGAAAGGAAAGGGTACCCAGAGCAGGGAGGGTAAAAGGGGAGGGATGAACTGTCAGAAAGATGAGGGATGTGTCACTTGTTGAGGCAGATAGAGGGAAGAAGGAAATGAACATAGATGTGGTTAACCATGTGGCACTGATCAAGGGCAGATTAAGGTGATCTTATCTTATGGAACATGATCTATCTCTGTATATCTCTTCAACTTTATATTTTGCTGCTTGTTCCTCATTTATTACCACTTAGTCACCTTGGTCATATTTCAGTTTCTCTAACTCACTAAGATCTTTCTTTCCTCGTATGACCTGAAATACTTTACCCCTCTCTTCATACCTGAGATAAAAAAAAAAAAAATCTCCTCCCCATCATGCCCTTTAAAGTAGATTCCACACCTTGTTCCTGTCTAACTCAGCCATTGTTTATTTGCTTTGTAACACTTACCCTAACTAGAAAGTATTTTGTTAGTTGATTCAATTTTACTCTGACTTCCCCACTAGAATATAAGCTCCTAAGGGCAAAAGTTGTGTTTGTTTTGTGTACTGTTACATCTCCAGCACTTGGCACTTGGTAGGCAACTCAGTAAATATTTTTGAATGAGTAAATGAGTTTCAATGCTTGCAAAAAACAAAAGAAGAAGAAGAAAAGATTCCTACTATAAAAATAACACACTTTTCCCTCAATTACAGTTACCTTCATTAATTAGGCATTAGGCCAGTGGCCAAAGAAGGCAGGTAAGGGGTGTATCAAGATACGCTAGCTCATACTCTGATAATAAACAATTCAAAAATCTCATCATCTTAACATAATGAACATTTGTTCCTGGCTCATGTAAAATCTTCTGTGGGACAGGAACCTGTCCAGGGTAGCTGTCCTCCAAGCAGTGTCTCCATTGTTCAGACTAGTTTGATCTTGTAGCTCACCCATGTCAACAATGAGACTCCACTTTCAGAGAGGAGAAGGGAATCTGTAGCCCCATAAAGCAAATTTCCCTGCCTCAGCTCTCTCACTTCCATCACATGTCACTGGCTAGAACTTCTCACCTGGCTCATCAGACTGCACAGGGACTGGGAAGGGAGGTCTTCTATGTGTCCAGGAGGGAAGGGAGAACTGGATGTTAGGGAGCCCTAGTTAACAGCAAGTATCTACTGTCAAGCACAGGAAACTATATTCAATATCTTATGGTAACTATAATGAAAAAGAATATGGAAATGAATATATGTATGTATAAGTACGAACTATTACGTTGTACACCAGAAATTGACACAACATTGTAAACTGACTATCCTTCAATTTTTAAAAAAAGGGGAGGGGGAAGGAGCCCTAGTGACGCTTTCCAAGGATAAGTTTCACGTGTCCAAACTTGCTTATGGTAACTGTGTAATGAAACTCCATAAAATAAATCCTTAGAGTGTATCCTTAGTGTAACATTTTGGAGAATATTAAATCAATAGGCTTCCTTCCCTGATAATCCCTAGTTCTGGTGGGCCCATCCTTATCCCCACTGATTGAACCAATGGAAATAATCCTCTTTGAATGGACAGAATTCTGCTGAAAACAGCTTTGACTTTCAAAATACTGTTTTTCAAGTCTATGTTGAAACAGTGGCCTGAAAGTAAGCACTTGTGATTTTTGGAGGAGCCAAGCTTTGTTGAGGAGGAAAGAAGCTTATAAAAGACAAGCCCAGAAGACTGTAACAGAGAGTTTTTTCAGTAAGTGAGAGAGTAAATAGGACAAGGATTTGATGTGAGAAAAGTCCCTGCAATGCAAGAAAGAGAAAGCCCTTTGGATGCAGAGAGGAAGAGTTTAAGACAAAAAGTGAAGGACAAAAGGTAAATGAGGTGTCCTCACTTCCTTACTCCACACTCTCAGGGTAAACTTAAGGGTGTTGGGGGGTAAGGAGGAGGACCTGGTGGGAAGGAGGCATGGTGTAGAAGCGTTCAGATAGACTTGATGAAATCAGTAACCCTCAGGACAGTGCCCTACATCACCTGGAAGACACAAGTGTAGAATGGAAAGGGGAATGGTGTGGGGCAGGGATTTTTGCAACATGTAATAGAGAATTAATTGTCTCCTTAATCTATTTGTATATTTTAATTTTTAAAAAGTGAAAGTGCAAAAAAGAAAATTACCCGTCTTTCACATATGGGTGTATAAATTTTATCCACATGGCATCAAATTTTTTAAAGAGAAATAAGGAAACTATTAAGCTTTTTATTTAGAATTACTCCCTATGCAAGCCCATTCTCATCCCCCATGTACCAATAATCATATTTCTATCAATTGCCAGTTCTCTAATACCATTCACAGCTATTTAAATAACTACTGTCCTTTGCCACCAGTGTCCCCTTAGATGAGCACTGTTTTACTTGGGTAAGATAACTTCTGAAAATAAATATCAGCATTCTTTTGAAAGAATTGCTTTGTAGAGTAGAAATAAATAACTCTGGACAGCTAGAAGTTATCTTGTGCAAATCTCGACCTTGAGAGCATGTTTCTCCTATTTGCACTAAAATCCAGTATCTGTTTAAATAGTATCTGAAGTTGAAGGGGAGCACCCTCACCCTCTAACCCTGACTGTTGTTAATTTGCTTCTTAGAGCTATGTAAGAAGGTTTCTTCAGTCTGTTCCCTCAAGCATACATTAGTTCTCTGTTTCAGATTCAGGAAGCAGAAAGTAGATGGTTATGAGCATTTCTTCATATTAAACACACTTGAGTTTCCATAAAAAAATTATGCATATGCCCAAAACACATGTAATTTCATTGATCTTTACTGAAATTGATCATGTATTGAAAACCAAACCCTGTAAGCTTCCTGGTACAAAGTATCAACAACATTTGGATGACTGTCCTAAGTTATTAAGCAAGTATTTCTTCAGCTCCCACTGTGTGCCAAGCAAAATTTGAATCAAGAGAATTCTGTAACCAATGTATCAATCTATTGTATATTTTTACAGAGGTGCTGATTCTGCCCTCATGGAGGATAGTTCAGGAATGGTTCATAGGAGGGGTTCAAGGAAAGCAGAGAAGTCCTAAAATGGTAGTTGTGCAGCAGAGTAGCAGCCCAGATTAAAACTGGGAGATGAAGGGCTGCAGAAGGATGGTCCCAGAGAGAAAAAAGATTGGAGGGATTAGATACAGTACCTATATGATGGAGCTTTCATTTAAAAAGTAAGAACTATTACAAAGAACAAAAGAAAGACAGTGACACTCTTAACAAAAACAAAATACTGAGCACGTAATGAAATAAAATCATAATGTATACCTTCATAGGCGGATAACAAAATTTAGTCATAATAAACACGATTTTTTTTAAGATTGTGTCCACCAAGTTTTCTTCCTAGAAAAATTACTATTTTCCCTTTGTAACTAACAGTTTGTGGGAATATGCTTTGAGACTATGTAAATGTGTTGTTCCTCTTTAACTTTTTTCCACTAGTTTTAGCATCCTTTGGTGAGTCTCGCCTGAAACTGTTATTGCTGTGATGGTTGCAAAATGATGTTTTTCTTATCCATCATTTCTCCTATATTTATTAGTTGGCATTATTCTGTAAGGAGGAGTTTTCCTTTATTTCCCGTTTATTTATTCATTGATATATTTATTTCTGGCAGCATAGACTCGTAGATTTTTATTTTACTCAGTAGATTATAATTCACTGTTATCATTATTTATTTCAGTGCTCTATTTTGTCCAAGACTTGGTCAATGGAAGCACCTTTAGGCTGGCTCCTATGTTCTTTTTCCCCCTGACATTTTAATTTTTTTAATTTCAAATACAGCATAGAATTTTACGGTGAACACCTACATACCCACCACTGAGATTCTAACGTTAACATTTTACTATCACACATACCTATCTTTGTCACACACCTGTCTATCTGATCATCTCTCAACCCATCCGTCCATTAATCTACCTTACTTTTTTGGATCCATTTCACAGTACATTGCAAACATCAGAAAGGAATGGTAAAATAAGTAAATAAAGTAAAACTTGATTGGTGAATAGATGAGAGTCAAAAGACAATATTTGAAGGTTATCAACAAATGTCATTTAAAGCTACCAAATCAAATAGCAGAAGGAAGGAGAAAGGGGACCAAATAATGGAGAAAAAAGCATTACTATAGAAGTAACCATTGAAACAAAAATACAAACTTGCTTAAAACCAAAAGAAAATTTAAAATAGCAAACAGACCACAGGGAGAAACATAAAAGAAAAACAATACATTCAACAAATATAGCACAGAATATGACAAAATTGAGATCAAACATAACAGTGGTAATAAATGTAATTGGGTTTAAATCAACAACTGACAGAAAAAGACTTTCAGATGGAATCAGAAAAGAAAACTCAAATGGATAGATTATAAAATTGGCCATAAATTATTCTTCTCCTTTCATGTATGACTTTGCAATGTGATATTGTAGATCTTCCCATCAAGGGTTGGAGTCTGTTTCTCGACCCCTTAAGTCTGGATTGATGTGAATTGCTTGGGCCAGTGGGGCATTAGCAGTTGTGATGCAAGCAGACACTTCAGCCATCAGGGCTTGTGCCCTCTTGCTGCACTTGAAACCCTGTGACCTTCCTGTGTGCAGTCTAGCCTTCTGGATTATGAAAGACACACAGCCCCGTCATCCCCCTAGCCCTAGCCAACAGCCTGCTCATTGTCAGACAGGCAGTAGTCTAATTAGGCTATTTTAAATCATTCAGCCACCAGCCAACCCTCAGATGATGTCAGATACATGAGCAAGCCCATCAGAGTTTAGCTGAGTCAGCCTAGACCACAAATGCTCAGCCAACCCACAGAATCATGAGTTAAATAAATGGCTTTTACTTTAAGCCACAAAGTTTTGTTACAGTTTGTTATGCAATAAAGGCTAACTGCTACACCACCTGGCAAATACGAGCAACACACCTAAAACAAAGTGATTCATAAAGGATAAATAGAAAGAAATAGACAAAGATATACCAGGCAAATGGGAAAAATAAAAATGCAGAGGTTATAATCTTAATGTCAGACAATTCAAGCCAAAAGGTTTAAATATGATTGAGGACACTTCATAATGCTAAAGGATAACATTCTCCAGAAAAAAAAAAATAACTAAAGCTGCAATTACAGGTTTTTAATATCTTTTAGGTACCTCAAAATATCTGTGTATGAACACAGCAACCACCATCAGAAAAAAGAAACTAACAAGTTTAAATTTCCAAGTAATAATCTCCAATCTGGCCAAATATTTGAGTAGCTAAGAGAATTAAAAGGAATATCACTCACGGATGATTCAAAGAAGATATATTTGGAAGCAAGATAGGTTGGTTAAGTCTGCCCCGAATTATGTGTAATCCTAACCTCATTGTGAGAGGTATGGCCTTGCAGATTATAGGGCAGATGAGAAAGTACGTATTTTCCACCTCATTGTTAGGCTATATTCTCTATGAAAAGTTATATTTGTCTTTGGGAGATGGTGATTCAACAGCCACCTGCAGCACCTTTCATTTAAAAAAACCAAAAAACAAAAAAACCCCTCTGATCTGCAGCCCCCAGTACCAGTGAGTTCTTTCTTGTACTTTGTGAGATCTGGATAGTCAAAGTTCCCCACCCTAACTTGGAGTGCGAGTGGACTCCACTGCCCTTACCCACCACACCTTCCCCCAGGATATTTGTCCAACCCAGTGGTTCTCAACTTCGGGTAATTTTGCCCCCAAGGGACATTAAGCAATGTCTGGAGACAGTTTTGGTTGTCACAACTTGGGGATGAGGGCCTCCTTCTGGAATATAGTGGGCAGAGGCCAGGGGTGTTAGCTACAATACACAAGACAGTCCCCCACAACAAAAATGTATTCTGCCCAAAATGTCAATAGTAGAGGGTGAGATTCACTGGTGAGAAGCATGCGGTTGGCCCTCCATATCCGCGGATTCTGCATCTATGGAATCAACCAACAGCGAATGGAAGATATTTGGGGGAAAAAAATTCCAGAAAGTTCCGAAAAGCAAAACTTGAATTACTGTGATGGCAACTTTTCACATAGCATTTACATTGTATTAGGTATTATAAATAATCTAGAGGTGACTTAAAGTATATGGGAGGATGTGCATCGGTTTTATGTAAATACTACACCATTTTATATAAGGGACTTGAACATATGTGGATTTTGTTCTGGAACCAGCCCTCCATGAATACCAAAGGAAGATGAAGAGGGAGGATATAGCTCAGTGGGTAGAGCACATGCTTAGCATGCACGAGGTCATGGGTTCAATCCCCAGTACCTCCCTTAAGTTAAAAAATTATAATAATAACTAACAAATAAACCTAATTACCTCCACGCCCCCCAAAAAGGAAGACAATACTGATAGACATTGAGGACTTCCTATCTCCTGTATACCTTCACCCATTCGCCCTTCTCTAAGTATCCTCAGCCTCAGCGTGGTGTATTCACCTCTCTCTTTGTCCTTTCTTTTTTTCCCCTTGTCCTTTGTCTTAAGCCTTAGTGTGGCTTAAGATGGGGCTCAGGCCACAGATCATTAGTCTAATCCCAACCTCGAGCCCCTGTAATTCAGAAAAAAATATGCCCCAATCCTGGCTATTGAGATAGGAAAGAGATTTGCCAGAGATCTCAGAGAAGGAAATGCCTTTGCCCTTTTGAGAGAATTTCTGAAAGGGACCTTTTTTTCCCTAGATGTGGATGAGAAACATATTTCTGTGTGTCAGAGTTTATTCTTGTGCACAATAGAAATGAACTGTGGATAGTTTAAGGAGAAAAAGAATTTATTAAAGGATACCAGGGAGTTCACAGAATCTCTGGGAAAGCCAGAGAATTACAGGGCACATAGCAGAATATATGCTGTTACTCCAGAGAAAACACCACTGTTTTCCCACTAAGCGCAACTTCCCCACTGGGCACAACTACCCCGCTGGGCACAACTACCCTCCTTGCAAAGAGTGCTGGGTGCTTGGGGCTTCCACCTAAACCTCTGCAACTGCTGCCTCAGGAGGTGGTACTGGCACCCCTGTCTGAAGAGTCATTGCATGGTTCTTGCATCTTCACATACCAAGAACTATTTGAACATATTGGAAGAGCTACAAGAGAGGCTGGGAAACTTTCTGAATTCCACATTGGTGCAATAAGAATTCATAAGATGGAGAACTCCCTCCCTCCACCCCAGGAAAGATTTCAAAGGTGCCATGCAGCCATTAAGAATGCATATGTCCACTATACTGTATGTGTATATATGTATGTGTGTGTGTATTTTATATATATATATATGAAGTTGTTGACAAGGGAGAAGTCAGAGAGGAAAGCTAGAAAGAAACTGAGTTGACGATGATATCACTGAGATGCTGAATCAAACCAGAGCTGAAGCCCACCTTGTCTCTGGGATCTAGGTCCATGTTCTAGGAAATCCCCATTGTTGTTTGAACCTGTTTAAATTGGATTTTCTGTTACCTACAAATAAATGCATCCAAAATAGTATGTAAACAAAAAATAATTGGAAGACATTCCTAAATTTTTACCGATGAAATTACTGGATTACAGAGTATGTGCATTTTAAATTTGGATATGTGTTACTATATGTAAATTACTTTCCAGAATTTTACATTAATGCTTATCTCCACTAACAGTTTGTGAGAGTTTCTTCACACCATCACTAACACTAAATTTTATCCTATTTTTTAATATTTATTAACCTGTTAGATGAAAACTAGCATCTCATTATGCTTTTAATCTTTATATTTAATATGTAAAATAAAAATCTAAGTTTTTTTTTCTGTTAGCTATTTATTTTTATCCTTTGGTCAGTTTTCTGTTGGATTACTCATCTTTTTCTTTTTTCACTTACAAGTATTCTTTGTTTAAGAAAATCATTCTTTTCTTACATTTTGCATTACTATTTTGTCATTTGTCTTTTGGTATGTGTACATATTTTTAACATCCAAATTAAACTGATGTGTGTACGGCCATACCACCCTGAATGTACCTAATCTCAGAAGCTAAGTAGAGTTGGACCCAATTAGTACATGGATGGGAATATCTGGTGCTTAGGCTTTAATAATATACATATAAAACAGGTGTACACAGTACATCGTATGTACTGTATGTTTGTGTCCTTCCGGTAGGCTTAGGAAGAGAGTCCAAAGGCTTAATCTTGCTTGTAACTGGCTTCAAGAGTGAAAGATGGATGAATTCATTGAAGTTGTAAAAATACAAAATCAACAGATAAAAATCAGTTGCATTTCTATACACTAACAATGAATTATGGGTAAAGGAAACAGTTCCATTTACAATAGCATCAAAAATACTCAAAAAATAAATTTAATAAAGGAGATGAAATATCTGTACACAAAAAACTATAAAACATTGATTAAAGAAACTTAGGAAGACAAATAAATGGAAAGATAGTTGATGTTCATGGGTTGGAAGAAATAGTATTGTTGAAATGTCCATACTGCCCAAAGTGAGCTACAGATTCAATGCAGTCCCTATCAAAATTTGAAGGGCATTTTCCACAGAAATAGAAAATCCTAAAACTTGTGTGGAACCACAAAAGATCCTGAGTAGCCAAGCAGTCTTGAGAAAGAAGAACAAAGCTGGAACTATAACACTTTCCTAATTTCAAACTCTGTTGCAAAGCTATAGTAATTAAAATAATATTGGCGTAAAAACAGACACAGATCAGTGGAACAGAATAGAGCCCAGAAATAAACCCATGCGTGTATGGTCAATTAATCTATGACAAAGGAGCCAAGAATATACAATAGAGAAAAAAAGTCTCTTCAATAGATGATGTTGGGAAAACTGTGTCCACATGCAAAAGAATGAAACCGAATACCTGTCCTATGCTATACACAAATATGAACTCAAAATGGATTAACATCTTAAGTGTAAGACGTGAAACTGTAGAACTGCTAAAGTAAAACACAGGGAGTAACCTCCTTAACCTTGGTCTTACAACGATTTTTTGAATTTAAAACCAAAAGCAAAGGCAAAAAAGCAAATAAAATTAAGTGGGGCTACACCAAACTGAAAACTTCTGCATAGTAAAGGAAAACATCAACAAAATGAAAAGCCAGCCTATGGAGTGGGAGAAAATATTTGCAAACTACTTATCCAATAAAGGGTTAATATCCAAAATATTTAAAGAGCTCATATAACTCAATAGCATAAAAACAAAAACAGTTTAAAAATGGGCAAAGGACATCAGTAGACATTTTTCTAAAGAAGACATACAATGGCCAACAGGGACCTGAAAATATGCTCACTCATCTTCAGGGAAATGCAAATCAAAACCACCTCAAAACCATCTCAAAAAATGAGATACCACCTCACAGCAGTTAGAATGGACATTATCCAAAAGCTGAGAGATAAAGGCTGGTGAGGATGTGAACACAAAAGAACTTGTACGCTGTTGATGGGAATGTAAACTTGTACAGACACATTGGAAAACAATGTGGAAGTTCCTCAAGAAATTGAAAATGGAACTACCATCTGATTCAGCAATCCTACTTCTGGGGATATATTCACAGCAGTTGAAATAATCATCTCAAAGAGGTATCTGCCCTCCCATGTCTGTTGCAGAATTATTCACAATAATCAAGGCACAGAAACAACCTAAGTGTCTGCTGATGGATGAATAGATAAAGAAAATGTTCTATAAAATATATATTGATAACATTTTATTATGTATAATATATAATAGCCATAAGAAAGAATGTAATCCTGCCACTTGCTCCAACATAGATGAAAATGAAAGGCATTATGCTAAGTGAAATAAGCCGGAGAAAGACAAATACTGCATGGTACCACTTACATGTGGAATCTAAAAAATTTAAAAAGAAAAAAAAAAAAGGAGTTGAGCTCAGAAACAGAGAACAGAAAGGTGATTTCCAGGGAAGGTGGGGCGAAAGGGAGGTAAAGGGCACAACCTTTTAATTGTAAGGTAAATAAAGCCTCATATCATGTAATAACCTTTAATAAAAAAAATATGAAAACAAATATATGTTGTATATGCATGAATGGGACATTGTGTTGTACACCAGAAATTGACACATTGTAATTGACTGTTCTTCAATTTAAAAAAAGGTAAATAAGGCTTGAGGAGCTAATGTGCATCATGGTGACTGTAGTTAATAATGCACTATTGTATGATTGAAATTTGCCAAGGGGAGGGTGGGAACGGACAGACTGGGATTTCAAAATGTAGAATAGATAAACAAGATTATAATGTTTAGCACAGGGAAATATATACAAGATTATGGTAGCTCACAGCAAAAAAAAGGTGACAATGAATATATGTATGTTCATGTATAACTGAAAAATTGTGCTCTACACTGGAATTTGACACAACATTGAAAAATGACTATAACTCAATTTAAAAAATGGTAAAAAAAAAAAAAAAAAGAAAAGAAATTTGCCTAGAGAGTGGAACTTAGGTGTTCATACCAAAAAAAAAAAAAGCGGGTGAGGATGTGGGAATGAATATATTGATTAACTTGATAGTGGGAAACTTTTCACAATGTGTCTGTATATCGAATCAACACATTGTACACTTTAAAAAGTTACAATTTTATTTGTCATTATATTTCAGTAAAGCTGGAGCAAATGAAAAATGAGAGATGGAAAATGGAAAGCTGGAATTCCCACAGACCCCTGTCTTTCCTACCTCTGCCCCACAAGGTGTCACTATTGAGACACAGAAGAGCTGCTGTGTCAAGACCGGTCACAAGATGGCGCTATTAAAACGTGAGTGCCCTGGTAGTTGGCAGTTACACTCAGGGCTCTTTTTCCGGGGACACACCTGTGAAGCTAGAGGGACACTTATAAGGGGTGAGCTGGAAACCTGTCCTCCCAGCCAGCAATGTGAAGCCCAGTTAAGCAGCCCGGGCTCCCCTCTCCTTTGGTGAATTTCTCCTGGGTAAGCCCTGGTGTCTTTTGCTGCAGTCTCAGGTCAAGGGCACTTCAGTGCATCAGAGACGATATATTTAACACTGATCCTCCCAAGGAAAGTGGTCAGGATCTCAATAACCTCCTTCCAAGAAGACCCGTTAGTCTTTGGGAAAAATATTTTTTCAAATATTTTTATTTATTATTTTTATTGTCATATTGTTTTAGGGTGGGGTTTTTTTTTGGCAGGAGAGTCGGTAATTAGGTTTATTTATTTTTAATGAAGGTACTGAGGATTGAACCCAGGACCTTGTGCATGCTAACCATGTGCTTTACCACTTGAGCTATACCCTCCCCCTCTGTCTTTAGGAAAATTGACTTTCTCCCATCAACTTTCCCACTCCTACCAAAGGACACATGAGAAGCGCAGCATTGACGACTCCTAGAATGTCCCAGCAACACCCCCCCTTGCTTGCCAGCATCTACCTGATTAAAAGGAATCCCCCTCCCAAAACAAAGGGTTCCTGGAGGATGTAGACTAACAGAGATGCAGCTGACAACTTTAAATGGTAGTTTCTGTGCTAACAAACGTCCTCCAGGTCCATCCATGTTGTCAAAAATGGCAGGATTTCCTTCTTTTTTATGGCTGAGTAACATTCCACTGTATACACAAGAATGTGGGCATCTTTGTGGGGGAACATTATTCTGTCTACTACACCGTAACAAAAATGCCACAGACTGGGTGGCTTCAACAACGGACATTTACTCCTCATGGTTCTGAAACCTGAAAAGTTCAAAAGTCCAAGGACCCAGCAGATTCTGTTTTTGGTGAGGACCCTCTTCCTAGTTTTCAGAAAGCCGTATTCTCATTGAATCCTCACATGGTGGAGGGCAGCAAGGGAAGACACTCGTGTCTTTTCTTATAAGGGCACGCATCCTATCCCAAGGGCTCTGCTTCACGGCATAAACACCTTCAAAAAGCCCCAGCTCCAAATACCATCACACTGGAGATTAGGGCTTCAACATACGAATTTTGGGGAAAATGCAAGCATATAAATGTATAGTCCATAACACCTGACTGCCATCATTTATAAATCAATACTTCAATAAAAATTAAAAGAGAATAAAAAAACAGCTGCACAGAATATTTAATTAACACTTTTTAAAGCACTAATAAGCTCACAAATATCACAAGATACTGAGGCAGGATACAGGAGAGGATGGAATGGAAGGTGGGCATAGTATTAAGGTCATTTACTCCCTGGGCGTTTACCACTCTAAAGGGGTGGCTGAGTTTTCATGCTTTTGAAAGCCTCCCACTCCCACAAATCAGAGTTTAGAGCCCACTGAGGGTGGGTACCCTGTAAACGATCTGTTTTGGATTAGGATCTCAAAGGGCCACACCCTAGAAGCAAGAGTAAATTGACAGTAAACCAGCCTTCACAGAGATTGTCACCAGCTTTGAATCATGGGGTAGACCCAAAATCTAGAGCTTTGAAATTAGATTAAAGTGATCTGAGGTTACTGGTGGTCCCAGGAGCCTGGCGGAAGCAAATGCAAATTCCCGCTGGAGGGAGATAAGTCCTGAGTCGACTTATTTCTGTAACTGATTTTTGAAATATGTTGTTCAACACACAGTCAAATATGACTAGACACTTGAGGAGTCAAGGTAACATGAACAAGAGCCAGTAGAAGTAACTGACATCAGTCGCAACCCTGGAGGCCTCCAAATTCTGGAATTACCAAACACAAATAGCAAAACAAGCGCACTTCCTATGCTAAAGGACACAAAAGCCACGTTTGAGAATTGCAACAGGAAACCGGAAACTATAAAAAGTGGCATACCGTATTTATAAAAGGACCAAATAGAATTTGACAGCAGAAAAATACTATAAACCAAATTTAAGATAAGTGAAGTTTACAAGATGAACTGGAAGATATGTTAAAAACCTAATCATAAAACACTACAATACTCTGCTGGGAGTTACATTTGCGTGTATATAGTAACATAAACACTGAATAATGACTTGACCAAATATTGTAACTGTATTTAGAAGATGAAGGACAGTAGGAGAGGGAATGGCACTGTAAGAGAATAAATTTACATCTACCATAATACGAAGTTGCTAGATCGTATCTAAAGGAAGCATGTGCATATTATTTACAAATAGGTAGAGATAGGTAGAGACAGCTAAGAAGTAAACATTAATTGCTTCTAGAGAAGAAGAATGAAGAAATTAGGGAGGGATGGAAAAGGAGAAATGCTGTATTTTGTCATAAGCTTTTTCAGTGCTAAAAAGGAAAAACTCAGTTGTTGGGTTTTTTCCTATGTAGGGAACAACCCAATTCTTCCCCACTGTCTTTCTTTCCTGTGTGTCTCCTCTACCGACATAGAGAACACTTCACTTCTGACACTTATGGTCACCAAATGTGTGGGGGGTTTTCACTACAACAACAAGCTGGATGTCCTACAACTTACATCTAACACTGTCTACCTAGGGGTAGTGTCAGATCCCCCAGATGTGGGGCTCAGTCCCATAAGACTGCTCCTCTGCCCCCCAGTGCACTTCAGATGCCAGGGGCAAGACTGGGTTGTCACTTGTGCTTCTGACCAAGCAGCTGGAGTTTAGAGGTTCCAATGACCACCCCGCCTTGTGTTCGATCAATTTTCTAGAGCGACTCACAGAACTCAGGGAAACACTTTTCCCAGTTTATTACGGGAATGATAAAGGGTACAGATGAACAGCCAGATGAAGAGATAGATATTTAGGGTGAGGTCTGGGAGAATCCTGAGCACAGGAGCTTCTGTACCCTTGGATTTGGGACGTCTCACCCTCCACGTGCGCATGTGTTCACCAACCCGGAAGCTCTCCAAACCCCATACTGTCAGGATTCTTTGCTTCCTCACGTAGACATAATCAATTTGTAATAATTAGCTATGTCCTCCTCTCTGGAGGATGAGGGGTAAAGGTGAAGATTCCAAGCTTCTAATCCTGGTGACCAGCCCCCAGTCAAGAGCCATCCAGCAGCCAACGCACAGTCACCTCAATAGAACAAAAGATGCCCCTAGGGCTCTTATCCCTTAGGAATTTGCAAGGCAGTAGGACCCCTGGAGTAGGACCCCGGTTTGTTTGATTCTCTTAACAGTGTTTTAGGAGCCCTGTGTCAGGACGGGGTCAAAGACAAATATTAAAACAAGAGATACTCCTAGCGTTCTTATCACTTAGGAAATTTCAAGGGTTTTAGGAGCCCTGTGTCAGAAGAATTGGGGGCAGAGACCAACGTATATATATCTATATATTTTTTTCCATCCTCTCACAAGTTTCTTATAGAAATGTGTATCTGTTACCTCAATAAAATAAAAACTAATTTAAAATATAAAAAATTTTAAAAACCAGGACTGGAAGAGATCATGAGGTGGACAGAGAAAAAAGGAGCTCTCAAACCTGAGGCAGGGTCCCTCCAGTGTTTGGAGCTCAGAAAGATGTTGAAGAGGAGACAGAAGGAGCCACCAGAACCACAGGGGCAGAACCATAATAAAGGGGTGGACCGGAGACCAAGGGGAGGGAATATTTCAAAAAGGAGGGAATGGCCAAGCATGCCAATTGCTGTTAGAATGAAAGTTGATCTTTGCAGAGAGGGTATAGCCCACTGGTTGAGTGCATGCCTAGCATGCACGAGATCCTGGCTTTGGTCACCAGTGTCTCCATTAAACCTAAATAAATAAATAAACCTAATTACCTTACCCTCCCCCCAAAAAAACTTAAAAAAAAAAAAAAGAAGAAAGGAAATTGATCATTGAATTTGATATCATCAGGGGCAGTTCTGGTGGTGTGAAAGCCCAAGCTAAGGAGTCCATGCGGATGGAAAGTGAAAATGGCAGAAAATGAAGAGGATGGGTGTTTGCATGTCAGCAGGGAGTTGCTTGCATCTAAGTGTGAGCCTCTGTGTACGGTTTCCAGTGAAAATATTTGACCATTGACGGGAATGACCTATGATGGTACAGGACAGGTATGTGATTTATGTACATATATTCCTAAAATAAACTCTCTTGAGTAAGACAGCATTAATTTTTTAATACGGTCCTGGATTTATTTTGCCAAATTTTAAGATTTTTGCATCTTTGTATAGTACAGGTTTGAAAGAGTAAGGCATTTTCCCAAGAAAATTGGAAAGCTATTTATTATCTTCCATCAAAAGACACAAAAAGGTGTTGCATTATCACACATTAAATTGGTTAGGCCAAGTGAAGAAACACAGCCGAGAGAATAAAACAGACCTGGGTCCCACTCCAGCTCTTTCCAAGAAGTGAAATAAGTAAAGCTGTTTAACACTGGGCAACTTTAAACCTCAGTTTCCTTTTCTGTAAAATGGTATTAACATTTTAATGATACTTCTAACTCATATTGTTGTTGAGGATTAAATAAGATAATTTATGTGAAGTGTTCAGCATGGCACCTAAACATAGCTGAATGTTTAGCAAGGCCAAAGAATGTAGTTACTATCATTAATGATTAATTAATGATTTTTTCTTTAATTTTTTTCAGTTTCTTCTGCTAGTTATTGACCCCTAATGTTTTCTACTTCTTCTTAAGTTAATTTCTGCAGAGAGGTCTTTGATTTTCTCCTCAGGTTGGGATATTTTGGTTTTATTATCAGACTGGGAATTTTGAACTCACTTATAAGCAGCAGGCCAGAAGCTAGCAGAGAGGGAGAGAATGAAGCCAAAGGAATGAAAGGGGTAATGATGAACCAGAGTCCACAGGGAGATGGGAGAGACAATGCCAAGCACATACTTCCACATGTCGAGCAAAAAGGCACATCTGCTGAGGCTGGCAGTAAGGGGTGGATTGGTGCTGATGGGGTAAATATGGAGGAAGGAAGGAAAGATGGAGGAGGAGGAGTCTCGTGTTAAATGAACTAATTATTCAACAAAAAGTCTTTAAATTACATTTTATGGTCTCAAACACTGTGGAAAAAATGTTTTTATTTCTCTAAACTACGTTAGTATCACAGCATAGGATTGTATTTCAAAGTATTTACTTGTGATTGATGTAAAAAAACTAAAATATGGGCCCTTCCTAGAGGAAGTAATGTGGGACAATGTACAGAAGACTGTACAACACATTGAGAGAAAGTAAAAGCCAAATTCACAAGCAAATACCAAAGCATTTCAGCAACGCACGTTATCTTCCGTTGTATAGAAAGGACAGAAGTTCTTTATAGAAATGGAATCACAAAATACATACTATGGTCATGCTATATTTATTAAATAGACAATTTTACTCACAAAAGCACTTACAGAGTAGACACTGGTTGCTTTATATAAAGTGCTCAGAGTAGGAAAACTAAAAAAGTAAGAGAAAACTTATTAATTCATTTGGGTATGTCATGGTTAAGATGAGCACTTGTGAGGTTTCCTGATGCATAGATTACCAAGCATCAAAAGGTCACATCTGCTATGTTAAAAAAAAAAAAAAAAAGAAGAAGAAGGAAAAAAAAGAAGAAGAAAAAGAAAAAGCAAAGGACATCAGTGTATTAGCTAAATGTTAGCTGGGGAATATTTCTTGTTATGTATAAAGTATATTGGGTCATATGTTACATATAAGAGTATCTTTATGTGAACAACAAGTTTCTACTGTATAACATAGGGAACTATATTCAGTATCTTATAGTAACTTATGGTGAAAAAGAATATGAAAACAAATATTTGTATGTTCCTATATGACTGAAGCATTGTGCTGTACACCAGAAATTGACACAACATTGTAAACTGACTATACACCAATAAAAATATTTTTGAAAGGGTATCTTTATCAACTAAATGTTAACTAGTGGGTAATTACTTGCTCTCTATGTAAGCTTAAGTTCTCACCAGTTTTACAATTATCCATGGTAAACAAGATGAGCAATTAATGAGTGGAAGGAATAGATAAAAGATGGAGGAATTTTGAATAACTGAGAAGACCAACCCCTTTCTTTTCACTTAAGAGTAGGACTTTTTTTTTAAGCCCAAATTATAAGTATCTGTTCAGTCTGCTTGTTTTCCATATGTAGTGGTCGCTTAAATGACATTCAACACATATCAAACCTAAAAACTAATTTTAGAAAAATGTCCTGTCATGGAAGGATAATGGAAATCATTTTCTATGTAATGGGAAAAGTACAGGATAAGGAGACACATTCTAGCTCAATTACCTACTATTTGGATGACTTTAAACAAATTAAATTGTCCAAGCCTCAGTTTCCTCAGCTCAAGTTTAGGCATCATACTTTCCTCACAAGATTATTGTAAGGACTTAATAAATGATAGCTATTATTAAGAGAAGAAAACTGATTCTTAAATTTTGAAAAATTGGAAACCAATTTCCTTAAATTTTCTTTTTTGATATTCTTTCATATTTACTAGTAACTGTTTTAAGAATCTTCTTAAAATTTGTTAAGCCAGGCTCCATCTATTACAATTTCTAAAATCTTCAGGTAATTTTTCCTATAAAGTTGACGTATTTAACTTCACTATATATTTCCTATATGTTGATTATTGTAGGAAAAATCATTTTTTCATGGTATCTTTAGCAATAAGAGCTAAATTACTTTTTAAAAGCTAGATAGTTTGCTAAACTAATTTTGTGATATACAATTATAATTTTTTATTTCTATTGTTGCAAATCATTTTGATCCATTAAACCCCATTTTAAAGCCTCAAATGGATTAACTCTGGCCTCATACCATATTTAGGTAACTACTTCTGCATAACAAATTACCCCAAAATGTAGTGGCTTAAAATAATGAACTTTGATTATATTATAGTTCCTGTGGGTAGCCAGGCAGAGCACAATGTTTTTTTATGACCAAGCCTTGGAAGTCACATACCATTACAGATCAATCCTAATACAATATGGGAGGGGGTGCTACAAAAAATTTGGGGAGAACTGGAGGTGAGCATCACTGGAGGGCCATCTTGGAAGCTTGCTACCCCCCACACATACAGGAGTAAATATTCTGAAGAGAAGCTTTTACCAGTGAAACTACTTCTAAAGGCAGAGTATTTAGCTTATACATAAAGAGGCTCAACAATTTATTGAATGGATAAAGATTCATTCTTACAACCGAAAGAGAAAACAATTAAGCAAAGAAATCCATGCCTTTTTTGTTTGAGCTTGGATGTAGATTGAGTATCTTGTGCAGTTTGGCCACTTGTGTCTTTTAGATGGTGGTCAGCAGAAGTGAGGAAGATGGTTACACAACTGGTCACCTAGGACAATGAGGATACAGTTGATCACTACAGGTTTCCACAGTGAAGAGAGTCAAAATGAGGATATGGCAGGGAGTCTTGGCACTTGGTAGCTTGGGTCTCAGGGTACATTAATCAAGGAAAATGGTCTTTGGAGGACACTAGGAACATCACAGTCAAGAGATAATGCCTGAAAATATACAACCACCAGCATATCATTTCCTCCTTATGAATGTCTTTCTAGTCGTAATATATCCATGGTCAGGATATCATCAAGATTTCAACAGAAACATCCCATTTTCCTTTCTACAACCGTAGTCCTCATTTGTAGGAAGCTGAGGGAGCCCATCCCAAACCTCAGACGTCTGAACATAACATTTATTGCAAAGAGCATCTCAAGCTAAAGCCAGTCAGCCTGTAGAGGTCCCAGAAAAGAGGTTTCCTGAAAGCCTCCATCTTGAGAATAATGCCGATAGTTCTCATCTATCCACAAATGGTGCTCAATGGATATTTTTAGATGAATAAATAAAAGAATGAATGCAAGTGCCCACATGTGAATTGAAGTTTTTAAAATATTTGGTGGAAGACTGAGGCAACCAAAGATAATGTACTGTGGACTTACCCAGTGTATCAGCATCATGCCATCCCATCCAGACCCAAGCTTCCCACTGCTGTGCCCTCACTCTGTGATGGAGATGGATATCTTGAGAAAAAGCACCAAGTTCCTCTGGAAAGCTGGGGGAGGCTGGCACAACATTCCTTCTTTTGAATTCTACCCCTAAAACAATACAGTTTGTTCATGAATGCCTACTGACTGTGAAATGGTGTCTCCTAAGTGACTTAGTATCTACCAACTCCAGTAGCAATGAAGAATAATTGCTAACCACTCTAAGCAAAGGGCTATCTTGCCTGTCTCATCCCCTGCTGGCATACAGCAGACACTCAGCAAAAATGTTCTGCCAGCTGTTTTTATCTGGTCTGCCAGTACAACCTCTATAACCAGTTAACCAGAATGTAAACCGGGCCATAAAGTGCTTAAATCTTTTGAAAGAGATATAGCATTGCTTATGTGAAAAGGAGACAAAAGCATAAACCAAACTAGGAAGGTAGACTTGATAAGAAACTGATTTAAGAAGAAGAATCAAACTAACTAATGACAAGCCAGTTGCAATTATGAATGAAGCTTATAGCCAAAGAGGTTATGGAGTTAGGACAGAGATGTGGTTCAACCAGTTGCAGTAGCTTTGAAGTCAACCATTTCAACCTGGCCCCAGGTAAAATTGCGAAACTGGCTTGGTCTGTCTGTGTGGTCCCTAGACCTTCCCCTCTCCTTCAGCACTTTTTCTAGGCTAACAATCTCCTGAGGTTTTCTCCTCTCTTCCCCTAACTATTTTTTTTTTAACATTACAAGGTAAGTACATGGTAGCTCCACCATAGAAATAGCTTCAAAAGTCCGTCAAGTCCATGTATTGCAATAGCCTCAGGGCAAATTTCCCAGGGTGTAAACAGTGAATTTATTAGCAATCAGTTGAAATAAAATCCATTATTTTTCCTAGAAGAAAGGGCTGGAACTCCTGGCCTTTAGTTCCTACTCTTTTCCAGAAGTGTGCTTTTTGAAAGCTCAGCTTCCTTCTCAAGTAGTATAGTTAGACAGAACTTAACATGGATAGGTTAGGGGAGGCAGTGCAAAGACGTATAACTCTTTAAAATGTTCAGTGATTACAAAAGCCCTTGAATTCAGGGATTATTCAACATGTTATCAAAGCTCCTGAACAACATTTACTGAGACAACAAGATAGTCTGATGCAAATGGAATTGGATATTTCTTTGGGAAATTTACTCAGAATCTTTTGTTCTTTCATGATTCAATCTGCCCTTTTTAGAACTGTGAGTCACCATGATTCTCATTCTGACCAATATTTTTTGGCTTCATGGCTTGGGGGAAAATGAGTATTGCATTCTGAATCCAGCACATTGTATCTAGCCTACCTAGTCTTAACTATTGAAAGAACGTATTGAAAGCTTGATAAATTGCTATTACAGCATGACCCAAGATACCCTCTTCTGGATCTGACCTCTGGAACTGCTGCAGCTATCTTGTGACCATGAGGAAAGTGATAAAAGAAATGTTTGCTGAACCTTGAATATATGCATTCAGACTTGCTCACTGCATGGCTCTGAGCCAGTAATACAGCAAGGAGTCAGAGCAACTGCTTTCCCAGAAGAAGGAACCAGAGCAGCTGCTTTTCAGAAAACTGACTTGAGGCATACAAGTCAGCTATATCCAGCTCCACTATAACCAACCAACTTTGGACTGGCAATCAAAGGAGTTGTTTCAACCCAGAAATCATTTTTCTTTGTGAAAATTTGTGACCTCTACCTTTTATAGAACCCCCTTGCCCTTGATCAGGGGCAGTCTTCAGAAGGCTGAATTCTCTCTTTTATACCTATAAGTGAGTAAACCCCCAAAACTTTACACTAAATTTGTCTCCAGACTACTCTTTGCAGTTTAACACTTAACTCTGCCTCAGAACCTTTGTTTCTTTTGTCTGCAGGTCAAAACTGATACACCAAGGGTAGCAAAACAAGAAGACAGAAAAAAACCTGATTCCTTGGTGATATTTTAATTTTTCTAACTAGGAAGCTCTCCTACTTCCAGGCTTTTTGTTATGTGATAAAATAAATTTCCTTTTTGCTTAAGCCACATTGAGTTGGGTTTTCTGTTTACTTGCACCAAAAGTAAGGTAACTAGTATACCTTCTCTCAGTGCTCTTTTAAAAGTATCCTCACCCCATCACACACACACTGCTTTCTTATCCTCTTTGTCATATATTTATCTTTTTGTTTACTTGTTCGTTGTCAGCATCTCCCACTAAAATGTAAGCTCCACAAGACAGGGAACTTGGTAAGTTCAGATACCTGTCTAGAAAGTGCTAGCACATTACAGATGCCCAGTAACATTTGTCTAAGAAATGTTCATTTAATCAATAGAATTGTATATTGCCTTTGATTGGGTTTCCTAGAAGCAAAGCCTGAGACAGGGATGCACAAGCATGTGATTTATTGAAGGATTGCTCTTTGTTTATTTTATTGTATTTTTTTTTAATTGAAGTATAGTTGATTTACAATGTTGGGTTAGTTTCTGGTGTTCAGCATAGTGATTCGGTTATACTATATATATATATATATATATATTCCTTTTCATATTCTTTTTCATTACCGGTTATTACAAGATATTGAACAGGAGGACCTTGTTTTTTATCTATTTTATATATAGTGGTTTGTATCTGCTAATCCTAAACTCCTAATTTATCCCTCCCCCCTCCTTTCCCCTTTGGTAACCATAAGTTTGTGTTCTATGTCTGAAAGTCTGTTTCTGTTTGTAAGTAAGTTCATTGGTATCATTTTTTTAGATTCCACACATAAATGATATCATATGCTATTTGTCTTTCTTTGTCTTGCTTCATTTAATATGATAATCCCTAGTTTCATCCATATTGCTGCAAATTATTTTATTCTTGTTTATGGCTGAGTAGTATTCACTATATAAATATACCACAACTTCTTCATCCATTCATCTGTTGATGGACGTTTAGGTTGCTTCCACGTCTTGGCTATTGTAAATAGTGCTGCTATGAACATTGGTGTGCATGTATCTTTTTGAATTATATTTTTCTCCAGATGTATGCCCAGGAGTAGGATTGCTTGATCATAGGGTAACTCTGTTTTTAGCTTTTTAAGGAATCTGAAGGAGTGCTCTTTGGAAAAATGTAGTGAGAGAGCAGGGCAAGGTAGGGAGAGGAACTAAGCAGGGATGTAGTCTCAGCTGAAGTCCAGCCTCAGCCTGATCCCACAGAGAGCTCTGGAGCATGAATGGCACCACAGAGTTAGTTGGTACCATTTTGAAACAAGGGGGCCAGCTTTTATTTTTCATCCAAATCAACAAGTCATTAGTTATTGACTATGAGCTGCTTGGTCGGATGGAGGGGAATATTGTCTCCCAGGCAACGCAGCTCCCATCCAACCAAAGGCAGTTCTCCAGAGAAGGGGCAACTGTGAGTAGTTAGTAGTCAACATTGTAAAGGGAATCTGCATGAGACACCGACAGTGTTTGCAATATATATCTGGGGGGGAAAAGCTAGAGAATTACTAAAAACCATTAGAAGCAATCATATAATTCAGCAAAATGGAAGGTTATACATTTAGTATATAGAAATCAGTATCCCTAATCAATAACTAGTATGAGAAAATTTCATGGACAAAACCACTTTATTTTAAAAACTATAAACTGATCAAATACCTAAGCATTCACAAATAAAAAAGATCTCGGACTTAAATGAAGAAACCTTCAAGATTCTTTTGGACACATAAAAGAAGGTAAGTAAATTGAAAGACATAACATTTCTTGGCTCAAGAGACTACATATGTTAAATGTCTAAATTCTTCATAAATTGTCATATAAATTTAATCCAATCCAAATTAAGTTCTGGAGGGAGCAAAGTTTGTAACAAATGAAAAACAAAAACTTCTGGAAGAAAGCCTGGAAACATATATTTGTTACTGCAGAATGAGGAAAGCCTTACTAAGTAGTATCTAAAGTCCAAAAACCATAAATCATAAACAGTCGAAAGTCAAATGAGTGAGAAAAATATTAGCGACACATCTGACAGGCTAATGTCCGCACTTTACAAAGAGCTCTTCTAAGGACAGACAGTTCAGAGAAAAAGAAATACTAATGATCAGTAAACTCATAAGGAGAGGCTTGACTTCATCCGGAGGTGAAGAAATACTGATCCAAACAATGGAAGATCTTTAACACCTTTTGGATTGCCAAAATGTAGATGTTTGATGGTGTCTAGTTCTAACAGAAGTGTGGGAAGACATGGATTGATGGTATTGTAACTAGTGGGGCTTTTGTGTGGGTGATTTGGCGGTCGCTGTCAACGTAGAATGCTCATACCGTTAGCCTATCAAGCTCACTGCTGGAAATATTCCATAAGGCTTTACCTGCAAAAGTTCTTCAAGATAGGATGTATGCAGATGTTCAATGAAGCATCATTTGTAATAGCAAAAAAAGAAAAACGAAACGATCCAATCGCAGTTAATATGTGTTGGTTTAATAACTAATAGAAAATACAGTCTTTTTCTAAAAGAATGAAGTAGATTAGTTTGTGCTGATATGGAAATGATAGGAACAGTGGGATATTTGGTTTAATTAACTATCTCTTTTATTAAAGTGTTGCCATATTCACCACGCACAGATTAGAGTAACAGTGAAATGTATGTGTGATATTAATCTCCCTAAACTTACCCTGTTTATTGTGCTGCCTCAGCATTGTCTTTAAGTATCATAGTAGCAGCAAAGCAAAAGCTATCACAGGCTTGTATTTGGGGGCAGAGTCCAACAGTGGTGGAGAACACAGGCTGTGTTAGTACTCTAATTCTAGATAACAGGTTACCCCAACATACAGCAGCTTAAACAACAAATATTTATTATCTCATAATTTCTGTGGGCCAGAAATCTGGGAGTGGCTCAGATGGGCGATCCTGGCGCAGGGTCTGTCATGAGGCTGCAGTCAAACTGTTAGCCCTGGCTACAGTCATTTCAAGGCTCAAACAGGGGTGTGTGGGCAAACCTGAGCTCCTGGCTGGCTGTTGGCCAGAGGCCTGCATTCCTCACCCGGTGGAACTCTCCACGGGGCTGCTGGTGAATGATCCAGAAAAGGGAGAGGCACCCAAGACAGAAGCCAGAATCCAATCTCGGAAGTGACATCCCATCTCTTCTGCCATATGCCTTTAGTCTCCAGACCAACCCTGGTTATCACATGTGAGGGCGCTACACAGGATACAGATACCAGGAGGCAGGGGTCGGGGGCCATCTTGGAGGTTGGCAGTCAGACTCCAGGGTTTGAATCACTCAGTAACCTCAGTTTATACGTATGTAAAATGGGAGTAATAACTGTATTCGCTCTTGAAGACTAAAATAGCTAATATATTTTTAAAGTTAAGATCATACTTAAGTTATGTATGACTGAGTTATAAGACATCTGGCATTTATTTTAGATACTCCAGGGAAAAAAATAGGGGAGAAGAATGATAAAACAAATTTGGCAAAATGGTGAAATGTTGATGATAATGATTTACAGTGAGTGAGCTGGGTAATGCATGCATAGAGATTCTTTTATGAACGTTTCTTAAGTTTGAAATTTCCCATAATAAAAAGTTACTTGGTTCTTTACATATAATGTGTGTAGCAGTACCTGAAACATAGTAGGCACTCAATGAATGCGGATAATTATTTTTGGAAGGATGAATAAGCCAGATTTTCTTTATTCAGGTGGTATAATTTCTCATACATTGGGTCTTTATGCATGTACAATTCAGGATTAAGTAAATTAACGTAGGTCTTTACAACGTTTCCTTAAAAATTATTGATTCCTTCAGCTGTAATCATTTTTCTACAAGGGTCTAAGTAATCTTTGCAACCGCAAAAATGCAAATGTAATTTCCTGTATCTTCTATGTCATAGCCGTATCCTGTGAACCACAAGGGGGAGCCCAAGTCCAGAAACATACCGAAAGTAACAAAATTATTACTGACAAGAGGAATCATCCACTGAGCTATCCTTAAGAACAAATTCCTGCCCACCAACATTGTTTCTGAAGACTCCTTGAGGAAACTTAAACAGAATCCTTCCGGTGTCTGAGGGGTGGGGGTAGGGGTGGGGGTCTCTCCCGGAAGGGAGTGATAAAGGGTTAGTTGGGAAGATTAGGCACACACTTTGGTGGGCCTGGTAGGGTAACCTTCACTTAGCTTCTTTGCAGCACATGGGAAAAAAGCCAGACTCATAGGAGCCTGCCTTACAGGGCAAGACTCACAACAGTATTTGAGGGGCACCTAGAGGTAATCCTGACCAAAGTATACCAGCTTTTTCTCTTGCCTGAGATTTCCCTCATTAGAGAGGTTCATTCCGTTATGAGATGGCCATGCTTAAAATAAATGCACTTAATCACTAGATGTGCCGAAGTCTTTACTTTCCATTATCCTGGTGCTGTTGATCAGGTTGCCCAGGAGGGGTGGTAGGAAAGGAGTGAATGACAGGTCACATGAAAAGTGCAGTCCTGGGAAGATACCTAGATGGACAAGCTAGAGGAGTCCAGGGGACACACTACCAGTTTCAGACTACCCCAGACTGAGTGTGGAGAATCACACTAAGACACTGTTTATAACAGATAATGAATGGGAACTGAGATTTGCCTCATTTTTATAAACGAGGCCTCAATTGCATTAATTTTCAGCTCTGTAACCCATTTCTGGTGGAAACTTTGTGAAATATGTCCAGGCTTGGCTATTTTGAGACAAACAAATTTTACACTTTTTTCATGTTTCCTGATCATTAAAACGTCTTTCTCTTCTCTAAATAGTGCTTTCAATTACAGAATTATGGACTTGGCTCTTTTCTGTAGGATGCAGTTTTCCTCTTAATAAATAGATATTTTGCCAATCTGTTTATGGATTTGAATCTAACTTGGTTACAGTAGAGCCCTTTTTTGCAAACATTCAGCCTATGATATCCAACCATGGTGCACAACCGAATATGTAAAATACATGTTAAGTCCCTTTGCAACGTTCACTGCATTTATATTTTATAGACATTTATTGAAAGTAAAGGCAGAGGGGATAGCTCAGTGGTAGAGTGTCTGCCTAGCATTCATAAGGTCTTAGATTCAATCCCTAGTACCTCCATTAAAAAAAACCCAACTAATTAATAATAAATAAATAAATAGATCTAATGACCTCCCCACCACCAAAAAAAAAAAAAAGAAACTCTATACCTTGCAAGAGTCATTCCTGGTCCTCCCTCTTCTCTTGATCACTTTAATCCATTAATATACTTTCCATCTCTACATATTTGCCTACAGGACATTTCATATACTTGGAATCATACAATATATGAGCTTTTAAAGATAACAGCTTTATTGATACATAATTGAAATACCATATAAGTCACATATTTAAAGTGTACAATTCAGTGGTTTTTAATATGTTTAACAGATATATGCGACCATCATAACAGTTAATTTTAGAACATTTTTGTCACCCCCACCCCAAAGAAACTCTGTACCTTTAAGCTATGATCTCCCTATCCAGCCATTCCTCCCAGTCCAAACAATAATCTACTTCTTGTCTCTGTAGATTTGCCTCTTCTAGACATTTCGTATAAATTCCATCATACAATCTGTGATCTTTTGTGACTAGTTTCTGTCACCAACGTGTTACTATCTGATTTTTTTATTATAGCCATCCTAGTGGGTATGAAGTAGTAGCTTGTGGTTTCGATTTGTGTTTCCCTGATGACTAATTATGTTGAGTATCTTTTTATGCGTTTATCGGCCATTTATATATCTTCGTTGGAGAAATGTCTGTTCAGATCCTTTGCCCGTTTAAAAAATTGGGTTATTATATCTTTATTATTGAGTTTTAAGAGTTATTTATATATTCTAGATATAAACCCCTAATTATATATATATGATTTGCAAATATATTCTCCCATTCTGTGGATTGTCTTTTCACTTTTTTCACAGTGTCATTTGAAGCATGACACTTGAAGGTTTTAGTTTTCATGAAATCCAATTTATCCATTTTTTCTTTTGTTGATCCTGCTTTTCGTATCATATCTAAGAATCCATTTCCCAATCTGAGGCTATGAAAATATGCAACTATATTTCCTTCTGACAGTATTATAGTTTTAGCTCTTACATTTAGGTCTTTGATCCATTTCAAGTTAATTTTTGTATGTGATGTGAGATAGGATCCAACTACATTCTTTTGCATGTGGATGTCCCAGTGTCGTTTTCATATTCTTTTTCATTACAGATTACTACAAGCCATTGAATATAGTTCCCTGTGCTATGCAGTAGGACCTTGTTGTTTATCTATTCTGTACATAGTAGTTTGTATCTGCCAATCCCAAAGTCCCAATATATCCCTCCCTCCCCACTCTCCCCTCAGTAACCATGTTTGTTTTCTATGTCTATGAGTCTCTTTCTGTTTTATAAATAAGTTCGTTTGTGTCATTTTTTTTCAAATTCCACATATTAGTGATATATTATGTTTATCTTTCTCTGAATGACTTACTTCATTTGGTAGGTTCTTCCATATTGCTGTAATTGACATTATTTCATTCCTTTTTATGGCTAAGAAGCGTTCCATTGTGTATTTATTTTCCACATCTTTATCCATTCATCTGTCAATGAGCATTTAGGTTGCTTCCATATCTTGGCTATTGTAAAAAGTGATGCTATGAACATTGGGGTGCATGTGTCTTTTTATTTATTTTTTAAAATTTATTGAAGTATCATCAGTTTACAATGGTGCATCAATTTCTGATGTACAGCATAATGTTTCAGTCATACATATACATACGTATATTCCTTTTCATATTCTTTTTCATTTTCATTATAGGTTACTACAAGATATTGAATATAATTCCCTGTGCTATACAGTAGAAACTTGTTTATCTATTTTATATTTAGTAGCTCGTATCTACAAATCTTGAACTCCCAATTTATCCCTTCTCACCCCCTTTCCCTACTGGTAACCATAAGTTTGTTTTCTGTGTCTGTTTCTATCTTGTAATTAAGTTCGTCTGTGTCTACTTTTTTTTTTTTTTTTAGATTCCCATGTGTCTTTTTGGATTAGAATTTTCTCCGGATAAATGCCCAACAGTGGGATTGCTGGATCATAAGGTAAGTCTATTTTAGCTTTTAAAGGAATCTCCATACTGTTCTCCATAGTGGCTGCACTAGTTTACATTCCCACCAACAGTGTAGGAGGGTTCCTTTTTCTCCACATCCTCTCCAGCAAAAGAGTTGTTATTTTAACATACTTAGTTATGGGGTAGGTTTTTTTATATAGAAGTAAATAACTGATTCATAGGCAAATTGAAGAATAAAATGTCCACAAAAATATGTCCTCCTTTTGGATAAAACAAAATGTGATGTGTGTGTGTGTATATATATACATACACACATACACACACACACACATATAATGGAATGTTATTCAGCCTTAAAAAGGAATGAAACTCTGATACATGCTACAACATGGATAAAACTTGAAAATTTTATAAGCCAAACACAAAAGAATAAGCATCTCCTACAGGGCAGTAAACCCATAGCCTTTAGGTTATCTTCTCTACCAGATTAGGGGGGAAAAATCAGACCTTACCAGTTTTTACAAGTTAACTTCTAACTTTACAGAGTTGTGAGAGATCTAGGCTCTGATCAATTGCTAGCCAAAGTTACATTTCCTGAGAGAGATGATCCTCAGGTGAGTCTACAAGAAAATGCTCTAATATGATATTAAAAGCTCACCTAATTGTCTTTTTGCCTTTTGTCCAATTTCTGGATAATTTTTCCTGTACAACATATATACATTCATAACTACATTCAGTATGGAAAAATAAAGGATAGAGACAAATGATAAGTTTGATCTCTCTACCATGCAGTCCTGGAGTGAGCCTGGGAAAGGAGATAAAAATCTACTCCACCCTCAGTTCATTTTTGTATTCTGGGGACTCTCCTCAATGAATATGAGTCCAGTGTTTAAACCTGTGGATTTCTCAAACAGAAGGTCACCTAAATGCAAGCCAACTATTCATGTGGTGCTCGTCCAAAAAAACACAATCTGTCCCAATACTGGTGGAAAAATTGACTAACATGTTTGTCCCAAATTGGAGCCTTGCTAGGGACTTCTAAGGCTAAATTTTTACTGTTTAAATGTTGGCATTCATGCTGAATTTAGAATCTAGACGAACCACAAAAAGAGACCATTCTGTAAGATTGGTTTTTTTAATTGATTTTTTTTTTTTTTTGGAAGAGGTAAATACATACTCTACAGATTTCAGACAGTGCCATGAGTTTGTAGTAGACACCTATTGGTCCTAGATCTCTTGTTCTGATCTAGTTCCTTGGCTGCTGGAAGGATTACTCAGTGCTGCCTCCTTCTCTAGAGAACTGCCTTTGGCCAATAGGAGCCACTTCTCCTGAGAGGATACTCTCCCCTCCTGCTCACAGCCAATGACTGACTCAGAAGGACATGAAAGCCTGGACCCCCTTTGTCTCAAGTTCACACTCCAGAGCTCCTCAAGGTATCAGGCAGAAAGAAGCTAGACTCCAGGTAAGACATATCCTTGCTTAGCTTTTGATCCCTGCCCTATCCTGCTTACCATATGCCCTTTTTCCTGAAAGCACATATACAAGAATCCCTTTCTCAGGCTCTGTGTCTAGGGAACCTGACATGAGACATGAATATAGAGTGAAAAGTAAGCTTCCTTCCTGCATCTTTCCTTCAGGCACCGAGTTCACTCATAAGAGGTAGCCAGGATTGCCAGTGTCTTGGGTAAACTAACAGAAATAGAAATAGAAATAGAAATAGAAATATATAAATAAAACAAATATATACAGCAATGCTAGAGTGAATCCTTGTTTATGTGAAATATAAATTACAAATACTTTTGTAGGATAAATTCCTATTAGTGGAATTTCTAGGTCAAAGGGTACGTGCACTTGTATTTTGGCAGATGATTCTGAAGTGCTTTCCACAGAAGTTAAATCAGTTTTCACTACCACTGACAACATACAGAATGACTGTTTCTCCAATCCTCACCAGCATGATGTGTCACCATATGTTTTGTTTGCCAGTCTGATACGTAAAAAATGGTATCTTTCATGATGAGTGAGATTATGCATGTACTTATACATTAAGAGCCATTCGTATTTCCTTTTCTTTTCCATTTTTGCATTGGATTCTGCTGTTTATTAGTCATTTGTAGGCACTCTATATATTAGGGAAATTAACTCTCTGAAATATGAATATTTTTCCAAATTTATTATCTATCCTTTTCCTTTGTTTATGAACTTTCAGTGCTATGCAGAATTCTTTGTTGTTGTTGTTTTTAGGTAGTTGAATATATAAATCTGTTGTTTTATGGTTCTTGATTTTTTTAAAAAATTTCTTTTGGCAGGGGAGGTAATTAGGTTTATTTAATTATTTGTTTATGGAGGTGCTGGAGATTGAACCCAGGACCCTGTGCATGGTAGAGCCAGTGCACCCTACCACTGAGCTATACTCTCCCCTCTTGGTTCTTGATTTTTGTTTAGTACTGGACAAGCTCTTCCCTGCTTCAAAATTATTTTGGAAATTTTCCCACATTTTTTTCCTACTACTTTTGTGAGTTTACCTTTTTTTTTGTACATTTAATCTAATGCATCTGTAATTTTCTTCTGTGTAAATTGAAAGGCAATAATCCAGTTCTTTTTCTTCAGGTAAATAGCCAGATATCTCAATATAATTTATTAAATAATCCATCTTATTATTCCTCCTATTAATAGCTATTATAAAAAATAAATGTTGGATTTCATCAAATGCTTTTTAGCACCTGTGGAAATGATATGATTGTCCCAATTTTTCTCTAGTGAATGGTGAATTATTGAAAAATACTTCCATTCCTGGAGTAAATACCATTTAGTGAAGTTGTATTATTCTTGTAATGTACTCCTTAATTGTTTGCTAATATGCAATTTTGGATTTTTATATACATATTCATAAGTTTTATTATTTGATATCTGTGGCTATATTCACTTCATTAAAAATTTAGAAGTCTTTTCCTTCCATGCTTTAAATATAGAAGCACAGAATCATTATTTCTTAAAGGTTTGGTACAAGTTTTCAGTGACAGTGTTTGTGGGAGGGTGGTTTTGGGGGAGTAACTCTTTAGTATTTTTCCCAATTTTTTCTGTAGTAATCAGTCTATTTATATTTTCTATCCATTCTAAGGTCAGTTTTGGCAATCTCTCATTCTCCCTGAGAGTTCTCAAATTTATTTTTTAGCAATATACAAGGTAGTCTCTCTTGAATCTTTCAATTTCTATTGTATCTTTATTTAATTCTCTCATATACATTCTTATTTTATGTATTTATTATTTCATTATTTTTATATCAGCTAAATTAAAATATGGTTTATTAAGCTTCCTTTATTTTTTGAATAATTAAGTTTTCGATTTATTTCTCAGATCTGCCACCTTTTAAAAAAATTTTTAATTTCTACTTTTATTTTCAATTTGTTAATTTTTATATCACTAGGATTCTTTTCTTGCGTTTTTCTAATTTCTTGATTTGCATATTTAATTATTTTACTGTCAATCTTGATTTTGTTTTAATTAATGTAGGCATTAGTACTTTGCATTTTCCTCTAAACACTGCCTTGTAGGTGTCTCAGATGTTTTTCTATTTGAAATCCAGCTTCAATTTCAGTTTCAATTTCCTTTTTGATCCAAAAAATGTCTCAGTTTCAATTTCTTCTTTGATCCAAAAAATGTTTATGATTTGCTGGTGTAGTCTTGTTATTAATTTCTAATTTAACTGCATTAGACACAAATAATACTGTTAAAAACTAATGCTCCCTGTATTATTACTACTTTTGAAATTTATTGACTTAAAACCACATTTTGTGACTATTTCTTGGACACATTAAAAAAAGATGTATCTTTATTTGGAGAATATTGAGTTACGTAAATTAGAGCTATCTAATTATGCCTTAAGATGTTAGAATTCTTGTTAAAGAGACACAGGGGAAAATATTATTTTTAAAGATGGTTTTAATACTCCTTTGTTGTAAAAAGTGTGTAGGATCATTATTCCTAGTGTTTTAGGGACAAGAGAAGATACTGTTGTTTTAAAAATTATAAACTGTAATTTTTGTCTATTTGCTTTTTAGGTTGTAAGAGCTATAAAGAGCCTTTCAGGAGCCTTTAGTTGGTACAAAATAATGAAGATTTTGTAGTATGGCCATTTATATTGATAAAGTTTAAAGTTTTAAAGTTCCATTTTCTTGGTGGGAGGTGTATACAACTCAGAGGTAGAGCATGTGTTTAGCATGCATGAGGTCCTGGGTTCAATCCCTAGGACCTCCATCAAAAAAATAAATAAATAAACCTAATTACACACACACCCCCCATTTTTTTTTAAAGTTCCATTTTCTCTGTGCTAATACTCAACATGTGTTAAAAAACTTTTGGTAAGCCTGATATATGAGGTGTTTGGGGATAAACTAAGGATAGACCTCTGTGAACACGTGAGGCAGTGGAGCGTGGCAGCTACCTGGAGCAGTTATGATATAGGAGATGGTGACCAGCAGAAAAGGGCCTGATTTTGACGCTGAGGATTGAGACCTTAAGGTGCTGTGCAATAGAGAGATTGAGTTCAACTGTGGGTTAATTCAGGAGTGGACCTGAGATACCTTCTCCTGGAATATACCGGATAGCACAAAACATTGAAAAGGGAAGCTACAGCCTGCTAACCCATGGGTTGGGACAGTCTATCCAGTAGATGTTTATTTTATGCCATTGTAAATAATAGAAGCTCAGTGCTTTATTGAGCACTTGATATGTGCCTGCTGATTTTATGTATATATAAATATATATATATTCACATATGTATGTATGTATGTATGTATGTATACACATATATATTCAATCCTCACTACAATCCCATGAGGCAAATGCTTGTATAATCCTCATTTTAGGGAGAGGGAAACAAAGACTTAAAGAATTATCCAAGATGGCACAGCTGGGATTTAAATACAACTGATAAGACTCCCAACTGAGTCTTTAGGTATGAAAAGTAAACTAAAGAAACTTCTGGTTTTGGGCAAGATAGAATA